>NC_090923.1:151815045-152440045 GCF_040938575.1 Ambystoma mexicanum | reverse complement strand
AGGGGTTGCAGGGGGTTTTGGATTGGGTAGGGGTTGCAGGGGGTTTTGGATTGGGTGGGGGTTGCGGGGGGTTTCCCCTGAATATGTCCTAATTGACCTTTTTAAATTAGGTCAATTCTCCCGAGGTCCATTCTCCTGAGGTAAATTGTGAAAAGGTCACTTGGTATACAACCGTAAAACGAGTTTAAAAGGCCAAAAGCTTTTCCCCAGTTCCTTTGCATCCCTGCTCCATCCATGGGTGTAATTTTAGGGGGGACAGGGGTGTCCCCCCCCAACTTTCATGGCACACAATTTTGTCCCCATTCATTTGGCTGGGGCACCTTTTCTTCAGATGTCATGTCACCCCCCGCCCCCCCCCAAACATTTTCAGCAAAGTTACTCCACTGGCTCCATCTGTAATTCAGCCAGAGGGCTACTCCACTCCCAGGCCGACACTGTTGCTAAGGAGGGTTATGTATGCTCTAAATAGATTTGCTGAAATCCGAGTACATTTCTATTGTAGATGCTTATGGTTCTGATCTGATTTGACAAATTAAATGCCAGATATTAGGTTTGCTAAACAGTAGTGAGAAGTGCCTAAATGCAAACCACTTTTTGCCAGACTGTAACCCAACAGGAATAAAATGCATACCGTGTAGGCTGATGCATTGTTCATATCGCATTCCCCCACTGTTGAAAGCCATATTATGGAGCATGTAGGTGGTTAAGGTTTTCTCACGCTGCTCCTGTGCACACCTCAACACCTGCTTCCTCCTTTCCCAACATCTCCCCACCACCTCTCTACTCCAGCCCGCAGCTACTCCCAGTATAATTGCCTTCCACTGGTTGTAAAATATATTCATTTGCCAGCCCCCTACATAGCTGCCACCTGCTGCTCGCTACCTTCTTTCCCCTGTTTTCATATCCTGCTCGATCACACATCCCTTAACCACCTGGTGTCCTCTCCAGTCCAATCCTTCTCCCTCAAGACCCTGCAATTCCCCCCCCCCTTTTAATGGCTGAGATGGGGAATTAAGCTGCCGAGCCTAAATGTCTGAACCAAAGGCCCAAAGCCCGGCATACCCTTGGAATTCACATTGTGGCTTCTACTCTCTGGGTTAAGTGCCACGCTTCTCAACATATGGGCATCTTCTGTGGTGATCTTGCCTGACTCATAATCGGAAACAGAACTCCTGTCGTTGTATGATCCGATTACCTTGTAATTTGGCTGCCAATTACTGCATTGCATCTGGACACTCTACAGAGTTCCATCCACTTGGCTTCCTTTCCAAAGGCTGCCCATCATCCAATGGTAAAACTTACCTGCTTGTGGATGGGCGAAACATGAACATTCCCTCAACACACATTCCTAATTGGGCTGTGCACCAAAGAGATGGCTCTAGGGCAACACCAATTGCTGTAAAGGGAGTTTTCACTGTAGACATGCCACCTATAAAATAACACTATAACATTGTACTTCCATTAGCAGGAAGATGATGGGTGGGAGGGACACACATCTGGTGGGTATTACCCACCTATTGACTGCCCATGCGAATCCCAATGGCCCTCCCCACCACCTCCCACTTCCCGCCCAATACACATCCTCCTGCCATCTCTCCGAGTAGACTGTCTGGCAGTAGCATCAAACATTCGCTTGCCAGTGTTATTTCTAAGGAGTCTGGGGAGAGTTAATGCTGTCACTAAAGCTGTAAATGAACTAGAGTTTTAATACAAATGTCTTAACCAAGTGCGCATTCAGGCACTGGATTTATATCTTATATCCTTGCACTATAATCCGGTTAGCAAAGTATACTGTTAAGGCTGGTGTATGGGTATTAGATGTGCCTTTTCCAGGCATTGGTATCACATGCCCAGATAAGCACACAACTTCCCTTCTGTTGCCACTTTATATTCAGGTAGTTTATTCCTGACACACACTGAAAACGTCTATTCCATGCCTACACAAAATCCCAAACTGTTGGCTTGGCCAATGCTGGTTCAAAAATGTTCTTGTAGCATACACAAGTATTCCAGCTTCCGCACTTGGGTTACTTGTGCCATAATCTTGTGGTGCGGCTAGTAGTTGCTTTGCAGTTCCCCCTGTGGACGATTCTCACAGTCCAGCTTAAATTGCATATTTGTTTCTTTTGCTGTTGGAGAAAAATAAAAATAAATGATGGATTGGAAAACATGCCAAGGGGAATTCCCAGCGGCAAAGAGGAACGAGTTGAAGTATTTCCGTCATCCATCACGTTTTGCTTTCCTCCGTAGGAATGCTAGTGCCTGCCAAGAAGGCTTCATCAGTCATGCCCAGAATGGGGAAACGACGGCTGGGTATTGGGATGGAACTTGTGTTGAGAGAATGAGCGGATGTCAGGGGAGGAACTCCAGCACCGAGTGGTAGTTGCTTTACAAAGGATTTCCCATCCCAACCACCCTTCCCATCCCCTCGCTTTCTTTGCTCCAGTGTTCGGGTTGCCATCAGCGAACATTGAGAGACTTTGAGAAGCCATTCCACCCATTTTCCACGCATTCCTTCTTAAATGTGTGAATCCTTGAAGTGCAACAGGTGGGGTTAATAAGTGTTTAGGAGGCATCATTATTGGTAGTCGGGTTTGAGGGTGAGCACTGATGTGTGCGGGTCTCTTCACCCACCCCTGCCTTCCAATTCCAGGAAATGAAACGTTCCCACATTACTAAAGCTCCTGAACCCACAAGTAATCCAAGCAAAGTGCCAGGCTTTTATGCAAGTCTATGCAAAAAGGACAAGCATACTCGTCCTTTGCACTTAAGGGGTTAAAAAAAGGTACCAGATTTACTCCTTTCTACATCCGTCAAATTCATAACCACCAGTTGCAACCCTGTTTACATGGAGGAGGGCGGCTCTCGATTTTTAACCAGTCTTTTCATGGGTTAATTCCACACTCCTGCTAGTGAAACAGCTTGAGTGAGAGGTGCCCATGTCCCAGAGCCCCTCAATCAGAGCGATACAGAGCTCCATAACTGGCGGGGCACCCTCAAGCAGTAGTTAGGGGGGAAGGTTTGTTGCCTTGGCTGCCGGGGTTTTAAGACCGATCCTGGTGTAGCAATGGTGGGGCCGCAGACCTTTCCAAAATGGAGGGGGAACATATATATATATATATATATATATCTACTGGCTCAAGGAATACCTTTTGCAAACTGCTGGCAGTTAGGGGAAGGGTGGCCTAATGGATGCATTGCCAATAAAGTGGAGAAGCCCTTCCCAGCCCCTGCAATACTTGCACCGGACAGAGCTGCAGAAAGGGGAAATGCCATCACCAAAAAGGTGCTAAGAACCCTAAAACCCTAAAAAAAATAACTAGGGGCGGGGACATGATGGAACCCTCTGGGTATTAAGTCCGTGCTTAGAAACCTCTGAGTATTAAGCACGTTATAAATAACCCATCATATCACTAACAGCTTTAAGTGGACTTTATACACCACGCTCATCAACCATTGAATGAAGCTGGGAAAATGTCCCACTTGTTACATGATTCCAAGGTCACCAACAATGCTACTTTTGGAAGCTGAAGAAGCAGACCTCCAAGAGTGTGGATTTTAAGTTAATTTGCCAAGATCTTAGCAAACATTGCACTGTCAACGTCTTAACATGCTGATTTTGGCTGCTCATTCTTGTATCCCCTCAGCAGGGATTTGTGTAACCAGCATCCCGCTGTAACAGTTCAATTGGAAAGGGGTATGCAATAAGGGTGACCTTTTTTGCCTTTATTTGCACTTAAGATATACAATTTTTGCAAGAAGGCTCAGAGATGTTAACTTAAATTTCCTGTGTTTGCAGACTATAGGCTGCCTGCAATTTTGAGCCACTCACGCGGATCTGGCTTTAAAGTTTATTTTTCCAAGTTTTAACTCTTGAGCATCTGCGCCTTGCCAGAAGAAGTTGCTGCACTCTTTATAAAGTTTACATTCAATTGACCTGTAATTTAAATACTTGGAGTAAACATTCCCCGAATCTTCAAGACCATTATGCCAAACCCCTTGAAAGTTGACCTAGCAAAATGGGGAAGGTTATTAATATCCTTGCCAGGGCTGGAGTGGCCTACAGGGAGCTCTGGAGATTTCACGGTGGGCCTCTGCACTCTGCGCATTCTCCCACCCACCCCCGTACCACCAATGATGCATTCTCCCACCCACCCCTGTGCCACCATCAGTGGCGCCACCGGAAATAGTTTATAGGGGTGGCCTGATGAGGCCACAGGAAATCTTGGGGTGGCACACCAAAACAAACACATAGCTGAACTTCAGGAAATCTATTATGCCGATGTAGTATATAGTCCAGTTGAAAACAATGTATATGAGAGTTAAGGAATTGCATATTGATATAGTTCCATTTATTATTGAACTGTTAACTAATTTATCTGATGCGCATTGACTAATACCAGTACGATTAACATTTTGAGTACCACACAATCCTGTTTGTGTGAGACTTGTCCTTGGCCTCAAGCCCTGGGATCATATCTCCCTGGCCCTGAAACCTCTTCATTGGCTCCCAGTGGCTGCAAGGATTAAATTCAAGACCCTTTGCATTGTCCACAGGGCTTCCTCGGGCCTGAGTCCAAATTACATTCAACTCTCCCTCCGTAAATAACTTCCCACTCGAGCTCTTCGCTCCTCCAACTCCATCAAGGTCTGTTGCTTCTCCAAGCAACGAGTTGGAGCCAGATCTTTCCTCAGCAGGGGCCTCCCCCTGGGAACAGCATCCCTGCCACTATGAAACTTGAGGAGAACCATCTCTGGTTCCAGAAGCACCTCAAGACTTTCCTCTTTGCTTCTACCTTCGCTCTCCCTCTCCCCTGCTGATCTGTCTGCTTTGGCATAATGCACCTGGTTTTTCCACTGCTTTCGGGCCCAGGTCTATGCACACCCAGCCACTCACCCGCACTGCCCCTGGCGGCACCTGCACTTGGGTCTGTATCTGTTACCCTACAGTCCCCTTACCTGCACTACTAGACACCTCTTGTCTGCGCTCAAAACCTGCACTTGCCACCTTGCTGGCTGCACTACCTTTTGTATTGTTGTACTACTTGCTCAGCACTTTCCACTTTTCTCCTCTCCCTTGCACTTTCACCCCGCCCCTCCCGGTGCACTTGCGTGTTCTCAATGTCACTGGGCCTCGTCGTGCTCTGAAACACTTGTGTATGAGCACAAAACAAATAAAATATCATATCATAGCCAGAGAATCGTTTAAGTCCTCACTCACAAGTTTTTAATTGCCAACATGTCTATCAAATACGGTGCACTCAGCAGGGTTTGACTAGAATACTAGACGCATCTTGCCATTGGACTGCCTTTTGATGGGAATGCACCCCGTGGTACATTTTAGGCATTGGTCTCCACAAAAGAATCTTAAGGAAGTCAGGTTGATGGTAAAATGAGGGTCTACCAAAAGGCTTATTTTAAGTTTCTAAAATTGCAGCTCTTCTGCTAGCCCCGATTTTAGTTTTCAGAATGTTACTTTAAGTTTGAGCAACACATCTTTCCTTTACAATTTTCTGTTTCACTGAGAACACCATCCAGGTAAAATCAGCACCTGCCAGTGTACATAAAAAAATCCCAGGCAGTTCAAAAGTTAAACTTTCTTAGGAATACTCTTGCTCTTCAGGCAGTCTGTGGGATTGCCCATAAGAATTAGCATGGCCATGGGCAGTCAGTGGGTTGGTACATAAAAGCCCTCTAGTGTCCCTCCTCACAAGTCCTGTCCTTCCTAATTGTACTCCAGTTCAATAGTTTCAGCTTACAGCAACAATTCAAAATGGAATGAAGTAAAACTAAGGTAAAGGTGAACCTCTCTGTTCAGTTGCCCCTCTGGTCCTTGGCTGCTCTGGTGAACTCTCCTGTGGTCCTTGGCTCCTTTTCAGGTGAACCTTTGGTCCATCCCTCCTTTGGCCTTCGGCTCTCTGGTGAGTTGGTGGCAAAAACAAGAAGCAAAATGCTTCAATTTTCTGTCAATCATACAAACCAGTACCTTCGCTACCTGAAAGGCACATAACAAGCACTCCACACAGCTGACAAAATATATAAAACGTTCATCGTATGTAGCAATATCTTAAGATCTGCAAACATCAATGTTGTAACAAAGCAATCTTGGCCTGATCCCTCTGCTACTGCATTAGCCCCCTACCCTATTACTTGCAGATTCTGAAGCTCCTTGAAAGTGTGACAATGGCAGATGGTGTGCAATGAAGACTCAATATCATAGCATAACAGGACATTGCAGAGTGTGGGGCAGTACTTTAGATGGCGCAAGCAACTTCAGTGGCTGGGAGCAACAGGGGAGAAAATGTAATGTTGGTTCAACCACAGTTGGTACGCTGTACTACAAATTCTGGGGCACTGAGTGGCTGGAGAGACTGTCTCCCTGTCAAATCAAGTGATTGGAGACTGGGGGAGAGCCAGTGCAGCAATCATGCAATGATATGTGACAGTATTGGAGCCACTAGCAGAGAAGCACCAGGGTGCACCAATTTGTCCCGACACTTATTAAAACTGTCCTATTGAAAGGGTGAAACATAATCACTGATAAGCACTCCAATTTTTGCAGTTGAAGTCAGGGTGAGATTGCATTATTTTCCCAGGATCACACGCTTATGATAAACAGCAGGGATTTTAACCCACTCTCCAATTTATGCACGACAACCTTCTTCCACGCTTTACTTGGGGAGAAATAATAAAATTTTGGGTGTCAAGGCCTACAATAATACTGCCTTATCGAGTTTACTTGCAAAATATACAAATTGCATAATAAAGCATCATAACATAAATCCTTATAGCAGCATGTTGAGATACAATAATATCGGAGTACCTTTATTTTCCATATTCTGAATGGAAAACTATAAGATCCAAAAGGAAAACTATTTACCCACTTTATTTTCAGCGCTTTAAGACGCACAATAAATTGCGCAGTAAACTCACTTAGGTTTGGAGATTCGTCACAAACCTCCAGCGTGTTATGTATGGTCTTAAGAGAATTCAGCTACGGACATTAACACAAAGTTTACTTTTTTAGCAAATCAAGCTATTAGACATTATGGGTATGAACAAATATTTCAAATGGTGCTTTGAGTTGCTTGCTTTAAGTGTCACAGATTTGCAAGGTGACTGGCGATTAGCTCAGTGACGTTGCACGTGTGGTGCATTGTATAGTTTCACTTCAGACTGTATCTCCAGACGCACTCTGCATACCTCTCAGCTCCTATGAAGTGCTTGCTTGCCTGCTTGCTGGAATCTCTCAGCGCCACAGCCCAGGTCTCCTTTGCATGCAGTGCCACTGCCAATCCAAAAATGTTGCGCATCGGCTGCCACAAGATTGTCAGGGGTAGATGCTAGCAGCATCACGGTACGGGTCCTCAGCCCTACTCCCAATTCCCCTCTGAAGTGACTCAGGGTTTTGGCACGTGCCGTGTCTTCTATCCCCTTCTGGTGAATTATTACTCAGCTGGCCATGGCACCTCTTGTGCTTGCTTTGGGTCAGTTCTGCTTCTTCAATGCCGGTTATGGTCATATCCCTGCTACCGGTGCTGACACCCCCCCCCCCCCGAAAGCACCCAGGATAACTGTCTGTAGGCAGAAAGCCAGCCTCAATGGAGGGGGGTGCCCCACCTTTGCCGTGCCCACTCAGGACGTAGTTGATGGTGTATGGTTTCACCCTGACAACTGTTCCGATCTTTTGAGGTGACCAGTCCACTCTCCCAGAGCCCCTCTGACTTTTGTGGTGTCCTGCTTCCCTCCTTGATTAAGCAGCACCAGGTGGGTGTAGCTTTCTTGGATTCCATTCTATGGTGAGTGGGCTGCAGCCTTGCATTGTAGATGTCAGAAAGGCAGGCAGCAAATAATGCACCCGCTAGTAGCTCCATAGGATTGGGTCATACCAGTTCCATCAGTCCATTTTTGGAGGGTATTCTAGAGAGAGAGAGAGAGAGAGAGAAATATGCTGTAGCCTGACTGTTGTAGCACAGTCCTGGAGAGCTGGACGTGGTTCCTGAATGGGTGTATTCTCGGAGCGCTGGATCCCATTCATACATTTGCCGACCTCTTTCTCAGGGGGACGCACCTCTCAGTATGTGTGGTAAATAGCCCCCGAGGAACGGGGACCCTCCCCTGACTCCTCCCCCATCAGGCCATACCATCCGTGGGTAGAATCTCATATACAGGACACTGCGTGCCGCTCTCCGGGTCAGTGGGCCCCCACCATATATTTTGCTCTCTGGCGGTAGATTCAGAGCCTGATAGCGGTCCCGGGACAACCCGCTTCATACCCCATCACAGAGCTGGAGCTTCTAGTCTGTCCCCCGCATCGGGAGCCGGCAGCAAGAACCTTTGCCCCTCCTTTCAGCGCCACCCAAAATTCTGCTTGCACCCATGGGTCGTGGAGCACTCTCCCCTCTGACCCTCAATAGATGCAGTGCTGCAGCTGTTGAGTGGGTCCTCAGGGCCCAGCTGCCATTTGGTCGAGTGTACTCCGAAGATTTTCAGCAGGCTGTTCTCGCCGCTCTGACAACCAATCTGAACAAGATTTATAGGACAACCATATGTTTAGGCACCACTTCCTTACTTATTAGCTGTAATTGGGCATTTTTCCAGGGGGTTGAGGGGCATATGGAATGGGCTCAGATCCATGAAACCTGAGGAGGAAACCCGGAAATAAACACAGCATGGCAGGAAGCAGGAGACAAAGCAGACATTCACACATCCAGGCTCAGGTGGGTTTATTTCTGGGTCCTCCTCCAACCCTGACTACAGTTCATCGCTGGTGGTGGGCTGCAGCAAAAAAAATTGCACTTGAACTGGGCATGTTATTGTCCATGAACAGTTGAGTGCAAAAAAACCCAAAAAAAACAAGAGAACATTTTTTGCTGCTTTTTCGCAGGGTGGCCGATGGGGGTGGCCTGCATTTTTATAAGGGTGGCCGTGGCCCCCCTGGCCACCCCTTGGTGGCGCCCCTAGTCACGAACATCGCTCACAGAAGCGCAGCTGGCCACATCCAGGGTTGAAACACTGCAAAATCCAGGATGGAAACACAGAAGTCGAGGGCATGTTTTTTTAGAGTGCCATTGGCATTTGCATGTCTGCAGTGATGGAAGGGAAACCCGCACTGCATCCTAGAGGGGAGACATCCTTTACAGTCTCGGCAGGCTGCTGATGGGCCAGGTGATGGGAGTCGCCAGGGTTGGGAGGGTGGCACAATATGTGCCATATTGGGCCAAATGACATTGCAAGATATTTGGATAACCATGTTCTCAGCTTGGCTGTCATGAAGGCTCATGCCCAACTCTGACTGTGTAGTCTAGCCGGTCAGATAGCACAGGGAGCCAAGCACTCACCCCTGATATCTGGCTGTTGCAGGTTCGTATCAGGTAGGGACAACTCAGCCTTTCATAATTCTAAGGTCAATAAAATGAGCATCAGTCTGTGTGATGATTGTCTTCTGTTATTTGAGCGCTCTGAGACCTATGAGTGTGTAGCGCTATATAAAATATTCATTATTATAAGTATTACTACAGGTCGGACCGTGGCTGTGCTCCATGTAGGTAATCCTTACAATGATTGGTCATTCTTGGGAATTGATAATGTTGAAATGAAGTGAGTCGAACATGAATGAGCAAGGGGGACTGATGGGAGAATAGTGGGTTTGGTGATGGTTGGACGCAATGAGGGCTACTATTGGTGTGGCTGGTGCAGTCCTGAGTCTCCGTGCTGGAGTACGTGGGCCCAAGGGTCAAGAAGCTCACCTAGACATGAGAGGCAGCAGATGTGGAGACTGCCTGCTAGTGGGATGAAGTGAAGTAGCTCATGGATGATCCAGGGGTCTGCACTGGTGGCTGTTGAGACAGCACGCCAGAGTCTGAGAAGCCGGCGAGCAGTCCCCTAGACCCCACCTAGGATAGCTCTGCTGCACATGCTCAGGAGTTGGTCAATGGATGTTCATTAGCTGTACCTAGAAGCTCTTCTCTTGGGTGCCGTGACCCAGGGTAAGGGGATGCTCCATAGGCCCCTCAGCACTTGGACACCCGTCTCTCCCCTAGCCACTCTTGCAAGATGTGGTGGGGGTAAAAGCGATATGTCTGCAAGTGACTGCCAGTGCCTCCAGACTAGCTTCCCATATTAGATCTGCAGCGTAATCCTTTTCTGTTAACCTGAGTATCTCTGCAATGCTCAGTCCTGCTACTGGAGATGCATATTCAGTCACTCTTCTTGCTTTCCCCCCATAGATATGGCCGTGCAGAACTTTGTGGGTGATGCATTTCGAGGAGCCACATGGGTCGCATTACATAATGGCGGTGGCGTAGGATGGTGAGTATGTGGGGGCAGATTACCCTTGTCCATTATGTGTCAATCTCCAGCACTACCAGAAATGTCGTCGGGCCTAGCACGATAGTTGCTTGTTATGTTCCTCTCCCCACCACCCCTCTCCCACACCTTTTGCCATTCTCCAGCACTACCAGAAATGTCGTCGGGCCTAGCACGATAGTTGCTTGTTATGTTCCTCTCCCCACCACCCCTCTCCCACACCTTTTGCCATTCTCCAGCACTACCAGAAATGTTCTCAGGTCTAGTGATCTAGTTTTTGTCTCCTATCCTACCTCCCCCTCCTTCCTTCTCATTGTCAAAGCTCTTGCACTATCTGAAATGGTGTCAGGGGTATCCAGTTAATATGTCGAAATTAAAATGTCGAGTGACAAAAATATCGTTTATTTATTAAATGACATTGTTATTTTGGGTTTCGCAAGTAAAAAAAAGGGTTTAATTAAAAAAGGAGGGTAGGGGGATGGGGGAACCCCCAATTCAAATAAAACATTTAAAAAATAGACATTTGACATTTTTTTTGGGTATTATTTTTCCGACATTTTTGCATTCGAAATTATGAATTTCGAAATATTAACTATAAACTGGTGTCGGGCCTAGAACTATAGTTAATTTCTTTCTTAATGTCTCAAGGCCTTGTAAGAATGTCATTGTATGTTCCCCTGCTCCCTCCCTTCCCTTGAAGCGCTTTGAAACACGTGTGTGTATAGGCGCTATACATATAAACTATCGATATCAAGGAGAATGGTGTGGAAGTTGTGCATACTCGTGCAGCTTTCCATAATCTGATTGCATTGTTTAGTGCATTTTCGAGATGGTGGGAGATGAGTACCCTTACTATTAGTAGCACATTGAAAGTATCCTCTGGCTAGTAACAGCGTGGTGATGGAATATTCGTGTCCCCCCCACCCCCCAAGAACAACCACTACGGGAGATGTGTTGAATAGCAACTACACGTGAGAGCGACTCGCGTAGCTTTCAAGTCCCTGCAAATGCAATCGCCATTTCTGTTGTAATGTGCGCCCCGCGTGATGGACCTGCGGTGGGGAGCGGGTGGGGATGTTGAGGGGAAAAGGGGAGTACCGCACATAATGCCGGCCAATGAGACGCATGCGTAATGGATAGCCCAGGCATGTTTTCTGCTTGCCTCACACTGGCGGCCCATTGTTTTCCCTTCACACTGGGTCGGCTCGGTGCTTAGCCCTGCCATGACTTCTCGTCCAGTTTTCGTGTCAAACCGTGACGGTTTTATTATGTTCGCTGGCCATAGGTCCAAGGTTGATCACTTGAGTGGTTTGTTGAATTTTGAGGTCTCTCTAGGTTCTAAGGTGCTTTCAGATCTTCAAAAAGGATATTCTTCTCAAACCATTTTATTTCGGCTGTCTCTCAAATTAGAAATGGCTAATGTGAGAAATCAAAATACGTGCACTCCTTCTCCTTCCTGCTCCCAATTATTTATTAATTTTTTTGCATTTTTAAAGCGCTCACACAGCCCGCAGGCATCTAGGCGCTGTTACATGAATTGTTTTTTTTTGTTTGTCGCGTAATTGTTTTTTTTTGTCTTAGTTGCGGGGATCGAACCTGTTGCTTCATGTCGTCTTGCTTCCAAGGCGAGCCTGTTGCCATGAGCTATCCTCCCGGGACGATAGGCGTCCCTTGAAGGGGGGGCACAGGTGGGCAATTGCCGCCTCCCCACCCCGTCTGGCAAATAGAAAGGTGGTCCTGTCCCAGTCGTCATTTGCGATTTTCTTCAGGCTATCTGCTCAGCCGGTGTTCGTTCTTCTGGCCTGAAAGGGGCACCACGGGCATCACTGAGGTGGGGGCCATCGCTACCTACATGCTGGCGACACTATTCTTTTCCAAATGTGCATCTTGCACTAGAAAAGAAATAACACATTTCCAAACTGAAACATGCTTCTTAAACGGGCATTCACTCGTTTTCTTTAAAATATATTCACATTTTTTGTCGGACTACCACATAAATGCCCTGTGATTTCTGTGCCCTTTACTTTGTGTTTTCACATGATATTTTTTTTAAGCTGTTATATGCTTGTCAATTTGCTTAATCACAAATGCTTCTATTGCTCTGATAGCAGCTATTTGGAAATTAAACGCTGGGTTCTGTGAGGGGTCAGAAATGAGAGGTCGACACAAAGTTGTAATGTTCTCATACCCATTTATTTAACCTATATGGTTGGAATAAAACCTCTCCTGCCCCATCCCAAAGAAAGGTTCCCTGCCTAGGAAACGAAAACCAAGAATCAGTCTGTCTAGTCGTTAGTAACTTAGAAACTGTCCTTGTGTCCTAAACATTCTCAGCTGAACCTCACGTTAGAAACCAACAATAAAGGGTCTCGGATTTATTATGTTCAGTGTAAACTGTTCAAAATCAAAACATAAAGATAAATCCAAAGAGTTTTTCCAAGAGAGATCCTTGTATCCAGAGGTTGGTTCTCTTCCTCTGGATTGTGAGGTTGGATGGTAAGTCTCTTTTAACCAACAGTTTCTTTATCTGTGAGGAATTAGACCATTCCACACGGCGAGTGTGCGCTCACCTGGACTTGTATGAAATTTGATATGAAATTGAATGAGGGTAGGTCAACCTCTGGAAAATGTGTGGGGCTAATCTGTACACATTTCCCTATGCTCAACGCACAACATACACATAGACCTGTGTACTGTATAGGTGCAATCCTTTGTCACATTTAGTTGGTATGTGACACCCAGGAGTACATCAAGGCATTTCAAAATGGGGGATGGCAAAACTTTCCTGCTGCCATGGCCAGCCTTATTATAGAACAAAGGTAACAAGAATTGCTCATTTGGACCCTGGCTGTACAGTCTTCCTTCCAGCTTCTGCTAGTGAAGGAAGCCCAAGAGGGAAGCAAGATCCCTCCCCTAGTGGGAGATGCTGAATCCAGAGGACCCTCCAGCAGCTCCAGATCCGGTACCCAACCTGCACACAGCGTGCCCTGCTAGGCTGTGCAAGAAAGCTTCCTAGGTGGGAAGCGCAAGAATCTCTGAACCAAACCAAGGACCAGGCCGTTGCCTGCAACACTTTCCTGACCTTTGGGCCGTCCGCCTTAAAGGATGACACAAACCCAGCAAAGAAGCTAAGTGGAGTGTACAGACAAGCGTCCAGCACTGAGACAATTCCTGACACAGAGCTGCCATGTAGGCCAGCCTGCAGCCGTCCGTCCAGACTCGCCTGATATCCGCAGCCATCTACTGTCTTGAATTCTATTGCAGAAACTGCAAAGCTCCCAGAAACCGACTCAACCCTGTCGAGCACCAAGAACTTCTATAAGCACAAGGTACATTGTGTTTCTGTCCCACTGGTCCTTCGCCAAAGGCCCCTAGTGACATTTTATTACCCATTTCTCCCTTTGTGCTGAAACCACGTATCCTTGAACTATTGCAATTCATTACTTTACCGACTACCCTCCTATTAGTATCCAGAGAGCATCCCCTTTCCTTCCTGAAACTCTGTCCTCTGCATTCCTGTAGAGGAGCATCTGCTTGCCCCTGCAGGAAACCCTGACCCCCTTGCCACCCTCGTCACCCTCGCCATGTGTTGGAGACCTAAGATTGTGCCGTGTTTGACACTAGCAGTTGTGCCAATACTGCAGCCTGCGTTTGATACCCATTGAGATAACCCTACCTAATGTATCCCCGAAGGAGCAGAAAAGAAGCCAGTGATGTCACAAAATGTATGCACATCGTCTCGGGATACTTACTGTAGGGACCCTAAAGAAACTAATGATAAAGTAAGGAATCGAGTGAACTCTCAGATGTAAAGGAAGATTACACATGCACAAAGTGCTGCAGAAAATCAACCGTACAATACATGCACAGATGCTGAAATGCAAGGTACACCAAGTCATCCTAGAAGCTGGCTATATGTAGTGAA
This sequence comes from Ambystoma mexicanum, assembly GCF_040938575.1. Taxonomy (NCBI): domain Eukaryota; kingdom Metazoa; phylum Chordata; class Amphibia; order Caudata; family Ambystomatidae; genus Ambystoma; species Ambystoma mexicanum. Next base: position 152,425,812 of record NC_090923.1, on the reverse strand, counting down.
TAGAACGCATGTGAAGCCGCCATTGTATAGAAACTGGACATCACTATCATAAATTTAGTCGGCCAAGACCAATGAAGTGGGAAGGGAAAGCTGTGTTGCAGTAAGAATAAGTGGAATCGTGGAGCTGCAAGATGAGGTTTCTTGGCCTGGAGTCAAGACTGAAGCAGCCAAGGTCAGCTATCTATTCTGGAAATGTGCAAAGGATGAATCATCCCTTGTTAAGGTGCAAAGAAAGAACACTGAGTGCCAAGTTTGATTCATTTAGAGCATTTAAAAGCTTCAAAATGGACCAAATTGTGGTCTCCTGTCACGTGAGTCAAGGATGAAAATAGAGTTCGAACTTGAGTCCCAGAACATGGTAGCGAGCGCTTTCACTCCCATGTATTCTAAAGGGCAAGGATACTTTGCAAGGCCAAGTTCAAAGAAAATTTTCATGGCAGAAGGCATGGGCGATGAGAGATGCTGGACTAATTAGGTAGTTTCATGCCCCATCTCCTTGCACCTGGGTCTGGGCTTACGTGCTGCTAAGTGTACTGAATGTTCCAGACCTGGCACAGGCGTGCCAACCAATTATAGTAGTCCATATAACAAAGTACCTTTTATAGTTTGAAAACCAATAAGAAACTGTGTATCTAATGTCTCTGAAGAGTAAATGTTTTCTTGGTAGGCATATGTTGTCCACCTAATAGTGGGCAGCCAATCGCAATCCTAGTTCCCATAGAAAATATACTTGGATGTTCCCCTTAAGCCAATTGCGACCCATAGTAGTTTTCATTACTGTAACGTAGTATGATGTCACCTCTGATGCATTTTTGATATAAAAGCTATGTTTTGTGTGCAGATCGCTGAGAGAAATCAAGCGTAAATCTGATGTTCGTTGTAACTCCCTGTTTTATATAATTGTTAATAAAACAGTACTTTGCCATCTTCCTGAGTTGGTTCAGTTATTTGGACTTGGAATGTATCTGTGATCCCATCCAATAAATATGCAACTTCCCAAAGGGCCCTAAGCTCACGTGGTAGTGGTGCGGATGGTTTAAAGATCCAAACTAGTTCAGCTCCAGATGAGAGCGGCCGAATAGGAATAAACTTGCAAGAAGAACCGAGACGGTGGGCAGGTCCCCCTTTTAAGAAATCCCTGGCGGGTTTCCATGGGCGCTCTGCGGACGGATGGCGAAGTGGTTGGATTGGAGGAGTCGATCCTGAAGGCCTCGAGTCGATTATCAAATGGTGAGTAGACTAAGGGGAATGGCAAATAAAGGGTCAGGGTTGTAATAATTTTGAGAAACGGAAAATAATTTTGAAGAAAAAGAGAACGCTTAGGAGTCATAATTCAAGGGTATTGGGAGACATTTCAAACTCCAATGGGAGTAGAGAGAAATCTAAAACTCAGGACCGTGTAAGGTAATGTATCCAATCTTGTACAGGGTAAAAGCAAGAGAAGTACCCCGTATTTATGAATAAGACCTAGATAAGTGGGAAGGTGATCAGTCTTTTTGTAAATGTCTGACTCGTCAAATACATTTTTGTTGAAGAAAGTATCGAGGAGCAAAATAATTGTGAAGAAGTAACAGTGACTAAAGAGAAGTGTAGAGAAATGATTGGTGCCAATCAAAAGAATAGAAAGGTTATTGAAATAAGAGTAATGAGCAGCGATTGATGGTGCTCACTCATATTTGTTGTTTTAAAACAAGTGATTTAAAATAAAAAGTTTATTTAATGATCTTGTAAGTATTGACAGTTAATTAAGACTTGTCATTATGTGGGATACCCTCTCTTGCACCTATGCAAGACATTACCAAAACATATGCCCAAGCTCAAACAATATAGTGCAGAATGGGTAAAGGGCACAGCAGATAAAATGTTCATGCCATGGTCACAAGGGGATTGTTGTCAAAAGCAGTATTGCAACACATGACCATATACATGCGCGCTGCGTATACCGGAAAGAAATTGGAGATAAGATTAGCAATTTTTGATCTTTGGAAGATGTATCCAGAGAAAATGCAAGACCTGTCACCGGAGGAGTGGATTCTTAATCGGCATAAGGGGGAAGGCGTGGAGCCATTCGCTCCCCTTACTGTGCCTGAAGTAAAGTGTTGCTACGGAAGAGATGGGAGTATATCTGTTAAAGGAATTGAGAGCAGCGATGGGGTACAGTAATCTGATATATGACCCCCCCCCTGCTTACAGTAGTGACGATAGTCCGGAAGAGAATAAGAGAAAGGAAGATATTTTTAAATTCACACAAGGCAAGGAAGAAAGAAGCGAACAGTCAAAATTGTCGACAGATATAAACAGACAAATCAAGAGATGGAAAGGAGAAAAAGATGAGGCTGACAAGGTAGCACTCGTACAAAACGAATGGATGGAAGGACATATTATTTAAGATAGATGAGAAGTATTGAGGAATTTAGGCAAGGAGAAGATAAGGATGAAAAAGAGAGGAAGGACAAGGAACGAGACGAGATTAAAGGAAGATGATCAAAGAAGGAAAGTCGGGGAGCAGTGGGAACATATCAGGAAGAACAGGAGAAAGCCGAGTAACGGGCAGAGGAACAAAGATTATGACAATAGGGCGCGATAGAAGAGAGGGACAGTTAGGAAAGAAATGGAGAAGAGGGAGAAGCACAAAGATTAAGGGACAGAAGAGTACAGAGACGAAGAGGTAAGAGGAGGCGTAAGAAGGGAAAACAAAGTGAGGAGGAAAAGTTAGAGATGGGAGAAAGCAAAGGGAAGTAGATGAAGAAATTGAACAAAAAAGGAGACAGTGAGGTTTCAATGCCAGTCTCATTCTTAAAGAAGAAATGAGGGCAAGCCCGGCAATACGATGGGGCAGAGTTGAAGAGATTCTTCTGGTAAAGGAAGTAATGCATGCAGTATCTAGTGTAGCACTCGAAGATAAGAGATGCTGAGGAAAGCATTGGAGAAAGGATTGATCAGGCCTATCGGCAATTAAGACGAGATAGTGAGTATGGAGCTTGAAGGAACAATGATCGATTCCCCAGTATCTCAATCACAAACTGAAGAAGCAACCCCATTTAGTGATGAACGTCAAACCTAGTCTTTAAGCAGATTTGAATTTGGACAGAGGGGAGGAGGATGTTATTCGTACTAGTTTGGGTTTAGAAATGTCGGACGAGGAAAGAATCCGGTCTTGGGGCAGAAGGAGGAAGCACGTGCACCCCTGTAGGAAGCCCACAAATTGATAAGGAAGTGAGATGGTCAGATCTGGAACAGCCTAAAGATAGAACACCAGATTCCAAAGCAAATCTTGAACGTCCCTGAGGACAATTGTGTAGTGAGAATGGAGTCTCCACCATGTGTAAGTAGGTTAAGGTCATTGCAAACAATGAGACAGGAACAATTATCCTTGCCATGGATAGACTAATAGTGGTATCAGATTGTGGGATGTGGTTCATGCAGTTGCCCTTGTTAAAGAAGGGAGGGACAAGACTGCAACATATTTCATGGCCACAGATAGATGAGGATAACTTAAAATGTAAGCTCCCTAGTTTGACTTCGGGGCTGGGAAATGGATACATGAATTAGACAAAATGAGAGTAGGAAAGAAGCTGGATATAGGGGACAAAAGGTCTCCTGGCAGCCATTCTTGTAGAAAGGGCTGAAGATATATGGAGGACACTGGGATATTCAACTGTGACTACACATCGCATGATGGGGCGCCATTCAATAATTGTAGGGCAGATGTTTGGAGGGCTCTCAGGGTACAGTATCCTGACACATCAGATATGGGTGCAATTATGACACAGAAAATTAAAGATGAAGAAAACACTATTGCTTATATTCAAGATATTGAGGAGAAATGGCAGCTTGAAACTTGGGAGCCGTGGGAAAAGACAGTGGCATTATTCATATTTTATGCCAAGGGTTGCCTGAGCCAGTACAGAGGCAGATGAAAAAACAAGTGGGGATGGAAGCAAAGCCATGGGCTGAGAGACAGTTGACAATAGTACACCATTGCAGATTATTACAAGAGAAGACCAAAAAGAAAGATAAAAATAGAAAAATTGAGGAAGCCAAGTTGGTTCAGAAAAAGTTGTCAATTTGCCATAGAAGGGGCGGTATTGACAGGCGGAGAAGGAATAGGAATGCAGGAAGCAATGGGTACATCACATGCAAATCTCCGACCGATGGGACAAGGTTGGTATGTGTTTAAGCTATGAGGCAGAAGTATGGGTTATAGGGGAAGGCAGATTTAAGAATAACAAAGGTGGGGTTGAAAACACACATAACGAGAGCCAGAGTGCTCGGGGAGGGTATAACAAAGGAGGGATTCTCAGAAGGGTTCCCCCAGTATGTTTGTATTGTGGAATGACAGGACATATATGCACGCGTATGTGAGGGCCGAGTGAATGTACAAAATGGCCAGTTTTCCAGAAGGGGGACTGCTTATCCTCCGCCATACAGCACACAGACCAGAAGGGGCTTTGCCCAAGAGCACACATCTTATCAGGCACAAGTACCGCAAGTACAGCAACGGCATCAGGAAATTGTTTGGTGAAATGCCCCTCTACACTGTTGGTGTCTAGCATCTATTGGATGTTTTCATGAGTTACCCTACAAACCCAATTGCAAATATTTGACACAACTTTTCAGATAAGTGTGCTGTAAAATGCACAATTCTAAGCCATCATTAAAAAAATATCTTGGGGGTAGCAAGAAGCCCCCTTCCCAGACAACTCTTGATTGTTTGTCTCTCTCGTTAGGCTCCATTACACTGCCATATTTGGGGAAAATATTTAAGCCCCTTCAATTAAAAGAATAACCATCACATCACACACATACTACCACCGTAGCCACCACTGCTAAGTACAGCAAGAAACTGAAAACTATAATTAATTCTGCGGGGGTAGAGTGAGATTCCTGCAACCATTCCTAAATAACCAAGTGAGCAGTCGCCTATTTTCCCCCCATACTCAGTGACTTTGTGACATTTTAATCTGTTAAACAGGCGGTCCTTGACTATCATTTGAAACTTAGTCATGAGTGATAGCCAGTCAAAAAGCATCCATTTAACAGAAGAGATTATTTAAAGCGGAGCTGGAAGTGATGTCTCTTCTGCTAAATACCACCTACCTCTAACTACACAATATTTGTATCTGTGCTGGGAGTGATGTATGATTGAGTTAAAAGAATGCAGTTTCTGATTACAAGGTCATTTTTGCAACTGTTGAACAGGAGTTAACGTTTTAGGATGTATATTAACTTAATGCAAACCTTTTATTGCATTAATCCTACTCTGAACACGACTAATGTCCCTTTTTATAATTTGCTTTTTAAATTAGAGGTATACTTGAACCCGTTTGGCTTGTTGAAACTTATTTGGTGTGCCACCACCCCATCCAACCTTGTATTTGTGCCCCCGCTTTACCCACTAATACTGATTTCCAGTGATGCCCACTGCCCGCACAGGTTTCTTTAATATATTTGCCTGACCCCACAATCCTTGGGGTTCCCCAGTTAAACTATAACCGATTTCTAAAAGAAAAATGCAAACCACCTCAGCTGCTGATTGAGTGGTCACCACTCATCACTATACCCCTCCACGGGCCTTGTCATCTCAAATTCTGGCTGACTAGGCTAGGAGGTTGTGCCTTCGCAATTGAAGCCAGGAAACTGTGAAATGGTCTCCCAGTCGCCCTCAGTCATCGACAACCACCTCCAATTTCGTTGAGCCCTTAAAACCTTTTTTTAGGCTAAAGGGGGCTCGTATGGGGGCATTGCTTGCATGATGGATGTGGCCTGAAAAGTAAACCAACCTTTATTCCGTGTCAGTTATTTTTAAATTTGACGGAGAAGGGGGTGCCCCCTTCCCCAAAAATTATAGCTGTATCTCCCATAGTGTATTGCAGGATCATGGTTTTCAGAAATGAAACGACTGCCATCTTGTTGCGATGCGAAAGATATTCGCAGAGATAGCCAAGGTTATGGGAAAATGAAACGCTGTGAAAAGCTCTTTGCAGGTCAAAAAACATGCAAATGCCATCAGGGTAGAGGTGGGGTGTGGCTAGAAAACACTGAGTGAAATTTGGGAGTTGGAGGTTATCCAGGGACCGAGTTTGCAACACAAAGCTTTTTGTAGCCTCAGCGACATCTGAAAGCAAACTGTGTCACAGAAGCTGCGTGTGCTCGAGGGTCAAAGGGAGAGGGTGGGGAGATGAGGAGGCCATCTGAGCAGTGGGGGAGCAGGCACAGATGAGGGGCGCACTTGCTGATGGCCTGGGGGGCAGAGAAGCATTTTTCTCTATGGCTGTTTTGCCGATATTCGCGGTTATATCTGAGGTTACAAAGGACTACAGATAACCGCGGGTATGTATAGTTCGGTACCCATGGTTACATTTAGTATTTCTTTTTTAAAGATTTATTTAGACATTGGGGGTGAAAAATCACTGGCCATGGGTTTGGCCATGGCCAGTGACTTAATTACCATCCAGGTCTCCCATTCATGCAGTAACCAGGACAGATTCTGCTTGGCTTCAAAGTGGGGAAGGGGCCAGCCTCCTCAAATGAGATAAATTTACAAGACCACTTGGAGGTGGAATGGGCTGGCCCTTTTCTTGCTTTGAAGCTAAGCAGGATCAGCCCCACTTTGAAGCTAAGGAGGGTCAGTCCCTGTTACTACATGGATGGGCGACCAAATGGGCATCTGAATTATTTACTTTTTTTAAACCGTGCTACTGTCAGTGCTTGAAGGTTTTGCTGAATTGCATTATGGTATTTGTAGTCTCCCCTTCAAATACAAATAAAAAATGTATTTTTATATCAACAGTGGGTTTCCCATACCTGCAGTAACTGGGAAAACCCCAGTTTTCAAAGAGGAAAGGGTCTCCAAAGTCGTCATTGTGGTCATAGTCTGCAACAGCATGTGCAAAGTTAACGTAGCTTTAGCTGAAATTCCAGGATTTTGTTGCATTAAGTTCTCACCTTACCGTCCCTGCAGCTAACGTTTTTTCCTTGAATGGATATATTTGTTTGCATGCCTTTACTATGGTTTGTGTACTTCAAGATGGCTTGAAAAGTAAACGAACCATAGTAAGGTACGCACACAAATATATAGCATCTATATATTTGTGTGCGCTGCTTTTGGTTTGCGTACTTTTCAAGCCATCTTTTTTAAACATTAAAATATTTCTGTTTACAAAAGATGGCTTGAAAAGTACACAATTCAATCCATCTTTTATAAAGCTTTCACGATGGACAAAGTCTAAAGCGTCTTTGTCCATCAGCAAAACTTTATAAAAGATGGCTTGAATTGGGTACTTTTCATACCATCTTTGATTAAACATAGAAATATGGCCTGGAATCCCAAGCCATATTTCTATTTGTCGTTTCTTCGAGGGTCAAAGAAACGACACCTCTGTGACCTGGGGAAACAAAAGGTCAGTAACTTCCTCTCGTGACAGGAGGAAGTTACAGTGACTGAAAGAAGTGCCAGCCAGCCACAGCTGTTTGGCACTTCTGTCAGGTTGCCTGACTTGAAATTGTCGGGCGCATCTCCCGTCGTAACTGCGGCTGTAGTGGGATAGTGTCACAAATGTGCAAAGGGAGGCAGGGACCTCTCCTGGCTCGCCATTTTGTTTGGGTGAAGCTGCTGCTTTCAGTGAAGTGGTCTACAGAAATACAGAACCGTCCTTCTGTCATTCTTTTTTCATCACTCTCAAACTTAACAAGCGTTTTGTATTACACGCCGCAGAAGGCCGCCTGCCGGTGTCTCCTATGCATGCACCAAAGTAATCTGCCGCTCCGTCCTTCACCTACGACGGTGCTTCAGCTGCGCAGGGAGTGGCTACTTGTGGGACCGCATTTTGTGGAAAAGATACGTTGTCCCCTTCTCCGAGGATTGAATGAGGGATGGGGTCAGAAGAGTAGCCCAGGAGCAACGTGTTTCTCTTAGAAACAAGACCATGCTGAGCTTCAAGGATTCGAATCCCTGTCCCGTGCTTAGAGGCTGGTCCCCCTGCATGCGTTGAATGAAAGATCATTTTTTAAAATAATTTAAAGTGCACACTGGTTAATTAAAACCTTATACACTATACAACATATTTATTACAATATTACATAGACAATAAGATCACATAATGAGTACAAAATAGAATACAAATACATATTTCTTTTATTACATTATCTTTGTATTTCAGGGAGGTTATTCACTCTGGGGTCTCCCGCATTGGTTCTAGTTTTTGACCGTTGCTTATGGAAGGACGGGTTTATTTGTCTTGGTCTTCAGTGGTTTGTGAAGCTCTGGCTTCCCATGAGTTCTTCCGATCTTAATTTGCTTGCTTCCCCGAGTGTATTCTCTCGGCATGGTTAGAAGTTTCCTTCCTCTGCTTATTGTCTTCCGGCACTTTGGTAAAGCACCACTCCTTCAATATTCCAGGTTTTTCCATTGGACTTCTTGATGCTTGTCTCGCTTTGATTACTTGTACATTTGGATTGCGTGTGTGCCAGTCTGAGTGTGCAGCCAGTCACCTAATTCTAGGTGGTGGGTGCGAGTTGATCATCTCCTGATCTCATTCAGCTTCTTCCATGTTTGTTGTTTTTCTTTGACTTGTACCTTTTCATAACCCCCTCGTTGTGAATGATGTAATTGCTGGTCTCCTGCCCATCAGCGGCAATGGTGAGTTATCCGTGACCTTGTTATGTATGACTGTGGGCCACTATTGCTTTGTGGACCTCTTCCACGTGATCCGTTGCATGTGAGTTTTCAGAGTAGTCTTCCTATTTTTATGGCGGCTGGTGCAGGTACAGTCCTCGTATTTTGCCTCCTTTTCCTATTCTTTGAGTGCGCCTACAGGGGGATTTGAAATATTTTGTAAGCGGATGTCTTCCAGACTTTCACATCTGATGGGCATCACTTGTTCTTTGGAATCGGTGCCTAGATCCATGTGTAGCTTGCCCTGGTGTGTCCAGTCCAGCGTTGGCCAGTCTTCCCTGCTACATATACTTTTCCTGTTGACTCCCAGTCTTTGAACTTTATGGTGTATTTTGCGTACCCCATCAGTTTGCCACTTATGTCTGCAGCTTAAATTAGGCTGTGGGGAGTTGTTTAGGGTTGTCCCATATTTCACTGTTACTTTTCTGAGATTATTGTGGGGTCCGAGTAACAATCAGTAATTTCCTTTCAATTGTTTTTCTAGGGAGCACATGTTTCATGGGTTGGCTTCTAGGTCTTGCTATTTTAATGCCCCCGAATTCAGTGTGGTATTTTTATTTATTTTATTTGGCGTCTGTTAGTCGCCTTTACAACAAATGTGTGTTTTGAAGCACCACAAGGCTAAATGGGAAGAGAGCAGGGGATAAAAACGTTTGTAAAAACAGTAAATATACAATCGTGGTCCTATTAGGCCTTGTGGTGTTCAGCCATGCCTGTGCAGGGGATGGGGGGTGAGTGGTGGGTGGGCAAGGAATGGCTAAGTGCTGGTTCGGGGCCTGGGAGGGAAATGCCAAGGAGGATGCCTTGGACTTAGTATTAAGTGCTGGTGACTCCAAAAGGTGGGAAGTAGAGCTGCCAAGCAGGGGCCTGCAAGGGCAGTGCAATGGACGGGGGGTGCTGGTGTCGACTGGGTAGAAGGCCTGGTATCCTGTGAAATTTATAAGGACCAGGTCACCACACTCGGAAGCAGAGGGGTGATTACTAGGGAAGGGTGGAGAAGAGCAGAGTTTTTAGCAGTTTCAGACCTTAAGAAGGACCGGCTCAAGTCTGAGAGGGGAAGGGAGGTGGTTCCAAAGGGAGGCACCTGCCGAAGAAAGAGACCTGCCCCCCACTCTCTTCTTGGAGAAGTGTTTGACAATCAAATGAGTTAGAGTAGTAGGGAGCTGTAGCAGGGGAGTATTTAGGGAGGAAAAGTTGGAGATGGCGTGGTCCCAGGCCCCAGAAAGCTCTAGGGATGATGAAGAGGGTCTTGAATTTGATCCTTGCATTCAGCAGGTGCCAGTGGAGAGATTTACGGGCTGGAGATGCAGTCCCTGGGCTTGAGGCCAAGGTTTAGTTTTGCGGCCCTCTTCTGGATTATCTGGAGGGGCGTAGGGAGGAAAGAGGGAGATTGAGAAAGAGGCTCTTGCTGTAGTCAAGATTTTGGGAGGACCAGAACTCTGGCGACATATAGCTTCTGGGGGAAGGTGAGGAAAGGGAGAATGCCTGTGAGGAGGTGGAAGTGGGCCTTCTCGTGAGGTCCAATGATTTTGGCCTCACTGTTTGGCAGGGGTAGCAGGCCCAGATAGTGTGTCCAGAGGGTAGGAGGAAAGGAGAGTGCAGGGGTCCCAATGAGAAGGATCTCAGTCTTACTGGTACGAAGACCGAGATCTCTAGTTGCGCGCAATGCCTGAATGGCAGACAATCAATCAGGGATGATGGAGGAGGAGGTAGCAAAAGGAAGTTTGAAGGAAAGTTGTGTCATCATAACACTCGAAATGGAGATCAGGTGAGCCAAAGAGGTGAGATAGATATTGAAGAGCCTGGCAATAGGCCAGATCCCCGAGTGTGTGGTAGTGGAGAAGAAAGGGCCCAGTTGCAACTGGGTAGGGCAGTTAGTTTGGAAAGAGGTCAGCCAATCCAGTGCCCAGTTAGTGATGCCGAGGGTATCATGGAGTCGTTTTATGAGGATGGAGTGGTTCACCGTGTCAAAGGATGAGGAGACGTCATGGAGAATGAGAACAGCAGCAGAGTTGGTCGAGATTTGCAAGCATGAATTCACGGGTGTTCAGAAAAGCAGTTTACGTGCCTCTGGATGCCCTGAATCCAGATATGTGGTCATGGAGGCAACCAACAAGTTCAATGTAGAGGGTCAGTTGGGATGACCAGCTTTTTCACGGGTTTACCCAGGAAAGGGTGGTAGTGGAGATAGGTTAGCCGGACAGGAGGCGTCGGCAGACATATGTTTTAAGAGAGGGTGCACAAGGGAGTGCTTGAGGGAAAGTAGGAAAGAGCCAGTGGCGAAGGAGTCATTGCAGAAGTCGAGAGATGTCGTCCTTAATGGAGCTGGTAGATTCATCACAACTTTGGTTTGTTCAATGCTGGTGTGTCTTTCTGCTGCTTCTGTCTTCGGCAGTGGTCGAAGTGAGCGGGAGCGGTCGGGAGCGGTGCTCCTATACTTTTTAAAATTACCTTGTACAGCTCCTATACTTTTATTTTAAAAAGAAACCGTTCCGGAATGGTTTTCTTTTAAAATAAGTGTAGAAAGAAGTTGAAACCTTCCCTTTCAGTGCACTGCACTGAACGTTCCCTTAAACAGCAGGTGCAAGTGTTTGGGGGGTGTATTGTGTGTTTGAGGGGTTGTGGCAATGGGGTTTGTGGGGAACAGGGGCAGGCCAGCAGGAAACCTAGTTCCACTACTTCTTTTCGTACACTTCGACCACTGGTCTTCGGCATATTCTATTTTTTTCTGTGTACCTTTCTCATGTTTCTTTCAAATTTCCTTTTTTTCAGGGATTCTCTTGGCAGGTCCTCTGTGCTCCCTTGTCTTGTGCAATGTTGATGCTCCCATGCTCTTTGCGACCATTATCAGTGGAGTAACTTTGCTGAAAATATTGGGGTTGGGGGGGGACATGACATCTAAAGGAAAGAGGCCCCTGCCAAATGAGGGTGACAAATGGTGTGCCACGAAAGTTGGGGAGTGGAGGGAACCCTGTTACCTCCGTCCCCTACAATTACACTCGTGATTATCACTTCCTCTTGCGTGGGATTCCTTGCCTGCTGCAGCATCCTACTAACTAGCAGCGCAGGTCCTTCAGTTCAGCAAGGGGTACAGGGTGGTACCGAATTGGCAAGGGCTCGCTATCCCTCGCTTTGCCGTTATGCAGTATCTACAGCCTCGCCTGGATCTGGCCTGCTTCTGTAATATCGCAAACTTTTCCTAAAAATGGTTGCTTCAAGGTTGAATCTGTCAAGGTTTGTAAGGTGTTTCTAACCCGGACCTGGGCATTATTTACCAGCAGCTGTTGATTTTTAAGCCCATCCTCTAAAGCCTGAGAGTTTAAGGTCCTTGGCACTGGATACCCCTTAGGCGCCAGAGTGGCACTTGAAATGGGACAGTAATTGGGGTTCAACCATGTTGTAATGACGTCATTTGTATAGCGCTTTCACCAAAAAGATTCACATAGAAAGAATGTACATACAATATCACTGAACTGAAGATGGTACTCACTTATCGACCTCGGAAGGGATGTAAGGCTGAGTTCGCCCTACTGGGATTCGAACCTGCGGCCTGCAAATTGCACCAACAAGCGCTTAACCCGCTGAGCTATCTTACCGCTGGATTCATAACCACGGTTCCGTATTCTAATGCCCACAGCACTAAGCAAGAACAGATTAATTTAACAGCCTGAAAGGGTAAAAATAAGCAATGAATTTAAGGTAAAGGATGCTCTTGATTTTTAGTTTAGAGGCAGCCACCTTTGCTGGAGACATCCACTATCCGCATGGGTTTTTCCAGGTAGGAAGTTGCCACGGCTGAAAGTCTAGCCTGCCTGTTATGCTGCAATTATCGAAGAGTTGGGTAATTATGTTAATAAGAGCCTCCCTGCCAGAAGGAGTCAAGGTGCCCAGTGAAACTGGTCATTGTCTGCTATTAAACGCCCCTCTGTGCATGTCTGTCGCTATTCGTGGAGAGCGAAAAAGCTGTCCTATGTTTTCGCTTGCAGATGCCTGGAGATTTTGCTTTGTTGCGCATACACGTTTGTGAATAAGGGCCCCCCTGCACCCCCATATTACCTGCCCCTCTAGCAAATACCCGAGTCGTTCCAGCGTCTGCTCTGCTGAAGTAAAGAAATGTATGGCCGTGATCCGCTGTTTATAAAGCGCCGACTCCGATGCAGGTCGCCTCTTGGTGCTGGGCTGATGATCAAAACCACACTAGCCATTTGTTTTTGTGCTCATTAGAAGAACTGGGATGTTAATGTCGATCAGCAATGACTTAAAATAACACACATACAGGTAGGGGAAGCCTTCCCACGAAAGGTGTCTTTACAATATCACAAAGATGAGAACAAGTGGTGAGCCAGTTAAACAAGTGGAACATACATGCCCCTGTATGGAACATGCTTCTGTCTTTGGTGCATTCTATTTTTTTTTTGTGTAAATACCTCAAGTTTTCCTTCAAATTAGATTTATTTTTAGGGATTGTCTCTTGGCAGGTCCTCTGTGCTTCTTTTTCTTGTACAGTGCTGCCAGTCCCATGCACCTTGCCACCATTAGCACAAGTGGAGTAACTTTGCTAAAAGTATGGGGGTGGACAGGGCATCTAAAGGAAAAGGGGCCCTGCCAAATGAAGGGGAGAAAATGGCGTGCCATGAAAGTTGGCGGGCAGGAGGGGGGAAAAGCACCCTTGCCCCACCCCCAAATTACACCCACGATTATCACTTCCTGCCGCATCCTACTAATTAGCAGGTCTCCCAGCTCAGCATGGCGTACAGGGTGGTACCGAATTGGCAAGGGCTCACTAACTCTCGCATTGCCATCATAGACCACATTCTTGTTCCGAACTTGTCAAAAACTGAAGTTCTATTCTTCCCTGCTCCCATATCCCCCTTTTCTCCCCCTCCTCCCTACTCCCTCCTCTCTATCCTGCATTGCTCGTAATCTCCGTCTTTACCTTGATACGGACCAGTCCTTTTCCCTTCACATTTCTGCGATCTCCTGTTCCTGTTGCTTACATGTTTTTAATATTTGTAAAGCCCTCCTTTGTCTGACCTTTGGTGCCACTAAACTTTTGATTTCATCTTATTTCCTCCTTTTTTACTGTTCTACTATTCTCTTCGGTCTTCCTCTTTCTCGTTTGGGCACCTTTTCAAAGCTTCTATTGGTCTTCTCTACCAGTTATACCCCCATGATTCCATTTCGCAATTTGTTCCTGCTTGGTTGGCTGTTTATCTCTTCCCGGCTCAAATATAATTTTCTTTGCATTGTGTTCAGGTCCGTCTATGGTCTTGCTCCCAATTATGTCATCTCTGATCTTTCTACATTCCCTTCGTTCTCAATCCCAGTTTTTACCATCTGTACCTTGTCCCCCTTGTGCACAATCCAGATTCTGTTCATTTTATCTTCTTGCTCCTTTTCACTGGAACTCCCTTCCTTTCTCCCTCCATTCTACTAGTACCCTTCTTTCCGTACTTCTCTTAACCTTCGGCAGTCCTAATTCTTTCCCTGATTGTATTTTGTAACTGAATCAATCTTCATTTTATTGTACTGTCAGTTTTTATGTATATTGCTTTTTTATGTATATTGCTATTGATATTTTATTTATATCGCGCTCGTACACAAGTGTTTCAGAGCGCGATAAGGCAAGGGAGGGGCACAGAAGAGAACAAAATGATCTTACTAGGCCCAGTGACATTGAGAACGCGCAAGTGCGAGGGGGAGGGGAAAAGTGCATGGAAGGTGGGAGAAGTGGAGAGTGCGGAGCAAAGTAGAAACAGATAAATAATAATAAATCAATAATAAAGGCAACAAACCGTGGTAGTGCAGCCAGCAATTAGCAAGTGATGGGTTTAAGGAAGAAGACAGGGTAGGTCTGATAAGCGCAGGAAGAAAAAAGGGGGGGCTGTATGGTACAGATACATACCCCAGTGCAAGCAGTGGCCCTGAGGCAGTGCAGGAGGGTGGCAGAGTGAGCAGGCACATGGGCCCAGAGGACAGAGGGTGGCCAAGTGCATGGTGCCATGGGAGAACAGATCAGCAGAGGAGAGGGGGGGGTGAAGGCACAAGGAAAGAGGAAAGTCTTGAGGTGCTTCTGGAACCGGAGATGGTTCTCAAGTTTGAGTGGCAGGGAGGCTGTTCCAGTGGGAGGCCCCAGCCGAAGACTGAGATCTACCCCCAGCTCGTTTCTTTGAAAAATGACAGACCCTGAGGGAGTTGGAGGATCGAAGAGCTCGAGAGGGAGGTATTTGCGGATGGGTAGATGAAGGTATTTTGGAACCAGGCCCCCCCAGAAAGCTTTGTGGATAATGCAGAGGGTTTTGAATGTAATCCTTGCTTCCACTGGAAGCCAATGGAGAGATTTCAGAGCTGGAGAGATACGATCCCAGAGCTTGAGGCCAAGCACAAGTCTTGGAGTCCTGTTCTGGATTAATTGCAGAGGGCGGAGAGTAGAGGCAGGTAGATTTAGAAAGAGGCTGTTACATTAGTCCAACCTAGAGAGAACCCGAGCTTCTGGGGGAAGGAGAGGAGAGGCAGAGTACCTCTGAGGAGGTGCAGTAGGAAGTTTGACTTTTTAGAGACATCAGAGATGTGGGCGGAGAAGGAAAGTGTGGAGCCAAAAATGACCCTGAGGTTCTTAGCCTCGCTGGTGGGGGTAGGAGGAGGGCCAAGGGAGGCAGGCCAGAGACTGAGGGAGAAGGATGGTGAAGGTGTGCCGATGAGGAGGATCTCTATCTTGCTGGCATTTAGACAAAGATCATTGGCGGCACACCAATCTTGAATGGAAGTTAGGCAATCCGAGATGAGAGCGGGAGAGGTGGCGGCGAGGGCAAAATGAAAAGTAGGTGTCAGCGTAGCACTGGAAATTTGAGCAGGAAATAGCAATGCAGTGGGTGAGAGTTGCCAGGTATTGGTTGAAAAGCCAGGGTGAGAAGTTAGACCCCTGGGGAACACCAGAGGTAGAGAGGGAGATAGGTGATAGGAAGGGCCCAAGTTGGACCCGGAAGGGTCGATCAGACAGGAAAGCACTGAATAAATGCCAAATAAAATTACAGCAGGGAAAGCAAATACATGGATCAGAACATAGGTGACTTCAGGGTTGGATTGGCCCCTCGGCCTTTCGACTCGTGGCCAGGCCGAAATCGTCCCTGGGGCGTGGGGGCCGGCTTCTGGCCATGCCTGGGCCGGTTTGGAAAGTTTTCTTTTTTCCTTCAATTTTTTAATTTTTTTTCCAAAAACCCTTTCATCCTTTTTAGGTCATTAAATGAGTACCAACACAGGTTGGGTGATATTGTATGCATGTTTGTTCTATAAAAAAGAGCTTAAGCATAAGTGCTATATAATAGCATAGTATCATTTGCCCTTGGACGTCTGCTTGGATTCACAATAATTGAGTGTACTTGGGTACAATGCTATTTGATGCCACTTCCTGTTTTGTCAAGGGGTGAAAGGTCGTATTTCATCGCTTCCCGGGATGTCACTTTGGGGTGGGGTCAAATGACATCACTTCCGATTTCATCAGAGGTCAAGGGCCATGAGGCAAGGGCTGGGCCACTTTGAGGCGAGGCGTGGGCCACTTTGTTTGGGTGGCCGGGACTATTTCTTGTCCCAGTCCGACCCTGGGTAACTTACAAAGGTAACATTAACATAAGGGGCAAATGCTCCTAAATAGAGTACTGTATAAATATTCACTTTATAAGAGTCATTGAAGGGAGTGGTGAGGTCAGGTAGAGAAAATGGGGGACAAGGTAAGGGGAGCTCTTTAGTAGGTGACGTTTAAGTAGAGATTTGAAAATATACATTCAGGCTGCCTTTGATTGTGATTGGCAGTGTTTCTAGGAGAGCCGGTTGAGTATGGTGGAACAAACAGAGGCACACAAAGGGTTTGGGACAGTGAGGTTAAGTGCAGAGGAGCATCTGAGGGAACAAAATGGTGAGTAAACAGTTACAATCAGATGAGTACTGAGGAGCAAGACCATGGATAGCTTTGTAGACGAAGGAACTTGTAAAGGGAGCGGTGTACATGGCGAGACATCAGCATTTTGCCGGTAGGTAGAAGTTGTAGAAAATGTTATGTAGTACAGTGTGGATATCAAAGTAGAGGACTTGCAACGGGGTCGGTAAGGGTAACCATTAAGTGGGGGTCACGGGAGAACATAGTGTCATCAGCCAAAAGATGATCGATCTTCCGAGGGCAGAGGTATAGAGGGTGAAGAGCAGAGGTCCTAGGACTCATCCCTTGAGGATGCGGGTGGGAGGAAGGGTTGGGGTTCCCTGCTAAGGGACATCTGCTAGAAGGCCTTCGACTTTGCCCCATATATCATTCCAGCTCCCGCCATGGGTGTAATTTTAGGGGGGCCACGGGGTGTTTGTCCCCCCCAACTTTAATGGCTCACCATTTTGTCCCCATTCATTTGGCTGGGGCACCTTTTCTTCAGATGTCATGTCCCCCCCAACATTTTCAGCAAAGTTACTCCAATGGCTCCTGCTTAACTTTCTCTCCTGAATCCTGTGCCCTCCCATCGCCACCTTCTAACCCTCCATCTCCCCTCCCTACCCAAGCCCTGTTTGATGCTGATGGGGTCACTTGACCTGGAACAGCACCATGGAAAACCAGAACACAGAGCAAGTAAGAAACTCCTTTTGCTTCCGCCACTCACCACCAATGGGACACTCACTAGCGGGCCCCCCATAGAGGAGAAAAAGGCCTTTGGCCCTGCTCCCTCAGAGCTATTCACCCTCCATAGCATCCCCGGCTTCCATTTTTCTTCCTCACCTGAAATCCTGTCTTCCTCACTTCCTGACCCTCCCTCTGCTCGCCCTCCCTGGTCCTTGATTAGTACTGCTGGGGGGAGTGGATGTCGCCTGACCTAGAACAGCAGTTGTTAAGCACCGACCAATGTCAGCCTTGCCCAGGTCGCCAGCAAAGGGCAGAGGCCAAGGGTAGTCTCCTGTCTGTTCACCAGCTGCTCCAGCCTTACTCTGCAACATGCCCCACATGGACCCACAGAATAAGATGAAACAAGGTAAGGGACACCACCTTATTTATTAACCTACCAAAGTAACACTTTGCTGATAATCTGCCTCTGTGATATTCTGCCACTACCCTATTTTACCACTGTGATTGCCAGCCACCCTGAATCTCCCTGTGTGACATTGTGATTCACTGCCACACTAATCGCCTGCCACAGTGATAGTTTTGTAGAGGAGCAGTTGCATGCCTCCAAGGAAATCCCGCCCCTCTACCATCAATGTGCTGTAAACCTGAGATCATGTCATGCTTAACACCAGCAATTGTGTCCATTCTGCGTCGTATATTCGAAAGAAGGTATCCACTGAGATGTATTCCCGAAGAGTTGATAATCTGAGGGAGGAACTCCTCGAAGGTATATGAAGAGAGAGAAAGAGGAGCTGGTGACGTCACAAGAGACGAGTGTGATGCCTTGAGAATACTGGCTGAAGAGAATGTATGGACCTTCTAGAAACTGATGAAGAATTTAAATTGAGTAAACTTACATATGCGAAGAGAAGATTGCACGTGTGAGAAGCACTGCAGAAAATGCCAGCCGTTCAATAATTGTACAGATGCTGTGAAGCAAGTAGATTAGGTTATCTTAGATGCTGGCTATATGTAGTGAATAGACTGCAGGCAAAGCCGCCATTGTATAGGAGCTGGACATCGGTGTCCTGAATTTAGTAATCCAGGACCCATGGAGAGGAAAACTGAGAATGGTCGCAGCAAGAATTAACTGAGATCATGGAAGAGTCTGTAAAGGCTGTCTGGCCTGGTGTCAAAGCTGAAGCAGCCAAGGCCGATTATCTAGTCTTGAAGGCAGTGAACATGAGATGCTGAATCATCCCTTCTTAAGGTGCAAAGCAACAACACCAAGTGTGCCAAGCTGTATTCATTTAAGACATTTAAATGCTGCAAAATGGACCAAATCGTTGTCTCCCGTCACGTAAGCCAAGGATGGAAATGGAGCAGAGGGTGGAGTTCCAGGCAAGTTCAAAGACAATCTTCATGGCAGAAGGCATGGGTGATTAGAGATGATGGGCTAATTGGGTGGGGAAGTACAGTCAAGTCCACCTCCTGGCACCTGGGTTTGAGCTTACGTGCTGCTAATTGAGCCAAATGTTCCAGAATGGCACAAGCGTGACAACTAATTGTAGAGGGCCATATAATGAAGGTCCTTATAGTTTGAATGCCAATGATATACCGTGTACTTAATAATGTTGAAGATGACAATGTTTAAGAGGTAGGCATAGGTTGTCCACCTGACAGTAGATAACCAATCACAATCTCATCCCGTATAAAAAGTATACTTGGATGTCCCCCTTGAACGTATCACAATCCCTCGTAGGTTTTTATCACTTGCCACGTACTATGACATCACCTCTGAATTTTTAGTATAAAGTCTGTTTTTTATGAAATGCATTTAGTGAGTTGGAGAGACTCAAGCAAATGTCTGTTGTAATTCCCTGTTTTAGATAATTGTTAATAAAACAGCACCTTTGCCATCTTCCTGAGTTGGTTCGATTTGGTGTCGTAGTTATTCTACAAACCCATCCATTGAATGCACGATACCCAAAGGGCCTTACGCTCAGTTTGCATCTAGATTATGCCTCTGGGATATTCAGCCTCTAAGAATTTGCCTCAGATATTCTGCTACTACCTTATCTTGACATTGTGGAAACTTGCAGTACTTTGAAAGTTTGCATTTTGCCTATGGGATATTTTGCCACAGTGCTACCTTGCCAAAAGGATCAAATGTGATATGTATAGCTTGCATCTCAGAGACCTTTACCCCAGTGGAATTTTGCTAATTTGCCACACTGACCTTTTGCCACTGCAATATGTTGCCATACTGATAATCTTACACATGATGTCCCGCCTCTAATACTTGCACTGATGACTTGCCTCGGAGATTCTGCCACTGTAAAATTAGCTTGTACTATTTTCCCACGTCGACAACCCACTGCAAGGATAGCATGACTTTGCCACTCTAACGTTTGTGATATTGTACCACACTGATAACCTGCCACAAGGATAGCTTGCATCTGTGAGATTTTGCATCTGATAATTTGCATGTGTAATATTTTTGACAACCCGATAGCTAGCCACAATAACATGCCACACTGTTAGCTGCCCTCTGAGAGACTGTGCCTCTGTAATAGATTGCCACACTAAGTGTTTGCCAAATAGTCTACCACTGTGATATTTTGCCATAATGTTGTTCTACCTCTGGGACATTTTGCCTCAGATACTCTAGTTCTGTGATATGTTACCACTGTAATATGCCACTGCAAAGACAGTGTTTCACCGATGGATTGCATTGCTGATAGCCAACTACACTTATTGCTCTGGCTTGTGGATATTATACTCTGGTAATATTAGTCTCTGCAATAGTGCTGTAGCAATATTGAATCCCATTGTGTCAGGTGACACTGAGCCAAGGTAACTTTTATTTAAAGTGCAGAGCTAGCATGATAGCTGCTCACTGTATAGGGTGTGGATAGCCAGCTGTTGGGCTGGCACCTTTTAACAGTATCTGAGTACTGTAACCGCTTGTGCATCCGTTGAGATTAGTCCTTGGTCAGGTGTTGTTGAAAGAGCTACATTTAGAGATTTGCAAAACTGAAGAATTGTGGGGGCATTCCGATCCACTATTGGGTTCGAGTTCCAGAGAGTGGGTGCGCAAAAGAAGAGGATAGTTTGCAGGTCCTCTTTGCGGACGAGTTGATTTGAGCCAGTTGGACAATTTGCTGTGTGAGTAGTGTGCCACCAGATATATGGAGCTTAGCTGCCAGGTGTGCTACTCGTGACTGCTTTGTAGATGAATAGCAGTCTTGAACAGTAGTTTGGCTTGTAGAGGAAGCCAATGCAGTTTGCATAAGATGGAGCGATTCGGTCTAATTTCCGTGTACCCATGATAGGAAGTGCTGTGGCATGGTGGACAGCTTTTAGGGGAGCCAAGTGAGCAGCTCGTAGCCCTAACAGGAGGGCATTTCCCCCATCGATGTGCGCGACCACAAGTGCCTCACTACAGTGTCAAAGCCCTGCAGAGGGATGAAGACTTTTTTTGAGGGGCGTGGGGAGGGTTTGTCGGAGGGTTTAGTTTTGGAGTGAAGCCATTTGAAGCTTCTTGTCTGTGTTTCTGGAAGGACAGGCTTCCATCAATGGTGAAGGAAAGTAATTTGCTGAATCAGTGCTGCAGATCAAACCCTTCTAGGTGCATATCATTGAGCCATTGGTGAAGAAGGGAGGACCGATTAGAACAGTCTTCACTTTTACCTTGCCATTAACCAGTCATGGATGTGGACTGCCTACCTTCAACTTAATCCATTCACAAACTAATTAGTTTGCAAACCCCACAAAACTGATTAACTGCAACCTGGTCAGCATCAGATATATGTCAAATTAACATTCCTCACTGTTTATTACTTGCCTGTAACTAGCGCCTATACACCCTAGGGTTTTGTGTGCTCCTGTAAATGCAAGATAAATACCATTCCTGATCCATTCTCCCACATGAATAGAAACCCCCCCATTTCTAAACAGAACTTCAATTCAGAAAAAAAACTGCAAACCCGAACATGGATCTGAAAACCAGACTAGAAATTAGAATCTACTAAACCACCATACACCCTCTTGGACACACTGCCTATAGAAGTAAGAACTGAGACTCTGATCAAATGAATCACAGAAGCTCACGACACTGTTGCATTGAAACCCTCCCTCCAAAAGAAACTAACCGCCAGATGGTAGATGCCCAACCTTGGAGCCCTGAGGTATCTCAAACGCAGGTCAACACCCAGTAAGATGTACACCCACTCCCTTACAGAAACTGTGGACATTGCACATCACTTCAGAAACCATCATGAACATACAACAAGACATCAACACTATGCCCAAAGAAACAAGAAACCACTCTGCCAACGACCCAACCCCAGAAGCAAACGCAAGACTTAACTACTTGTCACTAATTTTGACATAAGCCTTCACTAAACTAGTGAATGAAAGCAACAAAGTGGGATTGCAAGTAGACCCATGTCCACAAGATCATCCTGAGCAGAGACACACTGAAGAATATTTCTGCATACTCATGAATCTCTCACTAGCAACTGGAACCGTAGAAGTTTTAAAGCAGCACACATTAAACCACTTCTTTTTTAATTTTTTTTGTCATTTAGTTTTACAATAATAGAAAACTTTTAACACATTCCTTATAAATCCTTTCAACAAAAATAACTTTTCCGTTTAGCAAAATACAGAATTTATATAATTTCAACATAAAATTCTTATTTACCCATCCTGAAATCTTTTATCCATCAAATTTTCCTGATCTTTCTCTTTCATTAGATTGTTTAATAAAACAATAGCTGCTGCTGTGAAGCGTGGGTTTCCTCCTTGTATAAAGTAATCCCACCAGTCATCTATATGAAATGTTTTAAGCTCTCTCATAATGCCTAACAAACATTTTGTTCTCATGCTGGTTGTCTCTACATTCCAACAAGACATGTCTTGTTGTTTCAAGTTCCGTCCCGCCTTTAAAAAAGCGACACAATCTATTATTCACCCCATGCTGTCCTGTTTTGAACTTAAAGGCATTCGTCGGATACACGTCCAACCTTATTTGCATGAGTTTTTCTCTAATATGCTTCATATAAGATTTCTCTAGGTAAGCTGGTAAAGGGCCTCTCTTCCGTGGTTCAACTGTAGCATTGTTTAATGACATTCAAATCTCTCTCGTCTTTATCCAGTCCAATGTTTGTTCTGTCTTTAGTTTTCCCTAGATTCAAAATGAATTCATCCTTTGAAGATCCTAGTTTTACTAACTCTTCTTTCCATTTCTTTTTCCAAAGCGTCAACAGCTCTGCAGTCTTGCCAAGCTCACAATTTGCCAGAATTTGATATTCTGCCACTGTTGGGGCATGATTATTTTTCTTAACGCCAATGATTTCCATCTTATAGTGGAGTATGACTGTAGCCCCAATTCCGCTCGTATCGCTACCGTCGGTGTAAAATTTGGAAGATTTAATAATCACTTCCAGAATTTGCTTTTGAACTTAGTCCAAAGTTTCCAATTTATGTTCAGGGCTGCCTCTCCACCATAAATGGGCACTGGTTTGACTTTATGTACGTAAAAAACGTGTACTAGTAATAGCGAGAACTTTCTGTACCGTCCTTTCAAGTGACTCCCTTGTATACTTAGTCGCTTTACTTTTAGTTGTAATTCTTGTTCCCAGTTCCTTTCAGCAATTGACTGTTTGAATCGATTCCAAGGTAAGTTATGTCACTGACTTTTTCTAGTTTTACTTCTGTTATTTGCCAGTTACATTGTTTGTCCTTCTTGTTGGTTCTTTCAATCAACAATACTTTTGTTTTATTAATGTTTATTTCTAATTAATTTCCCTTCATATATTCTTTTAATCCAACTTGTGTCCGATCGATTAGGACAATATCTGCGTAGCATATTACTGGAATCTCTACATTATTCAATCTTGGTGGACATTTTCACGTATTCTGCAGACAGTCTGGGAGATCCCCTATATAAAGCTTAAAGAGTGTTGCCGCCGAGGGGAATCCTTGTTTGGCTCGTCCTTTGTGTCTCCAGATTTGCTGAGAGATGTCTTATTATTTATTCTGATCTTTGTGGATGTCCTTTTGTGTAGGGCCTTTATGGGCTGTAAGATGTCTCTGGCAGTCCTAGGCCTCCAATTTCGCCCATCATTTTGCCCTGCTGACTCCAAAGGCCTGCCGCAGATCTATAAAGGCCAATGAAGATTTTCCTTGGTGTTGGAGTGCAACTTCAAAAGGGAGAGGATGAACAAGTTCAACTCAGTACCAGTTTGTTGTGTAAACCTTGTTTGTCGAGGGTCAATGATGTGTTGATTATCCACCCACTTGCTTAGTTTTCATTGCAGGTCACTTTCAAACAGCTTGTCAATTGTATCTAGGAGGGCTTTTGGCCTATAATTGCTGAGATCTCTTCTTAGGCCCTTCTTGAAAATCGGCACTGTTATACTAGTTGACCAGGATTCCGGTATTTTCCTTTGGGTTTTAATGATCAAATTTATTTCCCTAATTGGCTTACTCCACATTTCGGGAACTTTTTTTAGAATTATGTTGGTTATCCCATCCGGACCTGCAGCAGGGGAGGCAGATAATTTAGTTTTTCTTTTCTGTATTTCCTCTTCTTCTATTAACACATCCCACGTCTCAATAGATTTTGGTTCATCTGGTAATAACGTGTCTCGTTGCTTCCAAAGACTTTTGAATAGTGGTCTACCCATGTCAATTCTGAGACTCCACATTCTAGTCGGCTTGATTGGTTAAGTGTTTGGCTATTTGATAGGCCACAGATCTCACGTATTAGACTTGGAGGGTGATCGTGACATTTTCTCTCCTTGTTCTTGGTACTGCATCTTCTTAAATCTGTTCAGCCAGTTCTTGTACAGTTTTGTTTGACAAACTATTAACTTGTTTTGGTGGTCTTGGTGTGATAGCTTTTTAATTCGTTTTATTAGTTTTGTTTCTTGCCTCATCTTTTTCCTCTGGGCACCACCTTTACACTGCAGCAATGTTTTGGATGTAGAAGTGGTACTTTCAAACCAGTCTTTTTTACAATGTAGTTTTTCAACAGCGGTATGTATGAACCATTACTCATCTTTGTCATTTAGCGCATTAAATCCCTCATTTAGATCTTTGATCTCTTTCCTCCTTAGTCAAAGTCGATTGCATCCTTGACTAATGTCTACATCAATCAGATCTAAATTCGTGTTGTCTCCTTGCAGGTGATCTCTCCATGTTAATTTAAGAATGTTGTGATCACTATTTGTTTAACTATTTCAAATAGTTCAACTTGTTGTAATTAACATTTTTTTATCCACATGTAATCAATCGTACATTTTTATAATTCCATTCGACCAAGTGTGTTTAGCTGGTACATCACCTGTCATTTGTTTATTTAACATTGACATATTAAAGTCTGACATCAATTGCTGTATCTGTCTTTCCTCTAAGTTTGTCTTCAATGTCTGAGCAGCCCAGTGCATCGAGACATTTAATGTTCAGATCTCCTACGATTATGATATTTAGGAAATTATCTTTTGTTTCTTTTTCCAAAAGAGGTCATTTTCTTTATTAGTTTCTCAATGTTTTCTTGTGCATGATTCCAATAAATGTTAATAATCAATTTGCACTTTTTTGCTTGTCCAACACACTTTCTCTTTTCAATTATTGCTCATTGTCCAAAGCTCATTACATTGCCATGCTCAATTATTTGTCTATTAGCTCCTTGTTTTATGAGCATTAATATCCCTCCATAGGGCCTTCCACTACGCCCTTTATGTGCCAGATTCAACAATACATCGTAGTTGGGACAAGCTTGGAGTTCATGTACCCATGTCTCTTGTAGACAGATAATTGTTTCATTTATTAGCTCTTGGTTGGACTTATTAAAGAGTTGTTTGAAACCTCTTGTATTCCAAGACAGGAGTACATCCCTCTCCTCTGTTGTATATTCCGTTGGCTAATGGTTTTTAGCAGTAGATAAGGCTCCTGCAATCTAGCCCCAGTCTTCATTCTCCTTTTCCAATTGCATTTGCTCTATTTCTTAGATCCATGCATAGCTGATGCATTGTTTTCAAACGTAATGTCAAAGGATTTTCTGGGTGAAGTTACTTTCGGAGTTGGATCTTTCTCTTTTTTTATTTTATTTTTGTACTTCTTGTCCGTTTGTTGATGTTAGAGGTAGTTTAACGTTATAATCCTCAAGCTCGTAGCCAAATTGTATCAGGCTGTGTGCTTCCTCGAGCAGAGTATCTTTGACTCTTGAACTTTTTAGATGCAGGATCACCCTATCCACTCACTTCAACCACTTCTCAAACATCCTTTGGAGAAACGGACAACCAACAACTGGCCTTTTTCAAACATGCCTTACCTGGCAAAGCTCCTAGAAACCTATGAAAATGTGTAAATCCTGGCACATTTAAGAAACAATCCGATACTAGAACAGGCACAAGTCTGTTTCCGACCCATGAGAATGGAATCCACACAACGATATTGGGAGACATTAAAGCTAAATGACCCGACTTCATCTCAGCACCAATACTACTAGGCCTTTCAGCCACCTTTTGATAGTCGCCATGAAACCCCACATCAAAAGAATCCAATAAATAAAATGTGTAAATCCTGGCACATTTAAGAAACAATCCGATACTAGAACAGGCACAAGTCTGTTTCCGACCCATGAGAATGGAATCCACACAACGATATTGGGAGACATTAAAGCTAAATGACCCGACTTCATCTCAGCACCAATACTACTAGGCCTTTCAGCCACCTTTTGATAGTCGCCATGAAACCCCACATCAAAAGAATCCAATAAATGGGGTTTAAGTAGGAACACTGCACTGCTATGGACAGTCTTGATTTACCGAACAGGAACAACCTGGCTACCACCGTTCAGCTCCGCACCGTGCACAGCAACCTGTGGGGTTCCACTAGGCTTGTCCATCTTGCCACTACTTTTGAACAGTTACATGGCCCTGCTCATGAAACTCATAAAAAGACATGGACTTGCATGCTAGAGCTATGCAGATGAGATGTAGATAATCTATAAAATCAACACCACGGGAGGGGTAGACCAAAACCTTACCCGAGCGCCTCAAACAAATGTAGATGAATGAGCAGCAACAGGCCTTAAACTGCACCTGGACATAACAGATACCACGATCACACGCAATAACCCATCGAATCAACATCATATTCCATGGCCGACCGAAATGAAAGACCAGAAACTTCTAAAGTAGTTATAAATCTATGAATATGAATGGACAACGATCTAACACTAGAACCCCACGTCAATGCAATAGTGAAGAAATGCTTCCATCTGTGCACTAACTGATGCATACTACCCTTCCTCACCTTTCCGCCCAGAAAACTTGCCAAGATCTCCCTTAATGGCTGTGCATGGCGCCACAAACACACAAATATTAGCTGTGCACTAATTTACGGTGACCCCCTCCCCTGCGATGTGGTATTTTACACGCTTTGCAATGTATATACGCCACAAGCAGCTGGGTCAGCAGCTGGGAGGCAACCATTTGCAGCCCCAAATTCTTTTGCACACTCCAAGGGATAAACCCATCTAATACACTCGGCCCCGGCACAAGATACCCAGCAAGCATTTGCCTCTAGTGCCGTTTTACCGGTAGTGCCACGTGGTGTAGATCTGGCCCTCCACATGCCCGCGCAATAAACACATTTTCTGCCCTCTTCAAGCCAAGCAGAAGCCCAGAGAACCTAGAAGCGCTGCTTCTAATTGGAAACACTGACAATGAGATCTTGGCTCTACTGCACTTCCACTGCCCCCTCTAGAACAGGAAGGCCAACCTGCTACATCATATTTTCAGGAACCTACTTAATTCACTTTGTCCTACTTGAGGCACAAATCCTACAGTGGCTTGGGATGCACGCGAGGTCCAGCAGAGCAGAGGCCCTACATGGTATTATTACAAGACATTGTGGGCCTGATGCCGATCATGGGCCCTCCACCAGATTGGTATGTTCATTTAAATAATGTTGAACACCTATTAATGACGACTAAACCGAGGCAATAGTTTTTATTACCTCATTTCCTCCCCAGTCCTTGCTACATGGGTTGATCACCCACCTCCCAAGATAGGCATCTGAGGTTAACTTTTCTACAGGTAAGGCCCAGTAATGAGGGTTTATAGAAAGAAATACTGGAGCCAGGAGACTTGGCCCCTTTCCTCACCTGTTCAATTTAGCATCTTGTGCTCGAGCAAGGCCAAATGAGAGGGAGCCCAGGCGCCAAATGGAAATCACTGTACATCAATGTCTGTTAGACACTACAATCCTTGGACGTAAAAGACTGAATTCAAATGGGATCAAAAGGAATACATATTTAAGTAATTTCCTGAGATGTGTTCACTTTTGGTGGGATTGAGGCTTTGAAATGTGTAGGTTTGCAAGAGACCCAGCAGACGACTTGGACTGGTGTGCAGCCACCACGGCTTTTAGCAGAACATGTATCGGAGACCAAGGGGATCTAGATGGGTGTGTTCCTAGTGATCCTGGTGTTCTGGATTGTGAGTTTATAGCAATGCCTTTCTCTGGAGCTGAATGGTGCTGGTGCGCTGCAGTCAGTTATTCTTCACAGAA
Organism: Ambystoma mexicanum; assembly: GCF_040938575.1. Classification (NCBI taxonomy): domain Eukaryota; kingdom Metazoa; phylum Chordata; class Amphibia; order Caudata; family Ambystomatidae; genus Ambystoma; species Ambystoma mexicanum. The sequence goes on along the minus strand of NC_090923.1, from coordinate 152,397,967 downwards.
TACTAGGACACCGACCTGGGCACTGCCAGCCAATGTCAGCCTTAACATTACCAGCTGCATAAAATGCTGACAAACGGTGAGGTTTCTTCCCTTTGATTCTAGCAGCATGGGCCAGGCCAGTGAGTGTTGCGGGTGCCTTCATGCGAGTCAGCTTCTTTAACAATTTCTTCAGGTGCCCAAAGGGTTTACCTAAGAGGTTATTTATCTGTCTCGAGCTGCGCAATTCAATATATCTAAAGGTTGGCTGCTCACTGAAGTTGAGGATTGTCTGAGGACAAACCTAACCTCAGATATTGTTGGAGAACGAATTCTCTAACCCGAAATTGCATGCAAAAATACCTCTGTGAAGTAAGCGCCTCGGTCAATAGTTTTGAATCCAACACATTCTTTGTTTTGATTGTTCTTGCTGCTAATACCATGCCGACACGTGTTTTGACCCATTAGGATCTTCTTCATGGCTGATAGTTAATGATAGTCTATGTTCTTCAGAATAGATTGAGTTCCATCTTTAATAGGTTTATTGGCCAATTTCTCCTATTTTTTTTTTCCGTGATTCAGGCTCTGAAGTTTGAGAGCTGAAAGATGCAAGATTGAAAGAGATTTCTGAAAAGCAGAAAAGAGGACGAGGTTAATATAGACGAAAGCAAGGATGACAGAGAATACTAGGAGAACTTGGCCAGTAAGCCCACTAGAGACCAGGAGCTCTCTTGACTGAGATATTTTTGTCTGATGTTCAGCTTGCAGGGCATGCTCAATTGTTCAAGAAAAGTAGGAAGGCAGTGGGGTCACCAAGTCGGAAGGGACTGGAGGCAAAAGGATTCTCACATGTGAACCCTCCTGTCCAGAACTGAAGCCATCCCTTCTGCCCACTTCACTGGCACCTTGCCCTCAATCATCGAAGTAAGGTACGCAATTTGGAGTCATGGTTGACCGCAACTAACCTTTTTATCCCTCAAATGAATAACGTAGTGGGATCATGTTTTAAGCAGAATAGGCCACGGGAAAGCCTATTACATTTTTTTTTGTTACCAATTGAAAAGTGCATTTGAACACTTTTTTGGGTACAGCCAGTGTTCTCTTCAGACTGTGTTCAAAATACGATAACTAGAATGTTCAAGCTTCATCAAAGAGCACAAACGTCCAGTATTTTCAGACAACGTAACTTTTTTTTCCAATGAAAAACTGAAAACTTTAAAGTCCTTTGCACAGGGCAGAGCACTTGTTATTAAATAGGGCCTCTGTTATTAAATAGGGCCCATTTTCTAAGAAAATGGTTCGTGAAATATGTACCCACTTGTTCTTTGCTCTGATGTCCACACTCTTCTGCTGATGCCTACAGCTTGTTACGTAAAATGGGAGCACCACCCCTCCTTGGCTCACCCTTCTCAGGCACATGCTTAAAAATCCCACTAGGCCTAGGGCAAGGTCCTTAGTTTACCTGCTCAACCGGAGTAAAATGCACCCCACCCAAGGTGGCTGATGACCAAATATTTGCCAGTGCTTTGTCACCATAAACACACTTCAAATGTAGTGCAATTTCCACCCAATGGCCAACCATGCTCAGTGAAAGCTTTATTTGCCATGCACTGCAAAGCGTTTGTTTGCAGTAAATGTCAAGTTTCAAGCGTCCTCCTTATCGACGGCAAGGTACAGTACCCTGTAAATAGTACTCGCCTTTCATAACATTTCCTCACTAATTCAACTGAGATTGTATATTTTACGAACCCTTCTGTCCTCTAAAGCACCCCACTTATAGCTACTAAAAGGGGAAGGTTATATTTTTAGTAAATGTTTCAAAATCCTTCTTTGCTGCCCGAAAATCTGTACCCCTGCCTTAAAGAAAATGCTTTTATTTTAAATTTAGTATCACTGTGTTGATCTGAAGGGCTCCCTCACCCACCGTTTACTATTGCTCTTGGAACACACTCACCTAGGATGTTTTGTTGACAGGGAGACTTTTCATAATCCTAACTAATACTTCTGTCACTTCGGGTTGCTTTGGGTGGTTGAAGAAAGTTGATCTACTACTGACTAGCAGGTACAGCGGCTGAGGGATGGCACCTGCCTTCTGGTCGGCATCAGAGGGATTCAGGATCTGCTGGCACATCATGTCAACACGAGCAAGGCTTTACCTCCGAGGGTACATGACTAGTGTGAGACTCCCCTATTCTATTCATTTTGTCAAAATGGCACCCAACTATGGAGGAACAGCAGTCTCCTGCTGCACCTCTGGCATCCTTAGTCTCCCAGGAACAACCCCAGGTGCTTTAGACTGAAGGCGGTCCCCTCCTGAACTTCCACCCCGGGAAAATGAAGGTGTTCCAGTGTAGGAATAACCTGCATGTTACCAATGTAGAACATGTATTTGGGTTGCCTTGTGTGAATGGTGTGCTGTATACAATGTTACTTAACAAAAATATTTCACATATAAAGATACAATAGTTATTTTCTTTTTTTAAACAATGTTCAATCAGTCACCCTTGCTCTTACCATACAGGCTGTAGAGATATCTTGATTGGTTGCAACCTCGCTGCAAAGCTCTCGGTGTAACCTTTGGTTCCCTTAACATCTCAGGAGAGAACTCCTCCGTTTTTTTTAATTTTTATTTCTCTTGTCAAAATACACCTTTGTACCCCAACGCCAATTGTTGAAGCATCTGAGAACTTTCACGGCACTCCACGTTTCTGATGATGTAATATATCGTGGTGTAGAATGACATGTCTCAAAATATATCTTCAAATTCAGAACCTTCTAATGGTTCTTGCACCCCAGAATCTGCACCACTCGCCTTCTCTTTTCTATCCAGCGTTCCTGCATAAGCTGATCACCTCAAGACGCTGCCCCTCTTGTCAGATCTAGAACTGGGCAGCGTGCCAGCTCTGCTTCCCCACACTGCCTCACCCACACAGCTGGATGAGTCTCCCCAGATCTCCCCCTGTGCATGCTGGCTTGGGCCCTAGGTCGTGCTGATTTCTGGTGCATTTCCACCCTCTAACTTGCTCCTTTTGTTAACCCATCTGCTTGGGCTAGTGGTTATAGCCTTGCTACCCGATTGTAGGTAATTATGAGCTGGCCTCTGGCGATAGGAGCAACAGGGCTTTAAAAATTGACATTGGGTAGTTGGGGGCACCCCTCTAGGCAGTGGAGCTGAAGGGCCATGTCAACGAGTGGTATTTGTGCTCTACCCCAACAGTCTCTTGTAATAACATTCTGCCATTAATGGTGGAATGTACTAACCGCTTCATTATCCTTCTGATTCAGCCCAGCTCTGGGCGCAGGCATTTAACCGGTGATAGATCACTGGCAGTCAGGCTGTTAATGCAATTGAAGGTATTTGACTTGCGTGCTTTAATGCTGTGCACATTTGATGGATAATGGGTCAAGCATTAAGCGTGTGATGGTCCACTCCATCCATAATGGTGTCCATTCTTCGCTTAGTTAGTCCTGTTGGCAGGTGTCTGCTTCCATCTGAATAACGAGAGTTGAGCACCTGGAAGTCATAAGGCACAGCTGAAGCACACGAGCAAGTATTCCTTTCCTGGCTTTGCAATATTTGTGCAAGGCCTCCAGACACATGCTTTGAGTTTGGAAGCAGCTGTCCGTCGGAGAATATGCGGAAACTCCTCTTTGATCTTGGCACTAGCGAGAGCTTGAATGCATCTTGCTCAGTGCAGTGTTTGCTGTGTGCCATGCTGTGCTTATCCCGGAAGCTCGGTTACTGTTTTGTATGTAACGGAAAGACAACATAATCTTAGCCAAAAACTCTCCTTCGCCCTTAACCAGGAACAGCAAGGTCTATGCGACGTGTTGACTTCATTCTAAATCTTCCAGCCATCACCTCTTTGTTTTAGCTTAAGCTTCGAAGCACTACATTTTGCGTTAAAATAAAGCTGAAAAATTAGAATTTGAAGCTTCACTTTCCAGCTTAAATTTTTACAAAGCTAAAAGTAAATGTGAATAAATGCACATACAATTACCCTAGAATAAATATGAATGAATACAATGGAAATGGACTAGCATTTCAACTTCTCATCATCCAGGTGCATCATCAATATCTGTCCTAATGGCACGATCATGGCCCAGGGCTCTTCTTGACAGACATTTACTGTCTCTTTTCAACTTCCTCCCGTCTACTGGCGCTCCACTGTCTTCATTCCTCCTCCTGTAACCCCCCTCCAGTGGTGGCACCCTGCCCTTGTACCCGCTGAAAACCTTTAAAGGGGGCACCCAGCTTCACTTAGCTACCCTTAATACTCGCTCTGGTGTTAAACATGCCTCTGACATCTCTCTCCTCCAAGACCTTGACCTTAACGTCCTTGCTCTTACTGAGACATTGTTCAAGGCCAGCTGTCTCTGCTTTTGACACTCTTCCCCTTGATGGCTACAAGAGCCACTCCAATCCCAGGCTTACCCAGACCGGGAGAGAGTGGCCCTGATTTTTCCTGAGTGGGTTCCGGTCACCATCATGCAATGGATTGCCTTTCTCCCACAGATTCCTCATCTGATATTCCCTCCAGCTCTTCTGCTTTGGATTTTTTTACGTCACGGAGCATAGTGGACCTTGAACCAGCCATCGATCCATTTTGCTCGGTGTCTGGTCTCCGGACGTGACATCAGGCATCATATAAATACCACATCACTGCGCTCCAAACTCAGTTCCTTTTTTCCACATGCTTGGGAACACAAGAATCTTCTACTCACTCAACGTTTTCATTCCTCGACATGAGATGTTGGTCGATTGGGTTTCGGGTTTCAAATGATGTTTAATTGTGGCACCAATATGTCAATCACTGACTCACATGGGTTGTGTCACTGGTGTCGCGGGACGAGTCACGGGACTGACTGGTGTCGATCGTGTGCCAAAATGCAACCTAAATCCCTACGCGATCGAACTGCAAAACTCGCTCTTGGTCGACCGCCTTCAAAATCACTGGCGCAGTAGACTGTTCAGTCTTCGGGGGCTGAAACTGAGGGGCACACCCCCGAGAAAGAACATTGGCAGAAGAAGAAATGGTCCCACACGAGGAGCCACACTTTTTCGTCCCAAAAGAAGAAAAGGTGTCATTGCCATCGTCAGGACTCCAAGTCATCGACAGATAAAGGAAAGCCGGTGGCTGAGCCCACCACCCACAAAGAGTGGCAGGATTTCAAATCCTCGATGCTGGACATGTTAAAGCATGCTGCAGTCGGCGCAGCTTATCTTCCCCGCCCACCCCACACAGCAGGCTTTGGTGCCAAGAGCACCGTCTCTCGGCACCGATAAATCTTTTGACAACGAAAGAGATCCAATGGAAGCCGCATCAACCCTGTGCATCCAAAGATGTCGAGACGCTACCGTATCTCGATCGACATCCACCATATCGGCACCGAGAGACAAACCATTGAGTGTTGTCGAGAAAACATTCACCCCACAACCTTGGTCTGAATCTTTCAATACTATGACGGTTATCTTCAGCGGTAATGACGCTGATGATCAAGGAGATGTCGACCAGATTTGGTTAGATTCTGGAGGGAACGATTATTCTGATGACCAGAATCAGCTTTTGCAACTGAATCGTGGCCTCCAGGACGCCAGCGGTCTGGACACCTCTCCAGACCTCGAATTTCAGCAATACCAGCCCTATCTTCATGATCCTTCAAAATTCAGAGCTTGAGTAGAAAGGGTTATTGACACCCTGGGATTGCATTAATCAGTGGCATCTGTACAAGGTTCTGACCTTACTGACATTTTAGCTGAAGGCCTCACCACAGAATGTAATATGCCTTTAAACCCTGCCATTTCCGATCCTTTAGCAATTATGTCAAAACCCTTGTTCCATTCCTCCTGCCAGCTCTACCATTTTCAGGAAATACAGGCCAGCTAGAGGATACCCTTCATACCTCTACCCTTCCCAGAGGGGCTTGTTTATGCAGGCTGCTACTGTCTCTTCTAGACCTGCATCTTCTACGTCCACCTCCCGACAGGGAAGCAAAAAAAAAGTAGATGCCTTCGCAAAGAAAGCATTCACTTCAGGTAGCATGACCCTAAAAGCTACAAATGTGGCAAGCCGTTTTGCCAAGTACTCCCTTGGTCTATGGACCGCAGTTGAAAATGCTGCTCAGTATGTCCCAGAATGAGAAATGCAGGAGGGCTTCCTACAGCTAGTGGAGGATGGGTAAGAGGTGGCCTGACAGTCGCTGCGAACGGGCCTGGACATCGCCGACTGTGTGGGTCGATCTATGGCATCAGCCAGAACACTAAGAAGACAGGCCTATTTAAAAAACCTCTGGTGTTTTGCCTAATGTGCAAGTCAAGCTTCTGAACATGCTCTTCGAGGGCGATCTTCTATTAGGCCATAAAGCCAACTATTCCTTAGAAAAATGTAAGGAATCCCAAATCGCTGTGCAACCGGCCAAACCTGCATTTAGTTTCGCCTCTAGGGCACTGCGCTACAGAAGATATGCTCCTTATGACAGGGGAGTACAGCTCCCACTGCCCAGGCGAGGACAAACATTTCTCATGCTCCGGATGGGGCAGAGGGGCTTCTAGAGATCAACAGGCAAGGGTGGGGCAACCCAGCCTCTCAAGCGCTTTGAATTTCCCCTCCGAGCGGACCAGTTGGAGGACGGTTGATGGAGCATTTGTTCCAGTCGCAGGGAATTACTTCCGATACCTCGGCTCATCGGCTCATTCAGGGGGGTTATCTAAGATTTGTAAGAAAACCACCGGGCAGACTGCCCCCGCACCCAATCCAACTGGGACAGGAGCTCCAGAGAGCCCTGTTTCTATTGAAGTGTGCTGTGGAAGAAGTACCTCCTGAGCAGAGAGGATCGGGTTGGTATTGCCAGCATTTCCTTGTACTCAAGAAGGGAGGAGGTCTCTGTCCCATTCTGGACCTCAGGGCCATGAACAAGTTCTCGAGGAAAGACAAATTCAGGATGGTGACATTGAGAGATATTCTCCACGCTCTCGAACAGCAGGACTGGCTGGTGTCGATGGACCTACAGGATGCTTAATTCTATGTGCCAATCCATCGAAAGCACTGGAAGTTCCTAATGTTCACCATAGGAGATATGCACTATTAGTTCAAGGTGCTTCCCTTTGGTCTAACCTCTCCGCCCCAAGGGTTTTCACCAAGCTCATGGCGGTAGTTGTGATTCATCCTCAGGAGATCTGGAGTCCACGTAGTTCCAGATCTGGATGACTGGCTGATTTGAGGAAAGGCTGCATTGCAGGTCTTGTCCCATTTAGAGGACACCTGCTTGCTGCTGCACAAGCTGGGGTTCTCCCTAAAATTAAAGAAGTCCCACATGACACCAGTCTAGAGGCTCCAGTTCATCGTAGCAGTCCTAGACACCTGGTTGGTGAAGGCCTCCTCTCCTGAGGAGAGAGTAGTCGGCTTGACACAAATGGTCGACTTGTTCCGGAACAATGCCACTCTAACAGAGGCTTCCTTGCTCCGCCTCTTAGGCCTCCTGGCTTCCTGTATTTTTCTAGTGCCAGCAGCGAGGTTGTGCATGAGATCACTACAATCGCTTTGTGGGATCAGTGGTCTCAGTACCTCTGATCTCCTCAGGGTTTCTGCATCAGTGGTCCACGACCTGTCCATGACTGCAACAGTCTCTTAGTGGGGGGATCCCTTCTGGCCTCCTTAGCCTCAGACCCGAGTGGTCACAGATGTGTCTGAAGGGTTGGGGCACTCACTGCAAGGATTTGCAGGTAAGCGGCCTCTGGTCAGCGACGAAAGACAGGTGACGCATCAGCTGGAGTTGCACGATATCAGGCTTGCCCTGAAAGCATTTGCCTCCTCTCTGCAGGGGAAACATGGCCTGCTTCTGACACAGTGGCAATCTCAACAAGCAAGGTCGTGTGCACCCCTGCCCCTCTGCATGGAGGCGATGCTTTGGTTCTGGTTGCTGGAGAACAGGATCTCCGTCTCGGCAGTTCATCTGGTGGGCACAGAGAGCTTTGGCGGATGCTCTGAGCAGGCAGAGCATGGTCTCGCATAAGTGGGAAGTGTGCCAGGAAGTACTAGAGGAGGTCTTTGCTCGCAGGGGTACCCCAGAAGTGGATCTGTTCGCAATGGAGTCCAACAGGAAATGTGAAACATTTTGCTCGAGGGAATTCCCAGTTAATGGTGCACTGGGGGCATGTTTCTGGTGGATTAGAGCTTCCCTATCCTTTACGCGTTCCCTCTGATTCCTTTCATCCCATGGGTTCTCGGGAGATTGAAGATTTCAAGCCACCATGATCTTGATTGCCCCGCTCTTGGCGAGGAGAATGTGGTACTCCAACCTCTTGGATCTGTCCACCTCACCAGTTGTGTAGGCGTCCGGATCTCCTAATCCAGTTGGAAGGTCTGAGATATGACGACTGGGACCTCTCTGATGAAGTACTTGAGGTGTTGCTGGCTGCCTGCAGACTATCTACAAGATCTTTGTACGCGTGCAGATGGAGAAGATTTGAGACGTGGTGCAGCGAAGGCAAGATTGACCCCATCTCTTGCTCCACCACTACAGTGATTGAGTTCCTTCTGTCACTGGTCTCAGCAGGCCTTCGGGTCACCACAGTCAAAGGATATTTGGGGGCCTTCTCTGTCTTTAAAAGATCCCTGGATCAGGGCTCATTTTTTACGATCCTGGTAATGGCACAATTCCTGTAAAGCCTTGTAAATAAGTTTCCGCCAACTCCCTTTGTTGTCGCAGATTTGGACCTTAATCTGGTTCTGACATTTCTGATGGCGGCTTCCTTTGAGACTATGCACTCTTGTTCTTTGTTTCTCTTTGAAAACAGCCTTCTTGGTGGCCATTACATCCGCTAAATGGGTTAGTGAACTGCAGGCCTTATGCTATAACCACCCTTCCTGTGTTTATTCCAGGAAAAGGTATCACTCAGGGTAAGGCCTGGCTTTGTCCACAAGGTTGTTTCAGAATTTCACCTTTCACAGTCCATTGACCTTCTGGTTTTCTACCCTCCTCCGCACCGTTCTAAGCAGGAGGAATGGTTACATCGCCTAGACCCGAAGAGGGCACCGAGTTATTATATTGCGAGGACATCTGATTTCAGGAGAGCTGACCAGCTCTTTGTGGCCTTTTCCTTAGCCCATAAGGGCCTGCCCATAACCAAGCAGACTTTATCCCGATGGATCATTTTCTGCATAGATGAATGCTACCAGGAATTTCCAGCAGGCATCCGGGCCCATTCGTCAAGAGAAGTCTCAGCATCAACAGTATTGCAGGGCGAGGGGGGATCCCTGTCGGGGAGATTTGTCGCACTGCGACATGGTCATCCCGTCATAACTGTGCAAAGCACTATAGTCTGGATGTGGCTCGTACAACTGATGTGCAATTTGGCAGGCCATTGCTGCAAAATATCTTGGTAGAACTTTCTGCCCACCTCCTTCATTTACTGCTTTGGGAGTCTATCACATGAGGAATCTGCAGGTGAAAGGCAATCCATTGAAGGAGAATTTACTTGCTGTAATGTTCTTTGTATGGATTCTTCTCCCACAGATTCCTCATCTCCCCTCCCATCCATCCCCACTTAGAAATTCGGTGGTTGGCGGGCACCTTCTTTCACGTTGACTTGCTGATGGTCCTCTGTGTCTGTTTTCTGTTTTCCTGCCAAAGGTGTTTATTTTTTTAAAGAAAGATTTTTCTACTGCTACTTGTGTGTGTTCAATTTTTCCTCCTTTGGAAGTCTATAGTTAACTTCTTTTTTTAAGGGCTCATTAGCCTGTTTGTTCTGTTTTCCTGTGCAGCGTGTGGTTCTCCGGGGGGGGGGACTGAGGTTGGGGCGTAGTGGCATGGTATTTATAGGATGCCGGGCGTCACGTCCGGAGCTGACGACCAGATGCAGAGCAAGACGGACAGATAGTGGACGACCGGGTCGTGGTCCACTACGCCCCTGGTCCACAATGTTCTGAAGCAGAGCTGGAGGGAATATCTATAGGATAAGGAATCTGCGGGAGAAGAATCCATAGAAAGAACATTACGGCAAGTGATTTCTCCTTCCCACTCAATCCTTCTCCTCCTTTGAATGCCTCGTCTGTAGGCCCTTTCTCCTTCCCTCTCCCCACTATCTATAGGCCCCCTTGGAGGTACTCCCTTTCCTCTTGGAATGGGCAGACCTCTCCTCCTCTCTCTTGGCCTCCTCCCTCCAACTTATCTTCCTCTGGGACTTTAACATCAACCTTGACACCCCGGATACGGCCATTGTACTCTTCCGTCACTCTCTCTCACAATGCTTCCCTCCGGTCCAACCAATTCTGCCGTACACACCTTGGATGCGCTCATCTCAGCAGACATCCCTCTATGCCTCTCTCCTGGTCTCACCACACTCTCCACCCATCTTGAGCTCCCAGGCCCCCCAGCGATGCCTCTTCCAGAACGGCCAGTCTCAGGAAGCATGTGTCAATTGCTGCATTTACTGCCATCTTCATCCCTCCTCCCACCCCTGCCTTTGACTCTCCTACAGACTCAGCACTAGTTAACCACAATCTCTCCATCTCCAACACTCTGGAAATCCTTGCCCCTGTTATGAGGATCTGCATGAAACCTGCCTCAAAGGGCAACTCTTGGCATGACTCTGACTTCGCCGCTCTGAAACGGAAGTGCAAGGCTGCTGAGCGGAAATGGCAGGCATAGAGTACACCCTCTGGCAAACTGGCCTGGCCCCTGCTCCAAAGGCAATATCGACTCTCCATCCACTTTAAGAAGAGAGGTCCCATGTCCAAACCTGCATCTCTTGTGCCACCAATAACACGGCTGAACCTTTCAAAATCTGCAAGGAACTTGCCAATCCTACTGCAGTCTCCTACTATTTCTCAGGCCCACTGCACTGGCCTCCCACTTCTTCTACAAATCTCAGGACATCCTGTCCTCACTGGCATCCACTCCCCGTCCCTATGACCACCTACTCACTTGCCTCCCTTGACACCTCCCCTTTAACCCCTTCTCTTACTCTCCTCCACTGCTCCCATTGCAACGGATGAGGTCTCTAAAGTAGTCTGCTCTATGAAAGTCTTCTCCAAACAGGTGCTCCCCTACTCTTCCAGAACTATCAAGGAAAACCTATCCTCCTTTACCCCTGCCTTGGCTGACTGGGGTAACCATTCCTTTGCCACTGGCTCTTTCTCACAATGCCTCAAGCACTCTATTGTGCACCCTCTCCTAAAAAAGCTATCTGCTGACCCTTCCTGACCGGCTAACTATCGACCTATCTCTATCACCCCTTTCTTGCACAAACTCATTTACAAGCTGATCTCCCAACTGACCCGCCTCACTGAATCGGCCAGCTGCCTCCATTACCACCAGTCTGGCCTCAGAGCATCCAGAGGTACAGAAACTGTTCTCCTGAACACCCGTGAAGATCTACTCTCGAATCTTGACTCCAACTATCCCTTGGTTCTGATCTTTCTTGAGCTTTCCTCTGCCTTTGACACAGTCAATCATGCCATCCTCATAAATTGTTTTTATGATACCCTAGGCATCACAGACCGGGCACTGGCCTGGCTGAACTCCTTCCTTTCTAACCAACCCTCCTAAGTGCAATTTATCCCTTTCATCTGCTCCACTTCACTCTACCTACGCCATGCCTCATGGCTCCATCCTATCTCTGTGGCTCTTGAATATCTACCTTGCCACTCTGGTCCACTTGATGATCTCTCCTTTCCCCACTTCCAGTGTTATGATGACAGACAACTCTCCTTTAAGCTTCCATCCTCTACCTCCTTCTCCCTCGCTCATACCTGACTGCCTGACCCGACTGCCACCATTCAGGGGTGGTGCTCTGCAACCGACATCTGACTTCATGCCAAAAAGACCAAGATCCTTCTCATCGGGGATGCCTGCTACCTGCTTTCCTCCCACTATGGCCACCCTCTTTGGGTCCCCTCCCTTCACCCTCTTGTGAGGCCTTGTCCCGTATCCTGATTGGTCAGGGTGCAGCAGAGCCTATTTGTAATTCTCAATTTAGATTTAGAAACTCTCACCCCTGCGTCTGTCCTTTCCTGTTGGAATTCGGAGAGCTGGACTTTTAATTCTGACACGAAGACTTGATTAATCTCATGTGCCCTGCTATGAACTGCCAACCAATCCTTTGTTTGCTGCACCTCATGCTGAAGTGATCCATTCTCCCTCTCTGAGCCTTGCATGCTGCGTGTATAATCAAGACACTTTTCCTTCAGGAGACTAAGCTTTCTCTTGCTCATCCCTACCATTCGCTGCCTCTGATAGTTATGCTTCCATTTGTCTCAAGCCTTTCTGGCTCTGATTCTGGTCAGTTCCTGAGAAACTCACTGTTAGTTTTCTACCTCCATTCTCTGTAATAGGACGCTGTTATCCCGATTCAAGAGGTTTTGTTACTGAATCGGCTGCGTCCTCTGTTGTTTCAGAGTACTTGTATCTGGGTGCATGTCATCAAACTCCTTTTGTGAGTCCATTTATCTAATGATAAACTAACTGACTATTTTCCCTTTCTAAGGTCTTGATTTGTTGCTTGAGGGACATAATGCCATCTAACCCTCTATTATAAATAGTCTGATCATTAACCTTATGTTGCAGTGTGCTCAAACTTTCCACACACTCTTTGTGCATTTTGCAGTGCAGCAAACCGTGTTTACCGCTCTGCACTCTCTTGCTGCTGGGATCTTAACTAATTTTCGAGGGGATTGGGTCCTCCGACGTATTCCATATCTATGACATGTAATCACCACAGTTGTGCTGCTTCGGAAACTTTTTCGGCGTCTGCGTCCTGCGTCGATGACGTCGATGCGCCGTCGTCGAGGACCTCCTCCGACGTCCGACGTCATCCGATGTGATAAGTAGGACGCACGACGCCCATAGCCTCAGTTCCGTTTTTTCCGCGAACGTGTTGCTTCGTGTTTCTCGGTTTAAACGCCTCGACTCTTTGGAGTTCTGTTCTTCTCGGTTCTTCGAACCTGTTCGTTTGTGAAAATCCTTCTGAAAGATGTCTACTTCGTCTTCGACCCCGCGTCTGGGTTTCAAGAAGTGCGGGGAGTGTGGGTCCAAGATGTCGGTGACGGACTCGCACGACGCCTGCCTCTGGTGCCTCGGGGAGGCCCACGACACGGATGACTGTATCGACTGCCAGTCGCTCACGTCCAAAGCATTACGCGAACGTAAGAAGAAGTTGTCGGTAGGTCGGGTGTCCAAGCCCCGGAAGTCGAAGTCTGCGGGGCTTTCGACGGATGATTCGAGGGGTGACTCTCCGTGTCATCGTCGGAAGTCTCGTGGTTCTCCTTCTAGGAGTCGGTCTCGCCACTCCTCTGCCTCTTCGAGGCATTCTCGGAAGCGCCGACATCGGTCGTCTTCCAGGTCCTCTTCGGAGGGCTCTGCCCGGCACGCCGCTTACCCCTCGGGCCGTGCGACGCCGGAGGAATGGGCTTTCTTTGGGAAGAAGATGTTGGCGATTCTTGAGTCGCAGGGTACTCAGCCGTCCGCGCCCCCGAGTGGGGTCGGTCGTGTGAGGTCGAGAGACACCGCTCGCAAGAGTGGTCGGCACGAGTCACGGGAGAGGTCCCGTTCGGACAAGGGGACTCGTTCTCGACGTACCCGTTCCAGGTCCTGGTCCTCGACGCGTTCGAGACCGTGTGCACCTGTGAGGTCTTCGAAGAAGGCTTCGACGTCTGTGGCGTCGAGGCCGTCGACAGGCTTTCTCGAGGCTCTGGCTCCGAGGAAGTCGTCGATGCCGTCGACGCTCAGGTCGTCGAGGGACACGCTCGGGGCTCCGGCCTCGAGGGCTGTGTCGACGCCGCCGATTCTGGAGGCGCTGCATCTGACGTCGACGCCGATTTCCTCGACGCCGATCCTCTCGGCGCCGATGCCGGTTCTCTCGACGCTGGCGCCGATTCGCTCGACGCCATCGGCGCCTTTCGTGTCGGAGGTACCCCAGGGCACGGGTGGACCCCCTAGGAAGGCTCTGGTTAAGAGCAAGCACTCCCGAGTGCCTTCTTTTCGCCACCTGGACTATATTTCAGAGGCGGATGAGGATTCTGATGGCCTGGTTCCTAGTCAGGTTCCGGATGACATTGTCTTGGCCCATAGTCCATTTGACGAGTTGAGACAGCCACTGCATGATGCCACTGGACTGGACACCTCTCCGGAGGTGGAGTTTTGTAGGCCTGAGCCTGGCTCTCGTGCTGATTCCTCGTACCGGCGCCTTATGGCTAGGGTTTCTGAGTACTTGGGATGGTCTGCTCCCCCAGGGGAGTTTGTGCAGGATGATCTGACAGACATCCTTGATGTTGGTCCCCCAACTGACCCGGTTCTGCCGTTCCATATGGCTTTACAGAGAAGGGTGGCGGCGGCTTGGACTGCTCCGGAGAGTCTCCCGGCGGTGGGCAGATCCTTGTCGCGGAAATACCGTCCAGCCAGTGGCGACCCCTGCTACTTGACCAGGCACCCCACTCCGGAGAGTTTGGTGGTGCAGGCGGCCACGGCCCCGGCGAAGCAGGCGTCGTACCCTACCATCCCTCCTGATAGGGACGACAAACGTTTTGATGGCTGGGCGAAGAAAGTGTTTTCTTCTGGTGGTATGGCGCTTCAGGCGGCCAACTCCATTTGTGCCTTGTCACGTTTCACGCACACTCTGTGGAACTGTGTTGCGTTAGCGGCTGAACGTGTTCCCGAAGGGGATGAACGGGATGGTTTCCTTGCTATGGTCCAGGATGGTAAGGATGCCATGTGTGAGTCCGTTCAGTCGGGTTTGGACTTAGCTGAATGCGTCAGTAGGTCCATGGCGGCGAGCACCGTGATACGCAGGTTTGCGTGGTTGCGGAAGTCGGGGTTTGCGCCTGATGTGCAGTCCCGGCTCCTCAACATGCCCTTTGACGGTGAACACCTTTTTGGCAGCAAGGCTGACGAGAGCCTTGAGAGGTTGCAGACCTCAAAAGCTGCAGCGAAGTCGTTGGGCGCTGCCGTTCGCCAACCTCTGCCTTTTCGTCCTAGGGGACAGCAGTGGAGGGGTGGTTCCTTTCGCTATTACTCATCCTTCAGTAAAGCGAGAGGAGCTGGCAGTCAAAGAGGCCAACGCAGGGGTACCAGAGGTGGACGACAGGGTACCCGTGGTGCCAAGGCCGCTCGGGCAGTTGCCTCTTTGCCCTCAGGTAACGCTGCAGCCGCTCCCACTCTGTCGTGAGGCCATGTCCCATGGTTCGCCGGTTGGGGGAAGGCTGGCGCAGCATCTTGTAGAGTGGCAAGCCATTACTTCAGATGTGTGGGTTCTGGAGATCATAACCCACGGCTACTGTCTTCCTTTTCGGCACAAGCCTCGCGACAATCCACCGGGGATCCTCTCTTTGCAGAGTCCGGATCCGCTCCTTGCGCAGGAAATTCAAGCCCTGCTGGAGAAAGGCGCCATAGAACTGGTGCCTGTAGCGGAGAGGAACAAGGGATGGTATTCCCCTTATTTTTTGATTTCGAAGAAAGACGGGGGATTGAGACCCATCATGGACTTGCGCGGTTTGAACAAACTCCTCAGGAAGGACAAGTTCAAGATGGTTACTCTCTCTCAAGTCCTCCAGGCCCTTCAGCTTCAGGACTGGTTGGTGTCACTCGACCTCAAGGATGCTTACTTCCATGTGCCGATCCATCCCAAGCACAAGAAGTACCTGAGGTTCGCGGTTGGCGACTCGCACTTTCAGTTTCGGGTCCTGCCGTTCGGATTGACCTCCGCCCCGAGGGTTTTCACCAAGCTCATGGTGGTGGTGGCAGCGCATCTCAGGCAAGGGGGGGATTCACGTCTACCCCTACCTGGACGATTGGTTGATCAGGGGGAGCTCTCCCGAGCAAGTCCTGGATCATCTATCGGTCACCTGTCGCTCCCTTCACAGGCTGGGCTTCTCCCTCAATTTAAAGAAGTCCCATTTGACGCCAACACAGCGGCTCCAGTACATCGGAGCAGTGCTCGACACTTCCCTGGGGCAGTGTTTTCCTCCCCAGGTGAGGGCTCTTCACATTCAGCAGATGGTGCACAAGTTTCAGCATGCCCAGACGCTCCCAGCGTTCGAGTTCTTGAGGTTGCTCGGCCTCATGGCATCCTGCATTCTTCTGGTGCCAGAGGCTCGCCTGCGGATGAGATCTTTGCAGTGGGCACTCAAGACGCAATGGTCGCAGTCCTCCGGCAGGATGTCGGACTCGATTCAGGTGCCGTCCTCGGTCGCCCGGGACCTTCTGTGGTGGGCCGTCGAAGGCAACTTGATGAAGGGGGCTCCATTTTGGCTTCCCTGGCCGGAGGTGACGATCGTGACGGATGCATCCCTCACGGGATGGGGAGCTCATGCCAACGGGCTGACAGTCAGCGGTCGTTGGTCTCCGTCGGAGTCCAGACTCCATATCAATCTGTTGGAGCTGAGGGCCGTCAGGCTAGCCCTGAAGGCTTTTCTGCCGTCTGTGCGAGGGAAGAATGTCCTGATCCTAACGGACAACACAGTGGCCATGCACTACCTCAACAAGAAGGGGGGGGCAGGGTCACTTCCTCTGTGCAGGGAGGCGATGCAGCTCGAGTTCTGGGCCATCCAGCAGGAAGTTTCGATCTCGGCAGTTCGTCTGGCCGGAGCCGAAAACGTGACGGCGGACGCTCTGAGCAGGCAGAGCGCGATCTCTCACGAGTGGGAGTTGGCTCAGGAGATTCTCCTGGAGATCTTCGCCCTTTGGGGGACCCCTCAAGTGAATCTCTTCGCCTCCAGTGTCAACCAGAAGTGCGAAAGGTTTTGCTCGCGGGAATTTCCACCAAAAGGAGCCTTAGGAGACGCGTTCGTGGTGGAGTGGTCATTCCCGCTGCTGTACGCGTTTCCTCCAGTCCCCGTCATCCCGCAAGTGCTGCGGAGGTTACGGAAGTTCGGTTCCCGGATGATCCTCATTGGCCCGGCGTGGGCTCGTAGGACGTGGTACCCGGACCTTCTCGACTTATCCATCTGCCCTCCACGTCGTCTTCCCTACCGAGACGATCTGCTCTCACGGGAGGGGGGTCAGGTTCTCCATCCAGAGGTCAGATCCCTCAACCTTCACGCTTGGCTTCTGAAAGGTTGAGGTATAAGGATTGGGACCTCCCTGAGGACGTGATGGAGGTGTTGCTTTCGGCCCGTAGGCCAGCAACAAAGTCTCTGTACCGTTGCCGTTGGCGTAAGTTCTGCGACTGGTGCAGAGTTCAGAATGTGGATCCTTTTGCATGTGACATCCCCATGGTTCTGTCCTTTTTACTTTCTTTGGCCCACAGGGGCTTGCAAGTGGGTACCGTTAAGGGTTACCTGGCGGCGCTGTCCATCTTTAAGCGCTCGTCTGAAGAATGTTCTTACTTTAAAATCCCTTTGATTTCACAGTTCCTGAAAGGGCTCACTAATGTGTTCCCTCCGTCACCTTTCCTGGTGCCCGGTTGGGATTTAAACCTTGTTCTTAAGTTTCTTATGGGTGCTCCGTTTGAGCCTTTACATTCTTGCCCTTTGAGGCTGTTAACTCTGAAAACTGTGTTTTTAGTTGCGGTTACTTCCGCTCGCAGAGTAAGTGAGTTACAGGCACTTTCAGTTAAGCCTCCCTTCACTGTATTTCACAAGGACAGGGTTGTCCTTAGAGTTCGTCCTTCTTTTCTTCCGAAGGTAGTGACGGAATTTCATTTGGCCCAGAAGGTTGTTCTTCCGGCATTCTATCCTCCTCCGCATCCTGGTAAGGAAGAGGAGAGGCTCCATAGGCTTGATCCTAGGAGAGCTTTGAGCTTTTATGTTTCACGCATGTCCCGGGTCAGAGTGGATGATCAACTCTTTATTGGTTACGCTGGGAAGCGTTTGGGACAAGCTGTGACGAAACAGACTTTGTCTCGCTGGATTATTTTGGCCATCTCGGAGTGCTACCGCTTGGCGGGTAAGGACCCACCGGCTGGCTTGCGGGCCCATTCTACCAGGGGTTTGGCTGCGTCTACTGCCCTGCAGAGGGGTGTTCCAATTCGCAACATCTGTGATGCAGCCACCTGGGCTTCAGTACATACATTTGTACGTCACTATTCCCTCGATTCCATCCGAGCACAGGATCTGGCCTTTGGCAAGGCGGTCCTTTGCTCTGCTATTTGATTGGCTATTCTAAATTTTGATTGTAAATTCTTTCCCTCCTCCTTGCTTTTGGTACTGCTTTGGGAGTCTGTCATAGATATGGAATACGTCGGAGGACCCAATCCCCTCGAAGAACAAGTTACTTTCTTACCTGGTAACGTTCTTTCAATGGGATGGTCCGACGACGTATTCCATATCGCTCCCGCCCTGCCTTCCCCGCTGCAGAATTTCTTTTGCGATTGCAGCTTACGTTCCGCAAGGCTTTGTGTCTGACTGGCAGTTGACTTATGTCACACGTTCTGGGGGAAAAAACTGCAACTGAGGCTATGGGCGTCGTGCGTCCTACTTATCACATCGGATGACGTCGGACGTCGGAGGAGGTCCTCGACGATGGCGAATCGACGTCATCGACGCAGGACGCAGACGCCGAAAAAGTTTCCGAAGCAGCACAGCTGTGGTGATTACATGTCATAGATATGGAATACGTCGTCGGACCATCCCATCGAAAGAACGTTACCAGGTAAGAAAGTAACTTGTTCTTTGAGTTGTTTAATGAGATCCTGGGCCTGTGACCGGTCTCCAGCCCGATTCATCCTACTAACCTCACTATTTTGCCAACACTTTTCCACTAAATGCAAATGAAAATATAACTGAGCAGTTAGCTGAGCCTGTTGTATCTGTTCTTCATGAGCATTCTGGGTCATGTAAAATCCCTCTAGTGTTTTGTGTAATATTCCACCTTCAAGCCAAATATCATTGCTCACTGAGGTAACCTCCTGCATACTTCTGGTTTGCCAGTTTACAGCCCCGTCCTTCACCAATTCGCCTTTAAGAAATAATTTAGCTAGGGGATGCTCCCTGGCTTCAACAATTTGTACAGTAGTCATTTTCACAATCGCTTTTTGCACCTTAGTAAAGCTTTCTTTATGCAATGGCAAAAATCACCCCGTTCCTCCTTGATTTCCTCACACAAATCAATTCTTACACAATCTTAATTTTTCACCTATACACCTCCATGGAACTCGGGGGTCAAGTCCTTGTGGCACTTTAACAAAACAAAGATAACTTTCCCTCGACCTTAATGCAATTCCATAAAAATGAATAGACTGTCGCAATATACTTGTAATGGGTCAGAAATAGGCCGCTAAATCTCAGTCAAGCCCCCGCTTTGTAACAGTTTATTGAGAAACCACCCTCAACATAGTGCCTTCCCCTCCCACTCCAGGTGTCGCACCACAAAATGATCAACCTATTTTCTTCAGCCCTACTTCAGACACAAATCCTGCCCCTTGGATCCCTCCCTCAGAACTACCAATGAGTCAAGAACCAGGCCACTGTACAGGAAATATGTTTGTATTCATTTAAGTTAAAAGTAATAGAAATCACACTGAACTACTCGCCTCCTTCTTTGTTGCTCACCATTAACTTCTTACTCAAATCAATTACTCAAATTAGTTAAAAGAAATACAAATCACAATTCTTTACTTTCTACAAATTTCACTTCAAGAAATAACCTGATCAATAACCAAAGCAATTATAAATGTATTGTTTTGATTTTCCTGCGGACTTAAAAGGCTAGCAGTAGGGTTTCAAGATTGATACAAATACTTATGGCAATTATAATTTCACCCACACCTTTGGTTTAAAATAAATACAGGGTGATTGAGCAGTTTGATTTACAGCCCCCCCCTTGCTATAGTCTGGGTTGGGGAAGTGTGACAGAAAAATTGGAATTTTTTCGGAATTTTGGATTTTAGACCCCAGCCACTCGAAGGCCTGTGTTGAGGAAGCTGGATGGTAAAAATTGTGATGAGTTGGATTTTAGGATTTTCAGCTCCCAATCCCCCATGTAAAGGCCTGTGTTGGGGGGAAAGTTGGACAAAAAGATTGGACTGATTTAAGAGCAAGACTCCCCTCTTCCTTAAAGAAGTTGGGGTCAACGGGGCAAAAAGGATTAACCAAATACATTATAAGCTATAGTTTTTCAGCCCACACTGGGAAGTGGGCTTTTAAAATTTCGAATTTTAACAAAAATCCCCCTGTAGGGTTCCACCAAATGGGGAATTAATTAAATTAAGCTTTAGTTAAGCAAGCTAAGGATCTACAGTTTTGCCCCTAACCCACTATAAAGGGAAAAGGGATGTAAAGCAAGCAAACGCCCCATCTTTTGGTTTACCAGGGTTCAGTTCTACTCAGAAATACTATTTTAAGTTCAGGACAGCCAGCTGCATGCCATGACCCTCTGGAAAGATAGGGCAGGGGTCTGGTCACACCACTCTTAGGGATATTGAGATTTTATTTGTATTGTGGTTATACACAAGTGTTTCAGAGCAAGATGGGGCAAGGGAGGGGAACAAGGGAGGACAAAACAATCTTATTAGGCCCAGTGACATTGAGAGTGCGAAAGTGCAGAGGAGAGGGAAGTGGGAAAGTGCAAAGGGGAGGGGAGAAGTGTAAAGTGCTAAGCAAGGGATAAAATAACTGGTAGTGCAGCCAGCAGGGTGGCAAGTTCAGGTTTATGGTCTTTCCATCTAATATTTTGCATCAAGGAACATTTCCATCTAATTTTTTGCATCAAAACAATTAGCTTCAAATGCATTTTTTTTGTCTTCATTTTTTTGGTGGGGGTCCCTACCAACCACCTGTTTTTTACCCTTTAAGCCCCTACCAGAACAAAAATTAACCCTTTAACCCAAAAAACATGCATTCGATGCATCTTTTTTCGATGCAAATCCCTCGATGCAAATGTATTCGATGGAAAGGCATTAGATGCAAAGTCCAGATACCCAAGTGCAGTGTTTAACGCATAGACGGGGGTTGTCTGGTAAGTGCTGGTAAGGGGAAAGTAGGATTATAGATACAAACTCAAGTGCTGGAGTTGTCAAGTGGCAGTGCAGGTGAGTAGATTGGTCAGCAAGGACCTGATAATAAAAACGGAGGATAACCAGGTGCAAGGTAGCAAAGCAGACAGATCCGCTGGGGAGAGGAAGAGCAAACACAGAAGCAAAGAGGAAGGTCTTGAGGTGTTTCAGGAACAGGAAGTGGTTCTCCTCAAGAAGAGTGGCAAGGATGCCCTCCCGCTCTCTGCCATACAACCCAGAGTCAGCATTTAGGCCTTCCTTGCAATAGAGCTCCACTCAGATGCACTCTCAGCAATCTCCTCTGTTTCTTTGCAGCTGTCAAATTGTAACTTGCATCAGCACTCTTAATGGTCAATTTCAGCAGCTGATGCTTCCTCCTAGTTCAGTGCCCCTTATATATGAAATGATAGGTTATTTATAACGTGCTTAATACCCCGAGGTTTCTATGCATGGACCCAGGGAGCGAACCTGTGTGGCTCCGTGGCAGGATGATGCCACCAATTTTACAATCTTGGGGGCGTACCCTGCAAGAGGTCATGCAAATAGGATTGGACAGCTATTCTCTCTCCTTCCCACTCGAGCCCCTCTCTACGGATTGTTTTAAGAGTCTGGAGCAGACATGGGGCAGCTTAATTTGCAAGCCCCATTTGTTCTCATGACAAATTTTATGCAAAACACTAGTTGTGGCAAAACATAATTTTATAATAACTACTATAATATACTTATTTTCCGATTCCGCTAATCATGGGGAATTAAATAAGGCAGTCAGGTATGCACCATTGTGGATGGCCATGGGGCAATTTTCTGCCATTTCCGTAAAAAGCTTAACTTATGATTATGTAATTTATTACTCGTATTTCTAATTTTATCCTCCACCTGTTCACCAACTCTCAATATTTTCAGATCAGCCAGAAACCTAATTTAACTGCCCATTACAGTTCCCTAACTCATAGGTGCATGAATTTTATATCCCCAAAATCACCTGGAAATTACATAACAATGGTACATAAATGAATAAAATCTGCCTTATGATTGCTGGGTAAAGGTCTAAATTATAGTCTTTTTAAATTAATCATAAATGTTCATGTGGGACAAATGGCAATTCTCCTGCCTTCAGGCCATATTGTCTCACTGGGACAGCCTGTAACCAGAGTTTGTATTATTCTTTGTTTGCAGCTTTCTCTTTGAAGTTGGTTGCCTGTTTAAAGTTGTAGCCCCCAGTGTTCACACCTTTTAATCATGCTCCAGCCAAGGAGAACTTGTCCTACAGTAACTACCTTCAGAGCCAGCAGGTCAGGGAAACACTGGGTTTTCCACGCCTTTACCAGAACACTTTATTGCAGTTTGTAATTAGCTGGGGATGTCCACCTTCCAGTGGGAGTTTGTGGTGACCTGTGTCCAACAGCCAGCAAAAGGGTAAGCCTTGGGCTGACCTTTTTCCATGGAAAACAGTGGCTTGTCAAATGTCACTGGTATTTTGTATGCAAAACATAATATATCTTTTTGTCAACATGCACCATGTCTTTTTCCCTGACATTTTTTCTGTTAGCAGTGGTACAATTTTCACATTTAAATACACATGCTTAGCCGTTTTTTTGTGAGTTTAAAAATCCTGTTTTTCATGTGAAAGGGACCTTTGATTTGTCTGCTTGCTTTGTGAATTAAAATACTGCTTTTCCTTTGGTAACGACAGGTAGGCCTTTTTCACAGGGCCTCTCAGTTTTCATTTGCAATCACACATGTAAAGCCATTTTTGCGTCCATATTGAAAAATCCTGCTTTTCGTGTGAAAGGGACTTCAGTTTGGGGCCTTTGAATGCACCCCACACCTCTTAGCTTTCCACACAGTGCACCCTCCCTTTTGGTGCTTGTCTATACCAGTGGAGATTGCAACTGTACACCACAGGCAAACACACGCACCTAATGGGGTACAAAGGAGTCGATGTGATCTGTGGAGCAGGTACTGAATGAAGCACCATGGAGTTGCTGGCTAAGCACTGGTGCACGCAGTGATGGTGGAGTGGGTACGGGCATGTGCCCTGAACCAATACATATCTTGAAAATATTCACTGCACAGGGTCAGCCAAGTAGATTGCAGATGAGGCACAAACAGTGCTTCCTACATGATTTGAGAGGTGCTTTTATAGTTTTTGCTAGATAAGCCAAAACTATTGCCTGGGATGACATTTCACCAAAATGCCAGGGGTAGCTGAAGTGACATTACACGACCCTTGACCTCTGACATCACAGGAAGTGGTGGCACAAGACCTTCAGATGCATCTGTTTCCACCCAGAATATTCAAACGCACACTATCACATCCTACTCATTCACCCACCAGTCACTCACACGTATACATTCTCTTACATTCACGCTCACTGCAGTCTCCACACAGGTACACACCCACCCAGAACATTCAAACACACACACTAGCACATTTCTTCTCATTCACCCACCACTCAATGACCCATAACACGTGCATGCATAAGACACGCACTTCACATATGCAAAATATACATCACATTTCTTTTGAAGCCTTTGTACCCATTTTACCAGCTTCAGTTCATTGTCTCCTTAGTGCGGCTCACAAACAGGAAACGGGAAGGCAGGAGAGATGCCTGGATCCTGTATATAAGTCACAAGGAAGCTGGAGGAGAAAGGTTTGGAGCTGAACGTGGCATGCGATACGTGCCACATGTCATGGTCCCCTCAACCTACTGAGCGCTTCCTTCCTCGCACTGAAATGCCCGGACCAGCCTGCACCCTGATGGGTGAGGAATGGGCCAGCCCCCCCAGATCTGGTGTGGTGAGGGGGCCCTGCTACTCCAGTGCCCAGGCGCTTCCATTTAAAAAAAAAAAAAAAGAAAAGCTGTCTTTTTTTTTAGTTTTTATTTTACAGGGGTAGCAAGGTAGACCACTGGGTGACACCCCAAATTCCATCCTTGACTATTGCATTAGAGTACAGCTAGGGAGAAAGAGCATATGAGGGACATCATGCTTGTAGATGTTTGGTTATTTGCCCAACCATTGACTGCCCATTCCCACCCAGCCTCTGCCCAAAACACACCCTCCTGGGATCGCTTTGAGCTATCTTTAACAAACCTTCCCATCAAACTTTGCACTCAAAGTGCCTGTGACTTTTTTCAAAGCTGTCTCCTGAAAGTTAATGACTTAATTGGAGTTGTGAATATGCTACTGGTGTAATAAGAATGCCTTAATCTGGTCTACCTTCAGCCACTCGATGTATAAGCACAATTCATATCCTTCACTGAAGTCCTGTTAAAGACCAGCATTGGCAAAGCCAACAGTTTTAGCTTGTGTATAAGTACTAGCCATTTACCAGGCACTATTAGATGCCCAGGTACTTGCACCATTTTGCACCTGCTACCATTGATAGCCAGTTCATAATGCTATGGGGCATAAAGAGAACAGATTGCATTTCTGAAGCAAGGCGGGAGGCCCTTTGGCTACCCATCAATGCCTGCATCGAGTTTCAAATCCTTTCAATAACCCATCGATGCATCCGTAAACCCACCCGCCTTCCTCAGGCAGCACATCTCTAGGAAAACACACCAGCGTTGCTTACGCTCCTCTGCTGCCCTGGCACTCGCCATACCCAGATACACAAGGAAGAGAGACGGTTGGCCCAGCTTCCCGGTTATAGCACCGTCGCTGTGGAACGCTCTACGTCCTCTCTTCCAAGATAAACCCTCATATCTAATTTTCAGAAAATGACTAAAAATCCTGTTTAAGAAGTATATCTAAAGTATCACTCTACCACATATTCTTACTGTCTGTTATCAAACATGTACCAGCGCCGAGATACCTGCGTGTCTGGGCACTGTCAAAAAATGAAATAAATACCAATACATCCAGACCTAGCTGAAGGTTTGTGGAGGCTCCTTTAAACATGATTGTTGGGCGGGCCCCCTGCTGAGAGCGAAAGCAGTCTGAGGTACCCCTGGGTTGCATACAGTAAAACACTAAATTCCCACTAAAGAGCTATAAACTCTTCTTTGTCAGCAATGGGCTGATGTGAAGGAACCAGTGTTGGAAAGCAACGAGGTGATGACACTTCTGTATATCCCATTGGGAGAGAAAACGCTGCTTGTAATGCGAGTGATGCAAAGCACACATTTTAAGCCCCAGAATAAAAATTGAGTAAATGAATAATTTGTCGTGTTACGACTGCTGACTGGCAACTGGGGGCAGTTTATGGGCTCCCCCCTGAGGATCGAGGACCCTTTCATTTGAAAAGTTTTAATGGCCCTGATGATGTCCAGACTATGGCAGTCCTACACAAAAGCCCAAACTATTGGCATTGAAAATGTGTGTTCTGCATTGTTTGGACCTCACCTGGCCATGCAGGTGCATGGAGGGGGAGCGCAGGGGTTAAACGCCCTCTTCACCATGCCCTAGCTCCATCGCTGCCAACTTGGCAAAGGGATGGCCACCCCGCGTTTATATTTCAATGTGGGGATTTATAGGAAGTTGGCTGGTGCTGATCTGAGGTGTCTGCGTGGACTATAGTGGAACAGGCTCCTGCGGATAAATGTTTGTTAGGAAAGATTTCGTAATTGTAGGTAATTTTCCTTCCATGTGGCAACCCCTAAACCTTTTGCTGTTGTTTTTCACCTTGTTCTTGACTTTGCCAGAGAAGTGCAGCCTTCTGCCCCACTCCTCTGGGCTTTCGCTCCTTTCTTACGGGGAAACTGACATGCCCTTAAGACAGTCAGTACCGGGGAACGCTGTTTCCCGTAGTTTCTTTTATCATGTTGCGGCTTTCGTGCAACATGACACAAGAGGGCACTGTAAGCTAAGTTACAGCTCTCTTGGGTCTCTAGCCTTCTACAGGCCCTAGATACTCGTTTAGGATTGTATCTGATCGGTGCAAGTGATTCAGGGACGGGAATGGTGGCAGCGATCGTTTCTTGTGTTTTGAGCTCCTTTTGGCGTTCTAAGCGCGTTTCTCGCCCTTAACCCAAAATGGTGGCCTGGCTCCCAAAATAGCCAGACCATGAGGCTCCTTTGTCCTGTCCGCTGACCGTCTTGCTCCCTTCACCTTCCCCAGGTCGAGCCGACCCGGGGCCTTCCTTATTTGGGCATGTACTTTCCCGCGAAACCCGGATGCTTTCGCGGGTTTCTACATGTCTTGTGTGTGCCTCCAGGATGTGGGCTGGGATGTCTGGTCCCAATACACATCCTGGGTGCCAGAGAGTCTAGGGTGGTGTGAATGCCTGGGACCACCGTGGTCCGTGATTGGTCCACGAATGGTGTGAGTGTTGATGAGCGGATCTCCCATTGGGTCCCCTCCGTTTTGGCGCGAAGGGAACCGTGGATAAGAGGGGGCTGGAAACACCACTACCATGTCGATCTCCTGAGTTCTCACGAACGAAGGAATACAGGAGCCAAGTATCCTGCAACCAAGACGCTGGACCGAGGAATCGCTGGTGACCCGCTGAAGGACTTCTCCTCTGCACTGCTGTCGCCTTGTGAAACCCTTTTCACCTTTGATCGAACCAGAAGGCCTGTACTGGTACTTCGACCCTTGGAACAGCGGGACCAGCTATTCTCGGCATCTTCACCATCTCCTGCCAGTAAGCCTTCGGAAGCGTCTCTGGGCCATCCAGCTGACTGACCAGCTTACATGGGAGTCTTGCTCTGTAATCGCCGCCAGGTTGTGTAGTATTTCGAGTCCTTGTCACTCTCGCACGCTTCGTACACTTGGCGTTCCCAGGTCTGAAGTGAGTAGTGTACATTTGGCTCAGATACACACGGCCGCTCCGTTGCCCTGCTGTGGTAACAAACTGTGCGGGTTTCTTCGATTGGGACGTCTTTTTACTCAACACGACGACGAGGCGTTCCCTGCTCTTCTGAACCTGCCAACTGCTGAAACTGATGCGGAGAAGCCTGGGTCTGCTTGCATCGGGGACCGGTGAGTAGCATAGCTAGGATCTGGTCGCCCTCCTGCAGGAGCCCATTGCTTTTCCCCGCTGTATCAAACAGCACCCTTTTCCGTACTCGCGCTCTGCTTCTGCCCACTGTGGAGGCTGCGCTTGAGTCGCGGAACTTGTTCTTCTTCTTTTGTGCACTAAACTGAACTGCCTGATTTCCCTCAAAGAGCTTCTCCTTTTGCCCGTTGGCACCAGCGCGTGCAGGTACTTTTGAGCACAAGGCTCCACTCTTCACAGGGCTCGGACTTCCATCTAGTTAGGTGCCTCTGAAGGCGAACTGGGTCTAAGCATTATTGCGCACTGCCTGTTTTCCCTCCCTTTTAGGTGGACTACACATTTCGTGCATATAACGCTTGAGACTTGTATTTGTATATATATTGTGTTGATATGGTATGTGTTGGTTTACTATCGTTATATTGTGATTTTCTCGCTACGGTCATTGTTTTAAAGGCCTTGAAATAAATGTGTACATATTTTTAATATAACAACTGTTTGGAGTAGTTTGTAAGTGTTCTCACCCCTCTTGAGACCTAGTCTTGACCGCTGCGATCGCTACCTTGATTGGTCTGGCTCGTCCAGAGGTTACCCTGTTCCAAGTAATTAGGTTGGCCTTCTGAACTTCTGCGCCACCAGGATAGAGTTCAGAAATCCGTCTTAACAATGTTCTGTTAAAAGCTTTAGGAACCAAACAAGAGTCCCTTGAACGCGATCTGTTTGACCACAGGCCATCGTTGTAGATCTTGGAGAACAGAAGAGATATAACCTAAATGGCTTAAATGAAATAAGCAAGTGCCAGCTTTTTGAATATACTGAACTTTGGTTAGTTCCCTCTTATGCGAAAAAAAAGAGTATTAGATTGTGCTTTTCCAGCTAGGGCCCAAGGTCCTTCTCAAACCGCCTGGATTCAAGTTGGAAACATGTACTCTTGAGCTTGTTTCAGTAACCATGCAGAGAGCAGTCCCAAACCACATGCCAAGATTATGAACCGATTTTTGAAAGTGCAGGGCAGAGTCCTAAAGAAGCCAGGCAATAATGATTGCACTCTGGCGGGCTAGCATAAGTCGGAGAGAGCAATCTGCCAGTCAAGGCTGTTTACACATCAAAATGTCAATTTTCTGCACATTGAGTTGAAGCCGGTAAATGGTTATCCATACCCTTTCCCACTCCATACATAGCTTGAAGCAGTCAGTTGGATTGTGATCAGCGGCACCCAGCCGAAGAATGATCAGAGTATCGTCTGTATACATAGAAAATGGCAGATCGAGGAGGTAACTGCAATCCTGGCAGGCCATGTTCATGTCCCAGCTGGTAGCTCCATTTCGCCAGTGGAAGGGCATTTTCTTTTGGACCCTTTGTAAAGAGAAGAACCTAGTCTTCAGAACCCCCTTGTGCAGTTCTCTCGTGACCTATGCGTTTAGAGGATATTCCACTGTGTCACTGCTCGGACATGCTATACATTATTGGACTGTCTTGAAGAGTGGCGCCCTGTACCTTCCTCAATTTTCTATCCATTTGATTAGTCCAGTCCTAACCTCTAGGATTGCCAAGCAAGTGTGGTTCCAGGTGACCTGTACATTCAACCTCCCACTCCTTCCTTTCCACCCCCATGCCCTCCATTACCAGCGCCAACAGTCCATTCTTGACCGAGCTGTGATCCGAAGAATAAGCCACCATAATGCCATGCTTTAACAGCTTGCTCGTTAGATCTGAGATAATGTATGTAATTGAACTTCATAGTCTTTCCCACTGCAAGGACTACATGCAAGCACACACACTATTCTCTTTGTTCTGGGCAGGCCGATACACTGAATTAAGGCCCAACTATCTTGTGATTCCCCATTGTCTCCCCCCCCCATTTCCTCACCAACAACACTTGCACGATCAACCAGACCCTCCATGCCCAGGGAGAACCCAGCAATTCCCCTCCATCTAAGCGTTCGGCCCTTTCTATTCCTTCTCTTTTTCTCTCAACTCCTTTCCAGAAACCCAGACCTAGTTACCCCCTCCATGGGCAGGATAGGTCCTGTAGACTAGAGATATGCCTCTGCACCAGGCCACCAGTACCAGAGTAACTGGTGCAGTGGGAATGACTATTAGTCATTAGATTAGGACTAGTTATCGCAAAATCTGAGAATTTGCAGGGTAGAAAGGAATGGGTTGGGTTAGCCATGAAATAATCTTATTCGAAAGGTCTGCGGAGGAAAAAACGAGTTATTTGAACGAAAATGACTGTTTATATTCTATCGCTGACATTTCTAGCAAACCGCTCCTCCACCCGCTTACTTAACTGTTGGCGCCACACCTCGTCACGTGGCACCGACTCCTCCATCCCTCTGCGACGCCGTTCCCTTCACTTACGTGCATGAGAACTGGTGCCGCACGGTCTTTTTTTATTTTTTCAAACGTTATCCTATCGACACCCCTGTTGCCGTTACAGTGAAGAAGAGTGCGGAGGATACCCATTTTGCCATTGTAGCGAACAAGGGTGCAGGGGACACCCCCACAACCCTTGCTTCCCTTGTTCGCTACAGTGGTGATGAATGGTAGATTTGTTTGAAATGCTCAATTGTACGTCATTTTGGTACAGCCGAAATTCAAACAATTGTATTTTTTTAAAATTTTTGTCTATCTTTTGTAAGGATAGCAAAGGTTGCAGCGACACTGGCTCACAAACCACTAACAAATTCGCCACTTTCCATCTCTCCTGTGTTCAATTTAGTTTCATGGTCGAGGCACCTGGCAAGAACTGGCGGCCGGTCACAGAACACATGTTTAACTGGGCGTCGAAGAGCCTCTCTCCTGAAAAGCCCAGCATTTGGTGCAATAGTTTGCCTTGCTCTGGTACACAGTGTAGCGAGTGCAAAGCTT
Organism: Ambystoma mexicanum; assembly: GCF_040938575.1. Classification (NCBI taxonomy): domain Eukaryota; kingdom Metazoa; phylum Chordata; class Amphibia; order Caudata; family Ambystomatidae; genus Ambystoma; species Ambystoma mexicanum. The sequence continues at coordinate 152,368,246 of NC_090923.1, read as the reverse complement.
GGCCTGTGTGTAGACTTGCTTGGGGATAGGCGGATAACCGAAGCCTGCGTGACCCGGATGGGAGCCTTCTGTACACTACAGTCCCACCTCAGTGCCGGGCTTTAACACACATTAGTGGTACTGATGTGGCGAAAGATGAGCGTCTTGTGAGAAACCTACTCTGCTATGGTGCATGTTAATCGTGTGGACCGACCTGTGGTATTCAAACATGTTTATGCCAAGCCCCCCTTGAATAAAACTGCTGCCGAGCCCCCCCCCCCACCCCCCACCTGCTGCTGGGCACCCCTAGATGTAATTGCTGCTTATATTTTCTGGATGAAGTGCACTGTTGTGATACCTTGGTCCTTTGGATGGAGAAGCTTGACCTGAGTGGTGCATTTGGGTGCACTGAGAAGCTTGCCTCACAGTGGTGCATGATGATGGCCCATGCCTGGCACACATTGCCGTAGCCTGCAAGTTGTTTGTAATGTACACCATGTTCTTGCACAAGTTGTCCCGTGCCATCATTGTACAGTGTCACTTTAAGTTCTGTTGGTTGTGTTCCTTTTAAGTTCTGTTGGCATCCAATTTCTGCATGTGTTGAGTCTCCCATGCACTGCTCTTCTATCACTATGCCCAGTTCCTCACATAACTGCTCCGTAAAAAGGGGTCTTGCCCAACCGCATAGCAGGGGCGGAGGGACCCTGCTGCACCCTGGAGACCCGTTGGTCCTTTTAACGTCTGGTATTTTCGCTTCGGGGAATTAATGCAGCACAGTGCATGGTGCACAGACCAATACGTCGGCAGTGCAGTGTGCGAAAAGGGTCCAGATTGCAGCACGTGTGCGGAACTGGAAGACTAGTTTCTAAATGTGTTGCCATCTGCTGAAAGTCGAAATTCAATTGTCACATCATTTAGGATGCATTAGAGCTTTATTTGTAGCCCCATATGCATACTATTGGGTTTATTTTTTTTAAGTGTTCTTGGAAAAACAATATTTATCTTTTCATTTAGGGGTGAAGTAATAAATGGAGGATTTGGCTTGTTATTGGATGGATCTGAAGAGGCGGAGGAGCGAGCTAAAATGATGCTTGGCTGGGACGTCTCCAATGGAGTGAGTAGAGCTCTTCTTTAATGTCTCTGGGCAGTTAGACATTGATGCAGGGTTGTCCAACTCCAGGCCTCGAGGGCCAGATCCATGTTGGGTTTTCAGGGTAGCCCTCCTTCATTTTCATGAGTTAAATTTGCATACAATGTTTCTAAATGTACATTTTTACTCATGAATATTGAGGGATCTCCTAAAAACCCATTAGAACTATTGCCCTCAAGGCCCAGATTTGGACAACCGTGTTGACTGAAAGCTTCAGCAACACATGAAACAAAATAAATCTAGTGCAGACCAACATGAGAACCTTGCAGGGCAACGTGCACTAGAACGCCGCTATCTGATGCAATCTTCAGGAATTCACTCCCACCACCGCTGATACCTCCCCCAGGGCATATCCGCGACACTAAGCAAGCATTATTACTACAACGGCGCAATCGTACATCACTTGGAGCACATCAACAACGGCGCCATCCTCTTGTCCCTCAAGACCTACCTTTGTTGCACTCTTTCACAGAGGCGTAGACAGGGTAGGGCCTGAGCGGGCAAGACCACCCAAAATCTCTAAATGCCCACTCAGCAGCGCACATACCTCCAAACCTTTTGTGTCACCAAGGCGGGTGAAAATACCAGTTTTTCTTTTTGGAGGGTAAGAGGCCATAGAAGTGAATGGGCGTATGAGAGACTTAGCGGCTCATTCAACTGCTTGCAAGGCGGGTGACACCCGCCAAAAGCTGGTGAGGTGAGAGCTATGGCAGCGCTGCGTGGGCATTTGCAGATGTTAATATCAGTATGGTGGGCCCAACTACATTAGCTTCAATCCCCACTTGTTATACAATCCTGGCTAGCCTACGCCTCTGCTCTTTCAGATGTCACTCTCGACCTCTTCATAACTCTTAAAGCCAAAGCGTATGAAGCCAATTCTGTGCATGCCTTCATTTACAAAGCCCCCACACTGAATGCTCCAGCGGCCTTGCATCACGGGCACGAAAAAGGCACACTCCTCCGCTGTTGAAATCTGCCCCTTCTGATGAGAACTCACTGCTATCCAGTTACCACCCAACCACTGCCCTTGCTGGCTTAGATATCATTGCATTGTGTTAGTAATATTGCTAGTATCTCTGATTGCAGGCCGCTTCCTTCAGGCTCACGGGTCAGGGTGCTGCAACCCTCAAAAGAGCCAATATCCATGTCATTGTCTCCGATGGACTCCTGCATGTCCATTCGACTCCACCGATGTGCTGCAGTTCATGAGGGTGATATCCAAACCTTCCAAAGGGACATTGATCAAACCATCCTAACATGGATAACAATAATCAATTGCCTGTCGGCGGCAGCAATTCATAAAGTTGGGGATCCCCTCCAATATCCAACCCCAATCCCCCCCGAAGAGGCTCAAAATGCCCCAACAAGCCACCCTTTCCTCATTGTTCTTCCAATACAGAGTACCCATGGCAGTATCGCATTCATCCATCAAACATGTTTGAAAAATATGCAAACCTTTTTGTAGATGGCCCCGGGCATAATTTTCTAAAGTAATGCACAATATCTAAATTTGAACTTTTGCCTGAATGCAATATTGCACAAGAAGTGTGTTAACAAATGTGCCCATGATTTTGTAATCACTTGTTGTTGTAGTGTCCAGTTAGTAATATTTTCATGTTTTTGCAGATGGCCCGGGCTCCTCTAAAGGAAGCTCATAAACACAATCGCTGTGATCTAGCGCTATAGGGGAACGGCCGCATGCCCCAGGGAGTGTAGTGGATATGCTCCATGCCTTAAATCAGCCACTGATATACAGCTTGATCTGTGTTGGTCAACATTGTAATCAGCCAATAATAACCCCGCTTTCTCCAATACAGACTTGGGTAACCGTCCTCTACTTCTAAAGTGGAATCTGCCCTCCTAGGCAATAACCAGCTCCAAGATTCAATCTTGGAACTCGTCCAGGCCTGTGGGACCTCTCCCCATCCCTCACTGATGATGCCAAACATTTGGCTTTTCTAGTAAATCTTGGCTCACTATCATATACCATGTGATCAAGACATCCCAAATAGAATGATCATTATCACTGTTATCCAAAATGTTTGGCACCGGGATCCATCTTTTGAGCCACCATCCATTGCCTTATCCTCTCCCATATTTATAGTGTAAACTCACTTCTCACTGAGTTGCCATAGACACCCTTGACACCCTGGAAGGAGGGGAAGTGGGATAACAGATCACTTAATCACAAGGCAAATTATATGTGGCCATATTACTACAAATCGTAAGAGCACACTGGCTACCCTTTTGATTGGAATGTTCATTCTAATCTCAAATTGTTGTCTACAAGGTAGTCCACTGTAAAACTGGGATTGTTACAGAGGAGCTGATTCTCGAGCTGCACCACTAACACTTCAAGCTAAGCCTTAAGCTATAAAAGCCCACCTGCTTCATTTATAGAGGTCTGTAAAGATGTTGAGTGGCAGCCATGTTGACTTGCAGCTACATTAAGGATACTGGTGTAGGATTCAATTCATGATCCCAGTCGAAACCCTGGATATGCAGCAAATGCATGCGATTATACCATTGGTGTGTATGTTCGCATCATAATCGGGTTTGCATGCCTGGGAAGCAATTCTAATGGAAAGAATTCCCAATTTAAATAAATGTATAAATGAAATCGCGTTCCTAGAGATGGAAAGCTCCTTCCTATGTCTGTCGCAGAGAGTTCTCAAACATCCTCTACCGACAAATCAAACCGCAGCAGAATTTAGCAGCCTTCTGTGACGGGGTGCAGGGCCATCTGCAGAAGTTCTGCAAGTAACGCCGTTTCCTTCACTTACGTGCATGAGAACTGGTGCCGCAGGGTGACCAGATTCTACCATTAACTTGGAAGGCTTCCTGTTGGGTCAGGAAAAGGTGCCCACGATTGTGCCGGCGTAGCATACCGCCGCATCAGACTAGGGACATGGATAGGGTGCCATTGCTCTTGCTTAGATCAATTAATGCTTCAGAGTATGGGGGAGGATGAGATGTCCCTTACCCCGCCATCTGCCCTTCCAGGACAATAGAACTGTTGGCAATTCAACTCCGATATCTACCCACTGGTTTCTTGTTCAGCCATTGAAAGCTGGGGCGCCCAGAATAGGGGAGTGGGACCAATGACTCCCCTTTTGGATCCTGGTTAATGAACAGGTTGGAGAGCATTACAGGGGTTCCTAGAGCCCACTGCCAAGGCCTGCCTATCCTTAAAGCCCTTGCAGGTCCCCATGCCACTGCTAGCCTTTCTAGTTTGCCAGGCGGCAGGAGAAGCCAGACTTATCGTCCATTGGAAGCCCCCTTAGGAAACCGATGGAGCTATCTGAAGGACTTGCAAACGCTAAAGGAAAGGCTTCCGCTCGTAGCCTATGCCTCCTCTTGGCATTCCTTAGTTTTCACACGCAAGTACGTGGTTTGAACAGGGGAAGAATTGTCACCTAAACTCTTTGGGGAAAGATGTCTCACAGGGTTCGATAGCTCCCAGCTCTAAAGGTGAAGATGATGGTAGTGGAGGGTTGCAAATGCGTAGTTAAGAACCGCCAAGTAGACTGGTATTGTTGAAGTAGCACCTCTCCATGCAAGTTTTTGAATGATTGTTCACCTTGATTCCTTTACGACAGGTGGCCAGGCGCTGCTGGTCCGGTAATAGCAATGCGTACGACACCATTCGCAGAACGATGGAAGAGAACAGCAAGCTCAAGGTGACCCTCCCGTACCATGTGCAAGACGAGCTCCTCCTGCACAATGCCCTCCTGGAGAATTGATCCCTGCATCCCCCAGAAGCATTTGCTCTCTTCAAATAATGGTTCATAAAATAAGATTTTCTCATGTGTGTGTGATGTGATTTTTGTTTTTCTATGATACAGACTCAAGGATACGCAGAAGGTGATGCCACAGCTTGCGCGTGCATCTAGTATAGCACTATAGTTCTTTTTGATGGTTATAGGTGAGGTTCAGCAGCAGTGAAAGGGGCTTTACCCTTGCACAACCCAGACATGGCTTCTTTTGCAATGTGAGCTGGGCCTCTGTCCTTTTTGGTACACGTGGTTATGTTATGTGCAAGGTTCTAATACCGCGCCCTGTTGCCACCTGCGTGCTTTCTTGGTGGTAATCTAAACAATGCTACAGCAAGTGGGAAAGGGTCTTGAGAAGGCAAATATTTGGTTGGTATAGCAACTGCCAACGCTACCGGCTGCCTCATATTATTTTTTTGTCCTGCTGCTTGATGCGAGTCGTGCGTCAGCAGAAGTGACCTAAAACCCTCATATCCCTGAAATGCATGGAATCCCAATCAGTCCAGTCGCTCCTCTATCCAAATCCCTGATCCTATTCTCTGGCACTGTGCCTATAACTCTTTCAGAAAGTTTCTGAAGGGGAGGTGGCTGGATGCGCATTGCTTTTGTGGAACAAACTAGATATGTTTTTGCCCAGAAGAAGCCGCCTGGGTAACACGCAACATGCCTCAAAGGATAAGCACATGAGGCTGCAGTGCACACACGTGGCTTGTCAATTTGCAGACCTACTTGAGTGGAAGCCTTGGGAATTCTCCTCAATGGAAAATCTATAATGGCACGTTTTGAAAAAGCCACTCGGCCTGCCTTTTCAAATGGAGACCAAGTATGTTGTCCCTGCAGGGATCATGACCGTGAATGGTCAGGGGCAAGGTGGTGGTGGTGGCGGCTAGAAGGCTTTGGGCCAATGAGGATGGCCAGAAGGTCACGGGCTCCCCAAGGCCCATAGTGCCGCTCTTACGTGTGTTCATGAGATTCCACAGAAAATTGAGCCGGGGACTAATGTGGTTGCTGATGCTGAAAATGGACCAGTGCCGACGAATGACTGGACAACCACTCCTCCTCCCCGGCCCATGTTCATTACCCGGTGGGAACAAGAGGGATCCCAGTGTCTCACATGGGCGGCACCACAATACACCAATTCCCAGAGCTAGTTCAAGGGTTATTGAAATGTTGTATGAGGGGCTCACTAAGGGCTGTCCTCACATCTCCAGTGGGTTTTCCCCTTCCTACTCAGGCATCCATAAATGCCAAGATGGTTACGAGTGATCTGGAACCCTTGCTATCCAACAGCAGACTGGCTAGTTGTGATGGCCTTATCTAGTGGTCTTCCTCTGGAATTCCCTAGGCAGATCCTATTCAGTGGTCCCACAAGTATAACCATGATCTTTTCAATTGGAAAAGATGCCTTCCAATTACCCAGGCTCCACTTACACGTCCCTCTGATGCCCTAGTATTAATCACCCTAGTCCTCCATCTAGTTCCCTTTTTCCTATTCCTCTACTTGCCCTTCTCACCATCTCTTCTGTCCCTCTAATGTTCTTGTCTATACTCCTTACTTTTACCCTTAGCTCTCTTTGCTACTACTCCCTGTTCTCCTGCTACTCTTCTCTTACACTACACTCGCCCTACTCTCCATGCCCTATTCTACTACATTCTCACCTGACTCTCCACTAGACATGCCTTGCCTGACTCTCCCCTGCCATCTCCTCGGCCCTTGCTCTCCCCTGCCATCTCCTCGGACCTTGTTCCACACTGCCATCTCACTCCCCTGGACTCTTCTCGGCCCCCCATCCTCACTTCCCTGGGCTCTCCTCGGGCCCCCTCCTCACCCACCTGGGCTATCCTCAGGCCCCCACCTAACCCCACTGGGCTCTCCTCTGCACCCCTCTTCACCCACCCCTTGGGTCTCCTTGGGGGCCCCTCTGCCTCACCGCCCTGGGATCTGCTCTGGTTCGCCCCTCACTCCCCTGGACTCTCCTCGGGTCCGCCCCTCACCTCCCTGGGCTTTTCTTTGTCCCTCCTCACCCTCCTAGGCTCTCCCCGGACCTCTCTCCCTCCTGCACTTTCCGCTCCCCCTCCCACTCTGTACTCTTCTCGGCCTCCCTTTCCTTGGGCACCCCCTTCCATATCCTCCCCGTAGATTACCCATATGCTCCTCTGAGGCGTGGAGGACACATCAGCCCCCGACCTCTCGGCTGTAAACGCAGCGCCCTGTGAATGGTGTGGGCCACAGTCGGTGGGATGAAGGGAGCTGCATGTTTTGAACAGTTGCAATGAAGCAGAGGCCGACTGTAAATGTCAGATCTGGGATTTTTAAAGTTGGAAAAAAACAAGCTTTGCAAGAAATTAAAGGTGTGCTGCAGGTGGGCCAACACTTGATTTGTGAAGCAAGCTTCAGTGAGTCAGTCATTTCCAAAAGGACTGTATCGGGTCTTTCCTTGAGATGGGTGAGTGACCACCACAACCAGCAGCTGGGGGTGCCGAGGATAGGCCGAAGGATATGACGACAAACTGGTAATGGATGTTTCAAAATGCAAATCCTCAGGAACTTCACTGTGCTTGGGATGGATTGGCACATGATCGTAAGTGTTTGTTTGGAAGATCCAGGGACACCTGCCAATCCAGAAGGTGCAGGAACTGGGCAAGGGGGACCCACTTAAACTGGAGCTTTCATGGGTACAAGCTAAAGAGGCTCAGGGGGTGGGATGCAGACCCCCCCCCCTTTGGAACCACACATAATTTGGAATACTACATATTACCTTGCTCTCAGGCAGACGCACGCTTGGTTGCAGCCTTCACCAAGAGGTGCAAGATTTACTCACGCAGGAGAGCATCCATGCCAGGGGTGCCTTGGCCATGGGTGGTGGAGGAAATGAAAGTGGTAGTCGTGGGAAATAACACGAAATTCTCAAGCATCAAAGGTGGTTTATCCACTCCAAGACAAACCGGGATTCCTTACTCCTACCTCACCCACTGCTGAGAAGTCAAAATTAACGGATGGAGGAGGGTGTCGTGGAGCAAACCAGGTCGGGCCTCCTTAAATCAAGGACGGTCTTAAGAGGAGGAGGAGGAGGACTGGGAACGGGTGAAGAGGGAGGAGGAGGAGAGCTACTAGAGCCCGGGCAGAATGCATGTAGAGGTGATTAAAGAAAGTTGTACTTAAAGCTGGCTCCAGTGTGTTATTGGGTGCCGTACTCCAGTGCCCATAAGGAATCGGTTGGCCTGTCTTCATTACCCTGTGGTATAGACAGAGATCACAACAGAGGGGCGGGCATAGGTGGAAACTTTTCTCCTGGTTCTGCCCCCACTCTGCTGCCCTTTGTCTGAAGGTGTATGACCTTTCCACATGTTGGCAAAAGAGAAGGCCTCAAATGATTGCCCTCTAGAAGATGAAGTGGAAGCTAACTGGACTGCCAGCCCAAGAGACTTGCAGAGACTTTAGAAGCCTTGAACCTTGCAAAGGATTTGTCTTTAGCGCCAATAATATTGGTCCCATCAAAGGGTATGTTAAGGAGTTTTACTTGGCTCTCTGGGGCCAATCGAGATGTACACTTCCAGCAATGAAGCCTGAATACTGATCCAATAGTGAGCCCCATTATCGGTGGCATCAAACCCAGATTGCCGTATTTACCTAGCATCCTCCTTCCTATTGTTGCCAAACTCTGGAGAAAACACCTTCATCACAAAGGGTCAGGATGTCCATTGCCTAATTAAGAGGGCGAGTGTACTGTGCCAAGGAACGGGAGACATCCACAGTCTGCAAAGCCAGGCTGCATGAGGAGAAAACCTTGTTGCCAAGTGCTTGAGCTTTTTGCTCTCCTTGTATGGTGGTAAGGAGGAAAAGGTAGCTAAATGGGACTCTCAAGTGGATGCCTTCGCCCCCGGTTACTCTGGAGTGGGATGGGTAGAAAGTAAATCCAGATCAGAAGGGGTTTATACAGTTTATTTGCCAGATCTTCACGTGCGGCCGGGCTGGCTTCATCCAGACTTCCATGATAGAGGAAGAGATGGGTGTGATGAAGGGGAGAAGTGTCTCCTTGGGAAGAGCTTGCTTCACAGTGATTTTCTAATTTAAACTACTTTTCAGTTCTTACATTGGGTCTTTCTAAGTCTCGTCTCGCCACTCTACATTCTGTTTTTAATTCTGCTATTAGTCTCCGTTCAGTTGCCTTTTCGCTCCTCTGTTTCTCCTCTCCACTCTGCTTCCTTACTTCTTTATCTTTAATTGTCTTTGCTTTGTCTATAAAGCCCTTCATGGCCTTGCGCTTTCTTATCTTTGTTCTCTTGTCTTTTTACTCGCACCCTCATTCTCAATCTCTTTTTCCTTGTTTCTGTTCTTAAGCCACCTTGTGCTTTTTTACTATTTCCTTCTTTCACACGCCTTGCACCTAATCATTGGAATGCTCTTTTGCCATCTATCCATGCTTCTTCGACTTATAATTTTATTTCTCAATTATAAGCCCCCCTTCTATTTCCTCTACCTAGTTTCTGATTTTATCATTGTTATTTTTATTGTACTGATTTAACTAATTGTCAAGCACTAAGTAGATACAAATACTACATCTTAGTGATTTGAAGCAGTGAGCCCCAGATAAGGCCCTTTCTCTGCATTTATTTGATCACGTGATACACTTGGCTTCCCATGAGTAGAGCGCGGCATTAGTTTGCGCTTGGTGCATGAGTCCAAGCTTCTGGCATCCCACAAGTCAGACGCCATAGCTTCATACTGGCCATAGAAGTCCTATTGGAAATCCAACATCAGCATGCTCAATGGAGTCCAGTCCATGCGCGGTTGGGCAGATCCTTTAATTTGATGCCTGAATCTTTGAGAAGAATTGGAATCTAGAGGCCAGACCCCATCTGTTTCTCATGCGCCTCCACAGAGGAGCGGTCGCAGAGTGCAGTTGAGCCTGGAACTTGGGATTATGATACTTGAAGGTGGCACAGAGCTGTGTTGCAGGGGTGGGGGGGAATGCTCTTGACCAGAGTGACATGGACCGAGCCCACAGCCATGCATTTTGTGCCTGTACTCACCCCCACTGCTCTGGAGTAGACAAGCTCCTGGAGAAAGGTACCTGCAGTAACGTATGTCGTGCTTCCTGTGTGTCTCTTCCTGGAAGGGGAGTGATGCTGGAATTTCCTGGAGAATGAGGAGTGTGTCTTTGGGAAGTCACTAGGAGGGTGGAAACTTCTTTAGCATACTTTTTTCTCCTCGTGGGAAAGACTTTTCGGTTTAATTTGGTTTTTGAAGCAGGTGGGTGTTTCTTTAGTAGTTGAAGGCTCTGAAATGTAGTGTTGGATGTTGTCTTTCACCCTTGTAGAGTGTGTTGAAGAGCTTGGCAGAACGTTCGTGGAGGGCCTTTGGCTGCATGGATTGACAGGATCTGCGCTTGATCCCAAGACCTTTTGGGAGAGACATGTGACGGGTAAAATTACTGTGAAGCAGTGAGGTTTTCCAGAAGCAGCATGGCGAGCGCACAGAAAAAGGTAGCGTATGTCATTGGTCGTAGCCAGACCTATATATTTATATAAAAATATTACAGGGCCTGCGGTAGCAGCCCTGTAGTTATGGTTAAGTTGCTCAACCTATAGAAAGAGCAGTTTTTGAGCAGCTTATAACTTTGCAATACTTGGTGAGTATTCATCAAGCTGCAGCAAAGAAAGTATGCGACCACCTCGGAATGATTTGCAAAGTTTGGTGTGGTTTCTTCAAGGGGAGACAATGTTATAGGGGGGTCCCAAAACTTTCGAAATCTGCATAGACATACATTGAACACATCGTTTGCTCATGCCTACAGATTCCCACTGGACAGATTTGCACCAGATTTGTGTGCAGCGGCATCCTGGTCCTGAAAGCGTGCCTTTGCAAATTTGGTGTAAATCTGTCAAGTGTTTTTTTATGACCAAAAAGTAGGTTGAAAAATATTAGTGATGTGTGTCTGGTCCACGGACCCAGTTTCTGATTCAGTGTCCGTGGACCCCTCTGCATAACATTTGTGGACCTCATACGCACCCGCTGATTGGTCAAAACTGAACCCATGTTGGATTCGCGAACTGTGCCCATAGTCTGCAGACATTACAGTACAAACATTAAAAAACGTAACATTATTAATGAAACAATCTCTGGGGAGCTAAGGGGTGATGAGGATGGGATACGTCAAGGAAAAATAAAAAATCTGTTTTTTCTTCACTGAAGTCTGTGAACATCTCAGATGTGCAGGGACATCGCTGAGATGTTCGCGAACTTGACAAGTTTGTTAGTCTTTGTAGTGCATGGTGGTGGCACGAATTAAAATTACCTAGTTTACCATAACTGGCTAATTTCTTTGTTTTCAATTTTACTTGTAACCATAAAGTCCCTTTAACAAATGTTTTTCTCTGAATTTGATGGGTCTTTATTGGTGCAACTTAACCATGACGTCCCTTTTTAACGAAGTGTTTTCACTATACTACTGTCCTATCTGGAGTCATCGGTGGCAATGTCGTGCACGCGAGAGGCTGAAAGTATTCAGAAGCCATCCTGAAGCCTGGAGTATAGTTTTTAGACAGGGATTTTGTGGAGGGAGGAATCCATTCGAACAATAAAAAGTAAATGCAAATAAAGTAAGATCATCAGTGCACAAGACATCACAAATGTCAGCAAAAAAACAAAGCAATCTTTCATGGAAACAAGAATTTAAGCAACATTTGGCAACTCCCCAACTTGGTCAGCTGAACAAGCTCCTATAAAAGGGCTGGCACAATAACTGCTTGGAAACCAAAAGGTATGGAACAAACTGGGCACTGGTAAATGAGATCAACACAAATCTATGAAGCGTTTATTGAAAAATATAGATTATGCTACTGATTTTCGATAATCCGGAATATTCTTACAATATACTGCATAGGAAACAAAGCAAGAAATGGAAAAGGTTTCCCTTTCCAAGGGATCGTTTGAATCCCTTGCCCACAAGCCAAAATATCTAAATTGCCCCCCAAGAGGAAAGTGTGTCCTTGCATAACAAACCTGGCAGACTGATGTGACCAATCACTACAGAGCAGCAAATCGCTTAACAAATGCAAAAGAACCGGTACAACCAACAACTGTCACACTAAAGCGGGCTCTCAATATCCTGGCTATAGTGGGTGAATCTTCAGTGCCTAATGATTATGTATTTAGGAACAATTCATCCTAAATCATTGAGGACCTTCCAGTAAAACGCCAGGGGTCTGTTTCCAGTGTGTCTGCAAAACCTAAGGGGCCCAACTTCCAAATTAAATGTTGATACAATATTAACCTAAAAGTAAGGGTAGCATGAATACCTGCATGTCACAGGTGGTGAAATAGCAATGGAGTAGATAAGGTAGAAAAAAGAGCTCTCGGATCTGTAACTCTATCTCACTTCAATAGCTGGACTACATAAAGCAAACAATTCCTGATCCTAGAACATAGTCTTTATCATGATGTTTTGGATATGGGTCATGGAGCAGTTGATGTGAATCAGTTTGTAGAGGAACCCTTGTGCCAAAGTTTTGGCAGTCAATTTAATGCAGTGGTTTACCACCCGTGCACAGCTACTCATTCCCCTGCCAACATAGAAACTGTAGCTCTTGAAAAATGGTGATATTACAGAAAATATTCCCGATTGTGGGATGGCAAATTTCATACTTGTCGACTAAGTGCCTTTTTTCTTTTGAGCTGTGCAAGTTTCAGATCCATTAATCCTAGATCATTTTTTGTTGTGGCTTATTTTTGCCCCTTAGCGCCACCTAGGAAAGCATTATGCTTTTAGCTACCGGGTGGTGCATTTGTGCCCGGTGAAGCCATGGATCTTGTTACAGACGTGATGTGGCATGCAGCACACTGGAAGGAACTGGGCTTGGAGTTGCCCGAGGCAGACGACTGCAAGGATGCTGCACTTCTCCCCTGCTTCAGTACTACTTTAACCTCGCAGAATGCCTGGTCTCTGGTTGGAATCTGGGAGGCATACGTGGCCATAGGAGCTCACTTGAGCAAAGCCAGCATCTTGGCTGCCTCAGACGTCAGAACTTGTATTTTGAAAAACAATTGGCACTTTTATCCACCTAAAGTCAGAAATGAAAGCCGGACACAAAGATGTCATGTTATTGGTTAAAGACATAAACTGGTTGGCAAAATGCCTCTCTGACCCCCCTCGAAGTGGAATTTCACTACCAAAATTCAAGGATCTGTCTGTGTCGGGATGTAAGAAATCAAAACCGTCCTTGTGTCCAAAAGTTCTATCCTGACCCTCACACTATAAACCAAATAATAAAGTGAGAAGGGAAATGTTTTTAACGTGGTGTTTGCAAAAAATGTTCATAAAAGAAAATCGAACTGCTCCCATGCAAACGTTCGCCAAGGTAACAGCACCTTGTTTCTATAGGGTGGTTCCCTTCCCCTGGAATCTTCATTGGTAAAGCACCTTAACTGTTGGCATTTACTTTTTACAGTGCGTTGTACCAATTTAGAATTGTAAGTGACATATTGTTCACTACAAACATCTATTTTACGTCTAGGACCAGCTTTGCCAGGTTAGACTGCCTTTAGATTGGGGTTACTTTGGAACAATAGATTGTCAATCGTTATGGAGTGTTTACTTGCTAGTGAATAGCAGATGTGCATAGATTCTGCCTCTGAGTAGAAGACATTTAAAGCCATAATTAACTAACTCTTCTTTTCTTCTCCCACATGTGTATCAAATTGGGTTAATTATAATGATGCCTACTAATGGGTGCAACAACTGCTGCATACCTATTTGTGGTGCCTTTTTCATATAACTTATGCGGGTGACGGGTTGCATAGCTAGCACTGTTTGCACATATGTCCCCTTGGTATGCATACGACTGATTCTTTTGTACTTACGCATATTGCAGCCACAAATGTGGATCACTGTCATGTTTGCTTGGGGTCCTGGTGGCCAATTGACAAACCCTCCTATTACTGGACGTATAGCTATCAGCCCTGATGACGGACATGTCTGAAATGCATCGGCACTAGTATTTTGGCATCGGCTGCTAAAAGTGGCCATTTTAAACACAATACAGCTTAGTCCTGGTTGAACAAAAAGTTGGTTATCAGGTTTTGCAAGCCGCAACACACTGGTTAAAATGGCTGAGACAGTGTAAACCAATGTTAGTCTAGCTGAGCCGCTAGACAAAGTGTGTGCAACCTTCACCGCATGCTATTTAGCCTATGTCTGCTTCGCTGGCAATGTTTCTCGGTCAAACAGTTATTTGTATCTTTTCTTGACCCACAACAATCCTGTTGGATACAAAGCTGCTTAGTCTCGTAATTCCTTCTTTTGTAAAGTTCCTTCTTTGTTCAACAAACTCTTTATTGGGATTTTTTGTAGGTTTGCAATTGCCTGGTATACTCCCCTGCCAGGACTTCTTATGCACTTGCAACTGCCTGGTATACTTTCCGTCCAGAAATTCTCATGTACTTGTAGCTTCTTGGTTTACTCGCCTGCCGGGACTTCAAGTTTTCCCTATATATACATTCATATATTTTTGAGGGTTGTGTTTGTACTCTGCCCTTTTGACTCGCAAACAATCTTCTTATTGTTTGTTGCTGCAGCTTTATAATGTTCAAACTGTGTTTGACACGGTGGCCGAAATGCCCCGAGGTTCCCACTCTGCATGACTGGCTCGCCGGCTCTGTGCAGCGTCTCTGGTCCCATTTGCACTTAGCGGCATAGCTTTGCCACCTGCTCTCCTTTCTGGCTTCTTTCGCAGCTCCACTCCTGCATGTCTGCTTTCATTCTGCTACCATAAAGGTTAATGCTGCTGCCAAACACCCAGGAATCTTCTCTTGGTTCCTGGCATCTCCTTGGCATGTCCTGCTCGGGCAACGTTACTTTCCCTCTCTGCTGGTGAGCCCTTTTACTCTGCAACTCTAGCTCATACCGCCATCTTCCAGATGCCTCCAAGGAAGATGCAACGTCTTCTCCTGAACAGCTGCTCCCAATAATTTGGTTTCTATCTTTAAATGTCCCAAGCACCAGTATTTTCTATTCTAAAAACAACTAACACGCTCATTGAGCTCGAGGATCCTTGCATCATTTCCCTCATTCTCCTCGTCCCAGTGCAAGGTTGTGGAAATTTGAGTCCATTGATGTCAACTGATGCAGAGTACTTGGAAAATCCCCTCAATGGTTCCATGTGAAAAAACAGTTCTATATAAAGGGGAATTGGAACTGAAAAAGGTATTCTTGGAGCTTTTACCTTTTAGACTAGGGATGGGAGTTTGGCGTAAAGGGTTTTACAAAAAGGTTTTTTTTTTTATAATCTTCCCTAAAATGGAAAAGAGATCCACAGCAATAGGCTGATAGTGTATTGGGTATCAGGGGGTCTCTTCCATGGCAGATGGGGGGGACGGGGGGATACCATGTCTCTTCCAATGAAGCCATGACATCTCCACAGTGGTTCTCTTCCCATGTGATATTCCCTCAATAACTGCCCGCAGGTTCAAGCCTTGGACATTAAAAAAAAAATAACTAAACTTCATCTCTGGGTCTTTGAGTTATTGACGCCATCTGTGACACCCATTCTCCAACCCATTCAACCAATCAGAACTAGAACTAGATAAGCAACCGAGTATCTCTGCAAGCCCCTAAGGGCATCTGGTCATTGCATCTAATGCATTACCATTGAATGTCTTTCCATCGAAAAAATATGCATTGAATGCATGTTTTATTAAAGGTAAAGGGTTTAGTTTAATTTTAATTGGTATATCATGAGGGTTGGGGTAGACCACCTCATTAAAAGGTTTTTTTAAAAATGCATTTGATGCAATTCTTTCCATGGAATGATCCATTGATGGTAAAAATTCGATGCAATGACCACAAACTGCCCCTAAGGTCATGTACCAACACCCAGACTAGGAGGAAGGATTGGGCTTAACTAGAATGAAGGAGGAGAGGCCTAGGAGGCAGGTGGACTAGGGCAAAGGAGGCCTGTGATGGAGAATGAGTAGGAAGGAGGAGTAAGAAAAGGCTGAAGGACTAAGATGAAGGAGAATTTACAAGGCAGTCTATATCAAAGGATGAAGGCATGTGATGGAATATTGTGAAGGGGAAGGTCTACGAGTAAGGACTATGATCGATGAGGACTCTGATGGAAAAAGGTTTATGACCAAGCTAAGACGAAGGTCTATAAGAGAATGGTGAGGACACACATTCTGTAAAAAAGCCAATGCATGGCAATAGCCTTGCAGTTTGACATCCAAATATTCAGCTTCTCAACAACCTTTCTCTCATCTCTGTAGCAATGTTTTGCCACCAGCTGCACTAAAGGGGCTCTATATGTGAAAAGCCAACAAAGAGGCAAATGGTCTCAAGAAATGAAGACCCGGAAGCACATGCCTCTAAGACAAACCAAATAAAAGAAAACATGTCATGAAGGTTCAAAGTAGCATGCAGTGCTTTGCGTATGTATAGGCCCTTTCAATAAGCCTGTGACTGCTCAGGTGCCCCATGTTATGCGTTCATACATTTGTGCTTCCATGGGACGATGTTTTGATAATCTGCTTGCTGCCATAGGCCACTATCTGACCATCCCAAGTTTAACAAGAGCAGATCTCAGCACCTGAGGTATAGGCTTCACAAGGGGAAGAACTTCAAGCGCCTCGTGAATGACCACCAAGGAGAACGTAGACACTGAGCCAAACACTTGCATGGTACCTTTTCTTTTCATACCAGATGTAGTGTTTTACCGTCCAAGCCTTGAACCAGGCTTGTTTGCTTTGGCTCTTTTGGGAGGCACAGAAAGAGCCACACACAGGAAAATGAACCCGCTGCTATGTTGGGATCTGGTCTGTAGCACACATTGTAATTGTGTGCCCATCCGCCACATGCCATTTCTGCCTGCAGCCCAAACATCAGACGGCCGGTCAGTCTGTGTTGCAATGAAATGAGGCGGTGTTGTAGTTTGCCTCTTCCCAGGATGTCCTAGAAATAGAAAAAAGCCAAACATCCCTCACTATGCAAGGCTTGCAAGCATGTGCATACTGATGTGTGTTCTCCAGCTGCCCTTACAGGAGTCCAGTTGGGTGTTTAATTCCACCTCACCTTTCTCCATGCTCCTGGTGGCCCTGGCAGTGGGTGGCAACACCACGGCAGCACCCCTTCGGCACTGCCCAGTGAACAGGAGGTGACGTGCCTTATTCTACCTGTGCAACAGTTTGCAATAGAAGCAGGGGCGAAGGGCTTTAAGAGTGTTCCTTGGTAAGGACACATATTGCTGTGAAGTTGATAGCAATCCAGCAGGTACCCAGACATTTCATGGCAATCCTTGGCAATGGGCCAAGCAGCTGGGCAAGTTGATGGCAGGCTTCGAGAAGTATAACTCACTCCGGCAAATGTCTAAGAATTGATGACAGTCCGTGGCAATGAAGGAAATACCTGAGCATATAATGCCAATTACTGGCACCCTGGTGATTATGGTAATTGTTGGCAAAGTGGTAAGCACCTGGGTCAATATGAGCATCACTGGCCGTGATGAAAGTATCTAAGCAAGAGATTTAACGAGTAGCTGTAAAGTGAATTTTTGCCAACGTCCTCCCCAATTGTTTTGACTGCGGATGTTGGGGCAAGGGGTCAATACAAGAGTCTATGTCATGATGGTGTTGGATTTCATTATTTTATTTTGGGTATTTATTGAGCACGGACCTAGCCAAGAAACAGCAGAGCGCTACATCCGGGGTTAATAAGGTCAACACGTTAAGGTACAAGAGGATTGTGTTACATTATATTTAAGCAATAGGAGCAGTAATTCGTGGCGAGTTGGGGTTGGCCAGCAGGTGTGAGAAGGGTTAAATATGGTGCATGTAGGAGCACCTTGAAGACGAGGGTCTTGAGATCTTTTCAGATTTGCATGAAGGGTGGGTGTGCGTCTCATGTCGATGAGTTGATTTTCCACAGCCTGGGGGCAGAGATTGGGAGCATGTTGCCTGGTTTTATATTTGTGCATTTTTGCATCTCTATGCTGACCAGATCCTGGCTCCCTGCAGAGCGAGATGGTGATCTTGCCGGCCCGGTAGGAGGCAGCATGCACGGTGCAGCTTTCTAAATGATCCAGCTCTTCTTGAAGGCGGTGCATGCATGTAGGTGCAGCCAATGAAGTGCGGGTGTCATGTGGTTCCATGGTGGCATGGGCTGCATTGGAGAGGATTCTTCACATTGGTGCCATGGGGCAAATCGTAGCGGGCAACTGCTAAAACATAAAGAGGGGGGCGGGAGGAGGAAGCCACCTCACAGTGCGGATGCTGCGATAATGAAATGTACAGAAGGTAAGCCAACGGCGGCACGGTGGGTGGGTGCGCTGGTGAGCATGGTTTCCACCGTCCAGGTGAGGGAGGATGAGGACCTGCAACTTGGATCGGGAATTGTGTGAAAGGAAGGGCTTGATTTTCTGCAAGAGAAACTTGGCACCCAGCTGTCTGGGTTTCCTGGACGTCTCTGCCTTTCTGGGAAGTAAGACCAGGTAACTTCTGAGCTCGTGCAAGGGTCCTGTTCTCCAGCTATTTTTGGACTACAACTACCATCGGCCCTAGCCAGCATAGCCAATGACGAGGGATCATGGCAGTCGGTCCAAAACATCTGGAGAGCCCCAGGTTGCAGATGCCAGAGCTAGAGATGCAGCTTGGGAGATGCAGGTTCTTCATGAATTGCTGACCTCCAGAAGTTATTATAAATAAGCATTGGGAAAGTCAACAGTTGGCATTCGACTTGAGAAAGTGTTTGTCTTGTGTATGGCCAAGCAAGTCCATCATACCCATATCCTCCCATCATACGCCCAGGTATGGACAGCATTTCCCAGATCCTTCCATCATATGTCCAGGCCTGCACAGCATTTCCCAGGTCCTTCTATCATACGCACAGGTATGGACAGCATTTCCCAGAACCTTCCGTCATATGCCCAGGCATGCACAGCATTTCCCATATCCTTCCATCATACGCCCAGCATTTCCCAGATCCTTCCATCATACGCCCAGCTATGCACAGCATTTCCAAGATCCTTCATCATACGCACAGGTATGGACTGCATTTCCCAGAACCTTCCGTCGTATGCCCAGGTATTCACAGCATTTCCCATATCCTTCCATCATATGCCCAGGTATTCACAGCATTTCCCATATCCTTCCATCATATGCCCAGGTATTCACAGCATTTCCCATATCCTTCCATCATACGCCCAGGTATTCACAGCATTTCCCATATCCTTCCATCATATGCCAGGTATTCACAGCATTTCCCATATCCTTCCATCATACGCCCAGGTATTCACAGCATTTCCCATATCCTTCCATCAGACGCCGAGCATTTCCCAGATCCTTCCATCATACGCCCAGGTATTAACAGCATTTCCCAGATCCTTCCATCATACGCCCAGGTATTCACAGCATTTCCCAGATCCTTCCATCATACGCCCAGCATTTCCCAGATCCTTCCATCATACGCCGAGCTATGCACAGCATTTCCAAGATCCTTCATCATACGCACAGGTATGGACTGCACTTCCCAGAACCTTCCGTCATATGCCCAGGCATGCACAGCATTTCCCATATCCTTCCATCATACGCCCAGCATTTCCCAGATCCTTCCATCATACGCCCAGCTATGCACAGCATTTCCAAGATCCTTCATCATACGCACAGGTATGGACTGCATTTCCCAGAACCTTCCGTCGTATGCCCAGGCATGCACAGCATTTCGCAGTTTCTTCTGTCATAAGCCCAGGTATGCACAGCATTTCCCAGATCCACCATCATACGCCATACGCCGAGGTGTGCACAGCATTTCCCAGATCCTTCCATCATATGCCCAGGTATTCACAGCATTTCCCATAACCTTCCATCATATGCCCAGGTATTCACAGCATTTCCCATATCCTTCCATCATACGCCCAGGTATTCACAGCATTTCCCATATCCTTCCATCATATGCCAGGTATTCACAGCATTTCCCATATCCTTCCATCATACGCCCAGGTATTCACAGCATTTCCCAGATCCTTCCATCATAGGCCCAGCATTTCCCAGATCCTTCCATCATACGCCCAGCTATGCACAGCATTTCCAAGATCCTTCATCATACGCACAGGTATGGACTGCATTTCCCAGAACCTTCCGTCGTATGCCCAGGCTTGCACAGCATTTCCCAGGTTCTTCTGTCATAAGCCCAGGTATGCACAGCATTTCCCAGATCCACCATCATACGCCATACGCCGAGGTGTGTACAGCATTTCCCAGATCCTTCCATCATATGCCCAGGTATTCACAGCATTTCCCATATCCTTCCATCATATGCCCAGGTATTCACAGCATTTCCCATATCCTTCCATCATACGCCCAGGTATTCACAGCATTTCCCATATCCTTCCATCATATGCCAGGTATTCACAGCATTTCCCATATCCTTCCATCATACGCCCAGGTATTCACAGCATTTCCCAGATCCTTCCATCATAGGCCCAGCATTTCCCAGATCCTTCCATCATACGCCCAGGTATTCACAGCATTTCCCATATCCTTCCATCATACGCCCAGGTATTCACAGCATTTCCCATATCCTTCCATCATACGCCCAGCATTTCCCAGATCCTTCCATCATACGCCCAGCTATGCACAGCATTTCCAAGATCCTTCATACGCACAGGTATGGACTGCATTTCCCAGAACCTTCCGTCGTATGCCCAGGCATGCAGAGCATTTCCCAGGTTCTTCTGTCATAAGCCCAGGTATGCACAGCATTTCCCAGATCCACCATCATACGCCATACGCCGAGGTGTGTACAGCATTTCCCAGATCCTTCCATCATATGCCCAGGTCCCACATCATTTAACAGGCATTGCCATGTAACTGCACAGGTGCACAGAACCTATGGAAGGTATTGCCATCCTATGCCCAGACACTCGCATAATTGCTATTCTGCTCACAGGTACTTGCACAATTCATTTACTGATGCAAAAAGCACTTCCCCAATCACGCAGGTTTTTCCATTGTAGGCACAGGTATTCGCACGTCAAGTTTTGTCATCAAAGGTTCAATCACACCTGCCCCCCGTTATTTGCCAGAAATTGGGCCTCATTACGAGTTTGACGGTAATTCTGCCTCATTACCGCCACCCTTGACTACCATTACCGCCACTTGGTCCCGTCAGGTTGCCACAGGATTACACGTGATGCTGCCTCCCTGTTGTTGGAGTTCATACGATTTCATGGGGATTTTTGTCAGATTTACCGCCAGCAAAATGACCATGTGGTAAATCTGACTATTTCTGGAGGCAAAGTGGAGGATTTACCTCCAGCAACAAGCTGTGGCATGGTATTTGTTTTTTTTTTTTATTTATTTTACAGGGCACAGTCTGAATCTACGTTCTTGTTGCGACATGACATTTTCTTACTGGTCTGAAGGTAAAGCCTGGCATGTATTCGTGCAGCCTGGAAGGACATGTATGGGCACAGGCAGCATGGACATGTGTTTTATACTGGCATATATTGTGCATGTTGTATAGTGTCTTCCTGTGTATGTGATGAACTGGTGACGTCATATGGAGTGTTGCCTTGTGATTGTTAGAATGTCTACCCAAGGGATCCATGCTCGGGCAGTTGGAGCTCCCCAGCCTGGGTGATGGGAGCCAGTGTTATGGCCAGTAAATCCTCATTGTAACCTAAGCAAGCCTGCAAGTCACTTCACTACAGTGGACAAAGGCATTGGGAAAATGTGGTGAAAAATAGTCTGGAGCACGGTTTATAACTCGCTTCTTTTGGATCGTTGTTCATGTGATACAATAAAAAAAGATTCCAAACTGACATTTTAGCACATTTTTCCAGTTTGCAGTATAATGCAGCATTTTAACCGGTTCCTTTTTTTTTTTTTTTTTTTTTAATTTTTTTTTAAACATTTTCTCAAGGGGAGAAGAACCCCATATCCCTTCACCCCTCCCCCGCCTACCTGTGTTCGGTCACTCCCGTATTTTCCAGAACCCATGTATGCCCCACCATTTGAAAAATGTAACAGCTGCCACTGCAAGTGTTGGCTTACCTGAGCGCTTCAGATGGGCTTTGAACAACTAAACACTCCTTCCATCGCTTGGGCTGTTTCACTTTAAAACAACCTTTGTGTCATTTTTCCCTTGTGGCGCCTCCGATTGGCCGATGAGGTCAAACTTGGTCACTACTGTACAGGAATGCGTGCATGTCCAAAATGGTCCCATTTTATGTAACTTGATCGCCCTCCAGTGGCCAAAATGATGAAACAAATATACAAATGGGAACAAATGCAAGAAAAAAAGTTCAACCCCTTCATAGTCCAGGTTAAAATTTCTCGAGACCTCCTTTTATTGGACTAACTAAAGTGTTGGATTGGCCCCTCCGCCTTTCGGCGAAATCGTCCCAGGGGATTGGGGGCCAGTTTCTGGCCATGCGTGGGCCGGTATGGACAAAGAAAACATTTTTTTTTTTAGGGAAATAAGAATATATATTTTTCGGGGAAAAAAAACACCTGCAACGGCATAATTCATCAAAGCAAGGTAACACATGTTACCGTGCTTTGATGATTTATTTGCATGCATGATGTGTGCATCATAAATTATGATGCATGCATCATTCACATACTGCTGCAGCATGCAAAGTTGAGGGGCCGGTGCTGCCGCTGGGCCGGCTGTTTTCACTGTGCCACCACTCCAGGGGTTGCTCCTGGAGTTGCTGTGCTGTTGTATTAGTGATAAATATGCATTAGTGATAAAGAACCAATTTTAGAGTAGAATAAGCATCCATTTCGGACAAAATATTTTGCCTTTCGCAAGTTGCAGTAATAGCATGTTTTTTTTCTACTTTTGACTGTTGTCTCTCTTACGATCATCCCAAGACATTCCATCTCGGTGTCCTCGGTCACTTGACAAAATCCTTGTGCCTAAAAGCTTCTGAACAGTGTACACATATTTGACCATAGCACATCAAGAGGCCATTGACTTCATTGTGCCACAATGAATGCTTTGTTGTGATGTGTCTATCTTTCCCATCTCACTGGCATGCTGTTCAGGATGTTTGTTTGCATGTATGAGGTAGCGAGTGCTCAGGGTATGGGATGTCCTGTGGGTACACCGATTTCCCTATTTTGCCAACTTCTGAAGCCTGGAAGTAGATGCATGCAGGCTTGACATGCAGCCAACTTTGCACCAAACCTGCAGATGAACTTAACCGGTCTGCTGTTAAATCTCAGTTACCTGTTTAATGGTATCCACTACAGAATAATTAGTCATTTTACTATAGCCAATATGATAGCTCAGTGGGTTGAGGGCTTGCTGCTGCGATGTGTGTGTGATCTGCAGGTTCGAATCCCAGCAAGGCCATCTCAGCCTTTCATCCTTCTTAGGTCGATAAATGAGTACCAACACACATTGAGTCATATTGTATGGCTATTTGTTCTATAAAAAAGAGCTTTTGCAGAAGTGCTATACAATAACATATTATCATTTGGCCTTGGACGTCTGCTTGCATTCACAATAATTTGACAATATGGATCTATACACCCAGATATTAATGATACATATGGTGATCCATTCTTGTATGAAATGTATATCACATTGGTGAAATCATAACCATATTGTTCGCAGTTTACTTAGGAACAATGCTATTTGATGCCACTTCCTGTTTTGTCAAGGGGTGAAAGGTCGTGTTTCATCGCTTCCCGGGCTGTCAATTTGGGGTGGGGTCAAATGACATCACTTCAGGTGATGTCATCAGAGGTCAAGGGTCGTGAAACGAGGGGTGGGCCACTTTCTTGTTTGGTGTCTGGGCCTGTTTCTTGTCCCTGTCCGACCCTGGGGTCTCCTTCTTTGATAAAACTGTCAGTCTTTTGTCTGCTCTGGTTAATAACTCAAAGAATGTGTCCGGTGTAAACAGAACGTCTCAGTCTAAATCTACAGTGTAATGTCAGTGGGAGACAGAGATAGAGACTGGAGCTGCTACAGTAGGTGACGGGAGGCGGCTAAGGTAGATGAGGTTGAAGTGGATGGGATGATGGAGCGTGGAGTGGCCTGAGTTGAATTTGGAAAGAGTGTGAAGGATGGAGATTGTGAAACTGGTAGGGAAGTGGGGGGTGAGGGGCGGGGTGGTGGATGGAAGAGGTACACAGCATGGACAAAGGACCTCTGCACCTTTATGGATTATAGTTATAAAAGCTGCTCCTCCTCGCAAAGTGCAGCGAAGTGTTTCCAGTGTGAGAAACTACACTGCTTTGGCTAAGAAAAGGTTGCTTATCCCTGGGCTCCTGATACAGTGCTGCAAAATGTGGACAAAGGACCTCTGCACCTTTAAGGATTACAGTTATAAAAGCCGCCCCATGGAGCGAAGCGACGTGATGGGCGGCAAAGTGTTTCCAGTGTTTGGAGGTGGTTGATGGCGGCAGGACTCACTTTTGATTAATCTACCAGTGGTAGTTGAACCATCTACTGAAGAAACTCCCAGCCCAGAATCTTTACGATTGACAACAATCAATCGCTCTTAAATATGTGTTTTGGACTTCATCGGTACTCGGTCGGGAGGGATGGTCCAAATTTATCGGCCAGCCCGGATCTTCAAAGATTTCTCTCGTCAACTGAATTCTCAGAATCATCAAGTGACAAACTAAGGCACTAAGCTATGCCAAGGGGAACGGGAGTGTCAACCCTAGTATTTTGACATTGAATGACTGCATGATTAAGATTGACGCCCTTTATGCCTTGTGTAAAAGTATTGCAGAAGAAGAACTGGATATGAAAGTCATTCTCGTGAGGGTGGTAGATTTCTCCTGGCGAGATCCTGCCCGAGCCTTGAGAGGGTGACAACTAATTGCTTACCTCACTTTGAGCCCATTATTATGATTTAAGACCAACCAAGAGGCGCCTCTGCCTCTGACCTCTGAGCAGCCAGTGATGAGTTCTCTTTGTGAGGAGCAAGGTCCGGCATCAGGTGAGGCCTTCACAACATCAGAGGTGGTCCATTCCTCTCATAAAATTGTCACATTGCGGCAGGGATGGCGGGTATGGAATCGCTGGCGCGGGATCGCTGGCGAGACAGTCAGTCATTGATTTTCTTGCTCAGCGATCCCTGCGCCGTCCTAGACGTTGCGCGAGTACGTGGCCGGAGGTATAAAGACCACCGCTTCGGCTATTGGCAACGTTCCTGTGTTGCTGCCGCTCCCGTGTTTGTTTCCGCTAGCATTGTTTCTCGACTATCTTGCCTTGCTAGGGTTACTCTGCCTCTCCCTTGATTCTAGTTAGTTTTTCCCTTCTTTCCTCCCTGTTTTGCTGCCTACCTTTCCTTTTTTCCTCCCCCTTTTTTCTGTCCGCTGCTACTCTAGTCCTTTTTTCCTTATTTTATCCTCCTCGCCCGTTTCCTTCCATTCTTCCTTATTTTCTTTCTTCCTTGGTCTGTTTCCGGATTGCCTTTGAAGCAACCTTGTTGCTTGTTTGGATCTGCTGGTTCACTGACCCGTGCCTTCTCACCAGACTGCCTTTGCTACTCCCTTGTACCTTGTTGGATCTGCTAGTTTACTGACCTGTGTCTGCTCGCCGGACTGCCTTTGCTACTCCTTGTACCTTGTTGGATCTACTGTTAACAGTCCCGTGTTTACCTTCCGAACTGCCTTGGTGTTCCCCTGTTACCTCGCTGTTCTTCTGGTTCCAACCTGTGCAGGTTGGTTGGTCGACTCTTCCATCACCTACCATTCTCCAGCGCTTCAGTCTGCTTCGCCAGTTCTACCAGAAGGACGTCTTTAGGGGTTTTTTGTGCCTTTGGCTTTTTCCCCTGGGTGGCGCTCCCGGTGGGAACGCCCCCGTTCCCCCTATCTTAGTGGCACGGTGGCATCCTATCGAGGGCGTCCTTATCTTCATAAAAAAAAGGAGAAGCCTTCAAGACACAAGGAAGGAAAACTGAAGAAGAAAGTGGAAGGTGAGGAGTTGGGGGAAGGTGGTGAATCTGCTTTCTCATCTGAAGAAGAAGATATAACCGACGTTAGTGACAGTTTGCAACGCCAACAAGAAACCGAGATGGCAACTCCACAGCAAGTACAGGAACTTGTAGCTGCCGTCCAAAACCTTAACCTGGAAGTTCAGAACCTTAAGGCCGCCAATGCAACACTACAACAAAGAATGACTGATAGAGAACAACCTTCTTCAGATCTACCCTCGCTTCCTTTGGTGTCAGGCAAATTCGATGGTTCGCCCAAGCGAGTAAAGGAATTCCTCGATGCATGCAATCTGCACTTTTCCTTCCGTCCTCAGACATTCGCCTCAGATCATGCCAACGTAGGATTCATGATTAGCCACATGACGGGTAATGCCCTGGCTTGGGCCACTCCTTTGGTTAATCAACCCGATCCTGTACTACAGAATTATGATGATTTCAAGACTTTACTCCAGCAGACCTTTTTGCGTATGGAAAGTACCTTCCTGGCATCCGAAGATCTCTTGGACATCCGACAGGGCAACACAGACTTACTCTCCTATATTACCACCTTTAAGCAGATAGCCGCCAAAGCTGACTGGCAGGAACAGGCTCAGTACGCCATTTTTCATCGAGGGCTGAGAGAGGATCTCAAGGACGAGTTGGCACGAATAGATCGCCCAACATCTTTTTCGGATCTCATAACTGCCACTCTTCGGATTGATTTTCGACTGTCAGAACGGCGGTCTGAAAGAAAGAAGACCAAATTCTTCAGTCACACTCCGCCTGAGACTCGGTCACCTTCCTCTGTACCATCTTCTCGTCAAGGTAAAGAGGAACCAATGCAAATAGGAACAGCTCCAGCCCCGCTCACCCCAGAGGAACGTAAGAGGAGACGAGATGGCAATATGTGTATGTACTGTGGAGCCTCTAATCATTTACTGCGTGACTCCCCAGATGTCCCACCAAGACGTTCGGGAAACGAGCGCCCTCGGTAAGTTTAGGACGCACTCCCGAGGGGCCATCTCAAGTCCTTACGTAACTCTTTCGGTGTCTTCTTCTAGTACTTCAGAGGATTCCAGGCTGATGGTTCTTACTGTTACCTTAACGTTGGGCAAGACTGAGATCTTAACCCAGGCCTTGCTCGATTGTGGCGCTGCCGGCAACTTCGACACCTTGTGGGCAGAACAGAAGGGTATCAACCACCTGGCTAAACAAGAGGACCAGAAGGTAGAGGGTGTTGACGGAGAACCTTTCAGTTCCGGCATGATCACACACACCACTGAAGAACTAAACCTACGCATTCAGCAGCATTCTGAAATGATCTCATTCGATATCATTCAAGCAGCTCATTTCCCTATCATACTGGGGATAGGGTGGCTCAGAAGACATAACCCTCACATAGACTGGACTAAGAACATACTGAGCTTTCAGTCCGCTTTCTGTAAGGCCGAATGCCTTCCAGAGCCAAGGTTCGAGACCGTCCAGACCACCAGTATCTACGACTCCAGACTCATCCACTGCCTTCCTCATCACCTCCAGGAATACGCTGAAGTAGTGACTGAGAAATCTCCTAGCGAACTACCTCCTCACAGACCAGAAGATTGCTGCTTAGACCTTGTCCTACGTTTTGTAGGATGTTTCTTCTATCACTCAGAGAGAGACACTTCCTCCGGGAATACCTGGATAACAATTTGGCCAACGGGCTCCTAAGACCATCGAAATCTCTGGCAGGAGGTTCGCTGTTTTTCATCCCCAAGAAGGACTCACATGAATTAAGACCCTGTATCGATTACAGGGGTCTGAACAAGGTGACCATTAAAGACAGATACCCTATGCCACTCATTTCCAAAATCATTCAAGCCGTTCATGACGCCACGGTTTTTACCAAGTTGGATCTCCGGAACGCCTACCACCTTCTCCGGATTCAAAAGGGGGATGAATGGAAGACAGCGTTCAGGACTCCTTATGGGCTATACGAATACCAGGTGATGCCATTTGGATTAGTAAATGCCCCTTCAGTTTTCCAGCGCTTTATGGACAGACTATTTTCAGATTTACTGTGCCAGACCACCATAGTCTACCTCGACGATATCCTAGTGCACTCCAGCACTACGGAAGAACATGAAGGCCATGTCAAAGAGGTTTTCCAGAGATTAAGAGACAACCGTCTCTCGGTCAAGCTCGACAAATGCGTGTTTTCTGCAGCCTCTATTCTGTATCTGGGATTCATATTGTCGAGTCAGGGTATTGCCATGGACCCTCGCAAGGTATCCGCCATCCTGGAATGGCCCTCCCCTACCTCTATCAAGGAGGTACAAAGGTTCCTAGGACTGGGAAACTTTTACCGAAAATTCATCTCCAACTTCTCCCACAGGATAATACCCATTACCACCTTGCTCAAGAAATCTTCTAATCCGTTTTCCTGGTCCAACGAAGCTGAAGACAGCTTTCGTCAACTCAAGGAAGCCTTTTGTACCGCTTCTATCCTTCAACAGCCAGATCAAGATCAACCCTTCATTGTTGAGACAGACGCTTCCTCCTCTGCTATAGGGGCGGTTCTGTTACAAGAACATCAAGGAGTAGAACACCCGATTGCCTATTTCTCTAAAACCCTCAATGCCAGCCAAAAGAACAATTCCATCATTGAGCGTGAACTATTGGCCATGAAGTCGGCCTGTTTGGAGTGGCGACATCTACTACAGGGAGGTAAACATCCATTTTCCCTCAGAACCGATCATAAGAACTTACAAGTACTGCGACAATTCGAGTGTTACAACACACGTCAAGCTCGATGGGCCCACTTTTTTGCCCAGTTTGATTTTGATATTACCTACATTCCAGGGCGTCAGAATCTTGTCGCTGACTCTCTGTCCCGCCGAGGAGACTACATGTCAGGATCTGATTATGCTCATGATCTGATGTTTCCTCTACCAAGACGGATAGGAGTACTAACCACATTTCTGAGTCAAGTGAAAGAAGCTTCAGGAGGCAAATTTGAGTTAGAGAAACACCCTCACAACATCCAATACGACATCAAGGCAAGTTGTATTTGCCTACTTCCTACTTACGGAAACTGGCTTTAAATTGGTGTCACGATTCCAAAATGGCTGGTCATAGGGGCACCACAGGCACCTTGGACTATCTGCAGAGACATTTCTACTGGCCGAATATGAAAAGAGATGTGAACCGTTATGTAGAATCCTGTATGACCTGTCTTCGTAGTAAGAGTACCCGTCTAAAACCAATAGGACTTTTGGAACCCAATGCTGTTCCTGATGGACCTTGGAACGTCATTTCAACCGACTTCATAGTAGACTTACCTCCATCCCAAGGGTGCACATGCATCATGGTGGTGATCGATTATTTCACTAAGATGGCTCACTTCTCTCCTCTACCAGGTATCCTGACAGCGGCTGGCATGGCCGAAACGTTTATCAAGGATGTCTTCCGTCTCCATGGGGTACCTAAGAAGATCATCTCTGATCGGGGTAGCCAGTATACTTCTCAATTCTGGAAGAAGTTATGCGACCGATTGGGAGTAGAGAGAGCCTTGACGTCCGGATTCCACCTCAATCCAATGGACAAACAGAACACCTCAATGGTACCTTGGAGCAATACCTGCGATGCTATGTGAACCTTCAACAGGATAATTGGGTCTCTCTACTACCTCTGGCCGAGTTCTCTTACAATAACTCTTTTCATTCTACTCTCGGTCTAACCCCTTTTTTCTGCAACTACGGTTATCACCCACAGGCCCTACTGCCCGTCTCTAACATATCTACCAGCTTACCCACTGTAGATTGCATTCTCGCCATATTGCGGGACGTTCACCTGCAGGCCAAACAAAACCTTAGTGAAGCCCAAACGAGGTACAAGATGCAGGCCGACAAACATCACAACCCGGGCCCTAGATGGGAGTTGGGTTCTCGTATCATGTTATCCACGAGATACTTACCACGATGGGCACACCCTTCCAAGCTTTCCCCTAGATATCTGGGTCCGTACGAAATTACACAAGTTATCAACCCGGTGGCCTTTAGATTAAAACTACCCAAAGGCCTGCACAGAGTCCACCCAGTGTTTCATGCTTCTCAACTGAAATGTTTTCATGAAGACACTTGGTCTCGTCAGCCCAAAAGAACCCTCTTGCCCACAAATTCTACCCAGGAGGAATTTGAGGTTTCCCAAATCTGTGATTCCCGTTATCGTCGGGGTAGGTTGGAATACCTGGTACGTTGGAAGGGTTATCACTGGTCCGAAAACTCATGGGAACCAGCCTCTCACGTCCATGCCCCACTTTTAGTCCGCAGGTTCTATCATTTCCATCCTGGCAAACCTGGGGGAGGCCTCCCTAGGAGGGGGCATACTGTCACATCGCGGCAGGGATGGCGGGTATGGAATCACTGGCGAGACAGTCCGTCATTGATTTTCTTGCTCAGCGATCCCTGCGCCGTCCTAGACGTTGCGTGCGTACGTGGCCGGAGGTATAAAGACCACCGCTTTCGGGTTACGTGCGCGTTGCAAAGTTCCGGGTTCCTTCCTGTGTTGCTGCCACTCCCGTGGTTGTTTACGCTAGCATTTTTTCTCGACTATCTTGCCTTGGTAGGGTTACTCTGCCACTCCCTTGATTCTAGTTAGTTTTTCCCTTCTTTCCTCCCTGTTTTGCTGCCTACCTTTCCTTTCCTTTTTTCCTCCTCCTTTTTTCTGTCCGCTGCTACTCTAGTCCTTTTTTCCTTATTTTATCCTCCTCGCCTGTTTCCTTCCATTCTTCCTTATTTTCTTTCTTCCTTGGTCTGTTTCCGGATTGCCTTTGAAGCAACCTTGTTCCTTGTTTGGATCTGCTGGTTCACTGACCCCTGCCTTCTCACCGGACTGCCTTTGCTACTCCCTTGTACCTTGTTGGATCTTCTGGTTTACTGACCCGTGCCTGCTCACCGGACAGCCTTTGCTACTCCTTGTACCTTGTTGGATCTACTGTTAACAGTCCCGTGTTTACCTACTGAACTGCCTTGGTGTTCCCCTGTTACCTCGCTGTTCTTCTGGTTCCAACCTGTGCGGGTTGGTTGGTCGACTCTTCCATCACCTACCATTCTCCAGCGCTTCAGTCTGCTTCGCCAGTTCTACCAGAAGGAAGTCTTTAGGGTTGTTTTGTGCCTTTGGCTTTTTCCCCTGGGTGGCGCTCCCGGTGGGAACGCCCCCGTTGCCCCTATCTTAGTGGCACGGTGGCATCCTATCGAGGGCGTCCTTATCTTCATAAAAAAAAGGAGAAGCCTTCAAGACACAAGGAAGGAAAACTGAAGAAGAAAGTGGAAGGCGAGGAGTTGGGGGGAAAGGGGTGAATCTGCTTTCTCATCTGAAGAAGAAGATATAACCGACGTTATTGACAAAAATAAGGAGGAGAATTACCTGGAAAAAGCCCACTCCCACTTTGAGGTAGAATGAGGGATGCAAGGCGACTTGGCTAAGAAGCATGCCAGGCCTCATAATATTGAAGGTAGCCGAACAATGTATATCGTGGGCGCAGGGGGGGGGGGGCACCTCTACAAAAGGATTTAATGTGACACAACTTCAGGGGGGCGGCTCCATCAAGGAGTCCATCTCAGGGGCCCCTTCGATGGTTGGTTATGCCCTAAAGTGAATAACCAGGCTGCCACAGGCATGTCTAAAGGTGACGAACAACTCATACTCCTGGTGAAGGAAGCCACATTAATTAGGGATTGTTCTGCTCAGGCCGATGTAATCCTGGGAGCTGCTCAGAGGGATCCCCCACCAGGAGGGCAAGTTCCATTAGCATCTGGTAATCAGATGTACCTTCCGGTTGGGAGGTGGGATGTATTATCGGAATAGAAACGGATGTGGGGGAAGTCCATTCCTGAACAGTTCGAGCTTGATGACCCTTTGGTCCCAAATCCCCAAACTGGTGGACCTTAGTACAACTGAAATGACCTACATAGAACATCCGGCTTTGGGAAACTGTTATAACTGGGCACTTATTGAGTTTGCTTCCCGGCGGTGGTGGCTTTGTTTTGTTCTTGCATCAGAGAATTACATGATAGGGGATTTAAACATACGGTCTGCAGGAAGGTTGTGTCCAAGCAGGACATTTTAATAGGGCCTCAGGTATGCCCCTTGCGGTTGGTAGGGTCAGAAGGGGCCATTCTCAGAGCTATCTTGTCCCACTCTAAAGCCTGCTCTCACGTGTCAGTGAGCAAGGTCCACTGCCTACTGACAGGCTAAAAATAGGTAGTAATTGAACCACCATGGATCAGAAGTTCATTAACTGGGTATGCTGAAACACCAGCGGGCATAGTTCCTTTCTAAAGCACAGTACAGGGATAGCCCATATAAATAAACAGTGACATTTTCATGCTTCGGGAGACCTGGCTCACATCCCCGTGCGGGCTGGATGGTTTCCAGACTATTAGCCGGACTGGCTCTCGGTCGGAGAGAGGAAGAGCGATGGGGTGTCATTTAGACAGTAAAACCTTTTCTCATGATTTGGAGACTCAGCATATCCTTCCGGCAGTAGTCGCCCTTTCTGGAAATATAACGCAACCTATATTGATATTAAATGTTTATATGCTGATGAAGGGGTCCATTTCAGACAGTGCTATCTTTCATACCATGGAACATATGATTACTGCATGGGAGGAGAGGTGCTGAAAGGTCGATTGATGATTCCGGGGGATTTTCATTCACCATTGTTGCATTAGCAGTTTATCAGTGGGATTGACACCAAGGGGTCCATTAAGTCGCAGGGAACCCCTGTGGAACTATTCATCATGGTGTGTAAAATGAGAGAGTCTTACCCCAACCCATGATCTGGTATGCCTAAATGCTAAAGAGGTTAGCGGAACCAGACTGCAGCCTACTCGGACTAACAACACTGTATTCTCTTGTTTAGACTGTTTTGCTGGATCGGTCTCTCTGGAATAACTGTGGGGCCCTGAACATTGGTTTTAACATGCTGAGGGACCATGCAACATTAAAATGGTCTACTACTCTGTCTAAGCCTATTTTCTTATCCTATCCTACCTAGGCACTAATCCAATTTATAATATTCAACAGAACCATCTAAATTGGACTGAAATTAATGTCCGCAGACTATCTAGTTTCTTTGCTGCACACAATATGGCCGTGATGAACTGGTTAAATAAGAACAATACAGTTGTTTTCCGCAATGCCGCGTTGTTTCTGCCTGAATCTGCTTTCCCATTTGGGGCTCTCTGGCTCCCCGTGGGGAGCCAGAGAGCTCCAAATGAGAAAGCAGATTCAGGCAGAAACAACGCGGTTGTGTTGGAAAACGCTGCGGTTTTTCTTTCCGAGTTTCTCAGGCTCCTCCGACCCGGAGGAGCCTCAGAAACTTGTAAAGAAAAACCGCAGCGTTATCCAACACAATAACGTTGTATTTATTTTTGCGGTCGCTTCAAAAGTGACCGCAAACATAAATACAACGTTTTTAAAGCTGGGGTTTTATTTCTAAGTTTTCCGGGCTCCTCCAGCCCGGAAAACGTAGAAAAAAACCTGCAGCTAGTGCGATTCAGCTGCAGCTTTCCTGCTCTGGTCTCCGGTCCCCGTCCTCCGCGTACAGCACTAATGAAGGGAAAGCCACCCAGCGGTAGCTTTTGTTTACTACAGCTGGCTGGCTTTTCCTTCATTAGTGCCGCAAAAGTAAAAGCCAGCACAGGAGGGCCTCCATTTCACAAAATGGATGCGCCCATGTGCTTGCTTTTGCGAATTTTGAGCTTGAATAGCTCAAAATTTTACATAGGAAGTTTTAAGAAAGAGAATGCTAGTATTTTTTTTTATGTTACCTATCTATTTTTTAAATAAAAAATTTTTACTAGACCATGCCTTTAAGAACAATGCTGCTTTGGCTGACTGGAAAAGTATGATCAGATTGCTATTCTGGCGACCAAATATAAAAACTGGGTCAGAATGTATAAATTCGCTCTATCTAATGCCAATTGGTCGTTCCTGTTTGAGCTCCTTGTGTCAAATGACAACAAAAGGTTTTGGTCACTAATTAGGGATTCCCTTGTTGACAGGTCGAAATGTGAAGAGGTCTTGGTCTCATCCCAGCAGTGGGTCACACGTATTGGGGAACTCTTTTACAAAGCTCCCTCTTCGATTAGAAGTGCCCCAGCTGAGAGCTATAAAACCAATGGAAAACATGATTTTGACCTATTAGATGTATTAACTATAAAAGCACCCGAAAATTCCGGATCCCCGGGGCCCAACGGGATAGCCAATGTGGTGCTTTGGGCTAATCTGGTGATGTGGGCTCAGATTTGATATAATCTGTTTGTCGATATCTGGAGATCAGGTAATATACATCTTAGTTGGAGGACCTCGATTTTGATAGCGGTTTTAAAAAAAAGGGTAGGAAGAACGACACATCCAACTATAGGTTTCTAGCCGTGTTGGATAGTAGATCAAAAATATTTGCTGCTATTCTTTCAAAAAAGTCAAATCAGCGGGTGGATTCTAAACAGCTATTCCATAAATGCCATCAGGTTTTCGTAAAAATAATTTGACTTCGCATAACATCAGCACACTCTGAAGTGTGATATCGGCAGTGGTGACTGAGGGCAAACAATTTATACATCTGTTACATTGATTTCTGGAAGGCGTTTCACACTGTCAATCATCCTCGCATGTGGGCTAAATTGACAGAATGGAATATTGACCCTCAGTTACTATATTTCATCGAGTCACTTTACTCCGACACCACTGTTAGAGTTTGGATTAATCGCGAGGGGCTTTTGACTGAACCTATAGCAACTAATATTGGGCTAAAACAGGGTTGTAATCTTGCACCCATTTTATATACTCTAGATAACTCAGACATGGTGCAGACCATTGGTAGGGTCCAGGTCCAGAACTTCCGACCTGTTATCAGTGGTGAACGCATTCCTTGGCTTAGCTATGGGATGACACTATTCTTTTAGACCAGTCCCTGATTGGCCTGCAGCGTTCCATCACTGTGCTGAGGCTTTATACCAGTCAAAATGATTTAATAATAAACACTGGCAAAACCAAGATTATGCAAATTAGGCCTGTTACTACATTTAAAGCCTTTATTTGAAGACTTGAAACTACCCCGATAGAATGACAATGGGGAAGGCGTCCGAAGTCAAGATGGCGGCACTGTCCATGCGTTAAAGGGGCAACCCTGAAGATATCTGAAGTGCTGCGGGAGCAGAGATGGTATCGGGTGCATCCCCAGCCAAATGGGACCACCGTGAAGATAACAAAGGGCAGTGAGCATGGGTGGGCCCCCACGACTTTATGCAGAGCACAGGGACCGTGGTGATCCTGTGTGGCACCATGTGGTGGATGGGGCTAGCCAGAAGAATGGACAGTGGGCCTATGCCCCAGCCATTTTACCACCAGAGGACGGGTCCCCTGCCAGCTTCTGCCAGTCAAACATCCATCATTCCTTGCCATCCAGCACATAGCCAGTGCTACCAAGTACAAACCCACAAAGGTACTGTGAAAGCGATTACTGACTGCAGCAGTCACTGCATTGTGACATATTGGTTTATGTAGTATATATGTTGCAAGTCAATGTATACATGCATGTGCTTTGTAGGGTCATTGTTAAGTAGTGGTAAGTGTAGAGTTGGGGTAAGTGTTAGGGGTATGTTAAGTAGAATCAAAAGTTAAGTTGGAAGGACGTTATATATATTTCAGGGCAACAATGGCCATCCTACAGTTAAGGCGAGTCAGAGACACATAGGAAACCCTCAAACATCTATTGTTAATAACTTTTGTTTCGAGTAACTGATTTGACTGAAATTTCAAAAGTAATGAAAAGTCTGTGGGCCGCCCCAGACTGCAAAGTCTCGTAAAGATATGTTTAGAAATAAGAACATCATTAAGCGCCCCAAACTTTTTTTTGCCAAACGTAAGCCCTACTCCCCATTCATTTTCCCATAGACAGAAAAGATCAATTGTTGCGAAAGCGCACAGCTCAAACCACTGGATGGATTTGGAACAAACTTGCTTGGTTTGGGGTTATCCTGTGCAGTAGTTATTTAAATATTTGACGGACCAGGGGGGTGACTCCTTCCCACAAAAAATGCAGATATCCCCCATGGTGCACTGCAGGATCATGGTGTTTAGAAATGAAACGACAACCATCTGGTTTTTCACTTGATGCGAGAGATATTCGTGGCAATAGCCGAGGTTATGGGAAAATGAAACCCGGTAAAACGCTATTTTCAGGGAAAAAACATACAAATGCCATCAGGGTAGAGGTGGGGGGATGGCTCGAGGGCACTGAGTGAAATTTGGGAGTTGGGAGCGGGGATGTCTAGGGATTGAGTTTGCAGCAGAAAGCTTTCCGTAGTCTCGGCTATAGCTGCCATCTGAAAGCAGCGGGTGTGATGTGGGGGGGATGGAGAGGGCCGGGGAGGTGAGGAGGCCATCTGGGGAGCAGGGGAGCTGGCACAGATGAGGGGGGACACTTGTTGAGGTGTTGGGGGGGGGGGGGGGGGGGGAGAAAGCATTTAATTTTTTTGTCTGTTTTGCCGATAAGTCTACAAATAACCGCGGATAGGTGTAGTTCAGTACACGCGGTTAGCTTTTTGTTCTTTTTTTTTCTGAATATTTTTTTTTACAGCCATAGTGGTGATGTGGGTGAGACATCACTGGCCATGGCCACTGACTCAATTGCCACCCAGGTCTCTCATTCATGCAGTAACCAGGACAGAATCTGCTTAGGTTCATAGTGAGGAAGGGGACAGACTCCTCAGGCCAAGTTGCCAGACAACTAAGAGGAACAGACCATTTAGAGGTACAGGCCGGCCCTTTCCTTGCTTTGAAGCTAAAAAGAGTCAGCCCCACTTTGAAGCTAAGCAGGGTCAGTCCCAGTTACTGCATGGATGGGTGACCGAATGGACCTCCTGAATTATTATTTTTTTAAACCGTGCTACTGTCAGTCCTTGAAGGTTTTGCGCTCGGAGACCATTTTTTGTCTTTTGCTGAATTGCAGTCTGGTATTTGTAGTCTCCCAGTCCCTGTAATAACGGGGACAAACCCTGCATAGCTTCAAAGTGAGGAAGGGTTATCCCCCTAAGGCCAAGTTACCTAATATATGAGCCTACCTTACAAGACCACTTTGAGAAACATGGCATAAGGGAGCTGGATCCTTCCTCGCTTTGAAACTAAGCAGGGTCGGTCCCGGTTACTGCATGGATGCAGACAGTCCACAGTCCTGAATGATGTGTGTTTTCTCAGTTACAAATGTCTCATAACACATGGCATCCGCATAATTTTTTTTAAAACCATGCTACTGTCAGTCCCTGATGGTTTTGCACTCATAGACCAGTTTTTTGCTGAATTGCATTCTGGTATGTGTAGTCTCGCAGTGAAGATGGGGGGTGGGGGCGATGCCACAATTGTACACTTTTGCCTAACAGTTCCATAAGGATTTATCTATTTGAGTGACACTATGGTATGTGTACTTTTCAAGTTAGCTTTATAAAGCAGAGTATTGTTGAAAGCAAGGCATGAGGGTGAAGAGGGGATATGATGAGAGGGCAAGTAAGTCATGAGTATTTGCCCACGATGTGGCAAGAGAATTTGCAATCCTGGACACTGGTGCAGTTCTTTCCCCTGATTGTGGCTGTTTTTCAGGGCACCAGTAAAGGACACATATGCATGTACAGTATAACTTTTTTTTTCAGAGGGTGGATGCAACCCCTTGGTTTTTTCTAAGGTTGGTAAGCTTGCTCAAGTATTTGGATACCAGGATTTTACTCCGGTTGTCATGTTCGCTTACCCACAAGACCACAAACACTTGCTTCATATTGGGATTTTATTTTCCATGGAATATTTCACTACAGATTGCTGGGTTTAAAAGGTGGGCACCTATTTATACTTTGCCAGCATATTTATTTGAAGATTTCCTCTCTCGGGTTATTTTTCTGGTCTTCAATACTTTTTTTAAAATTCCAATGCTATTTTGTCTTGGGCACTTTCTTCTAAGGAGAAGGACAATTGAAATACATCAGTATATTTCACTTTAAAATATATGGTCACTTTCTGTGCGTATATTCATGAGTGCCAGCTTTTGATTTACGCTATGAGGTCAAAAGTACCTGGGCATATGTTATTCTTGCAGCTGAATATTTTTTTACCCTTTTCTGAGCTGCTTAAATGTGGTTAGTTGGTGTTGTGCAATGTATCTCAACAGTCACCAAGAGACCAGCCATAAAGCAAGGGGCTTGCAGAAGGCTGTTTAACGAAAGTGTGTGACCCTCAGCAAATCATTTAATCTCACAGGTACATTAACTAAAAACATTGGGAGTTCTCAAAGCTGCAATCTTTAATACATAATAGAATCATTGATATTTTTACAGCTACAGTGACATCGAGGGTGAAAAATCACTGGTACCCGGGTCTC
Organism: Ambystoma mexicanum; assembly: GCF_040938575.1. Lineage (NCBI taxonomy): Eukaryota > Metazoa > Chordata > Amphibia > Caudata > Ambystomatidae > Ambystoma > Ambystoma mexicanum. The sequence continues at coordinate 152,330,001 of NC_090923.1, read as the reverse complement.
CCATCCATGCAGTAACAAGGAGAGACCCTGCTTAGCTTCAAAGTGAGGAAAAGGCCAGTCCCCTAAGGCCATGGTGATATCATATAGCATTTGTAACGCGCCTATACACAAGTGTTTCAAGGCGCAACGAGGCGGGGGGGAGGGGGAGACAGACAACGATCCTACTAGGCCAGGTGTCATTCACATCGCGCAAGTGCAAGGGTAGAGAGGAATGGAAAAGTACAGGGGGGAAAGATAGATGGAAAAGTGCCGTACAGGGTTATAGCATACAGGATAAATAACAAGGGCCAGCTGGTGGCAAGTGCGAGGTAAGTGCAGACAAGTGCTGGGACGGGGGGCTGTAGGGAAACAGACACAGTCCCGCAGTGCAGGGGTTGCCAGGGAGGCAGTGCAGGGGAGAGTGGCTGGGCCAAGGACCGAGAACGGTGAGTGGCCCAGTTGCAGATTCAGTGCAGTTTCAGTAATTTTAGCAGGGGAGAGGGGGAGAGAAAGCGGGGGCAAAGAGGAAGGTTTTGAGGTGCTTCCAGAACCGGAGATGGTTCTCCTCAAGTTTCAGGGAGGCAGGAAGGCTGTTCCAGAGGGAGGCCCCTGCAGCGGAGAGAGATCTGCCCCCAACTCGCTGTTTGGAGAAGCGGCTGACCCTGAGGGAGTTGGAGGCGGATGAGCAAAGAGCTCGAGAAGGAAGATATTTAGGAAGAAAGAGTTGAGGGTATTTTGGCCCGAGGGCCCGGGAGGCCTTGTGGACAATGCAAAGGGTTTTGAGCTTGATCCTCGCAGTCACTGGGAGCCAGTGTAGTGATTTCAGTCCTGGAGAGATATGATCCCTGGGCTTGAGGCCAAGGACAAGTCTCGCAGTCCTGTTCTGGATGAGTTGCAAAGGGCAGAGAGTAGAGGCGGGCAGATTTAGGTAGAGGCTGTTACAGTAGTCCAGCTTCGAGAGAACCAGGGCTCTGGAGACAGTGAACTTCTAGGGGAAGAGAGGAAAGGAAGGATACCTCTGAGGAGGTGTAGTTAGTAGTGGGACTTCTTAGAGACGTTGGATATGTGAGGAGAGAAGAAGAGTGTGGAGTCAAAGATGACCCTGAGGTTTTTTGCCTTGCAGGTAGGAGCAGGAAGCGGGCCAAGAGAGGCTGGCCAGAGAGCTGCAGGGAAGGAGGGAGTGGGTGTGCCGATGAGTAGAATCTCAGTCTTACTGGCATTAAGGCAGAGGTCGTTGGTGGCACACCATTCCTGGATAGCAGACAGACAGTCAGAGATGAGGGAAGGAGAAGAGGAGGCCGAGGGTAGCCTGAAAATGAGCTGGGTATCATACGCCTATTAAGTGAGGCAAATTTACAAGACCACTTACAGCAACATGGCCTGAGGGTACTGACCCTTCCACACATTGAAGCTAAGCAGTACTGTGCGTATATTCATGGTGCCAACTTTTAAGTTTAGCTATGGGTGTAGAAAGTACCTGGGCATATGTTATTCCTGCAGCCGCTGTTTTTTTCTCCCATTTCCGTGCTGCTTAAATGTGGTTAGTTGGGGTTGTGTGATGTAACACAACCGTCACCAAGAGACCGGCCATAAAACAAGGGGCTCGTAGCACGGGACAGGACATTTCAGCATGGCCAATTAGGTGCACGCTGTTATGGCGCAACCCTTTCACCGCAGGTCCTGGTTGGGTGCGCCGCGTTAGACGCATCCAGTTAGGTACAGGGACCTCCTGGCGCAAGGATATTTTGGTGTGAGAGGTCTCAATTAGCATTGCATGAACCTGCATGCACTTTGCATTTTGTATCTCTCAACACAGGGATGTTTTGGGTGAGAGGTCACAGTTGGAATGAACCTGCAGTCACTTTGCATTTTGTAGTATGGATTAAACGTGAAACACATTTATTTACTGCAACATTATAAAACAGAATGGAACATGTATTACATCATCTCTGGGCAACATTATAAAACTAAAAAAATGAAATAAAAACACATTTATGCTGAACGCTGCCTTCGAGAACCCTGGCCTGCAGGAGTTTGAGACGGAACACTTAACCATTATGCCACAATGATGATGTTATTCTACACCGTCTCTGGGCAACATTATAAAACAGAAAAAAAATCAGAGAATCCTAGCACTTAACTTTATGCTACAATGATGTGAGAATCCAAACAATAACAAGTTTCATACCTAGCCTTTTATCATTGAACATATAGAATTATAGGCTAATTATGAAATGTATGCCCCATGAAGCACCAAGCCATTGTGGTCTAGTGATTAAACTTTTAACTGCCATGGGTTCCCCCCCACCCCCAGTGCCAAGGCCTTTTTTGGTAATTTCAGTATTTCACCATTCAATGCCTTCTAACGGTTTCTCCTTCATGAACCCCTTAAGTGCCAAGGACGAGCTATCTCGTCCTTGGCAACAGTGAGGTAATCCCAAGGACGAGATACCTCATCCTTGGCACTTAAGGGGTTAAATGCTAATACTTAAAATCTGACACACTAGGGTTCCATGCTGTATATTTTTATTTTTATTTTACAAATTTAAATAAAAGAAAAGCAATGCAACTGGGAGGTGGCGAGGTTTGTTGCAGTGCAGTCCTGTGATGTTATTTGGCATGAGGGTGTTTAGACGTGGCTGCAATGTCAGCCACGGCCAAACATCACTTAAATTAAGAGCACCGGAATGGCTTTTGCGCCAAGAATGGCACGCCGAAATGGGCGCTGCAGCGGTATGGCTGCACCAAGTCTGCCCGCGCCAAAATGATGATGCCAAAAACTAGTGTACCGTTTGGAACACGCTACTTAACCAAAGTGTGTGCTCCATGGCAAATAATTTAATCTCACTGCGCATTGCCTAAACACATTGAGTTCTCAAAGCCTGCCAAAGGCCGAAGACCATGCTAGTGGTCTGGAAGCATTCTAAAAATCTATGGATTAACATATCCTTTGAAAATCAAGAAAAAAACTTTTGTTGCAGGGACGTTAAAGTGAACTATACATTGTAACAAAATCTTTGAAATTCAAGGAAAAAACTTTAGTTGCCGGGACATTTAGGTGAGCAATACATTGTAACAAAACCCTTGAAATTCAAGGAAAAAGCCTTTGTTGCAGGGACATTAAGGTGAGCAATACATTGTATTAAAACCTTGGCAATTCAAAGAAAAATCTTTAGTTGCAGGGATGTTAAGGTGAAAACTTAACGCTACAAAACCCCTGAAATTCAGCTAAAGCCACCTTAACTTTGCGCCCGTTTTTGCACAGCCTATGACCACAATGATATCACAGATGACATCATTGATTACCTCAGTAATTACATTACAACAGTAACTGGCTTTAAGCATGGCTTTCAGCCATGGTCAGTGTGCATGGCCAAATATATTTTCACATATGAATGGGTACTAGTCATGGCCTTAAACTATAGACAGTGGTCGCATCCTTCAACCATGTGCACTCAATATATTAAAACACTAACAGGCTACCAACCATAGATTTATGCCTTTACCAGTGGATACCACTTTCAACCGTGTCCACTGTATATTATACACACTGATTAGGCACTAGCCATGGACTTAAGCTCAATACTGGCCACAATCTTTAGCAGTGCCCACTATATATTCTAACATATAAATCGGCCACTAGCCATGGCCTTTGATCTTGAGCAGTTTGTACATCTATTGGTCATGTCCACTGTATATTTTAAAATTAAAAAAATGCAATAAGCAATGCCCTTCAGCTGTGCCCACTGTGTATTACACAGCACTAAACAGCCACTAGCTATGGCTTTCGGCCGTGCCCACTGTATATCATATACACAAACCAGCCATTAGCCACAGCCTTCAACACAATACTAGCCTGTGGCTGCGGCCTTTGTCTGTGCCGGCTGTATATTCTAACAAATTAATGGGCACTAGATATGGCCTTTATCCATGGCCACTGACGACAGCTTTCATTGTTTCCCACTGTATATTTCAAAACAGTGATGGGCTACTAGGTGCTATATAAATAAAAGATCATATCATATCATACTAGGCATGGCTTTTAACCATACACATTGGTATTTTTTAATACAAACTGACCGCTAGCTATGGCCTTTGGTACAGATCAGTGATCCCAGCCTTTGTCATTGCCAGAGGCTGGTGGCCGATTTATATGTTAGAATATATAGTGGGCACTGCCAAAGATTGTGGCCAGTGGCCAGTATTGTGCTAAAGTGCAGCCTAAATTGTTATTAAGGTAATCAAACTTTTCGTGAGCTAACATATAAATGATGTTATGACTAATTCCATTATTGATGTAATCGATTATATTAAATGTAATTAGTGTTATCACCAGGGATGTTATTTCTAATGTCATCAGTGTTCTCATACAACATGTAATTAGTGATGTCATCAGTCATGTGATCTGTGATGTCATCATTGTGGTCATAGGCTGTGCAACAGCGGGTAGGAAGCTAAGGTGGCTATACCTGAATTTAATTGTTTTTTTTGTTGTTAAGGTCTCACCTTAAAATCACTTCAACTAGTTTTTCCCTTGAATTTCAAAGGTTTTGTTACAATGTATTGCTCACCTTCATGTCACTGCAAGTAAAGTGTTTCCTTTGATATTTCATCAGCCAACCTGAGGTCGCCTAGTTAGATGGGACAACGCATAGAGGCCATCCTCTGGCCTCACACTCCATGTTGATGGTACCTGAGTTTAGGTAGGGGTTATGTTGTTCCAGACTCACCCTAAGGGTCACTGAAACCCTCCAAGGAAGGATAAGCTGACGTAGCAGGTCCCCTAGTTGAGGAATCCCCAGATGTTGTCACTTCTCCCCTATGGCAAGCCCCTTCTCATGAGGCCATTGAGCTGAGGCCGCTTCCCGATAGTCACTTGGGGGTGGTACTCAGTGGGTGCATCTCATGGGGAGGGAAGCCCCCTATGGGATTAGTGACGACCTCAGAAGAACATGGTATCCCGATAGCCCCCCTAACCCTAACACACCTTCCTATCCCCCCTTTCACCAACACCTTCCCTAGTGTTCCTATATGCTTTTGTCATACCACCAACCTAGGAAGTATAGGGACAAGGAAGAGTGTAGACTCCTCAAGGGACATCTGCCCTTAAGTACTGAGACTAGGGGGAGACCGGTTAACTCCCTGGAAGACCTCAAGATCGGTACTGGGAAGAAGAAGAAGTGCAGAGGCATAGAGAGCACTACCAAGACTGCGAATGAACAGTCTAGTTTCTCTCAAAACCTGATTGGGAAGAGCCCATTCAAAACTGAAGAGGGGAAACCAGGATGGAGAGAGAAGCCCTCCCTGGAGGAACTGCAATACGGGAAGCAGACCAGAGCGAAGATCAGCAGTTGTTGTTGTTAGGGACGTTGCCTTTCAGGCAGAGCTGTACCTAACTGGTCCGCACTAGAGAGACGGACCATAGCCATGGAGAAGCAGGTGTACAGATGCAAGAAACAGCTGGAACGTGTGGTCGACAGGAAATGTGCAGTCTGCGAGGAACCAAACCCTGTGGAGCCGCCACAGCATGACCGAAACCAACAGCGGCAGCAAGAAGCCTGAAAGGACACCAAGGAGTACCCACGACTGACGAAGGATACCGGCAAGCCCTTTTCAGGTACCTTGGTTGCCGGTACTTCTGGTGAGTTTCCAGAAGGGCTGACCGGTGTCCAAACATTGGTCTGGGACCCAAACCCTTTTATTAACATCCAACGACGTCATCTTCACAGTCCTAGTACCTGACAGGGTAGTGATCCAGATCTGCAGCACCAGAAAGGGAGAATCCCACAGGTCTGGCACCCACATCTTTTTGTGAAGATCAACCCAAGACACATCTTCATAGTCACAGTACCTGGCAGGATAATGAACCAGGGTTACTGCACAAAGACAGGAAGAAGACATTGGTCTGGGAGCTCATGTGAAGTGTGAACTCTTGAAGTGCAAAGCAAAAGTTGGTGAAGGGAGGTATTCTGCCTGATAATATTGAACTGTGAATTGTGAAATCCAAAAGGGGCAAAGAAGCCAAAGGAAGATGGCAGTGTGAGCTGTATGCGAATGTCTAAGATGGGACTGGGGAAGGAGTCATTGCACCCAGCCCTTGTGAACTGTGAAGCAAATAAACCTCAGGAGAAGGAAGAGAAACCTCCTGGTGGTTTTCACAAAGATTGTGTATTGTAAAGGCAGTCAGAAGGAAGACCTACCGAAAGGAGTCATTCCCCTGGCACAGTGAGAACATTGAGAACCAGATGCCTGGAGAAGGGAGGCATTCTCCAGGAACCCAATAGTGAAACAAAACTATGGTAATAAAGGAATGATGTTTGAGTTGGAACTTTTTTTTTTTTTTATTGGAACTGAAAACTTACAGCACCACAAGCTGGAGCTTTGTTTTCCTCTGAAAGAAACTGAGACATGGAGAAGGGAGGTATTCTTGCAGGCGAAATCCCCCCCTATGATTGGAACTGTGGCCCGTTGTCCAGAAGGAGGGGATCATTCTTCTAGACAAAGAGATCCACTACTCTTTTCTTATAGTTACAAGTGTGAGAGATAGAAGTAGGCATTTTGATGTGACAGTGGACTCTTTATTTACTTGGACATTCTGAACGATTCCATAGTAGCGGCAGAGAAACCTGTGAGGGGTCAGAAATGAAAAAAGGACACAAAGTGGAAATATTTGCAACATTAGCCATTCTATTAACAGAAACGGTTTTGGCTAAAGGTTTAACTTTCCCTATCCTAAAGTGAATATGCCTTCCTATGAAACTAAAACTAAAGCAGGCTGACCTTGTGTACAAACTAAATCTGACCCTCACACTAACATACACAATCAAAAGGTGCAAGGTAAACATTTCGAATTTCAATTGAACACAAATGTGCAAAACTTAAACATATAACTCCAACAAAACAATCCCTGTGTCCAGGCGTTGGCTCCCTTTTCAAAACTGTACTGTTTCAACAATAGTCTCATAAAGGCAATGAGTATGTCTCTTTCACTTAATACTTTCCTCAGGATGGCGAAACAATTGTCTCTTCTACAACCCTAGTTGGAATATAAAAAAGAAAGTCTCTCCTAGTTTTTATTTTTATTGTGTTTTAGTGTGTTTTAGTGAAATACAAATTTCGACTTTTCACAAAACAAGAAGAAGCACATATTGAAAAGTAGAAAAACATTTCAGATATACACACAATTATAATCAACATATACAAATTAAAAATGGAAAGAGAAAATATCTGTTTAAAAGGAAAGATTAATAAAAACAGAAAGAAAGTTATTTCCCATCATATCACTTTCATGATTGTTGTCCTACCGGAGCAATAGACAGAATATAAAATACACCATGAATATTTTTCAGCATTGTTCCGAATAAAAGACCATTTCCTTTCGAAGTCCGATGTAATTTGGCTCTTAGAACTGTCTTGATAAATTTGGCTCTTTCAACACCTTTACCATTTCAAACATTAGAAATAATTCATTACCCAAGGCTAGTCTTTTCCAGAAGAAGTCTGTTTCTGAACACCAGGTATGATGTACAAATCTTTGTAACCTTTGGACCCTCAGATCCCACGTCCCTGGGCACACAACCAACAGAAGTCTTAAAGACTGTGTCTCAGTCCTATCACATTTTTGACAGATATTGGTAGGAATCTCTACTCCATCTCTTATAATAATTAGGCATTTATATAGCGCTACGAAAGCTCAGGTATCTGAGCACTGCTTATTATTACCCATGGTGTGTGGTGCTCATTTATCAACCTCAGAAGGATGAAAGGCTGAGATTGGCCCCGCCGGGATTCGAACCTGCGTTAGCAAGCCCTGCACGGATGTGAAAGCGAGCGCTCTACTCGATGTGCCACTTGACCGGCTGTTCCCTATGTTGTATTCCCTGAGTTGGCAACAAGTTTAATCGGAATCTCAAGAAGTCTGCTCTACTAGCCAGATCTGGGAACATCCTCAAATAAGTAGGTAGAAATGCTCTAAGTTTATCAATTAGGGTCATATAGGCAGAAGTTTTAGATGATCTCATTGTCGCAATAGTCCTGATCCAATCCATCTTTTTCATGGATTCTTTGACCTTCAAGGGATTTTGGATCAGTATTTCTTCTGTACAATCTGACTACAATAGACTGTTAGAACATTTTTCCCTCAAGTTATTCAGATATATATATTGGACAGCCTCTGCAGTGAATCAGCCGCGTCCTCATATAAGGAAGGTGATGGGGCATCAAGAATCAGCCTGTAGACAGAGATCCATTTCCAATCCAGACATGCTCTTAGTGAGATAAGGCCCAACTCATTGCGTACACACGCAATAGGGACGCAGTTGGAGAGACCCAGAACTCGACTCCATATTTTGCCCTCTATTCTGTCCCAGTCAATTACATATGATTGGGAGTTGGTATCAAGGCCATACAGTAATGTTGGAATTATTTTACCAATGTAAAATCTAATGACTGGGACAATGGAGAATTTACAGAATTTATTTTCTATTTTTTTCATTTGCGACCTTAAATACAAACATTTTGCCTCCAGACGCGATGTTACAAGCCCTTTTGTGGGAAAATATTTAACTAGAGAACCTAGATAAATGACGTCCTTTACGATTGGAATCTTTTGGTTGTTCAGACGACAAATGAACGGATTAGTGATCGTTAGGAGATGTTTGAAGATCACAATTTTCAATTTTTCAGATTTATTTTTAGGTCTTTCAACTGCATATTCTTGGAATGCGAAGAGAAGCCGTTGCAAACTAATCTGCGTGTGATCTAATAACAAAATATCGGCATATGCCAACCAGTTAATTTTAGTGGTTCCTAGTTTTGGACTCGCCACAGCCGAATCTTGTATCCATTTGGCCAGATCATATAGGTGTAGGTTGAACAGAAAAGGGGCTACTAAGCATCCCTGTCATACTCCTCCTTCTATTTTGAAGGATTTCGAGAGTTTCCTATTCCTGTTCAATCTAACTTCAATCTAACTTGAAGTTCTGAATTATTGTAGAGTTCTATCATAATAGCCAAAAGGTTATCTGGGAGTCCCCATAGTCTTAACTTTCCCCAAAGGCGGTCCCTATCAATGGTGTCGAAAGCTTGGGACAGGTCTACCCATGCCCCAAATAGAGGAGTGCCACCCTTGGAGAAAGAACCACAGCTCATGCTGCTCAGGATGAGGCCATTGAGAGGTGTTGAAAGGCCTCTACTAAAGCCTATCTGGTGTTTAGGAATAATTCCCTGTGTTTTAGCCCATAATTCCAGATCCTGCAGCATGAATCAGGCAAACATTTTTCCATCAGCACCCAAGAGGGAGATCGGGTGATAATTTGGGGGAGCTAAGCAATCTCCTGTTAAGGATTTCAATCGGGCAATACACCAGGGTCTCGCCTAGCATGTAATGCATCAACGAAATACACTATTTATTGTGTCTTTAGGTTCAATATTCTGAGTGATATACCACTCCTATCACACCCGTCTCAAAATACCCCCCAGGTCACACTGAACCAGGAATCAGGCTGGTTGGTAAAGGTAAATATTTATTTATTTAAAATTCAAATCAAACACAAATTTTAATATATATGGGGCAGCAATCACCAATGCGGTGATAATACAAATCAGAAAATAAGTAAGGGAGTTACATTCACTTTTGAGCAGCACAGAAGATAAAATACAGGGAAAAGAACAGTGTTGGCTTGTGAAAAATAGCGTTTAGGTTAAGATTTCCCCCTGCAAAGTCCTTAATTCACAAAATGAGCAATTCTACACAAATGTAAGTAAACAGCAGGTATTCAGGAGTAAAGAACAGTGTATATGGTTTGAATGAAATCTTCCCTCCCCAAGCAAGAGAGAAAAAGCATTTTTGGAACTTTGACACTTTTAAACTGACAGTTGAAAATGGCTTTGTGAAACAATAAAAAGTGTGCAAAAATGCTTAAATTGTTAAAAATTCCTATGGGAGCAATACTAAACGGGTTCCATCAAACATAAGCTACAATATGAGCAACAACACACACTTTAAATCAGAATGGGAGTGTGGAAATACTTTGAATGAGAAAACTTTTGCAAAAATACGAATTTGGGCCTAATTTCTGCTATGCGATATCTAATAAAAACAGGTCAAATATACTGTTTTACAATGCGGATGTAGCTAAGGGCCTTAGGTTTAAGTGAGAGTTGAAATTAAGTTTCTATCTATAAAATGGAAGAAGTTATGCAAGTTTGAATGAGAGGTGTTTTTGAAAATAAAGATGTGAAAATGAAAACCGAAATCAGTTTTTACAATGACAATTCTGCTCTAAACTAGGGTATTCAGGTTGGTTACCAGTTTGAAACACAGTAAGCCCTAGAGTGATCCGCGGAAACCAACCCCAGCACCTCTGTGTCTGGCTTGGAGGACTCAGTAGGATTACCCGTGGGATGATTTTTAAGGGTTTGGGATTTTACAAGACAAAAGGATTTTCAGGAAATTATCACTAGCACAAGAAATCAAAGCAAGGTTTCAGACTGGTGTGACACTATGACAAGTTCTTAAGTTAAAGAGAGGATGGGTTATAGATTGGGATAGGGCAAGGCAAATATACTACGAGTTACTATGATTCCTATTTATACTTACAGTCCACTGTAAATTAAGATTGGACTGTCAGGTTCTGGTCATCACAGGTCGGGTCTACAGGCAGCAGGGCACTTCTGGCGGGATGGTCAGCTGGGCGGTTCTGGTCAATTGGACTGCACCTCAGATTGGATTGACCCTTCTGGTCACTGGACACAGTTGTCTTGATATGGGCAAAATCTTCCTCGGGGCCAGCCCTTTGAGAGCAAAAATACCCAATTCAGCCCAAAATACAGGTTCTATTGTGCTGAGCAGTGATCTCATGCTAGTGACAAATGACACCCTCAAAGTTTTAGCATATTTATTCTAAGCAGTGAATTTCATATACATTTGGGATTCAAGTTAAAGAATATTACAAAGCATAAACTTAGAACAATGCAAAATATAGTGAAACATGGAACTTAGATAAACATAGAGAAACATAGAGAAATATAGAGAAACATAGAGAAACACAGTCTTACGTCCCTTTAATCAGCACTGGGAGACCTTGGCTTTTCATAAGCTAGCTGTAAAAACAAGCCCCGCTCAGAAAAACAATGCTGGAGGACACCGTGAGAGCCAATTCCGGGCACTTGACCGTGCATGAATCAAGTCCACAGGACGATCTCCCACCGAGTCATGTGTGCATGGATATTTTATAATCTCGTGCTGTCAGTCACCATGACGCACAGTTCCAGAACTTTCCCTGTGCAACTGGCTCATGGAAAAAACCCAACTCTCTCTGAGAGGCACCCTGCTCGCTCCTACCCCTCCCTGGTTCCCATCTGCGCTGGCTGAGGAATGTCTTATCAGTACCTTCCCAGAGAAAAGGAAGATTAGCTTGGAGCCAGGGCTACCGTTAGTGAGGCTGAATATTCTAAGGGAAGCAGGGATGTATTAACCCCATCTGCAAGCTCTAAAAGGCATGCACTCATAGCTTAGTGTTTATAGCGCTTAAGACTGGCTATCTAAGCGCTATATAGGTGCCATGATGTTCCAAACACTCCAAAAATACCTATTAGCTACAGAGCTAGGGGCCCTCTCCCTGCCTGTCTATCAACAATGCATAATGTGACCTATTTCATACTAGGCCTGCATATTCCTTGTAGCTCACTACTGCATAATGGAAGTGCTACAACAGACTACTGTCAGCATTTTTAGCACATACTTTGAATACACTATTGGCTTTCAGCGGCTAATGCTGTCATCTAAAGCCCTGATTGGCAAGGCTGCAATTTCGTGTATCACTACATTCCACCCCTATTCAACGTTTGTGCGACAAATGCTGACTAATACCTATCAATATAGTATTTAGTGCAGTGATAAAGACCTTGGGTCTTTGCAAGAGGTTTAAGCAAACTACCTTCTAGCGGTTAGTTAGCGTGGCATGCAAGGTAAAACACTACCTAAACAAAAATGTACACAAAGTGAACAGTGACATATACCCTTGCCAAAACCTGGCCTACACAAAAATACCTACACAAAGTGAACATGGACATTTACTCTAGCCAAAACCTGGCCTACACAAAAATACCTAAATCAATTTTGTATAACTGATTGTCATTTAAAAAGCAGCATGCAGTTAAAATGTCAAGGCAATCCAGTGTAGTCTAATCTACAATGCACTATTGCATTTATGTATGGTTACCAATTCTAAAACCTGGCAGCCTTTCACTCTAAGGGCCTACCCTCCCCCTGATCCCAGGGCATTCAAGCGTGACTGTGGGCTGTGTGACTAGACACTTCCCCCATGTATGTGGAACCCAACCAGAAACCATCTAATTTCGTGAACAAGGTGAACCCATGGGCACCAGGTTATCTAAATAAAAACAATTCTACTAATTTACATCAAAGCATGGCATGTGTTATTCATGCAATTAAAAGCAAGCAATTCAATCCATATGTATGCTGGTAACTGTAGCTCTGCGTGCCAGTGTGTGGAGGATGGTCGCCCCCACCCAGTAAAAAGCCAACACCTGCTGATCAAACAATGTTTGCCATACAATGCATCGTGTGCATTTAGCAGTCTTGTTGACCTGCCCTATGGCAGACAAAAATGTCTTCATACCTAAAATTCTGCCATCTTCAGTGGTTGTCAATACTTGTAGCAGTGTTGGGCGTATCAATGGGCCCCACCAGGCCAGAAGTTCTATAGCAGAGCTGGCATCAGAACCCATAGTGGCTAGCTTATTGTGCACAGTTTCTATGTCACAAGCATATAAAGCACCTGCAATTAATGAATCTAGCTCCCTAGCTACGCACACTCTGGTGATGGGCCATAGAAATGGACTCCATTTGTAGCAGCTTGGTAGTACTAAGGAAACATTGCCTCATGATAAACCTATGTCTAAGTGTATCACTGTAATTATGAAGGTGTGCATTACCAGCCTACAATTTACATGTTGCCTTACTACTGGAAAATCTAACATGCAGTGTCTACCTATGGTGACTTGGAGAATACTCTTCTTCAAGTGGGATATCTACCATATACAATATTAACTTTAGCCACAAACACCATACTACTATCCGGCAGTGGCTGTTTCATCACACCATGGTATAAAAATGCATTAGTCAAGTTATAGTCCATAAGATCTTGGCGAGAAACTCGCTGCAGTTCTTGATCAGAAAAACATCACATTAGACAAATTAAACAAATGGTATCCATTCAGTGACAAAAGATGCCTGACAATGTGCCAGGCCAGTACGCTAGCAATTCCATGTGGATACTCATTTGTAGCGCTTTTCCAAAGAATTATTCCAAATGTCTACAATCAAAAGGTGACTCTTTGCATTAGTGTGCTGGAGACAGCTGTCCCCACAAAAACATGAAACTGGTTGGTTTAACAAAAACCGTGTCACACTCTGTGTCATAAAATCAAACATCAAGTCAGTCATGGTTTCATTTACCTGCCTTAAGCTGGCTGTAAAAGCATCTAGTGTTTCAAAGATTACCATTTCAAATTATAGCTCACACACTTGGCAGCATTACTTCAATTAAGAATCTTAACCTACGCACAGGTGACTTTGATGTGCGCACTCATCTTATCTCAAAATAAATTACACTCCTGCTTGCATAATCCTGCTGCCCCAACAATTCATAAATCATTTTCCTGCCTACGTGCAATGTAGAGTATATATTTTTTTTTCAAAAACAAAACATCTCTGGTTAAAGCAATTCAGTTGGAAGAGTAAAACCATTTCGTTTTTTTCAGATTCATCTCAACAGTGCATTTAAAAACCATTTTTCAATGTGTTAGCATTCAATTGCTGTGTCACACAGCTGTTTGTGGTGCCTGATGTTACAGTCCACAATTCATTGTCCTTAGTCCTTTAAACAAGAAAGGGCAAGTCATGTCAATTAAGTTATTTCCAGCAACTGAATCATTTGAATGTGTAGCATCAAATATTTGATAATTAGCCAAGTCTGCACCGTGCCAGTTCAGCAGAAGTTATTACTCTGTTGGACACCTTTCGCAGGTTGCAGCATTGAGTGCGGTGCAGGGCACGTTTAAAGTTGAAATAGCATGTCGCAGTGGCTCGCTTTCTCTGAGAATGCGTCTGTTTCTTCTTTGATCAGTGTCACCCGGCATTTGCACACGTCTACCCCCCAATCTATTTCTTGGTTATTTGCCTAGGCAAAATACAAACAGAAATGTTAGGATTTCATCAAAAGTCCAATATCATTATTCTTCATGTTAGGATGTCATCAAAACTTCAATATCAGCGTTATCCACCCCTTCCCATAATACCACCCCCATCTTCAAAAAGTCTCATCAGGTAACTACACACTTTATCATTGCTACTGCAATTATTTATCACCCTTCTGCATGTTTCTGGGGGCTTATTTACACTCAACCATACGGGGTGTAACTGCCTAATCACAAACTCATTTGTGCAATGCAATCATAGTTGGTCAATGGTACCTCAGACTGATCTGTGCTTTTACAAAAGCCATATAATAAGTACCCAGGTCGCACAATGCTTTTCTTTTTCACCAAAGCGATCACAAATGCCAGGCGCCAACTTGCTTCCAGTGTCTCATGATCTTGATTTAGTTTGCCCTGCTGGCATCACTCCATTTTTCAAAGGTAAAGTCTTTCAGTCCAATACCGCTTACAGTTGCACAAGCAGCTGTTTATTTTTCTTTTCCATACAGGCAGTGTCTTTCAAGCCTCTGGTTTTTTCACTTGTCATTTTTTCAAAGGGTGTTTGCTGTTTCCTGAACCACCCCTTTGAGTGCGATAGTCTAAGTCAGTTTCTTTTGTTGCTTCAACAAATCATTCATTCTTGCATTAAGCCATGAGGCTTCTGGATCATGGCTAATGTGCAGTGTTCATGTTGTCCTTCAAAGCCCCGCTCTGCATGTTGTCTCTTGCAAAACGGCTAAGCACTTTTGTCAGTTTTGCTTCCATCTGGAATGCCATAATGTCTTTGTCAGTTACTCCATCCCTGGCAATGTAGCTTGCAGTTTGCCAGATGTGTATTTTCTCTTCTCAAAGCGCCTAGAGGTTTCTTCTCCAGTGCACAGCGCTTTACTTCAGTTCACATCACATGGAGCACTGGAATGCAGCTTGCACAGCAATAGCGTTTCACTTCACATCACATCACATGGGAATGTGGTTTGCACAGTAATGTCTGTTGGAATGGGCAGCTGTCTTTTCTTGGCCCATTCACAGATGCATAGGTAAATGTTCAGATGTGATGTGCCCGTCTGCCATCCTGCATGAAGCCTTTGTTTCCCTACCACAGTTTACTGGGCAAATTCTTTACTTTTGAACAGCTCTCTGTCTTTGCTCCCCCTTCCTCAGGAATGCAGGCATGTTTATCTTTCGTGTGCACCTGGGAGCGCCATGAGCACGCAGCATGCTTATCTCTTTTGCATATAACTCTTACACTGTGGCGGCTTCAATGGAAAGGCACTCGTTTCAGACAGTTCATCCAGATTAACTCTTTCTTGAAGTGCAGTATTCTGTCCAGCAACTCAGAAAAGCATCATTTCACTAAACAGAAGTGCAGCATTCTGCTTTTGTTTGCCTTCCTTTCACGCACCTCGCCCAAAACAGCTTCAAGGCACAAGCTCTGCACACACAGCAAGACTCTTATTTTCAAAAGAGGCACTTTTCTTGTCATCAGATTCTACTCCATGTAATTTTGCAAAATGTTAAAGCGTCTTTTTGCCTGTTTTAAAACTGATTAATGTCCCATTTAAAAACATACGTTTTTTTTTTGTAATGTGCGATCTTTCAAGAGAACTCACAACCCATTAAATCTTTGTGCTATCTTATCACACACAGATGTTTCATTCTGTTGTACCATTGCCAAAATATAACCACTCATTTCAGTGCATTTAAAAATAAAAATGCCAATGTTTAGTGCAGCTCCCTGCACGTTTTCCTGCAAGAGCAACCCACACTCTATATATTGCTTGTGGGCTGTTTAATGTGTCAACAACATTTTTTCATCATGTATCACAGTCAACAGGACACTATTTCCAAATCATACATTACTTATAAGGCAACAGCATAAATCCATGGCATAGCATGGGATCAAAAATACTCCAGGGGCAATTTAGAAAAATATAAATTGTTTTTCCCCCCAAACCATTGCAAACTGATTCTGCAAATTCAAATCAATAAACAAAAATCGAAAATCCAAATAACATTCACTCACTTTCCTTTTAAGTGAGTCTCTCACCCATTAAAAGCATGGCACAGCTTAAAATGCAATATAACCATTTTAGTGTGTTTCCTTTAAACAAAATTCGCCACCACCAGCACATGGAATTTTACAGTTGCCAAAAGAAAAAAAAACTCTTTAGGCTCTCAGCACAGATGTTACTCATTCTCCTAAGCATGGCTCCTCATTATTCAGGAATGCCAACATTCAAAAGCATACATCAAAAAGCGAACCTTCGCCTCCGAACATTACAGCCCCCACTCGCTAGCACACTGGGGCTGAGTCAATGGTTAAATCACTATTCACAATTTGCATGTCAAATCCTTGCAATTATTTTTCTCTTTTCCCTCATGACAGAATAGAGATGAGAACTCCGTCTCACTATGCATTCCAAATTACAACTTTAAACTGGGGAAACCGCATGATAAAATTCTTTTCTAATTGAGCATACATCTTTCTTGACCATTCATCGGAGTGCTTTAAACAAAGCCATTTCCCGCTCGTTTATCGCCTTGTACTCCCTGGCACCATCCCAAGCAATAAGTCAGTCACGACTGATTTACTGAAGGGAGTCTTAACCACACAAGCTATCGGCCACGGCAAGCCGACACAACATTGCTGCCTTTTGAAGTCTCAGAGCTGCAGTGAGACCACCAAGGAAATGCGACAGCCTGCTCCCCACTCTACACTGTGTTCTCTCACACATTTTGTCATGTCATAGCATGGCACTGCTCTTCACAAATCCCACAAAGCTGCCACCAAATGTCTTGATATGGGCAAAATCTTCCTCGGGGCCAGCCCTTTGAGAGCAAAAATACCCAATTCAGCCCAAAATACAGGTTCTATTGTGCTGAGCAGTGATCTCATGCTAGTGACAAATGACACCCTCAAAGTTTTAGCATATTTATTCTAAGCAGTGAATTTCATATACATTTGGGATTCAAGTTAAAGAATATTACAAAGCATAAACTTAGAACAATGCAAAATATAGTGAAACATGGAACTTAGATAAACATAGAGAAACATAGAGAAATATAGAGAAACATAGAGAAACACAGTCTTACATCCCTTTAATCAGCACTGGGAGACCTTGGCTTTTCATAAGCTAGCTGTAAAAACAAGCCCCGCTCAGAAAAACAATGCTGGAGGACACCGTGAGAGCCAATTCCGGGCACTTGACCGTGCATGAATCAAGTCCACAGGACGATCTCCCACCGAGTCATGTGTGCATGGATATTTTATAATCTCGTGCTGTCAGTCACCATGACGCACAGTTCCAGAACTTTCCCTGTGCAACTGGCTCATGGAAAAAACCCAACTCTCTCTGAGAGGCACCCTGCTCGCTCCTACCCCTCCCTGGTTCCCATCTGCGCTGGCTGAGGAATGTCTTATCAGTACCTTCCCAGAGAAAAGGAAGATTAGCTTGGAGCCAGGGCTACCGTTAGTGAGGCTGAATATTCTAAGGGAAGCAGGGATGTATTAACCCCATCTGCAAGCTCTAAAAGGCATGCACTCATAGCTTAGTGTTTATAGCGCTTAAGACTGGCTATCTAAGCGCTATATAGGTGCCATGATGTTCCAAACACTCCAAAAATACCTATTAGCTACAGAGCTAGGGGCCCTCTCCCTGCCTGTCTATCAACAATGCATAATGTGACCTATTTCATACTAGGCCTGCATATTCCTTGTAGCTCACTACTGCATAATGGAAGTGCTACAACAGACTACTGTCAGCATTTTTAGCACATACTTTGAATACACTATTGGCTTTCAGCGGCTAATGCTGTCATCTAAAGCCCTGATTGGCAAGGCTGCAATTTCGTGTATCACTACAACAGTAGATTAGCGGTATGGCGAATTCAGTAGGCAAGCCTTAATGGTAGTGTCATGAGCACTGCTCCCGAGAAGCCAAGTCAAGCCCAGCATCCCCGGAAGCAGGCTCATGACCCTCGTCCCCGGCTCCAGCAAACCCCTATTGGGGCCCTTTGGACCATGTCCTGGCGCCTCTGGCGCCAAGCTCATAAGGAACCTCAGTCCCGGCGCCAGGGGCGCCGGGCTCATAATTCTTGCAAAGGTGCTTGGGTGGACCTACCTGTAGCAGACCATGATGCATACTCACCTTTGCAAATGCTGGCAGGATGAAGTCCCCAGCCTTCTTCTGGGAGGAACTATTCCCCGAACTGGGACTACTTTCTTACCTGGGTGGGGCTGGTGCCACTCCTTAGCTCTGGAACACAGGAACTATTTTACCTGGGCGAGGCTGAGGAAGAAGACACCCAATCACTCCAACACTATTTAAACCACACCCGATTGGGAAAACGTGCTTCGCGTTATTCTGCATCTGCAGCAGGACGCTCATCGAGTCAGCTCCAGCATTCCAGTGACATCTCCAGCTTCAGCTCAGCAACCTGTGGAAGAAAGACACGAGAACTATACTTACCATCCAGGAATCCGGACACCGGCAGAGCCTGCAAGCAAAAGAAACATAAGGTTAGCAAGTTGCAACACGTTCGCAGCCGCGCTCGCTTACCTGATTCATCTGTGCTTTCACGGATTCTTCGCGGCCTTCTCTTCAGCAGCCTAACGGCACCTGTAAAGACAAAGAACATTGTTAAGTAGGAATCGGGTGAAGGCGGCCGCATTTACTTTTCTTACCTGCTTTTGTGCGTGTATTACGATCTCTTGAACCGCAGCAGCCCGGCACCTGAAAACAAGAAAAGACATTATTTAAGTGCCATTAAAGACTGCAAGAAAGCCTAACACTTACGTGTTTCCCCACGTGCATCCGCGACTGGGAAAACGCCCGCAACATCTCAAGACCTGAAAACAGAAAACCAGGGACATTATTGAGGTGTCATTGAAATTCCCATACCTACGTACAACCGCACGTGTCGCGCTCTCAGTGACCACGCCCTCAGCATCCAGGCACCTGAAAAAGACAATGCAAAAACTTCATTAAAGGTGCCCATCTCTTCAAGACTATAAACTCTTTATACCTACTGGCATCCGCTCGTGCAGTAACGGCGGCATCACCTTTTGGCATTTCAGCACCTGTGCCACTTCTAAGGCCACAAAAGACTTTGAGGATCTCCAGTGACGTAACTGGAACCCACGCACCCCTGCATAAGTCGCAGGATGGAGAGCCCAGCATTTATACGCCTAAGGTGAGAGCTCACCAGGACATTGGACTTTCAGAGAGTTGGCGATTAGTGAGGAGGAACCCCAGCCAAACGGTCATTAACCCTTTTTTCTTCCGCCTGCAGAAACCTTACCCTGCAAGCCAGACGGTCAATAAGAGGGAGCCCAGTCCAGAGAGTCATCCGAGCTCTACGCTTCTCAATTGAAGAGACTATAACAGTTCAGGCGGGACCAGCGCCTCCGTGGGAATCAGGTGAGCGTTACAGGTAGCAAGCCAGACTGGATCAGAATTATTTCCCTTAAGTTTGGGAGGTTCAGTATTTGAGCCTAGCTGAAGAAGAGTTCTGCAAATGCTGGGCCTTGGTTTTGCAAAGTAGTCTGGATCAGGACAAGATGAAGAATTCTGGAACAGGTTGAAGAAGTCCAGAACAAAGCGTCCCGCAAAAATCAGGATGTAGTCAGGAATCAGTGTCTGTCTGTGTGTTGTGAGGTTCCCATATTTATCCTGCCAAGTGACATCACTCAGATTATGGTAGGGGCAGTATTACAGTCCACACCCGCTGTGATAGGTCAGAGGCACTTGCCTTGTTCTGGTTGGAAGACAGAAAGAGCTGTCATAATTTATGAAATGACTTTGGAACTCCCACAGTGATTTGGAGCAAAACTTAACTTTTCCATAAGTGCACATTTCTATAATTATGCCCTCTAATAAAATCAGACCCATGCATTACATTTACATTTACATTTTATGGGTTACATTTAAATCCAATTCCCATCTCATTGAGAGCTGGCTTTGTCATTCTGTGGAATTATTTAAATTTTAATCATAAAGGTTTGGCCTAACAATTCCCAATTCAGTACATATCTGTGCAATTACCACTAGAACACGGGTATACAATATTAGACTTGCAGCAGTAATAGTTTTGGCGCAATGAGTGTTTCATTATAACTTTTGTTCCTTATGCAGTACCAAGGTCAATCACGTCTTCAAATGTCTAGCATGAGTTCAGATTCATAAGTATGTATTTTTCACTTGTATACTTATGTTGGCTGCCATGTTAAGTGTCATGAAGTTCTGTGTTAAAATAAGTAATTTCCATTCAAAATCCATGTCAAATTTTTTTTTTCCTCTCTTCCCAAGTAAGCAAATGGCCAGTCCTTTGAAGTTCACTGAGAAACCTCCCCCACATTCTGCCCCTCCTCTGGGAGGATGGGGGTCCAAGCATTCTGTTGTCTGTGCCTGAAGTAAAGATGAATGGCTACTGAGGGTCTTTGTTCTGAGAATGTGAGGCCTCCCCATAGCAATTAGGCCTTCCTGCTAGCAGTAAGGTGTTACCCATTCTTATGACTGCATTTGGTTTGGAAGGCAACAATAGGATAACAGAAAATAAACTCACTGACCTGGTCTTCTTTTCTGAAAGGCGAAATGGAAGGCTCACCTCGAACTCTCTCCTCCAGTCCGACTAAAACCGAAGCTGAGGAGAAAGCTCTAGGGAAACCCTCGAGGGGGAGAAAACCCTGCGGGTGTTGATGTCGGGGCAGCTAGAGAGCGTTGACATCTGCGTATCGGAGCCACTGTAGTGCAGGTCTCAGGGATTTGGAGATCACTGGGACATCAGGTGAGTGGGATTATGGGAGCTATAGGTGGCTGTAGTGAAAGAGAGAGCACAATGAGTTATGGGCTCCAAGCAGCAAGAAAGATAGAGTTCTGGGCGATGTACCTTTCTTTCTGCATTGGTAAGATTCTTGGCAGAGATGAAACGTGGGAGTCATTTTCTTCGAAGTGGGAACACTGTCACCTAAAATAGCGGTTATAATTCAGAGTATGGCGGGAGAGAGAGAAAGGAGTAGATTTGTTCCTAAATCTACCGGTATAGCAAGTTTGTATGAAGGACCACTGTTGATCCGATCCTGTGTCTTAACCAGGGTGCAGGCTGGGAAAGGTAGTCCCGTGGAATGTAGGTTTCCCTGTTTACAGAAGTAAGAATATAAGAAAAGAAGGCAGAATGGTGACTCCACAGTAAGTGAAATTATATACCGAGGGGAACACCTACGGCGAGCCTGTATTCCGAAAGGATTTGATGTTCGCGAGGGACCACTGAGAGCACTATTGGTCCCGATGAGGGAAAGTTGAAGAGGGAGGCTCTGAAAGAAGGAATGACAGAGGGGAATTCCGTAGGTTGAACTGCCGGGATTAATGGAAAAGAAAGATCTTAATAAATCTAGAATCGGACTTACGAAGTGCAGCCTGTAACAGTAGCAACGTGCCGTGTTGTAGGAATCCGAGGTGTAAGTACTATTTCCGGGAGAGGAGGAGGAGATTCCTCCTTAGAGTCAGAGAGAATTAGTAGACTGCTACCTTGCAACTCCGACGCCATCTTATGAGGGAAGATGTGGATTGCAGCAATACGGCGCCACCGTCGCCATAGTGACCATTTCCAGTGTCCGTAAGTACCAGTGCCCGTAACAGTATGCCCCCTTATAAGGGAGGCCGTACTCGGCTTACCCGGGTGGAAACAGTGAAATGTGGGATGGATACGGTTCCATGAATGAGGTAACTGCAGTTTAAATGCAAATTTAGCATCTTGGAGACAGTTTGGAAGGAACAAGTCTCTTGGGGAGGTATTTGCTGGCCAACCACACTCGGTCCCCGGTGTGAATAGAAGGAGCTGGAGTTCGATGACGATCAGCTATTCTTTTACTCCTTTCTTGGGCATCTTGCAATGCTGCCCTAGCTTTCTCATGACCTTGTTGTATTAACCCCACTGTACAGTCCAAGTCGGGAAGTAGAGGAGTTGAATGAGGTATCGCCGTAGGGAATACCGAAGGATGAAACCCATATGAACAAAAAAAGGACTGGTCCTGATGGCTGAATGTGTTGCGTTGTTATATGCGAACTCCGCCAGAGGTAAATGGCTCTTCCACTTGTCTTGGGTTGTGGATATATAACATTGTAAATACCCCTCTAGCATTTGGTTAAGACGTTCCATTTGGCCGTTTGTCTGTTGGTTATACCCAGAACTTAAAGCCCGGGAAATCCCTAAAGTGCTGCAAAGATGTTTCCAATACTTGGAAGTGTATTGCAGACCCCGTTCTGAAATGATAGTATCAGGTAAGCCATGGAGGGAAAAAATGCCGTCCAGAAATACTTGTGCCATCTGGGGTGCAGAATGTATAGAAGGTGGAGGGAGGAAATGAGCCATTTTGGTTAAAGTGTCGACCGTAACCATAATGGTTGAACAACCTTCGGACGAAGGCAAATCGACTATAAAATCGGTAGAAATGACCTGCCATGGTCTTGTTGGCAGGGGCATTCCAGCTAATTCACCAATCGGAGGTTGTCTGGAGTCTTGGTCTGTAGACAGGTGGGACATGATGCGATGTAGTCCTGTACGTTCTGTCGAAGAGTTGGCCACCAGAAATGCCTCCGGATCTGTTCTAATGTGTTATTGACTCCTCGGTGTCCTGCTGCTTTGGAATCGTGACAAAGTCTCAACACCTCTTTTTGTACGTTTTCATCAGGCACGAATACTTTCTCGTCTTTGAACAGAAGACCTCTACTCTTTGTTAACCAGTGGTGCAAGAGGAAATCTGACTGTGAGGATTCCAATTCCTTAGACTTATCCTCTACCTTTTGTAAAAAGTGATGAATAACAGGCGCAAAGATTGCTTTGGGGAAGATTGGTTCTGGTTGGAAAGGATAGCGTTCTCTGGAGTCCCTTCAAAATAAAGCATCCACTTGATGATTTAATTTGCCAGTTAAATATGTAAATCCTTTTCGAAAGGGGGAAAGAAAATTAGCCCACCGGGCTTGTCGGCTATTACACGTCTGTGTATATTGAAGAGAGCGCAGGTTATGATAAAAATTGGCAAAGCCCAGAAACCTTTGTATCTCATTGATCGATTTTGGTACTGGCCATTCTGTGATTGCAGTGACCTTGGTAGGATCCATGGAGAGCCCTTGATTGGACAGCACATATCCTAAGTAGGTAACTCTCTCCTTGTGAAACTCACATTTTTCTAGTTTACAATGTAAATGTTGTTGTTGGAGTCTGTTTAGTCCTTCTTTTACATGAGCCACATGGTCCGAATTGGAAGAGGAAAACACCAAGATGTCGTCTAGATAGACAATAACATAATGTAACGCTATGTCAGCGAATATGTGGTCCATGAACCTCTGGAAAACTGCAGGTGCGTTCGACAAACCGAAGGGCATGACCCTATATTGGAAATGGCCAAAGGGAGTCCTAAAGGCTGTTTTCCATTCGTCTCTGGATTTTATGCGGACCAGGTGGTAGGCTCCTCGTAAATCGAGTTTCGTATATATTTTTGCTTCTCGAACAGCTTCCAATGTGTCTTGGATAAGTGGCATGGGATATTTATCTGGAATGGTGATTTTGTTTAAACCCCTGTAATCAATACAAGGGCACAGTTCTGTGGTGTTCCTTTTTGGGATAAAAAAAAGGGATGCTGCTGCCAGGGGGGTTGACTCTGTGATTAAACCATTCTTTAAATTTGTGTGTAGGTACTCTTTCAATACTTCTTTCTCTCTAGAAGACAAAATGTACATGCAACCGAACGGGAGAGGACTATTTGGGAGTAAATCAATAGCACAATCATCTCGACGGTGTGGTGGAAGTTCTGAGTATTCAGTCTGAGTGAAGACTTTCTGAAATTCTCGATATTCAAGAGGAAGGGTGGTGACTTCGTTTAACGCTTTAGAATTGGTGTTATTTTCAAAGTTTGGTGGTCCGTGGTGTGGCAAAGGGAGTGTAGAGTTTACGCAGTGATGAATGCACTTTTCGGATCACAAGAACAAGGTTCCAGCTGTCCAGTTGATATAAGGGTTGTGAACCCTTAACCATGGTAACACTAGAATAACCGGGTAATGAG
Source organism: Ambystoma mexicanum (assembly GCF_040938575.1). Taxonomy (NCBI): domain Eukaryota; kingdom Metazoa; phylum Chordata; class Amphibia; order Caudata; family Ambystomatidae; genus Ambystoma; species Ambystoma mexicanum. The sequence goes on along the minus strand of NC_090923.1, from coordinate 152,305,739 downwards.
CTGTCCTTATGATATCCAAATCCACTGTCTTTGTATGACAAGCTATGGTCATGGTTAAGGAATAGGTGCGGCTATTGATGGGATCAGATGTGAGAGGACTGCCATCCACGCTTTCCACTAGGATCGCCATGTTCTTAGCGGTGCGGGGAATATCATGGCTCTTAGCCCAATGATCATCTATAAAATTGCCTGCCCCCCCGCTATCAACAAGTGCAGGTACGTTTTCCAACCTTCTGTTGTTCCAGGCTAATGAGACATTTAATACGATCATGGCAATTTCAGAAGGGAGAGTTTGGGAAGCTGTGAGGGTGTTTTGTAGGGAACTAGTTGCAGAATTCGAACCCTGAACCATGGTTCCCTTCACGGCCGGGCACTGGCGTTTCCCGTCTTTCTGATGGGGCAATGGGACATTCTTTGACGGTATATGTATTGGCCCCACAATACATACATAACCCTAATGATTTTCTTCTCAATCGCTCTTCGGCTGAAAGTGGGCCGTGTGCGGTACCCAATTGCATAGGCTCTGCGTTAAGCTGGGGTTTGACTTGTGGAGAAAGACCTTCATAACTGGTCTTGGGACTTCTACCTTTCCGTTTTTCCCGGTTGCGTTCTTGGAGCCAATAGTCCAACTGCATGACTGAAGCTATCTACTCAGACATGTTGTGTGAACGAGGAACTCTAGACACCTCGTCTTTTAACTCTTCTGACAATCCACATCTGAAGATAGTCATCAATGCATCATCAGCCCAAGTCGTGTCTGCAGCCAACTGTTTAAATTTGGTTATATAGGTCAAGATGTCTTGATTTCCCTGTTTAATATCCATTAAACGCTCTTGAGCTGCAATGGTGACTTCTTGTCTGCCAAACATACTCTTGACACTATTGCAAAAAGCGGAATAAGAATAAAGTATGGGATTGTTACTGGTGACTAATGGGGTTGCCCAGGCTAAAGCGGCTCCCGTCATCTGTGCAATCATATGACTCACTTTGTCCCGATCTGAAGGAAAAAAGGCTGCCTTAAAGGCAAATTGAACGGTTCTAGGTTAAAAGTTCAAAAACAAAAGGCTCGAAAGCATTTTTTCGACACTAAAAAGACCGAAAAAAAGGGTTGCTTTTTAAAAAAAAAAAAATAATAATTTTAATGGGGGTTCCCCCCCAACCCCGCGTTTTCTTTATATAGAAACTTTTTTATATATGCTAAACTAAAAAAATATATAAATAAATAAAAATGTCAATCCTTTTTTTCGGTCATTTTCCTTTCGATCAAAAGGTCATTCGACCCTTTGCATTCGAACATTTGACCGGACACCAAATTGAACAGTACATGATTCCAAGAATTCTTTAACCGCGTGGGGATTGCCGTCAAACTTTCCCGAGGGCAGAGGATTCACTGGAAATGAATGGATCTAGCACCAAAACAGCACTTTGAAGATTTCAAAGCTGCATTTTAAAAGGAATTTTCGTATTTTAGCCCAATTCTGCGGCCTTGCTTCATGTTGAATGGAACAGAGCCCACTTGCATGCTCCTGCAGTGAGAATTCTGTCTCCCCCCCCTTTGACTATGTGGCAGGGGGTGCAGTCTTTTGTGATTGTGACCCACACACAGTTTTGCAGGTTTTTGCGTGCACAGGGGTTACCGCATCCATTTTTGGCTGTGTCTATCCCCATTTGTAATTTGATGCAGTGGGGCCAATTGGCATGGGTCAAAATATCCCACACTCCCCTCTTGTATATCGGAATTATAATTGCTCTGCTCCAAGATTCCGGTATTTGTTGTGTATCTATTATTCTGCCAAAAAGGGCTGTCAAAACCCGAGCCCAGAGTTCAGGGTTTGATTGAAGTATCTGGTTACTTAGGCCATTTGGTCCTGGGGATCGGGAAGATATTTTCTTTTTTTATTAGGGTAGTTACATCTTCTTGAGAAATGTTCAGGGACCATTATGTCTCAATAATGAAGTTAGGATTAAGCGAACCCACAGCACCATAACGTTTAGAAAAGTGGTCAACCCAGACTTGATCCTGGATGGCCCCATCTTGTGCTGTGCTGTATTGATGGGCCCATTCATTGATCCAATATTGGACCAAAAGTTATGAGAATTCTTTAAACAGATTGCCCTTAACATATGTTCTCCCTCTATTTGCAACTTGTGTGATTTATGGGATCTAGACCAGTTCCTATAGCTGTTATTCACAAGTCTAGTTTCCCTCCTATAATCCTGAGGGTCCTTATTCACCCTTTTTAGTTGTTTTAGGAGTCTCCTCATATCTCTTTTTTTATCTTTCAAATCAGGGCGTCAAACTTATGTTTGACAACTCGAGGGGCAGATCCCGATTCCGGTGGGTTAAGGTCCCATAGGAATTCAACAAATTTACTGGGTTGGCACATATTTGATAGTTCCACTTCTGTCAAGAAGCTGGTGACCTTCCCCAGTTCATCAACCAAACCCCATCCACCCTTTTTAAACTTCACCACTCTATTGCCAGCATTATTCAAAAATAGCTCTCGGGTGAAACGATGTTCTGAGCTCACCAATTTTATATCAAAAACAGCTTCGAGAATTGCATGGTCACTAGGGACCCCGCTGTTGATGGAGAAGTGGGTACACCTATTAAAGAGGCTCTTTGAAAGGAATGTATAATCGATTAGTGAGAAATTGTCTTCCCTTGTCCATGTAGGGGCCGAAGGAATATCCCCCATAATATTACCATTAAGCATAGATAGATCCCATCCCAACAGAATGTAAGTCTCCCATAACCAGGAGTTCATCAGAGGGGTACTGAGAGGTGTAGAGAAGAAGCAAGTCTGCTAATTATGATGGAAATCCAACAGCGCATAATTCAAGGGGTTCCTATAGATATTTACTATAATCCATTGGAGATAGAGATACCCGTGACCCTATCGGACAACAAAACCGAATGTCTCGAGAGGATGGCTCGGGGGCAACGTGCTCGCCTTGGGGTCTGGGTATTAAACGCGTTATAAATAACCAATCATATCGTATCATATCAATGGGTAAAAATGTTGTTTCTCCAAGCAATACATAGGCCCCCCGCTGGACGTCGCACCCCCTCCTCTGAAGCCAATTGATGAAACACTGAAAAGCCATCCAGCCCAAAAGAGGCCTTCAACTATGTCTCCCGGAACACTATCAGATTGAATTTATCAAAAATGTAGGCCCTTTTATTTTCATCACAGAAGGATTTATGGCCCCTAGTATTCCAGACCAACACTTTAATGGTCTCCTTTACTAGTGTGGCTGCACAGGAAAGCCCAATTAAGAAATAGTTGAGAAACAATCTCAGGGACCATGGACCACACATTGGGGGACATATTTTATTTTTGAGAATCATTATGCCTAATTTGTGATGCATTAGATGTAGCTATTTGTACATTGCATGTTTTTGGCCTGGATGGCAGATCCAAGGAAACTAAATAGCCCCTCATTGACCAGTCTGATCCAGATCTCCAGATAGCATCCACTCCCAGTCTGACTTTAAGCCAAGCTCCACTGTGTCCATTGATGGCAAGAATGGAAATCTAATAAACTCAATTTCTGCCGAAGGGAAGAACTGCAGGTCCAGAATTCCTTTCATTATTGAGAGGATCATACTTCGGTTCAATTCGGTTCTAGTTTTGTTTGCCAAGACTCATCTCGAAAAAAACACGTTTGGTACCCCTTTCTGAAGAGGACCCTGCATTTTTTCCATTTGCGCCAACGTGAAAGAACTAACCCTTGAACATGAACAGTTTGGTTGTGCAAGAACGTCTGTGTCTCCTAACCTTTGTGGAATTTCCAACACTTTGACCTCAGTAATCGGATTATTCTCCGAGAGATGATCGGAATCTCCTCAAGAGGTGGAGGTGCATCATTGACATTATTAGGGATTGGTGGTAACAGAATGTCCTTTCCACAACACTGGTTGGAACATAGCAAAGGAAAGTCTTTCCTACTATTCAGGAAGGTTAAACAAATGTCTTTTCTCCAATACAGGTTATAATATGCTGAAAAGCAAGTCTTTTCTAATTCTCTGGTTGATAAAATGTTCAAGTGAAACAACTTAATATTTCTCTTTAACACACCAGTACAAAAGGGTTTTTTCCTGGTATAGTTTCCTGCCAGGAAACTTCTCAACTGAATCTCTTGATTTCCTGACGGGAAGATCTACCTTTTGGCTCATTCAAATCCCCTAGTGTACTCTCCTGCCATGTAACTCTTTCCAAAATAGGTTCAACAACTGATGCTCTTATCAGGTCTCTCTGCAACATTCACGTTCCTCTTAGGTATCACACAATTACACTTCTTCTATTGTAAAGGATTGTTGACTTTAGTTATTACTTGTTCCAACTTCCCCCATACTGACAACCCATGTATGAGGGTTTGTTCAAGCTCTGTCTGTCAACCTTTCTTTCAACACCTCTTGGCACTGCTTATTCTAGGTTTCTCCTAACTGATATCTCATGTCAGGAGAATTGTACAACTTTTACCAATGTTTTGTGGCTTATCACAATGCTGGTTCCAGATTTCCCCCAACTGACATCTCATGTCAGGAGAATTTACCATATTTGCCTTTGCTGTTCAATTCTATTAATGTATTTTCATGTCCCCGGGGCCCACTACTCATTTAGGTTGACTCACCGGTTTACCGTGCAGGTGCTGTGAGGAGATTCCCTCGGGCACACTTTCACTTCCGAGCAGTGTCTCTTTTGGCTTGCTCTGGTGGTTCAGCCCCTCGGCGATGGAACTACTGCTGCTCTGCAGGACTGTGTCTCCCCTGGTCCTGCTGCGCACAGCTCACCCTGACTTCACTTCCTCATCTCTGGTCATGAACGCTTCCAGTTTGTTGCTGGCAGACGCTTCCCACTCTTCCCATGGCTCTTCTCCGTGAGTTTGCCTCTGGCTGTGGATTTGCTTTTTTTTTCTCTGCGCACTCAGCAGCCTTTATGCTCTCTCCTTCTCTGGTCTGTCAGCTTCAGGTGATTTCTAGGTTTAAATGTCACACGCAGCTGGCTTGGATATTGACAACTAGACTGCACGTTGTACTTGGTCTCACATTCCCTCCGCATGGACTCCTTACTCTTCTTCCTCATCTCAGCACTCAGGCTTTCTGGGACTTGGAGTCCAAGGAAGTTTCAAATGATTTTAAATTACGTTGGTGGACAGTTTTGTTTAAATTACAATCACCATAAACATTAGCTGTTGGATATGTTCAAGCCTTATGTACACAGGAAGACTGAATAGGGTTTTGTTTGAACTAAGTAGTTTTCAGATTTGTATAATTAAATGCTTCTGAATAATGACAACATGCCATCAAAAACCCTGGAATTAAAGGTTCTTCCTCAAAAGAAAGAGAAGCATACCGCTTCTCTCCCGATAGCAATCTGCTACCATGTGATCAACCATCAGAATACCACCACCAGGGTCAGGATCAGGTAGCCGCTGCCTTTTCCTGGCCAAATGGGAGGACACCTTAGGCTGGGGATTCATCACACACCACTCTTAGAATTAGGGGGAGAGAGTTTTCCCCTTTTTTTTGCTTGAATAAAAGTCTTTGCCAATCACCATGCCACCACTGGATCCGACTTGTGCTTGTGCACCCTTACACCAGTCAGTTGGAACTCAAGCCAGCCAGGGGAATCATAGGGCAAAGGTTAAGGTAGAAGTGTTTTTATTAAATAAAGAGCTATCCCCATTCAGAGCCCTATAAAATTCACTTTGGTCTCTGTGTCCCTTAGTGGTCAAAGAACTCAGGGTGTAGCCCACCTCCTGTTAACAGCGATTTCTATTTTAGCAGCTGCAGCGCTGCTCCCTACCCAGCAGGCTGCGAAGTGGGGGGTGGTATCCATGGGAGCTGTCTCTGCTCTGGGGAAGGGAAGAGTACACCCTTGCACAAACCAAGGCCAGGAAACGGGGGGCTATAAATGTGTCTATTTAGACTGTTTTGTGGGCTACGGGCACCCTAAACTGTCAACCCCTGTCTTGCTATTGACTTGCTCTGATCGTGGGAGATGGAGTTCAATATGACCCAGTCTATAGACATTACTACAAGGCCATTATTAACATCTCAACCATTGTGCAACTTAGGAAGTTGAATAGCGACTTAATGGAGGGTTGGCAGAAAAAGATTCTTATCTCTACTTTTAAAGTTTGTTTCCATGGGTAAGAACATCTACCACAGAACTTTGTTTTCACCCTTATTTGATATTTTAGGCATTGTTGGAAAAGCCATCAAGATATTACATATAATGAGAATCGTATCCAACCTTATATTGCGTTTCATGTAGTATAAGAGTAACATTTGCAGATTTGAGCATTCAGAATCTGCTCTGGGATAGCTATCAGCGCAAGCCAGAGAACAAGTTTATAATACTACCAGATCTCTTCTCTAAATAAAAGGCTTAAACTTTTCTGAATCAGATGGTCGCCATCTTTTGATTGTTTCTTGGAATGTCTCCTGTTTAAATTGACATCTAGGTGACCCAGGATATAGTTTATTTATTAGGGTTCATTATTATTTTGCTTTAGAAGACCTGATAAATTCCCTGGTTCTCCTTAGATGGCTTTGGTAGCTTTAATTCTTCAGCAAAAAAAGGGTTGGTTGGTTGGAAGGAACAAAGAAAGGGGGTGGGACGGTAGTGATCCTTGTAGCAAATTGGCTCTGTTGAAATCGTACACTTGTATGCTCATCAAAAAACACTTTTGGTTGTATCTATAACATTATTCGGGGGGGCAGTGGTGTGTTCATTTGTATTTTGTACAACGATCATCAAGGGTATGGCTTGGAGCCTGACTTCATAAGCCTCTCCGATACGGTTACCAACCATTCCGATTCTTGTCCATCTGCAGACCGTAACCCTAATTTGAGGCTGGGTGCTCTGGGAACAGACCCTTATTGGATGATTAAGATAATGCTTTCAGAATTCTGCAATTGTATTAAAGGACCAACCCCTTATACGAGTGGTCAGTTATTATTGCTGAGTTGGGTTTGCACTTTGTGAACAGTAGATTCTTATCTGATCAACCCAGTCAATTTACTTTCCAAATTAGTAGACATGCTTCTACCATTGATTCCTTTTTAATCAGGGTGTGTGACTGGTGTCATGACCACTATTTCTCTGTTGAGACTCACCCTGAAAGAGAACATGACCCTTTTGATTCTCAATAATCCTGAGCCCAGGCAGAGAGAATGGATGGATGATGGGAAGGTCTAGAAAAATAACTAGTTTATAATAGTTTCATCCAGGATGCATTACCCACAATTGAGAAATGCTTGTCTAATCTTGTACAAGGACCTCGAGCTGTTAGCTCTACGTTAGCCTTATGCTGACTGTGAGAAACCTGCTGAGGTACAGGTGCTGTCCCTTGATCACAGCGGGTAACTGTGTGGGTTTGTGCACCAAAAACTGTAGGAATTTTAAGAAAATGCTTTTAAAAGCACTAAAGGAAGACAAGCGGGCTATATAAAAGTATGAAAGTGCCTTACACGAGGCAAAACAGCCCTGGCAGTGCTCACTAGGGTTCAAATTGGAACAGGCAGCTCCTAGTAGGAATGTCAGCAGAATCTGAAAAGCAGTTTCAAGATACATGGGGTCCCAAAATCATTTGAACAACTCTGACAATTTGGCAAATGGGTCAAGTATTTCACCTTATTAGATACCTCGGAAGATTCTGACAAGGTAATGAAATAGTGGTACCCTGTAACCGCTCAGACCCGGACAATATCATTGAGGCTTCAATTACCTTCACATGTGGTGAAGTTCACCTGGCCCTTGCAAAGTCATTAAGCGACAAAGCTCCAGGTACTGATTTAGTTCCTCTAGATATTTTTAAACATAATCCATCAATGTGGGCACTCTGCATTTACCCAGCTTTTTAACAACTTTTCCAACAATGGCTCAACTATATGCGCTGGAAGTATTTGATTTACAAATCTCGGATTTAGCAAAATCTTTAGACCTCACCATTGACAACAGCCTACCTTCCATAAACACATAGCCAAGAAGGCCAAAACAGCTTGACTCAAATCTCCACCCTTTGCAAAATCAAACCCTTCATCCGGCCAAAGGACTTCTGGACCATAGAAGAGGCCCTTGTGGTGTCACATTTTAATGGGGTAAATGCCCTCCTGATGGGGATCCCAAACACTCACATTGCTCCCCTAAAAATAGTCCACCATGCTGCATCACACCTTATTACGGGTGCAAAGAAATTTGACTGAATCAGAAACTACATTGGCTTCCTCTCCATGCCATAATACTGTTCAAGGCAGCATGTATCATCTGCCATGCAGTGTGAGAAACCTGAAGGTGTCTCCCTAACTAGTGCCCAGGGATCTGTCAACCAGGTGGCCAGTACACAGCAAGTGCTATTGGATCCAGTTCCTGGGGGTGGACCAGTGCGGGAGGATCACCTGGATGGGGGGTTCCTCGGGGAGTGGAGCGGGAACACAGGATGAGATGCAGTATTCCCCTTCTCATAACTCCTTCCCTATCCTGCTACATAGGATTCCCAACCTCTCTACCCCCCCCCCTTTTCACAAACACTTTTGCACACCACAAGAGACAACAGACTAACATTAGGGACTGATGAGGCCCAACAAGGCTGAAACACGTGTATGGGGTTGCTGTTGGTACTCTTGTTCAGAGAGGAATTGCCATAGCATTTCGGTGCTGGACTGCCCATGTGGGCGGGACAAAGACTGATCTGCAAATGGATATTTCCCATCTGTGAAAGGTACAGTGAGCAAAAAGCGTGTGCTGCAAACTCTCATCTCAGAACAGGTTATCATGCCATGTTCTTTCTGGAGAGGAGCGCCTGCTACCTTTTTTTGAAATATTTGCGGAGATTTAATTCTGCACTATTTTGATAAACAGAATCACTTGATTGAATTCGGCACTACGACATGAACGGTAGCTGAATGAAGAGGTCTTCGGTGGCGTGAAGACCTGTTCAGGAACATCCACATGCTCAATGGAAATACAAAGGGTGACATTCCGTCGGGCCTCACTTGGGGAAAGGGTCAGATGGGAAAACATTAGATTACTTCTTTGCTTCTGATAACATGCTGGGCCATTTGCAACGGTTAATGGTCATACCAACAAACCAGAGTGATCATAGGTTGTTGCAACTGACTTGCCTTGCCAAGGCCACAAGAAGTTTTGATTATTATTATACCCCTTTGAATGCAACTATGGGGAGAAACTGACTTGTTATCAAGGCAGAAAAAATTGACCTCTTGACTAAGAGATTGGAAACGGAAGTACTAAAGGATCAGTCCCTATCCAGGGAGCCCGTTAGAGCTTATTGCCAAATGATGTGGGACTTCGCTGAACATAAAAAGGAATGCTCAAGACGAATATTTACACCTGTGCACAGCTTTGACAGGATAGTGGCTGCCAAGAACCAATGTCTAAACTCCGAAGTGAGGAGCCTAAAAAAAGAGGGCTCGTCGGAAGCACTAGTGAGCTGCAAGAAAGTAAAGCTGGCCTATCGTAATTGGGTTTGTGCGCACAATTATGTGCCGATGCATCGAGATGCTGAAAACATTTTAAAGAACATTGAGACTAAACACCATCCCAGATTTGGCAGCGGGTATTGTTAGACAGAATCCGGTGCAGTGCCCTTAGGGGCCACTATACACAATTAAGAGCACAGGTGGCAATAGAGGTTTTACCTTTGGTACAAGCCCGTACTACTAAGTTATAGTGGTAGCAGTAGCAGAGCAGCCAGGCTTATCTCAAGAGTATATGAGCAGTGGCAGAGATTACACAAAGGGACCATGATTACTGTGGCTCAAGCAAACACTGACTCAAGGTTTCAGGTAAAAAATATAAGTACATTTATTTTTCAACCATCAGTTATAAACACAACACCTCTATTAAACTTTAAACAAAACCACACGTTAAATATACTACAACTAACCAATTCACTGTGTACAGTAGGTCTCAAGGTAAGTACCCTGTGTTTGAATGAACCGGTGTTATGAACAAAACACGATACCGCGGATACGGTTGCGGCCACTTTTTGACAGTTCGGTCTACTCAATAAACACGTATCTGTGACATGAAATGCTACCGGGGCAAAAGCACACTTAGCACCTGAGATACCCAGAGGGAGTTGGAGGCAAAAATCACAGGCAATAATTAGGTTAGGAAAACGGTATCGAGAAACACTCAGAAACAGGAGTTCAAAAGACAAAGGGTCGGAGCCAGAGTTAAGTGACACCGGAGACCTGTTGCCGAAGATCACACCGTTGGACAGTTCACGATTCAGTGTAGCCAAAAAGTACTTTGATATTGTCAATGTGCAGAAGCAAAAGTTATAAGAAGGAGGGAAGACAAGGGCGAGCCTTGAGGATGAAGAAAAGGGATTCACCCAGTTTCCTCGAGTAGAGCACAGTACCTTATTCCAACGATGCAGCTGGTGCCCTGGCAGTTGTTCCTGTTGGTTTCCCGCAGACCCACGATTCCTGGAGCTTCGTTGTGAAGGAAAACGTCTGAAGGGGGTCTGCACCACACAGGGATGAGGCTGGCAGCAGCGACAATGAATAGGTGCGCTCCTTAAAAACAGGAGAGGCTCAGCAGGTGGCTATCCGGACCACTACAGCAGTGTGCAGCAATTTCGACCACGGCAGAGATCTCTGGCTGAAGATGATGAGCTGGTTATCCCCACCAGGCTCAAGGGAAGAAGACTCCGGACTGGATCTCCTCTTAGTCGTTGAAGGGAAGATAGCTCAGGACTGCAGCAGGGCTTCACTGGGACGGGTAGTTGCAGCAGCCGTCGTTCTCTCTGCTTCTCTTCGGTTCCTTGTAGTTCCAGAGGCGACTCTGACTTCTAGCCCAAGAGACCTGCCTTTTATGCGCAAAAAAACCCCATTCACACAGCCTGGCTGTCAATCACGCAGCAGGGGGGTTGTCCAGCTGGGACAACCACCTCAGCCAATCATGGCAAAGTGTGACTTGGGTTTCCTAGGATACCCTGTGCAGGGGGTGACTACACCCCTTCCCCACATTCAGTCTACCTAAACACCCAGGCGCCATGAGGAGGGCTTCTCTGCAGAAGCCCGCCAAAAGACGGTGAACAAAGAAGGCAAACCTAGTTTGCCGCGCAAAGTAAAATACAAGAAGGACTTTAACAAAAAGAAATGGTAAATAAACCCAACCGGAGCCAAAAGAAAGACAATTTGGTCAAGCGGGTTTATGTTCGAGGCTAATATGATAGCCAAGAACAGTACCACGTTTATCGAATATGATCGCGCTAAAAAAGTTAGGGTAGATACCACTGCCACCAGCCAAGTCTAAATGTTAAAAGAGCGAAACAATGCTCAGGGAGGTACAGACAGAAAAGGGGTGCAGATTAGCCCTTTCCAGTATTCCATGTAAAATGAGGTGTACTGGGTCTGTGGTAAAAATGACTGTGTAAAGTAAATGGCAACTTTACCTTTCTCTGGGGGACAGTAGACGGCCCCAGCGAAATTGAGTTAGAGAGAAATCTTAAAGACAACCCAGGGTACTACCCCTGGAGTGGTGTGCACCAGTGCCCAAGATCACACAATGAGTAAAAACACATAGGCCAAAACCCATGTGAGAGTGGAAAAGGGTGTACACTCTTACCAGGTGGCAAAAATAAACTCCAGAAATCCAGCAAAGTTTCTTGGGTACTCACTAGGTGAGGGAAATTAGCCCTAGAAGGAGAATTCTCCCTAACAGGTATATGGTGTCAATTTTCAACAGGAGGCGCTTACCCTCAATGCGGTATCGGCCACGGAATGGGAAGATCACTTTGTGGCACTGTTTCAGTTGTCGGAATCTTCCTTGGGAAAAAGATGCTCCCAGATGAGTGGGGGGTTGACCTTTGATACAACTAGGGAGGAGATCCTCTGTCTCAGCAAAAAAGCTAGCAACTCTAGGGCCCCGGCCCTGATGGAATGACTAACGCTGTGCTTAAAAAGAACCCGGAGCTGCAGGCATCATTTCTGTGGGTTCTTTTTGATCATATTAAGAAAGTCAAGAAGGTCCCTACCTCATGAAAACCTCAATCATTGACCCCATTTTCAAAAAGGGCGACAGGACAGTGCTGTCCAACTATAGGCCAATTGCCCTGTTGTATGTGGCTGGAAAGATTTTTGCGGCCCTAATATTACAAGGTCTCATGAATTGGAGCTTGGAAGGGGGATACTATGACATCAGACAATCCGGGTTCGTGAAAGGAGTGGGTACGACCCTTAATGTGTTCTTGTTAAACATACTGAAAACTCGTACAAAAGAGAAGAAAGGCACTAAGAGCTATCTAGCTTTCATAGACCTTGCCCAGGCCTTCGTTGCAATAAACCACAATAAACTATGGGTCCAATTGGAGGAATGGAAATGTCCGGAAGATCTACTAGAAGCTATTAAGGATTTCTACTCCGAGACCTATTTGCAAGTAAAATTGGATGGGAAGCGTCTGCTGTCTAACCCAATCTCAACCATGAAGGGCCTCAAGCAGGGGTGTGCTTTAGCCCCTGCCCTCTTTAATCTGTTTATATCTGACATTAACAAGGCATTGACGAGCGCAAGACGTTTTCCTCCAAAATTAACAAGGACCCCCTTGGATAGGCTTCTTTATGCAGACGACCTGGTTCTCATCGATCAGACCCAGGTCAGACTGCAAAAACAACTGGATGCCTTGCAGGCATATGTACATGAAAATGGTTGAAGATTAACAAGAGAAATCCTGCATCTTGGTCTTGGAATCAGTGGAGCCTAAAGGAAAGAAGAATGATTTGTGGTACATGAATGGTTTAAAGGTATTGTGGGTTAGCTCAATGACATACCTGGGGACAGTGGGTTAACAACAGTCTCACGTATGCTCAAAGAATGGCAATCTTAAAGAGCAAGATGAAAATGCTAGCTTCCCAGTCCGGGATCATTGAGAAGAAATACTGTAAATGTACCTTGCGCCTCCTAATCCAATTCTACAGAATGAAGGTGGTTCCAATAATCACCTATAGTGCTGAAGCTTTTTTTTGCCTTGCCTGCAAAACTTGGCCATGGCTGGAGGGTGTATTCTGGAAACAGGTACTTGGCCTACCGCATGGAATGCCCATACAAGCAGTAAAAATGGAGTTGGGATTAAATTCCCTCTACTCAATAGTTGTATGGAAATCGCTTGCGTTGCTCCATAAGTGCAGGTCACCGTCCCCGTCGAAAGGTTTCGAGATACTTCAGAAAGCCATTACAGAGGGTACTGAAGGCATGCTACGGAAATGGTTGAACATCTGCATTACAATTTTACAGAGCCTAGATGTCACAGAGGATTTGTTAATTACTAATCTGTGCAAAGTCAGAAGGAAACTGTGGGCAATGGATTGGATCCAAACTCAAGATGAAAGATCACTGTATAAGCGCTATGGGAAATCCCTTTTGTAAGCACGCATGCTTCATTCATTGCCCAAATACTTGGTGAGATTCCTGAGCAGCTAACATTGCACCCAGTTTGTGCGCTTCCATCTCAATGCATACCCAACCAGAGAAATTGTGAGTGCCTGGAGGGTTAGGGATGGAAGCAGGCCTGATATGACTGGTACACTATGTACCTCCGATTCAACAACTGAAACATTGCAACACCTGGTTCTCACATGTCCGGCAATAACTGAAATAACAACGAAATGGCTGGCGACTTTTATTAATGACTTTCAATCATTATCTGAGGCCCAATGGTGGGACAAACTGATTGTGGGGAAAAGCCTTTCATTGTCTTTGGCACAATTAAATCTCCTAAAAGAAGTCTTTTTCCTCTTAGGATCAATTGAATTGGACAGCTCTGTATAACTGACAGTTTATCTATCATCCTGAGTGCTGATATGGGCTTCCTCTTCCTTCATCTTTTCTTTTCCTTCCCTTCCTTCCATCTCTTTCAATTTCTGATTTGTTCAGAAACAGATGTTGGAACATGGTTATTAGCTGTTTTCATTTCTGTAATATTTAATTGTTTTGTTTTCTCTTTACATTAATGAACTATTGATGGTGATTTAGTTGTACTTGGTAAAAGGTAATTTTTTACCTAATACTAACTTACAAAATAAGTTACTAAGTGGCCAGCTGCCTCCATAACCAGTTTCAGGGCAACCAGAGACACAGAAACTGCTCTCCTGAACACCCGTGAAGCCCTACTCTCTAATCTGGACACAAACAGTCCCTCTGGTCTGATCCTCCTTGATCTTTCTTCTGCCTTTGACACCGTCAACCACTCCATCCTCATAAACTGTCTCCATGATAGCCTTGGCATCATGGACAGGGCACCGGCATTGCTTACCTCCTTCCTTTCAAACAGACCATCCCAAGTGCAATTGTGTCCTTTTCTCTCCTCCACATCACTCTCTACCTGTGGCATCTGTCAGGGCTCTATCCTATCACCAATGCTCTTCAACATGTACTTGGCCCCTCTAGCCGACCTGATCTCCACCTGCTCCCCTCATTTTCAAGTGTTATGCAGACTACACACAGCTCTCTTTCATACTGCCATCCTCTTCCTTCTTCCTCATATCTGACTGCTATTCAGGCATGGTGCTCTGCCAATGATCTCTACCTTAATGCCAGCAAGATGGAGATCCTTCTCATTAGGACACCTGCTCCTTGTTTCCCCCCCACTGTCTGGCCTGACTCCCTGAGTCCCTTCACCCACTTGTGAGGCAAAAAACCTTGTGATTATAGTTGACTCCTCGCTCTCCTTCTCTCAACACTTCACAGACCTTGCCAAGAAGTCCAACTTTCAGCTGCGCCTTTTCAGGAGCATTCTACATTTCCTCACATTGCCCCAGAAGCTCAACGTCTCCAGAGCCCTGGCTCTCTGTAGGCTGGACTACTGCAACACCCTCTTCCACAATCTGCCTCTTTCCTCCCTTTGCCCCCTTAAACTAATCCAGAATAGCACTGCGAGAATAATCCTCGGCATCAAGCCCAGGGACCATCTCTCTCGAGGCCATACATCTCTCCACTGCCTCCTAGTGACCGCAAGTAACCAATTCAAGACCCTTTGCATAATCCACAAGGCTGTCTAGGTCCTGCGTCCTCTCTACATCCAGATTACCCCTCCCTAAATACCTCCCGACAAGGGTCCTTCGGTACTCTGGCTCCAACTCTCTGAAGGTCAAATGTTTCTACAAGCAAAGAGTGGGAGATAGATCTCTTTCCAAAACTGGGTTCTCTCTCTTGAATGGCCTCCTTGCCCCATCAGACTTGAGGTAGATCTTCTTAAGTTCTGGAAACTTCTCAAGACTTTCATTTTCTTCTCTTCCTTCTCTCTCTCGCTCCCATGCTAACTTTCCCTCTGTCGCTGCGACTGGGGTCTGGTCCCTTAAGAGTCATACAGGGGCCAGACCACCCTCTACCAGTCACCCGAGCATCCTTTGCCACCACTTGCCTTCAGGATTCCTTCCTGGACTAGCCCAACCTGGTCCACCCTGTCCACCGCACTCATCCTCTTTCCCATGGTACTGGTGCCTTGCCCACCCCCCCCCCCCGACTCCCAGCACTTGCCCACCACCTCCCTTTAGGCACCCCCTCCTGCACTTCTCACTCTACCCCCGCCCCCTGCACTTACCACCATTTCATGCGCATGCACGGTGGGATTGTCACAAGGTCAATAAAACTGTTATTATGTTCTACTTTTGTGGTTCCCATGTCCCGCCCCCAACGTGTCTTGTGGCACCTGGAAGAACTTGTGTATAGGCGCCATACAAATACCAATGAATAAATACCACTTACCTGGAGGCTAAGATCTACATATCTGGTGTCAAATGCAACTCGTGCAGCAAATCAACCAACCGGCTTGAAATCGCAACTCGTCCACAAAGAGAGAACCTGCAAACAAATCCTTCTTTTGTCACACACCCAACCTCTAGAACTGTGTCCTGGTGTGTTCCTTTCACAAGCCCATGCCTGATTTGCACGAAACAGGAACCTTGACCAATGTGGATGATCTGTGGATTAAATGCTCAACTATGGAAGAGCATCTGACCAAAATACAATATGTTCTTGTCCAGCTGCGAAAAGCTGGTATGAAATAATCATTCTAGAAAGCATATTCTAGGAAATGAAATTATAGCTGAGGACCTCAAACTCTGGAAAAAGAAGGTTGAGGCATTACTCAAATTTAAGAACCGCACAACTCTGCATGAGTTGTGAAGCCTCCTTGGACTGACTAATTGTAGTCCAAAATTCATTGAGGATTGTGTGTTTGTTGCGTGTTGGGGGCTTGAGGGTAGAGACTTGTCCCCAGAGCCAATGGGAGAAAATTGCACAAGAGGCAGGAGCGTAAGGAGTCCTGCAGACAGGAAAGTATAGGCAATAACTAAAGACAGACAACAAAGGCAGTGAACTGAAAGTGACAGGGAGCACAAGTAAGACAAAAATGTTAAATTCCCACTTGGGGTGCACGCTGAATGGGGGAGGAGTTTCCTACATGTCTGGGGAAACACAAGCATTCTGAGCTGGTTGTTATTGCAGTGGAGCACTCTGAATGCTCATGGAAAAGAGCAGCAGGAATGGGCATCTGTGTTTGGACCCTAAGGTATGAACAATGAAACAATACTCATAAGACTGGAGCCTGGGGGACAGCTATGTCAATGGTTGGGCTCACTGGTTCATGCAAGCAGGTCTCTGTTAGACACAAGATGTCGATGTCTTCCTGGACAATGTAGTCATGGATATCCTGAGCATGCTTATTTAACGATCTAGTGCTTAAGAGACCTATTTTGACCTCAAGAGTCTTTGTTGGTGAGGCCAGAGGGGTATATTTTAATTGGATCTTTCTCTGTTTTTCAGAAATCAACTTGGTTGGTACTGTTTTATTGATTTCTGCTGTAAATTGTACCGTGTCTTTAAAGATGTGAGTAATTGGGGAGTGAGTTTGAGGAACTCCGGAAGTATTATTTGCCAGCAGTGTATTTGATGTAGTGCCTGATGTGCTTGGGCATGGCTGAGGCTCCAATGTTTCTCGTCTAATGTTGAGATAATGCTGCACCAGGGATAGTTGGTGTAGTTGCCTAGCCTGGGCTGCTAGTTCAAGTATCTTTAGGTACCCCATACCTTAATTAGGGCTTCCAGAAGATAGATGGTAGTGGAGGCAGAGTATCTTGCTGAGTGCCGATGGATGGCGTGGACCGGCATGGACTGGCGTAGACCAGCTTGTCGCGGAAGTGCCGGCACTGACGCGCCTGAAGTTTCCTAATAAGCAACACCGGTGTTTCTGGGAATTGTAGTTCCCTAGAAGTGTTTTACTCGTGCTTCTCCGTGCGAGGCTATGTGTAACCAAGCATGGCTTCAGGAGAAAGTGTGTCGGTTTCTTGAAGGATAAGTAGGTTGTCAAGCAAGAATTCCAAATTTAACAGGCTTTTCCCAAGCAGAGTGCAGGAGTTTAAAGATCCTCCGGCACCCGCAGCGTAACGTACCGACTGAAAGTAAGTCAACTCTCAGGCAATCCCAAAGGAATGAAAGTCGTAGTTGAGGGCTATGCGCAATGATTCCAGCGTAGTATTAGCAGTAGTACAAATGCAGTAGTAAATTACAATGTGAATCTCACTAATAACAATAGAAAGTCCACTATCTAGTATGGCGCTGCAGCGTGACAGCGTGGCAGCGTCTACCTTAATCTGTTCTCACTAACCTTCAATAAGATGAATAGAGAGGGATTATATCTGGACCGGCGGGACTGGTGTAGACCGGCTTGTCGCAGAAGCGCCGGTGCTGTAGCACCTGGCGTTTCCTGATAAGCGACGTCAGTGTTTCTGGGAATTGTAGTTACCTAGAAGTGTTTTACTCGTTCTTCTCCACGCAAGGCTATTTGTAACCAAGCCTAACGGCAGGAGAAAGTGTGTCAGTTTCTTGAAGGGTAAGTGGGTTGTGAAGCAAAAATTCCAAATTCCATATGAATTTTTCTGTCCTTATACGACAGATTCAAAATATAACATAAACACCAGTTTTAAAAACACTTGAATCAAGATCTGACAATAGTTCTGTTGTATTCAACTCATTAGGACACAGTAAGGTTGAACGCACATCAATGTAGTGAGGTTAGTATGAGTGACTTAGTGTGTTGTACTTCATTTCAATACACTAATAAGTCGACACATTTTGTGTTTCCAGCATGGGGGATATATGTAGGGAATTTCAGATTAAGTGCATATGCTATCCTCTGTGCTTTCCTCAGGACTATGAAGCTAAACATGATGTGGCCCCAGTCAAGGCTTCTGGTTGCGGACCGAGAGACTGATATCTGGCGGTAGCTTTGTGTGTCTTGGGCTGTTTTCTCAGTTGGACTGTTGTCGGTACAGTACTAAGTCTTTTTTAGAAGCTGGTCAATGCTGATTGTTCGGTAACGTGGTATTTCGGGTGGAATTCCGTTGCATTCATATCAGTTCTTGAACTGTTGTTCGAGTAGGGGATTCCTACGAGACAACGGCTGACTGCTTCAAGTCGGGAAACCGCTGGGACTGCATGAATTAGCTTTCTTTTCTTCCCGGGGAGTAGCTCCTGCAGTTGTTCCTTCTCAACTCTCATACTTCTTCTCATAGGAGAAGTTGCCACTCCTATGTGACGTGAGAGGGCCGTGTCAAGGGGATAGAAGTGTGGATGATCCAATCCTGCGACCTGCATTGACTGCGATGTGTCGGTGGAAACTGAGTAGCACTGTTGATGATGTGCGATGCATGTACCTCTGGCGGATAGCCAGACTTTGTTTGCGATGTTCTATAAAAACCAATACATTTCTATCGTTAAAAAAAAAAAGAAAACAACTTCACAGATCCCTCTTCCCCTCTTGCCACCTCACTTGTTTGCAGGCCATGAACATCTGAAAGTTATTTTGTTGGATGTAGCCGAATCCCTTAAAATTGACATCGCACTCCTAGGAGGTGGCCCTCACAACTGCAGTAAGCATCTCTGGCCCCAAACCTCTGCAGTTGTCACTCACCATTCAAATGCATGAGCAGTATAGGCTCCTCATTGATCAAGCCCTTTTCCTCACTGCCTAAATATGCTCAATTGTCCAATCCTATATTTTCAAACTTAAATTCCTTGGTTGTATATTTCCCTTTATATCCTTCCCTAATATCCTAATCTCCACAAACCTAGACTATGACAATTGACTCTGTCTGAGCTTTCAACCCAGACAGTTATTTCTTTTAAAAAGGGTGCATTTAGATATACCACATGTCCCATACTTTATTGATCCTCAATTCATGTTGCATCTCAAACAGAATTCAGTTCGACTGTGTGCATAATTTATACAGCATTCACAGGTCTTAACTCAGATATCCCCATCTCCAAATTCACCCCAAACACATCTTGCAACTCTCATTGCTCCAGTAATGTTTGATGTCTCGAGTTTCCAAAACTTCATAAAACCAACTTCAAAAGACCCTTCTCTGAACTCTACAAAAACAAAATATCCCTCAAATGTTTGTTGACTGTTTCTACTCCTGACCATGCTGAAGTTCAGTGCTATGCAGTCCCTCTGGTGGGTTACTCTCTTTCTCTCGCTCCCCAAGCTGTGATCTATCGCTGTTTTACCACTGATACAATAGTGCCGGGAGGCTTGTCCGTACATTCACGGTCCTTGGTCTCTTTCTGGCTTATGTGGGGGGCTGCATGCTGTTTCGGGCTCGGTTGCTGGTGAGATCCTTACAAAAATGAGAAACTAAGGCAAGCATTTTGCCTAAGGGCATTGCAATAAATCAGACTGACACAAGGGTAAGGGTTACAAATTGAGTTCCTCTCAACTTCCCCTCAGGGTTAGGGCTGCCTCTGGAATTTCCGTATGATAGGCCTCCCACCTCCAACTGAGAGGTGTACCCTGGCCCTGTCACTGCATGCTTTTCATGGTCCCCAATGTAGAAGGAATACATGAGAATGCTATAGAAATAAATTATAACAGAAACTCCTAGAATTTCTAAAAATAAATCTCATTAATAGATTATTGAAAAATGTTGGGGATAACTACAAAGTCCAAATGTCATTACACACTCAAATAGAGTGTGCTGTGTGTGAAAAGTAGTGTTCCGCCCCTCCCCAATAAACGGTATCCCCCTTTGATATCTAGGTTTGAATATATATTCAAACCCGTACTCTTTGGCACTCACTCCCCCCACATATTCGACACACCCAAGAAATGACCTTCCGCAAAGCTCTAAAAACGTGGCTCTTTCCATGATGTTGACTATGACCATCCGAAGCGACTATGACCCTGCATCCTGATGACAAATGGTTAATGAGATCACGAGCAATGACGCCACTGAATACGCTTATTAAGTATCTATTAAGCAATCACTTGCTTGAAATCGGGAATAGCGAGCTCATTAGATCATAACTCCACCGAAAAACACTCACCTCCCATATCACTATGCTTACTCGCTACTCTACACCAACACACAATTGGACTGCAGCTACACCTCTCGATCAATTTCGGCCTACCTGCTCACATACGAACACTACTCCATGAACACCTCATCATTCTAATAAAACGCAGCTACACCCCACGGAAACCGGCCTAGCTGTACACATAAGCGTCCTACACAGGCCTATCGCAGCCAGAATCCAGTCTTGGTGTCCATCCTCCAAACCGCACGCATTGAACTGATATCAAATACCACCACACCTAATGCTAGGCTGCAGCTACCATCAGGCAATTGCATCAGCTGCGTACATAATTGGTGCATCCAAGCACCATATGACACCTTACTCTCTCAACAGACCTGGACTACGGTCCCCAAGGGCCTTAAACCTACCAGCGATTTGAGGGGATCAATGTGATTACTGCAACCCCGATAATTGCGACGGATGAAAATGAGGACTTTGTTTTTGTTTAACCCCCTTTACACCACATAGATATGCAGGGGCAGACCCCTGCAGCCCCTCCATATTTCTATAACATCAAATAACCACTAGACTAAAAGGTTTGAAATTTCCGCCGTCGTAATTATGAGGGCGAAATGTTGGACCATTACCCTTTGAGGTCATACCATTGCTATATAGAGCACTATATGAATGCCAAATAACATAACATAACATATATAGTAGAGACCTTGATTTTATCTTATAACCCATTGTTAAGAGTAAGTGGGTACTTATTTTGTATGTTGAGATAATATGGTAGGCCATAATCATAATAAATGTATGGCCTCTGTTCAGTATCATTTTTATTGGGATAGGAAAAAGATTGGGATGGGGGTGCTCGAGAGCCTGAGTAAGATGGCGGCAAGGTGATGTTACTCTGAAGAAGGCGGGTGAATCTCTGAATGAATATGCTTATGAAATGTGGTTTGGAACCAAAGAACGAGCAACAGCATGAGCATGACTGGGGGAACAGCTCGGCGCTAACCCCATGCGCTTAGCTGGTTGGGACGCTTAAAACGTTTAAATGGTGTGATGAAGGCTGTGACATGCCTCAAGACAAACGGTGCTTCCAGCACGAGTATCCAGCGGGGAGCTAATGCAAGAGTTGGACCATCGCGTACTGTGTAACAGCCGGTCCCCCTGGCTATGCGATGGCAATATGAATGGACTGGCTATAGCTACAAGCAAAGAAAAGATAAAACCATACCTCCCATCTCGCACCCTTAGATCAAGCACTTCCCTCCTTCTAGTGATTCCACCCTCTAATTTGTCAGGATCAGAGGAGCCGCATTTTTAACCTTAGCCGAACTCTGTGGAACTCGCTCCCCCCACATATTCGACACACCCAAGACTATATGACGTTCCGCAAAGCTCTAAAAATGTGGCTCATTCCGTAATGTCAACCAAGATCGTCTGAAGCGATTGAACCTTACAACCCGATGACTAATGCTCAATGAGATCCCGAGCAATGACGCCACTGAATACGCTTATTAAGTCACTATTAAGCAATCGCAGTCTGGAAGAGCGAACTCCTTAGATCATTACTCCACCCAAACACTGACCTTGCATATCACTATGCTTACTCTCTATTCTACACCATCACACAATTAGAGTGCAGCTACACCTCTCGATCAATTTCGGCCTAGCTGCTCACATACGAACATTACCCCATGAACAACCCATCATCCTAATGAAATGCAGCTACATCCCATGACAAACCGGCCTAGCTGCACACATAAGCGTCCTACACAGCCAGAACCCAGTCTTGGTGTCCACCCTCCAGATTGCACACATTCAACTGATATCAATACCACCAAACCTAATGCTAGGATGCAGCTACCATCAGGCAATTGCATCAGCTGCACTCATCACTGGTGCACCCAAGCACCCTATGATACCTTACTGTCTCAACTGACCTAGACTACGGTCCCCAAGGGCGTTCATCCTACCAGCGCTTTGCGGTCATACCAATGATATATAGAGCACAATATAAATGCCAAATAACATAACATAACACAAACACTTTCACATGGATAGCCTGCTATGGGAGAAAACAGACTAACACCTGAGTCTTGTACCTGACATGTCCCAATGCATTGGCCAGGCGACGTCAGGCAATTACTGACAATTACCCACACTGGACTTCCATTAAACTTCCCCACATGAATAAAAGGCAGAGCACGAGAGCACACTCTGAGCGAGGCAAAGCGTGCAAGGAAACAGCAGTTTTGAGATGGCAGCTGTACGAGAGTTGAAAAATGGCAAAACAGGAGGGGATCGCAAGGAGGGAAATTCCGTTGACCTTTCCGTCAAGGAAACATTACTTTCAAGACCCCTCGAGACTAGAAAGAGTAAGACCAGCAAACCAGGCAGAAGGATCCTGCATTGTGTGTCAGAGATACCTGGGGTGCTCCCACATCACTAATCAAGGCAGGGAGAAGTAGCAGCCACTGTGGTACCGTCCTTGGCTGCAAGAACAAAACCACTTCAGTGAAATCAACACAGCCGGTGAGTTGGAGAGACCGATACAAGACCGTTATGTGTAAAAGCCAAGGTTGCAAGCAGCAACATTGTATGCTGAGGGCTGGAACATTGTTAAAACACATTTGATAAAAGACGCAAGTAAAGTTGAACTGCTAATGAGTGTTTGAACTTTGAAAAGAAAAGGTATGATCCTTTTGAAAGAGTGGTCCGACACCATGTGTGTGCTCAATCAAAGGTCACTGTAAAGTATCTAGCTTAGAAGTGGCAAAAGTGAAATGCAAAAAGAGTTATAAAGGAATTGTAAATCAAAGTGCTCCTGCGACGGGTCAAGCAAAATCCTGTGCACAGTCGAAAGTCTTTTGATACAGTAAATAAAGTTTGGAAAAACAAGATAAATTGGTCCGAGCCTGGTGGAGGGAGACTAATTGAATGTTTTGTGTTAAAGTGGGTCTGAACCCCAGAGGGAGACCCAGGGTGAAAATGAATCACCAGAGATGATGTGCATATGAGAATCCTGAGGAGAACTTTGAATGTTTATTTGTCCCATCAGGCCCTCTGAAGTAAGGAACTTTGAATGGCAATGAGACTTTGGCCCAAAAGGCCCTGATACTGAGATTTTGTTTGACACACTGTTTGTATTTAGAAGTAAGGATTGACAATAGGTTTATTAGCATAGGCGCTTTTATTTTGACAAGACACCACTAGGACTGCGTTATTATTATTTGATGGTTGTAGTCTGCTCCTATCTTTAGACCTAGGACTAGATGGGCATTTTTCAAACCCAATTGAAGTTCAATAAACACTCTTGAACTGTGGTCACTGTCTTACTATTTGATACCATGCCTTCCTTACAATACCATGTATCGTCTACAGTGTACCCCACTCCCAATCTCGGAGGACCCTCCACCCAGGTGATCCTGCCTCGCTTCTCCACCCCGAGGGTCGGGATCCAAGAGCAATGGCCTTTCCCGGGCCAACTGAGAAGAGGATGCAGGGGGTTTAGGAGTAAGAATACCCTCAGGTTTCTCACAGGGCTTACATTTCCCTAGTGTCAACTGGGCAGCTTAAACATCCAGAATGTGTTCCTAGTACAAGTATGTTAGTGCATGTGGTATTGTTATTCCTAAAACAATTCCTACCATGGTTTAGCCCCGCTTTGGCGGCCATGCATCAGTTTTAAACAATCTTAGACAATCTCCTGGGGGGGTGGATCATTATGCCCACCCTTCTTCCATATCTCAGGGCCTTTGTGCACTGTTACTTCTAGATTACTCCTAACAACATACTCCTATCTTACTCCTATGGACACAATAACCTAAGACGCAAAGAAAACACATGAATCAATTAAATTATAACAATAGAATACATTTATTCATGCACAGCAAGGCATGATTCAAACAATAAGATAATGCAAATATCGAATTTGCACCTTTTATACTTTTGGTGTAAATCTACCATGCAGTGTAATGACTATAAGCCTTACAGGCTTCTAATGCAAGCCTATGATTAGCTGGATCTATCGTGTCTAATGCAATATACATATGGCAAGTGCCAGCATTCAGCATTCCTCGCCATTCCACACCATACTTCTCTCTCTCTCTCTCTCTCTCTCTCTCTCTCTCTCTCTCTCTCTCTCTCTCTCACAATCCCTGTCTGATTTCCTCTTCTATCATGTCAGCCTAAGCTCTGTGTGAGTGTGTTCTAATTCTCCCTTGCACGTGTTTTATCAATACTCCCCTCTTGCTCTGTGTCCCTCCTCTCCTGCTTAGTTTTGCAATCAGCATAAAGTTGAATAAACCGGAAGGAGACTGCGCCCAATGTTCAAAAAAGTTGTTTATTATTTTTCAAAGTGCCCTTAAGTGATGACACGTGTTTTGGTCTCCATTGAGACCTTTTTCAAATCAGGGCTATTAATCTGTCATAGCACCATATAATCATAACAAAAATTAGATGTAAAAACATAAGAATACATTCACATGAATAAACCTATGCAAATAAGCAAATTAAACCAAGTGCAAACGTTGAATATGAGACATTTATTCCAAATGAAAGTAAATAAACGAAAAATAAAGAGTCTCTCTGTTGCAATCAAATAACACAACTTTTGTTTGTGTGCTATTGATAGGATGATCATGTCTGTTAGCAAATACTGACAATAGATTAATAAGCCTTTGGAGGCCCCCCGGGGTCATATTGAGCAGGATCCAATCATCAGCATATCCTAGTGAGTACACTTCGTTATCCCCTAATTTTGCTGGTCTAGAATCCACTGTCCCCAAATATGCAGATAGGTCCACCAAATGCAAATTAAATAGCATGGGTGCAAGTATGTAACCCTCCTTCAGACCCATGCTAGTCTTAATATTATCAGTCAATTCACCCTTTTGACTTAACCGGACCGCCACAGAGGTGTCCATATATAATTTGCACACCAGGGATAGAAGCCCAGCATGGCTAATTTCTTCCAAAGAACCATGCGATTTACCGTGCCAAATGCTGCACTAAAGTCGACAAATGTGACATATACTGGTTGGTATCTAACTATCCAAGCACTCTCAATGATAGTTTGGGTCTTCCCCGTGGGCCTTGTGTCGCTAGATTCTCAATATGATTACAGCCATCTAATATCAAAGATTCAGTGGCCCAAGTCTAATGAAGTGCCACAATTGCAAACCTACTCATGTTTTCCCAAAGTCCATCTTTCTCCAAATAATGGCCGTGAACTCTTGTGTTCGAAAGAGAGAAGCAGATTGCCAGGGCTATGGACGCTGAATAGTTCTTGGTTGGAGTACCCTGGCCAGACAAGTCCAATCGGGCACCTCTGTAGGAATACTTCTCAGGATCCTAGTAGTATTATCATAGTTCTTCTGACCCCCTTATCTACTTTTATGGTCAAGAGGCCCCTGGTCTTCAATGTGATGTTATTCTGATTCTGCTTAGGTAAGGCACAGGGAATCCTCCTAGCAATAGGGGCTACCTGAGTAAAACAACTACATTCATACACTAATTTGAGGAACTCATCAGTATGTGATAAAACTATTGTTCTTACTGATTGTGAATAAAATATACTTTTGCACCTATACAATTCTCCTCTTCTATTTAACCAACAATTTCAATAACTTCTGTGGAGACATTACAAAACAGATAGATATAATGCAGTAAATTATGAATAGCCATTCTATTAAGGATGCAAGAAGCATTCTGCATCCAGTTCATATCTGTTTCCCTGCATAGCCTCCTGAATGCCAGAAGAGAATGTTCCCAGGCCTCAGCATTTACCATCAATCTTTCCTGGCAGCATATTCCTGCCTACCAAAGGTATGTGAGGTATTTGAGAATGGCCCTCACATATGTTACTTATAGTAAAACGGGGAGTGTCAACGTGTATACCAGTGGAATTGTTTAGATTCATGGTGTCCCCACACCCCAGCTCTTTCGATGGCACAGATCAGGGAAGGCTCGTTGGGCATGAAAAGATAACTTAACCCCTCCAAATTCATAGATTCATCTATTGCAGGAAGGTCACTACATTTAGAGGCAGTTTTCATAAATTCCCAATTGTTTCCAATATCCTGCTTCAATCTTCTGAGCATCCCCTTATTGCTGTTTGTCAGGGCACCTGTAAGGTCAATGTCATTTTACGTTTTGTTTTTCATTTTCATTTTCTTCCCACGTTCAGTCGGCAATTGAGGCCTAGCGTAGAAATGGTGAGTAAGCATGCCATTCTTTCCCCTAGTTTTAGGTTTGTCCACTATTTTATATAGCCCAGCTTTGTCCGTTATTAATTCAGACCTAGTAGATTCAGAGATGATTACTTCCTTGGAGCTTCCTTTAGTTTTTTGCAATTGTTTAAAGACACATTTTTTCCTACGCCTTCTTTTGGTTTTGTCAAACGTTCCCCCCCATCTGTTCATGATCTAGCGTACAGTTAGTGATCCTCTGTCTACAGCAGGTGCCTTTTGTGCTGATGCATACTGCTTACTTTTTTAATTAAGATAGGCTTGGGCAATGGTGACTTCCCTACTTCCTTCAGGCTATGTCTGTTCTCCAGTTTGTCTTGGTCATCATTATCACATGAGATTGTGTCAGGAATAGGACAAGCCACGTTACGTACCGTAGGTTTGATGCCCAAATGTTCACTTATATTAGCCAGAATACATGTATGGGACCTAACGTCCTCGTATATGTGTTCGCAGTGTTAAACATGTGAGGTGAGCAGGAAATCTAGAGCTTGAAGTTTTGATGTGGAAGAACTCAAGTTGTATAAAAAGGAGTTGGACATGGGACGAGTGCAGTTTCTGCTGCTTACACACCCCTTAACAAGGTTTTAGAAGGAATATTAACTGGAATAGCCTTAGACATCAACTCTGACTCTTCCCTTTGATCTGTGACGAGTTGATGTTCGGCTCAACTTCAGATAGTTGTAAGGAAGGCATGATATCAACAGTAAGACAGCCAAAAGGGACCCCTATTCAAGGGTGTTTATTGAACTACAAAAAGGGTTTGAAAAACACCTATCAAATCCTAACTCTACAGATGGAAGCAACCTATGACCATAAAATAATAATAACGCAGTCCTTGTAGTGACCTGTCAAAATAAAAGTGTCAATACTAATAAAACTATTGCCAATCCTTAATTCTAAATACAAATAGTGTGCTAACAATGTTACAAAAAAGAAAGAAGTGTTCACAAAATTATATGTCAGGGTGTTCAGGCCATTGGCCTTCCTTCCCCACGTTTTCAGCACCGGACAAGGTGGTACACTAGGGCTTAGCACCGTCTCTGTCTTATCTAGATTATCACAAGTCTCAAGTTCATAGGCGATTTGCTATTCACCTCGGATTCCACTCAGCTGGGCTCAGTTCCTTTCACCACATTGTTTATACATTATTTATGCACCTAATTCCTCGTAGGGTATTCTTTCTCGGATGGCTCACTGTTCACCCCAGAGCCCCCTCAGTCGGGCTCAGATCTTGGATACCCCTCAGTCAGGCTCAGATCTCGGATACCCCTCAGTCAGGCTCAGATTCCTTGTAACACAATGTTCATACTTCATACAAACTTGCTTTTACCAAATGCTTTTTAGCTAATATCCCTCCACTGGGCTCAGACCAACTTCCTTTATTATATGGGACAGGGATTGAAGTCGGAGATGGCATTACATTGTCAGAGGTCTGTGCAAAACCTCCAGGAATGGTCAGGTTTTGTGACCAATACTATAGGGGAGGACCATGGGCTTGAGGAGAGTTCAATAATAGTTGCTCTTAATATTTTATTTACTTCCTCAACCACTATTTGTTTACGGGGTTCCGGGAGTCTATATTGTTTCAGATGGATCCCTTTTCCCTTGGGTGTTCTAATGTAGTGATAAGTGCCTTTCACTCTTCCTGGTTCCTCCGAGACTACATGAGGAAATGTTATAACTAAATCCTTGAAATCATCTTCTCATTGATTAGATAGCTCTTGAGGAATGAATTCAAAGTTTTCTATTTCTTCTTGTACCAAACAGGATAGTATTGTGGCATTGGTGGCAGAAGGGTTTCCTTCCACTCTTTTAAGAGATTTACATGGTATAGATGGGTCTTTTGTTTCCTGTCAGTTTGTGCTACCTTACAAGTACAGGTTCCTGTTAGTTCTAATATTTCATATGGCCCATGCCACTTAGAGACAAGTTTGTTTTCTGAGGTAGGAAAGAGGACCAATACTTTTTGTTCTACAGAAAACGATCTTAGGTTTACGACTTTTTTGTCATAGGTTGACTTTTGTTGTGCTTTGGATTTTTCCATACAAGTAAAGACTAGGTTTTGTTCAAGTTTCATATGCTTTCGCAATCTGGTGGCGGTTTGCGAAAGGGGAATGGGTGCTGCTTCTCTTTCTTCCCAGGTCTCCCAGAGCATGTCCAGTTCATCTCTAGGTTCTCTACCATCAAGTAGTTCAAAAGGAGAGAATCCAGTGGATCCCCGAGTGATTTTTCTTACTTCAAATAGTGCCCATGGGATCATACGGTACCAATCCATCTGTTTGGGGATGGTAAAGTGAAGTTCGTAAGGTTGTGATATGGAGCACCTCCTTCACTTCATCCATGAGCTTGCTCATGAAATTGGATCCTTGATCTGTCGGGATTTCCTTAGGAAAGCCAACCCTGGAAAAATATGGTTATAGGTGTTTTAAAATCTGTTGGGTGTAGTTTTTCCGCATAGTGAATGCCTCAGGGTATCTGGTTGCTTAGTTGACAATCATGAGGACATATTTGTTACCCAGTCTAGAGATTTCCAAAGGTCCAATGATAGCCATCCCAATCCTTGAGAAATGGACTTCTATTATTGGTAAAGGATTGAGAGGGGCAGGCAAGAGAATGTGAGTACTGGTTTTCTAACATATTTCACATGTCTGAACAAGGTTTTTTATATCGGCATCACTACCTGGCCAGTAAAACTACTGATGTGTGCCTGGGTATTAGATTGTCCTAAGTGTCCCCCTGTCAGATGAGAATGTGCAATCTCTAGTACGATCTTGTTTTTTGGGTTTTGGGGATTACTAACCGAGTTTTACCAAGGCCTTCTGTGGATGTTTCTTTTCTATACAGCAATCCTTACTTTAAGAAGAAAAAAGGACTTTTTTTCTCTACTCCCTCCACTTCGGGAATTGCTTGTAATAAAGCCTCAGCGAGGGCTGGATCATTTCGCTGGGTGAAGCTATGTCGGGAAAGATGGTAAGTTCTTCTTCCCTTTTCTCTTCATTAGTAGATGGTTCATCAGCTTCCCCAAAGCCTAAGGTACCTCTCTCCATATCTTTTGGTTTACTCTCTTCAAAACTAGGAAATAGAGCCCTTTCAAGAATTCCTTGTGCAATTGTGTCTCCACAATGTACTTCAAATGGAATTTCACCATGGTTCTGTAAAAGAACCTTTATGTCTCCCCGGGAAGTTGGGATCTATGGCGTCTGCTAGAACATCTACTCTAGACCTAACTTCCAAGCCAGGCCAGATTTTGGGGCCATTCCTATATAACATCCAGGAGGGCGTATCAAAACTAAGTCTGTGGTAATCATTCTTCTTTTCCCTGGAGGGAGAGTACCCTCTCTGCTGCTACAGATATCAAAGACTATTGATTCTTTCGTGGAAATAGAGGGTTCTGAGGCTCCATCACTAAGCTTCTGGAATTTTAGGGTTTTCCAATTTGTTTCAATTGAGTCACATCATACTATTCCCCTCAGCCAGGCTCATATCCTTTCACCACAATGTTCGTACATTATTTACGCACCTAATTGCTCATAGGGTATTCTTTATGGGATGACTCATGGTTCACCCCAGATCCCCCTCAGTCAGGCTCAGATATCAGATCCCCCTCGGTCAGGCTCAGATCTCGGACCTCCCTCAGTGGGGCTCAGATTCCTTGTTACTGTTACGCTGACCTGGTTCCCACAGGGGCGTTGATCGGACCTGGACAGCTGCGGTCTCCACCAACGTGATGCGTAGTGAAGAGATGACAGTCTGGACTGGCCCACCTAATCTTGTCTGCTGGACTCGTAGAAGTATTCTCCTGCAAAGTGGAGAAAGGGATTTATCCACCCGTGGACTTTAGTGATGCCCCCCTCCCCCCAACTGTTCTCGTTCTCCCCACTAATCACCTCCGATATCCCCTCTTGGTAACCTCACCTTATGCTTTTAAATGATGAGCTCTCCATCCTGCATGGCATGCAGGGGCGCGTAGATACCAGTTACTTCACTGGTTTGAAGGTATTGGAGGAGTTCCGGAGGAATATTGACTCCAGTGTCTATGAAGTTCAAAGAGTTCAATATGTCCGATGTTCACTCTTGTTCCATTCCCTCGTTAGGTTGCAGCTGGGTCCAAAAGAATATTGCCTGGAGGCAGCTGATGCCGTTCAGGTAAGAGTCTGTATTACCAAACACTGTCCGGTAAAAGTTGCATGAATTTAACTTGTTGTTTTCTCTCCCTTTATAGGTGCGGCATAGAAAGATGCAGCGAATTAAAGGATAATACCTCTGGTGGTAAAGCAGGTAAGCCTATGGTGGCAAAGAGATTGTCTTTGTCGGTTTTCTCGGCTCACCTTGTTATTCCTTTTGTTTTCCCCCCAGGTGCTGGGTTTCGACGAAGAAAATGATGGAGGCAGCGCCAAATTGAAAGATGCGGTGGACTGGTGAGTATAACGCGGCGCTGCTGCTGGCGAAGCGACGCTTGCTGAAATAATGTCCTTTCCAGGCTCGGAGATGTGCTGGGTCCGGAATCAGGTAAGGAATCAAATAATGTCCGTGATCTAACTTCTTCTCCTTTCTTTTCCTTTTGCCTAGGAGCTCCGGATTCGAGGCGGGCGTGGCAGAAGACTGGATGCTGACTTGCAGACACAGTGAGCGTTACGCTGCTGGATGCAGAATAACACGAAGCATGAGCTGCTGTTCGGGCGTGGTTTAAATAGCCTGCAAAGTAGTCACAGGTAAGAAGTTCCCCAGAACCACATCCGAGTAAAAAATAGTCCCTGTAATAAAATAGTCCCACCCAGGCCTCACGTTGGCTTGGACTCATTTGCAGCATGGTCTGTATAAGGTAAGTAAAGTCTATGAGTATGGCGCCAGGACTGATTTCTATGATGAGCCTGGCGCCTAAGGCGCCAGAGCTGAATCCAAACAGCCACCAGCTGGGGCTGTTGGGGTTTTAATGAGTATCTGGATGCCTGCTCCCTGGGCTGATGGACTCGATCCAGATGCCCGGGGGTAGGCATCATGACAGTAACACAATGTTCATACTTTACACAAACTTGCTTTTACCAAAAGCTTTTTAGCTGATCTCCCTCCGCAGGGCTCGGACCAACTTCCTATACGATTTCATCAACTATCGAAGACTTTTGAATGTGCACTGGGTTTTTGCTTGATCCATTGCAGGACACTTGGATTTCACAATTATCACTCTTCACATTTGCCACCTTTCAGCTGGCTACCTAACAGAGACTTTCGAATGAGAAGCCACGTGGTGCCGGACCACTCTGTTTACAGTATTATATCTTGGCTTCAAAGTTCAATCACTCATCCGATGATTAATTGTGTTTACGTCTTTTGCAAAACAAGCCTACTTTGGTGAATCGGTAGAGAAGGCTATTAACAAACCAAAAGTCCCTTTTGACCTTGTCCAAGCCTTGTCCACCCCTAAGGCTGGACGTAATGCAGTTCCCCCGTCTCAGGAGCTATGCAACTCTATTTTTACTTTCTTCATCAAAAAAATTGCAATTATCCTTGACAACATAAAAACTGATTCCCAGTTGATCACAAAGGTTCTTGCCCCTGTTATACCTCCTCCTATGACAGGATCCTGGTCTACTTTTCCCCATTTCTCCAACTATGATGTTCTTTCTGCTATTCTAAAACTAAAATCTGCTTCCCCTGATGATACCATACCCTTGGCTCTTTTGCAGGAGTCGTCGCCTGATCTAATTAATTTCATCACTTCTGCTGTTAACATCTCTTTCACGACAGGAGTTATACCAGTTCCCCTCAAACACGCTTTAGTTATCATTCTGTTGAAAAAGCCCTCACTCGATCCCGAGGTATTGGCCAACTACCGTCCGAGTTCCCTTCTTCCATTCTTAATGAAGGTTTTAGAGGCGCTAGTGTCTCCTCTTCTTTCGGCATTTTTGGAATCCTCGCAATTTTTTGATCCTTTTCAATCAGGTTTTCGGCCTGGCAGAGGCACTGAGTCGGTCCTAAACTCTGATATGGACGACCTGATGTGTATGGTTTATCAGGGCGGTGTCAGGGCAGTCCTGCTATTAGATCTCTCAGCTGCCTTTGACACCGTTGATCATGCTCTTCTCATCTCCCGGCTCTCTGAGGCTGGGATTGATGGCCAAGTGCTGAAATGGTTTATTGCGTTCCTTGCTGATCGTTCCCGCCCGGTTCGCCTATCCTGTGGCGTTCCTCAAGGATTAGCATTATCCCCTATTCTATTTAATATCTATATAAGATATATCATGCTCCTTATTGCTGCACATGGGTTCGGCTTCTACTCCTATGCAGATGACGCCCAAATTTTGGTCTGTCTTGACCTAACTAAAGCTGAAATGGCATCTCGCCTCAGGCACTGTCTTGAGGAACTAGGTATATGGATGTCACAGAATTGGCTGAAACTTAACAGTAGCAAAACCGAGGTTCTCATTGTAGGCACTGCCAATCCACAATCTTTCTGGACTGCAGAGTTTTGGCCTCCATCCCTCGGTCCTTTTCCCTTACCTTTATCATCCGTATGCAATCTTGGTGTGCGGATCTCAGCCACACTGACCATTGATGAACATGTCAGTGCGGTATGTAAATACTGTCATTTTAAACTTAAGATCCTCCAAAAGGTTCTTCCTTTGATTCCGGCCACAAACCAGGCTCCTGTGGTTGCAGTTTTGGCGCTGAGTGTGCTGGATTACTGCAACTCGCTCTACCTGCTGCAACCCGCCCATCTGACAGGACGGCTACAGCTCTTGCAGAATGCTGCGGCCAGATCCATTCTCCAATCCCCATTTCGTGCCCAGTGGCTCCATTGCTGCGTCAGCTGCCTTGGCTTCCTGTTGCCCAGCGAATTATCTTTAAATCGACGTGCATGGTACACAGGGCCTTCTATGGTATTGGAGCCGAATACCTGCAGGCTAAATTTCCTCGCTACTGACCTACTCGTGTCCTCTGTTCTCAATGGACCGTCATCTGATAGTGCCCTGCTTTGGACTCACCCGCAAAGGTGGCCGCTCGTTCTCGGTAGCAACCGCTAAGGGATGGAATAATCTGCCTCTCCCCCTGTGTGAGACTATCGACCATTTCACCTTCCAGGAGAATTTGAAAACTTTACTTTTTAAATAATGTCCTGTTTCCTGTCTGCTTTACCACCGCCACTCCCTCTCTTTAGCGTCATGTTGCCCTTGGGTGTATGTGTGCTTGACAAATATCAATAACATAACATAAGACATACGCTTCATGCACTGTTCTATTCAGTTTTCATTATACGATGCCGCTTGCAACCTTGGCTTCAACACAGACCGGTCTGGTATCAGTCTCCCCCAACTCATGGCTGTGCTGACTTCACTTGTTGTAGGAGCCAAGGACAGTACCACAGCAGCAAACTATTCTCCCCATCTGGACTATCAGTGGGGGAGACCGCCAGGGTACCTCCGACACACAATGCAGTGTTCTTCAGCTTCGATTCCTGGTCTTACGTTTCCTATTCTCAAAGGTTCCTGAAAGTAACGGTCTTTCATTAAAAAAGTCAAGGGCACTTCGCTCCTTGCAATCCTCTTCGGTTTTGCTGTTTTTCACCTTGTATTAAACTGCCATCTTGGAACCGCTGATCCCTTGTGTGCTTTGCCTTGCACAGAGTGTGCTCTTGTGCTCTGCCTTTTATCTGTGTGGGGAAGTGTGATGGAATTCAGGTGTATGTAATGGTCGGTGATTGCCTAACCCTGCCTGACCATTGTATTGGGACATGTCAGGTAAACGGCTCAGGTGTTAGTCTGTTTTCTCTCACAGGGAGCTGTCCGTGAGAAAGTGTCTGTGTCGGGGAAAGGGGGGGGTTTAAATTCCTATGTATCCTACTTGGTAGGAGGTGGTAAAGGTGTTACAGGAAAGGGGATACGGCGTCTCACCATCTGGTGTCCCACTTCCACTCCCCACAGGGGATCCTCCCACACTGGTCAACCCCCGGGAACTGGATCCAAAAGCGATGGCCGTGTCCTGGCCACCTGGATGACAGACCCCAGGGGAATAGCGGGTGAGACACTTTCAGGTTTCTCACATAGTCATGGGGATACATCCCATATAGTAGAGTTTAACAACGGGGATTGTGGAGTGTGCAATATACTGGTATCAAAGACAGGAGGCACTTCGGGGTGAACCCAAATGGTAACACTGTTTCCTGTGATGTGCGATATGCTGGAAGCATCTTTATCTATAATGGAAGCACCTTTATTTATAATGGCAGTAGGTTCTGGGTCTACTAATTGAATCGACTCCCCAGACTGCGGCATAGCGACACCAAATTCGCCAATCTGGGTCTTAGCAAAGTAATTATCTTTTCTGGCTCATTAAGAATCTCGACTCCTATTGCGTTCAGGATGAAGTAAGTCATTTTTGTACCCAGATATGCTAAAGTCGAGCTAACGTGATCAATCAGATCAACATGATCAACCAGCAAAGAATGAGTGAGTGCCTGTTTGCATCGTTTTTTTTAAAAGAACTGCGTGATTTTCATGCTGTTGTTGGCATTGGTACCAGAATCTTTACTACCAGTTCCAAAGCACTTACTTGTCCCCCTTAAGTCATATGTATGAGTTTTTCAGGGCAGTACCAATGGTGCAGAGTTTGCTACACTTACTGTGTTTTTTGAGCGATCTTCACCAATCCTGGAGATTTCCAGATTCACCTGTGCCACCATTGCCCCAACTGCTGGCAATGTGTGACATGCATCTCTGTCGCATCACTTCAGAGAGGCTTCTACTATTTGTAGCTACCCGTGAAAAGTTGAAATGGCTCCAGCCCCAGAGCCACCCACACGGGAACTTTGTATATTGCAGTCCGAGGTCACCGTAGATAACAGTTGCTTTTTCGCTTTACAACACCAGATAAAATAATCACACAATTTTAAGAAAGCCTATAAAATTAAGATTAGGTTTATGATCAATTTCAAATCAAGTGTCCAGTATATCAACAAACTTTGCATTGATGAGGTATTGATGAGGCTTCCCCAAGATATTTTTAACATGTCTACCTTTTTTTCCATAGACATTTTACATTGTAACTCAACTCAAGATGCTTTAAGTTAAAATTTCGTTGGAGATGCATACAGTTTGTTACATGGTAGTTGCATATGTCATTTTATAAATTATTCTGTGATATAACGTATAGGATTTGTTGGTCAGTCCAATATGGCTGCCTGCTTAGTATGCGAAAGGTAAACTCATAAGTCTGTCATTAGTTTACTTTGAACAGTGCACTATACGAGGCAACCATTATGCGCTACGCACATACCCGTTTCCTGGGGCAGGCGAAGTGGGTGACAGCTAATGGAGCACACCTATGTAGCTCGGAAGGGGGTGCACAGGAAGGGTAAAGACAAAGGAATGCATATTGCGAACACAGCCTATGAGATGCTCTGGACACACACGCTCTCTGCTCCTTACCATTTTTGTTGACAGAGCCTTTAAAGTGGGGATAATTTATAAGTGATGGATCATTTAACAAGACATTGGGCCTCATTACGAACATGGAGGTAAACAAAAAAGGAATGTGGAATGGTAATACCGGCATCGAGAACCGGTCTGGGCCATTACGAGCCAGAAAACCCGGCATTACCGCCACCGCCTGTACCGTGCCCCTTCTTACCGGCATGCGCCCATCCACGCACCCTGGATGGCGGCAATACCAGGATGCCGCTAACAGGAGGACATCACAAGTAAGGCGGGCATGCACCTACCGGCATCCCGAAGGTGGTAAATAGGGCCTGGAAAATGGCGCTACTACAGGCATATCGGATCACCCGTAAATGGCAACCTGCTGTGTACCCAACTGCCACAGGTGCACACAATCACCACAGGTGGAGGCAATGGAGCCTGTCCCAGCACAAAAGGAGCACATCCACACACCACACCCCTTCCTACACCAGAATGATCCCATTTGCAGTTGCAATCCTGGGGCTGGAGGACATGCCTGTACTGCTACACCAGCAACAACAACTACAACAACAGGCAGCACAGAGGAGACACAGGAGGAGAAGGAGGCTGAGACAGGCCCAGCAAGTCCCACCAGTGCAGCCAGTGGTACCACGTAGGCAGCCACCAATCCCTCGCATCAGAGCCAGTCCATTCAACCTAACACCTGTGCAGATCCACACCCTGTACCGGTTGGACCGGGACACCATCATCACCATAGTGGACATGATACACGAAGACATCGTCAGCCTGATAGAAATACGCACTGCCATCCCCCCTATACTGAAGGTAGTGTCTGTGCTCCACTTCCTGGCCACAGGCATCTACCAGCACACAGTGGGCCAGCTGCATGGCATATCACAACCTCTCTTTTCACGCATGCTGACCCAAGTGCTGGATGCCTTCCTGAAGCATGCAAGCATCCACATTTCCCTACCACGGACTGGCCAGGAGCTCGCTGACACAAAAGTTGGCTTCCATGCACTGGCAGGCATGCCCAATTGCATCGTGCCCTCGACTGTACCCATGTAGAATTGGTGGTCCCTCATGCCATTGAGGCGGTGAACCGCAATCGTAAGCAATACCACTCCATCAATGTGCAGATGGTATGTGACTCCAGCAAGATCATCACACATTGTTGTGCCCAATATCCCAGATCCATGATGCCATGGTGCTGCGTAACTCCTTGCTACCCCGCTACATGGAGCGACATACTGGACTACGTGCCTGGCTGCTCAGTAAGTTGTCTGATAGGCCCATGGCAGTGCAGTGGGGGGGGATGCATACTCCACCTGGGTGAGATTGGGGGGGATGCATACTCCACCTGGGTGAGATTGGGGGGATGCATGCTCCACCTGGGTGAGATTGGGGGGATGCATACTCCACCTAGGTGAGATTGGGGGGGATGCATACTCCACCTAGGTGAGATTGGGGGGGGGTTCATACTCCACCTGAGTGAGATTGGGGGGGATGCATACTCCACCTGGGTGAGATCGGGGGGGGGTGAGTGGGCAATGCACATACAGCTAAACACTGTGGCCCTGAGCATCCCAGCCTGAACATGACACATCAATGCCATACATAAGACCAATGCTGCACAGCGATGACAATATGCCAGATGTACAAGCAGGTCACATCCCTCAACGCGTCGACTGCACATCTAATTAGCATACCCTCTGTGACACAATCCAGCAACATGCAGTTAGTATGCGTAACGGACATGAAACCTTGAGTGGTAACAAAGAATTTCCACCAAGGGTATACACTGATTATCACTGGCCCACCACCACAGTCGTACAGCACGCCACCATGGGAATGTCAAGCGATGGATGACAAAACATAACACCTGTGGCAATGCCGTTAGTGGGAATACATACATCACCAATATGGGTGCAAAAACATTGTTCCGCATCCACAGTACATCTGCATCAGCATGCAAGTGAACACCCTGCATCATCTGCACAACACAATCCACACCTGCAGACCATGGTACAGCACACATTGCGTGAAATTAACCTGTGTACATACATCCAGGGACATGTGCATGTCAACACCAAATAGCTGCACCCATGGCAGTGATTCCTAAAGGTGTCAGGTCAGATATTGACTCACACATACCTCATTGTTCTCCCATGCAGGTGATGCTGGCTATCCCTTGAAGCCGTGGCTACTTACCCCTGTACGGAACCTGCAGAACAGGCACGAAGAGGAGTACAATCAGGTTCATACCCGTACCCGTGTTGTGATCGAGCAGACCTTTGGCCTGTTGAAGGCACGGTTCCGCTGCCTCAGCAGGTCTGATGGAGCACTCCTTTACGGGCCTGAGAAGGTGGGAAAGATCACCATGGTCTGTGCCATGCTGCACAACATGTGCATCCAGCGAAATGTAGCACTGCTGGCATTGACCTGTATGCACCGGGTGAGGATGATGATGATGATGGAGGAGATGCAGCACCCCTAACAGGCTGCGATGCAGAAGATGGCCGTGCTGTCCGCCAATCAGTGATTGACGATTTCTTCTGAACCACTGGGATGCTGATGGTTCTGTGTTAGTACTACAGTAGGCACTGGGATCGTGTGCATATGGACACAGGGTGTGTGGAGAGTTGGGCACTGTGCGCTGTCATGAATAGAATAAACACAGACGAAATGAACAATGTCCAGTCATGATATGATTTTGAACTCAACGGGTGTATTGGATATTTAAAATTATTGTGGTTGAACCCTCCACCTCAAACACACCCCTACCCCCACCACCCCCAACACCCCATCCCTCCAAAACACCCCCAACACCCCATCCTCCCAAACACCCCATCCCCCAAACACCCCCCAAACACCCCCAACACCACCTCCCCCTCAAACACCCCCAACACCACCTCACCCCTCCCCCAAGACCTCCAACACCACCTCCACCAAACACCTCCAACACCACATCCCCCCCACACCCAATGTCATCCCACACATGATGTGCCAATCATGGATTTCCCCAGGATGCAGTTAGCACATGCAGGGTGGACCTGCTATTTGCGGCCTCTCTTTGGGTCTGGGGGCAGCAAGTCTGTGTGGCGTGTGCTGTGCCTGGTCTGGCGCACAGGGCTTGTGGGAGCCGAGCTGGCAGGTGTGGTGGATGGGTTAGAGGTGGCTGCCTGTGAAACCAGCGGTGCAGGTCATTGCTGCTGCAATTGTTCAACAATTCTGCTAAGGACCTTTGTTACTGCAGCTAAACTGTCGCGGATGGCCATGGTGTTAGTGTTCATGGCTATGATGTTAGCTGCATTTGCTTCACATATCTCCCGGCGGGTCATTTCCCCCTCTGCCACGTACTGCCGGACCAGCTCAATCATGCTATCCTGGTGGGCCTCAACCCTCGTCAAGCGGGCCTCCATTTTAGTGGTGGCTGTGGAGGTGGGTGGGGCAGTGGCAGGGCGGGCCAATGCTGGACTGCCCTCTGATGGGGACGACAGATATGCACTCCGGCATGTCCTTGCATGGGGCTGACTGGTGTTCCCTGTGTGGAGGGCAGGGGGGTGGGCTGGGGGCTCGGGGTATGAGGAAATACCACATGTAGGTTGTCGTCTATGTCGAAATGTTCTTCCACGTGGCCCTCCACATCGCTGAGGGGGGCTGAGGCAGCTACCTCCCCAATAGAACTGGTGGCAGCAGACTGTGTGCCATCACCTTCTGCCTCTACAACAGTGGGCAACTCTTTTGTGGCTGTGTCGTCGGGTGGTGACTCACATGATTTCTCCTTATCTGCTGGCCTGCCCTGTGCTGCTGGTGCTGGCCTGTGTTGCAGTCTGGGCGTTGGTGTTGCCCTGGAGGTATAAGGTCCTGTGCCTTCTTGACTGGCCCTGGATCCCTTGGAGGATGTTGTGGCCTGTGCGGCAGGTTCCTGGCCTTCACTGTCAGCATCTGTGGGAGAACAAGAGATGCAGGGCATCAGTGATGGTGGTACGTGCAAGATGCATACATTGGTGTTATTCAGTAGTTCACATTTCATTCATTGCATACTTGTTGGTGTGACGCACAGGGTACTTGCATAGGGGCAGGGGGACATATTGGCATACATCGTGGATTCTCCTTTTTGAACTGATGTGTGCTATGTGGCATACAATTGTATTGCGGTTTGCTTGATGAGTGACATATGAGGTTTTGCTGTTTGTTGGATGTCTGTTGGTAATGGGTTTTTTAGCGCGCAGCACGCAGGGTTTGGGCCACCATCTGGACATGGATCTGTTTATGTGTGTATGATGGGCCTTGCATTCACTTGGTTCACTTTCACATCACTTGTACTACGTCATGCTTTGGTTCTCTGTGGTTTGTGGGGACACTCACCTCCATCTGCCGATGACGGGGCACCCGCCTCCATGTCTCCGAATCCCTCTATGGACTCCATGCTGATCGTCGTCCTGCATGTCTCCTTCACCTTGTCAATTTGGTGGGAGAGTGGTCCCCGCCGCCTGTTGCAATGGCCTCCCTGCGATTGGCAGACAGTATGTTGCGAACCCGGAGACGTAGATCGTCATACCTTTTTTTGCAATCCTTCACCGTGCGGGTGGTGGTGCCAACCGCAGTCACCTTCCTTGCCACCTCCTCCCATATTTCTTTTTTGCACAGTTGGGCTGCGCGCTTTAGGTCATTAGCAAAGACCTCATCGGCATGGGCTACCAGCGTGTCCGCTAGCATATTCAGCTCCTCGTCAGAGAAGCGCTTCTTGCGCATGCGGGGGGGGGTGGACTTCCGAGTAGCCTTGGACATTATTGCTTGATTGGGTCTGCTCTCCACTCTGTACCAGTGCTGTGGTCGGAGGATTGCAATGGATTGTGTTTTTTAAGATGGCTGCCGGCGCTTTTCCCGTTCCGGCGCAATGACGTTACTTCCGGGTCCGGTATTACGAACCCGGTATTTACATGATCGTATTGCCGGGTTCGTTATTAAGGGGTTGCTCCTGGGCGGAGGCGGTATCAGCGGGTTCCGTGATGGCGCTATTGGGGGGTTGGGAGGTCTTTAGCGGCATGGCGGTGCAGCCATTACCGGCATGGGTGTTTGCGCGTGCTCGCGCTCTCGTAATCAGCTGCCATTTGCGGTGTCGAGGGACCACGGACACGCTACTAAAACAATGCTGGTAATGACTGTGTTTTTACCGTGATTCTCGTAATGAGGCCCATTCTTTTAACACAGTATGTGCTTAATATTTCAGTGTTAAGAACTGAACATGGGGCAGTTTTATTCCGAAGGCCAGCACAAAGCATCAGTTAGCTGACCAAACCTACAAATTCTTCCAAGAGAATTAACATGCCACACAGAAAATATTTTAAACTATGTTCTCTATTTTCATGTCTTTTTATTTGACACACCAAAAGTGTTTTTGTATATTACTTTTTAGTTATTCTAGTGGCTGCTTTGGGACATAGACTAAATAAATCCACAGACCACATTGTGTCATGAACCGCCGTCTGCGTCCCTTCTGGACTTCGTGGTCCCTGACACATAAGGGATTGAACTCAGTAATCCTTCCAATATGGCCGCTTGATGCGGAACGCTGCTTGCCAGTCTCTGCGCTACACGCTCTACGTTCGACAAAACAGACACGCCTCTGCGGGTCTGCGCGTCACAACGCTACTGCTCGCCGTAGCTGGACGTGTGCTGCTGGAGTTCGCTTGGGGCTAATTTCCTGAATTCTATTTCCCGGTTCCTTGATTCCTCCTCCTTTCCTTTCATCCTTCAAACGTTACTGAACTTTACTGAATTTTCACCCGCGCTCGAGTCACATTGTTCCTTCATGGTTACGTCCCGGACAATCTGAACGAAGCACGCTGGAATCCAAAGACCCGCGCACGGGCTTATACAAATCCCGAGCCGTGCGAAAGAAGTCACAAAAAAAGCTTGCAAGCAAACAGGAAAAACAGGTGAGAAGGGGAGATACTTGTGACACATTGTGCAGTTTTCTCAACAAATGCAATTTAATTAGAATATCAGGTTGGATGAGTGCCATACTATCCCTACCCCTGACAAAGATTTCCCTGCTTAAAATAAACTAAAGAAGACACTCTAACAAAGGACATCTGTTCCTCACACTTAAACATGCAACAAATAAACATGGAAGTACATAGCAGTTAAAAACAATAATAATTGGGTTCATAAAGTAACAAATGTCTCTTTTCAAAACCTGGGCGAACTCCACTTCTCCAGGTTTTAAACATGATTCTGCTTCACAGTTCAATCAATCAATCAATTAATCAGATATTTATAATGTGCGCTATCACCAGAAGGCATCATGGAGCAGTAAGCTACACGAGGAAACAGATTTCAATCATGTAAACAGATAATCCCTGATTGAACAATTTGAAATCTGAAGTACAAAGCAGTGTTATCAGCAGGGTATTCCAGAGCTTCGGCCCTGCAACAGAGAAAGCTCTGCTACCCACTCGCTCTTTACAGTACCTGGGTATGCACAATAATGCTGCCTCCAGAGACCTAAGAGGCCGTCCCGGGCAGTAGCGTTGGACTTTATTCTGAATAGCTAGGCACCTTTTCTCATTCGCAGCTCGATGAATAATAAAAAGGCTTTGAACTTAATTTGTGCAGAGACAGGTAGCCAATGCAAAGATTGGCGAGTCTTAGTAACATGATGACCAAACAGAATGCTGTTAACTAGACGAACAGCCGCATTCAGCAGAACCAGAAATCAGTGAATTAATGAAGACAGACAGAAGTGATCACAGTTCAAGGGTGTTTATTGAACTTCAATGGGTTTGTTGAACGCCTAGCTAAACCTAAATCTAAGGATGGGAGCGAGCAACTACCATAATAATAACGCAGTCCTAGTCAAGTCTGTCAAAATAAAAGGGCCTATAATGAATAACCTATTGCCAATCCTTACTTCAAAATACAAAATGGTGAGGGACAATAGTGTATGCAAAAAGAAAAGTGTTCAACAAATAATATTTCAGGATAGTGGAGCAGTTGGCTTCCCTTCCCCACGTTTTCAGCACGGGGTAAGGCAGCACGTCTGAGCTTCGTACACACTCTGGCGACTCGGCACTGAGGATACAAGTCACAGCATAAGTATCATGGCCTTCTGCCAAAGCCTCCTTTCGAATAACAGTCTCTTACTGCAGAGGACCTGTCGTAACAAACAAGCACCAAAGTTCCTTTCTTATCAGGATTTTCACATGTACAAGTTCTCGCTTCCAGTATTCATCATAGATCTCCCTCCTTCAGGCTTGGACCCCTTTTCACCACAATGTTCACTCACCTGTCTCCCTGA
Organism: Ambystoma mexicanum; assembly: GCF_040938575.1. NCBI lineage: Eukaryota > Metazoa > Chordata > Amphibia > Caudata > Ambystomatidae > Ambystoma > Ambystoma mexicanum. The sequence continues at coordinate 152,262,421 of NC_090923.1, read as the reverse complement.
TTCAGGCTCGGACCATGGATCTCCACTGTTCGGGCTTGGATGCCTTTAGCACAATATTCACCTTTGGTCTCCCTCATTCGGACTCGAACCGTGTAATCTCACTTTCTACATTTTCCTCTTGATATCAAAAATCAAAGACTTTTGAATATGCAATGGGTTTTGCTTAAACCGTTGCAGGACCACTTCAATTCACTTTACACAATGTCCTTACTTTTGTTTTGGCCACTTCTCGGCTGGATATCTTTACAGAGACCTTTAATTGAGCAGCAACGTGGCACCGGACTACTCTGTCAGTGGTAATGTATCTTTCTCCCGTAAATGTTCAAACATCTATCAGCAATTAAGCTTTCCTCGCGTCTTTCATCTTACGCGTTTCAATCTTCATTCTTGCACTCTTTACAAAATGTTGCTGCTTGCAGCCTTGACTTCAACACAAATTAACAAGGGGGTCCTGGGAGTCCCTCTGCCAGACATTAGTCCTGGTTACGAAAGACTTCCCCAGAGTCTTTAGCTCACTATCTTTCACAGAGAAGAAATATCCCGAACATATCAGTTTTTGTCCTGGTTTGGGGCAGTCCAGCACCGAAATGCTAGGCAATTCTCCTCTGAACAAGAGTACCAACAGAAACCCCAGACACGTGTTTCGGTCTGGTTGGACCTCATCAGTAGGATGGATCTGTGCCTCTCTAAGAATAGTGAGCAAGGGGTCCACGTCTGCATTCCCTTAGTAATTTAGGGTGAGACCCAAAGTTACTTAAAAATGCAAATTATCAAGGGGGTCCTGGGAGTCCCTCTGCCAGACATTAGTCCTGGTTACGAGAGACTTACCCAGAGTCTTTAGCTCACTATCTTTCACAGAGAAGAAATATCCCAAACATATTAGTTTTTGTCCTGCCCTGGGGCAGTCCAGCACCGAAATGCTAGGCAATTCTCCTCTGAACAAGAGTACCAACAGAAACCCCAGACACTTTCCTGGATTTTCACTCGCGCTCGAGTCACGGCTTCCGTGCCTCCGCGTGTGGACATTGTTCCTTCCTGGTTCCGTCCCGGACAATCTAAATGAAGCACGCTGGAATCCGAAGACCCGCGCACTGGCTTATACAAATCCCGGACCGTGCGAAAGAAGTCACAAAAGAAGGTCGCAAGCAAACAGGAAAAACGGGTGAGAAGGGGAGATACTTGTGACACATTGTGCAGTTTTCTCAACAAATGTAATTTAATTAGAATATCAGGTTGGATGAGTGCCATACTACCCCTACCCCTGACAAAGATGTACCTGCTTAAAATAAACTAAAGAAGACACTCTATCAAAGGACATCTTTAAGCCTTGACTTCAACACAGACCGGTCTTGTGTCCTTCTCCCCAACTCACCTGCTGTGTTGATCTCTCAGGCGCTGCTTTGATCTTGGAGCCAAGAACAGTACCACAGTGGCGACTGATCCTCTCCGACTCAGTCAGCCATACAGGGGGGTGCCAAATATCTCCAATACACAATATAGGATTCTTCAGGTTGGTTTCCGGCCTTATGCTTTCTAGTTTGAAGGATTTCTGGAAATTAACGGTTTCTCGTCGAAAAGCTCATGGGTATTTCCCTCCTTGCATACCCTTCTTGGTTTGCTATCTTTCTTCCCTCGTTCAGCTGCAGTCGGTAAAGTACTGTTCCTTCATGTGCTTTGCCTCGCTCAGATTCTGCTCTCGTGCTCCGCCTTTTATCCATGTGGGGAAGGTTAATGGAAATTAGGTGTCAGTGATTACCAGTAATTGTCTGACTTTGCCTGACCATAGTAGTGGGACTTGTCAGGTACAATGCTTGGATGTGAGTATGTTTTCTCCGAGAGCGGGCTGTCTGTGTGAAAGTGTTTGTGAAGGGAAAAGGGGCGGGGCAGAGTTTCTAAATATCCTATTGGGTAGTGTCCGATTACAGTATAAAGTTCACTATCCTAGACTCTCAGGAACCATGCAGCTTTCACAACTAGGGGGAGAGAAGGAACTGAACGCTCTGATCATACAACAGAGCTTTATGTTATCTTTTCCTCCTCCAGAATAGGGAGGGCTCGGAAGTAGGAGAGACACATCTGTTTTCTCCAAGCGTGGATCTGTATGTCAAAACAACTGAATCGATTGTCAAAGATGGATTCTCAAAATAGGCAAGGACTGGAATGAGGTAAGAACAGGGGCTCAGACAGAAGGTTCAACATCAGGAAGTTCCTCCCTTCCCTTGGGATGCATTTTTACCTTGGAATGGGAAAGTGACTTCGGTAAGTTGCTTCTGTTAAGTAAGTTTCTGCTCAGCCATTCCAACTAAAATCAGGTGAGCAATGGAATTCAAAAGTAAATTGTCCCAAACAAAAATAGTAACTAATTACTTAAATTCGTAGTAAAGGAATCTTGGTTCTTGAAACAATGGTCCATGGATGAGGCTCAGCGAATCTCTGGGTCCTAGGAAACGTGCACGACACCCGTCAGTGTCCACATCTTTCATTATATGCTGTGACTCAGCATTAGTGAGAAGGGCGACATTTCCCGTGGTGGCCATCTTGATAAGGGCAAGGATGGGTACACGGGTGGCCATCTTGGTATGGGTTTGTAGCCTTAAGGTACAAGCAAAGTACTGATTACCTGGCGGCCATCTTTCAGGGGAATGATATGCACTTGCAAGATATCTCTGTGTCCATAGAGGCTGCCACAAGCCTCCTGGGAGTAGGGTACTGTGGCAGCCACGAGCGCGAAGGAGATTCCTGACAGGTAGGATGGGATAAAGGTGTTACAGGAAGGGGGACACCACATCTCGCCATCGGGTGTCCCACTCCCACTCCCCGAAGACCCCTCACCCAGTTCATCCTCCTGCACTGGTCCACCCCCAGGGTCTGGATCCAAAGGCGATGGCCGTGCCTGGGCCACCTGAGAAAGAGACCCCCGGGGACAAGCGGGTGAGACACCTTCTGGTTTCTCACATACCCTTCCCCTATTTGATGTAGCTGCATCTGTTTCACAGGGAAACCGAGAAAGGAAATCGAAGTTCCCTCGGTCCTTACCTTTTCGGTGTTCCACCGTGAAACAGTAGGGTTGCAGGTTTAAGACCCATTGCATGACTCGAGGGTTAGAGTCCTTTCTTTGGCTTATCCATACTAAAAGAGAATGGTCGGTGACAAGTGTGAACTTCCTTCCTAGAAGATAGTACCTTAGATGGATGATTGCCCATTTGATGGCAAAGGCCTCTAATTCCAGCACAGAGTAGTTCTTCTCATGTGGAGAGAGTTTTCGACTAGTGAAAAGGATAGGGTGTTCTAATCCGTCACTAAACTGCGATAAAACTGCTCCTAACCCTGTTTGAGAGGCATAAGTTTGCAACTAAAATTCTTTTGCAAAGTCTACAACTTTTAGGATTGGGTTCTGACACAAGATTTGTTTTAATTTGTTGTAACACACATCGTCCTCCTCAGTCCAATGAATCTTTGGGGGTTCTGCGTTCTTTAATTTGTCTGTGCCACCTTACATTTATATGGATTGGCAGTCAAGCCAGCTTCTCTGAGAGTTCTTATAATAGTACAAAGATGAAAAAGATGGTCTTCCCAGGTCTGACTATAAATGAGTATGTCGTCAATATAGGCTCCACATAAATCGGAGTAGGGCTGTAATATCCTGTCCATAAGCCATTGGAAAGTGGCTGGGGCCCCATGTATGCCAAAAGGGAGTACTTTGAACTGGAATAGTCCTAGTGGTGTTCGAAAAAGCTGTCTTTTCCTTATTAGGTCTGTGTACTGGGACCTGCCAATATCCTTTGGTTAACTCAAGGGTTGATAGGAATGTGGCACTTCCGAGTTTATCTATTAACTCATCGATGCATGGCATAGGATAGGCATCGAAGGCGGAGATGGCGTTGACCTGTCTGAAGTCAAAGCAAATCCTTCAAGAATTATAAGGTTTAGTTACCAACACAATAGGGGAGGACCATGGGCTTGAAGAGGGCTCGATAATGTTTGCCGTCAGCATTTCTTTCACTTCCTCAACCACTATTAATTTTTGGTCTTCAGGGAGTCTGTAGGTTTTAAATTGACCACTTTTCCCTTTGGAGCTCTGATATAATAAGTGCCATGTACTCTCCCTGGTTTCTCGCAGAATACATCAGGTAATGCCATAACTAGCTTGTTTAAATCTTCTTGCTTCTGTCTAGATAGTTCTTGGGGAATAAGCTCTGAATGGTTTATCTTCTCCGGTACCAGACAAGACAATATTGAGGTGGAGGCAGCGGAAGGATTTTCTTTCCACTGGTTTAAGAGATTTACATGGTATAGGTGGGTCTTTTGCTTCCTGTCAGGTTGGGCTATTTTATAGGTACAGGTCCCTGTTTGCTCTAGTACCTCAGATGGCCCATGCCACTTTGAGACAAGTTTATTTTCAGAGGAAGGCAAGAGGACTAATACCTTTTGTCTTACTGAAAAGTATCTTAAATTTACCATTTTGTCATAGGTGGACTTCTGTTGGCTTGGGCTTTTTCCATGTGAGTGTAGACTAGATTTCTAATGCGTTTCATATGGTCTCGTAATTGGGTAGCTGTTTGTGAAATTGGATCCCCGATCCATTAGAATTTCCTTGGGGAAACCAACCAAAGAAAAGAATGGTAGAAGGTGTTTTTAAGATTTGCTGGGTTGTATTGTTCCGCATGGGGAATGCCTCCAGATATCAGGTAGCATAATCAACGATCACGAGAATATATTTATTACCCAGTGTAGAGGTTTCCAACGGTCCAACGATATCCATCCCTATTCGGGAGAAAGGGATTTCTATGATCTATAAGGGGTTTAGAGGGGCAGGAAAGGGAAAATGTGCCTTGGTTTTCTGGCATATTTTATATCTTGCGCCTGCAGCCCCCGGTGAGTATTGCGGCCTCAGACCCCTCTGGGCCTCTTAAATTTGCTGTTTGCCCTGGATTTAGTGTCCCCACAGGCCCATGTGCAACCCTTGAAGGCTCTGCTCCCACCAGCCATTCATTCCCCGTTCCCTCTACCTCCCACCTCCGAGCCCGCCCTCTGGCCCTGATTGGTGTTTTGAAAGAGCTGTGGCTGGGCCTATCGTCCCGCACTGCATGCGCTCTTTCCATCTTGCGCCTGCAGCCGCCGGTGAGTGTCGTGGCCTCAGACCCCTTTGGGCCTCTTAAATTTGATATTTGCCCTGTATTTGATATCCCCAGAGGCCCATGCACAACCCTTGCAGGCTCTGCACCCATTCATTCCCTGTTCCCTCTACCTCACTGTTAAGACTGATTTCCTATACTGTGGCCTGGTGGACAGATGTATAGAAGGGCAACCTATATTGTGACAGGGGCAACTCTGGGAAGCTGTAGCCCAACCAGTTTAAGGTAGCAGTGACAGGCGGTCTAGACTAAGATCTTCAGAGGGGTGAGATTGTAAAGGGTCCACAATGAGGTTGCACGATGGGAGTCATAAATTACCCTTAGACAGGATGTATAAAAATACAGTTATTTAATTATGGCCAAATACACTATAAGAAAAATTAACACAAGCATGTAGATTTATCAACCAATACCATCAAACTAAAATACATATATACAATCATAGGTTCAAGTGCATAATACAAATCAGAATACTCCTGCAAGGGAATGAATAGGCAAGTATTACACACGAAAAGGTCCACAGAGAATTAACCCCTGACTAATATTGTCCAACCCTAAGTTGCTTGGGGCCTTGTTCCCTATTGTTCAGGATACAAAGATACAGCACTCAGGAGGCAGGAGAAAATGTAGGTAAGGTCTCTGTGGTCCAGTGATGGATTCTTAGGGCCAGGATTCAAGATAGACAGAGTCCGAAATTCCCCCCAACAGTTAGAAGTCTTGCCAAGGCAAGTGTTGGCAAAGCCAATAGGTTTAAAATAAAGAGTATTGTAAGTCCATTGACTTACAATGGGCGTGTAGGGGTATGTTAGAAACTCAATAACTTACCCCCCTCACTCCGAATCTTCCCAAGACTTTCCAGAACAAAGGAAGTGTGTCCTGGCTTGCTTTTCCCGCTATATTCCGTGGTCCACGATTTTCACGGGTTGTAGGTTCGAATGATTCTCTGCTTAGGATATTTTGCTGGTGCAAGGACTCTTGATGAAGAAATGCAGAAACAAATGATGCAGCGCCCTTCTCGGGACTGGAGGCGGGTCAGAAAAGCAGGTTTCGGACCGTGCACGCCACGCACAGCGATGCAGCAGGACTCAGTAGCCGCGCTCGGACTTTCCGGTCTTTCTTGGGTCCCCTTGGTGCTAGGATGTCGACATTTCGCAGAGTGTGTCGTTGCAGTGGCAACTGAGGGTGTACCAAGTTTCAGACAGAAACTCGGAACGGCAACAAAGATAACCCGGTAGACCAAAAACAAAGCTGGTCAGCCACAGGACGATTCCCGGGCACTTCCGAAGGCGGTTTTTGCGTTGGGCACCGAGTAGGCTTGGGGAATGGATGGTCCCTCCAATCCAGGGGTCATAGCACCTTCACAGGCCTACTGGAGATCAAGAGACAGACAGGGCTCCACCAAGAATGCAGCAGAAGTTGGTTGCCAGGCCTCCTTCAGACAGGTTACAGGTTTCATTGCGGGTCTTCTCAGCTGGACGGATTCTTGGCTCCTTCAGGTTCTTCCAGGATCTCTGAGAATTGTATGCAGGGGCCCTCTTCTTATCCTAAAAGCCAGGTAGGAGTCGAAACTCCCACTAGCCAATGGCAGAACTAGCCCACACACACACCCCACAGTGGTCCAATCAGGTCCACTGGTGGGAACACTCATGCATTCCATTCAGACACACAGAAACCAGGATGTGGATTGGGGTCAGACTGATCAAGCCCACATCCTGCATGCAAACACACAAAGCCCTCCAGTAGACCGCCAAAAGCTCCTGCTTTCCCGGGCACTGGAAGTCCTTATAAGGATCTTTCTGACCTCTGAGGCCAGGAAGAAGGCTAAACAACAAGATGCAAAAAGAATGGACGAAAAACTTCGTGGCACGGCCATGTTTGGCCAGTAGCCACAGTAAGTAGCCAAACGCGGTAAAAGCGGTTAAGCTAACACGAAATTCCCCAAAAAGTGGGGAAAAGTCACTACTGCCACCAGCCCATCTTTTAAGCACCTCAGAATAACCAAAAAGTCCTTTGAGTGTTAGTCTAGGGCAAAACAAAAATGATCCCCATTACACTGCAGTGTAAGCTGCTGTGTGCAATGATATAAAGTTACCACATGTGATACAAAAGTAACCACAAGTAGCAACACATTCTCAAGACTAAGGGAAACACTGTTTCCCAGTACTGATAGCCTTAAGGACATATCAGTTTCCCCATAACATGTGAGCAAAGGTCAATACAGTGAGGCTTTAGGCTTCACTGCACTGCAAAAAGTACAGGTCAGATTGAAAAATAAAAGCAAAAAGTTTGGGGGTTCCATAAAGATGGCCCTGATTGGTGTTTTGAAAGAGCCGTGGCTGGGCCTATCGACCCGCACTGCATGCGCTCTTTCCATCTTGCGCCTGCAGCCCCCGGTGAGGGTCGTGGCCTCAGACCCCTTTGGGCCTCTTAAATTTGATATTTGCCCTAAATTTAGTGTCCCCAGAGGCCCATGCACAACCCTTGCAGGCTCTGCTCCCATTCATTCCCTGTTCCCTCTACATCACGCCTTCGGGCCCGCCCTCTGGCCCTGATTGGTGTTTTGAAAGAGCTGTGGCTGGGCCTATCGACCCGCACTGATTCAATCAAACTAGACTATTGCAACAGCCTGTACCTAGGAGCCAACCAGTCTGTAACTAACAAACTCCAGGTTCTCCAGAACAATGCTCTGCGCGCAGCGCTCAACATCCCAAGGCGTGAGCACATCTCTACAACCAGGAAAGCGTGTAAATGGCTTTCCATACAGCAAAGAATTGACCTCAAAACTATCTGCCTCACTTATAAGGCCTCAAACAACCTAGCCCCACCGTACCTCTCCAATAAATTCACTTTAAAATCCACATCAAGAACCACTAGATCATCCAACTCCTTATGCCTGCTAGTGCCCAGATTTGCCTTAAAAAGAGCAGGAGGCGCTAGCTTCACGGTGCTAGCCTCCCAACTTTGGAACACCCTGCCACTCAAAATTAAAACCACTGAGTCCTTCCCGATCTTTAGGAAACTTGTTGTTGGCTGGTTATTGAACAAAGAGTAGCATTTACCCTCACTCTAATATCTAACAGCCGCAACCATACCTGTATTATATGTAAATTGTTGTACTGTGTACATTTTTTTGTAAATTGCTGGACTTTGTAAATGTAAATGCATATATCATGCCTGTAACCACTTCCTTAAGCGCCCTTCTACCCACGGGTCCGGAGCGCTCTACAAATAAATTAAACAAACAAACTGCTTGTGCTCTTTCCATCTTGTGCCTGCAGCCCCCGTGAGTGTTGGGGCCTTAGACCCCTCTGGGCCTCTTACATTTGATATTTGCCCTGGATTTAGTGTCCCCACAGGCCCATGCGCAACCCTTGCAGGCTCCGCCCCCACCAGAGGTTCATTCCCCGTTCCCTCTGCCTCCTGCCTCCGAGCCCAACCTCTGGCCCTGATTGGTGCCCCACTCAGATCATTACCGACCCTCCCAGGGCAGCCCTCTGCCCAGCAGCACCTGCGGCTAGGGGCCCCGAGGCAAAGGGCGGCTCCAGAAAGTGTCTGCAGGTGTCCGCAGGGGCACCAAATGAAGCCAGCAGTCAACAGACACCAGCATGGGTGGGGTGTAGAGCAATTACTCTACTCCAGAAAGCCCCCGCCAATCTACCTTACCTTTCCATAACATAGACTGCCATAGACTTACACCATGCATAATTAGAGAGATTTGTGACCACCAGCCTAAATCTATACATGGCTGGACTGGACTGTAAATGTTGCCTTGCATTACATACTAACGTACTGGCCAATGTTAACAAGTCCCACACCTAGAGAGAACTGTGAAGATTAACCTGTGTCATTTTTAGAGAAGTGTAACAATGTTAGCTTATGCCACACCTAGATGGAATTCTGAACATTAGCCTGCGTCGTGTCCAGATAGAAATGTGAATGTTAGCATGCGCCACGCTTATATTGAATTCTGAACTTTAGCCTGTGTCGCGTCCAGATATAAATGTGAATGTTAGCATGCGCCACACTTGAAGGGAATGCTTAACCTTTACCTGCGTCACATCAAGATAGAAATGTGAATATTAGCATGCACCACACTTAAATTGAATTCTTAACCTTAGCCTGCGTCGCATCCAGATAGAAATGTGAATGTTAGCATGCGCTACACTTAAATGGAATTCTTAACCTTAACCTGCGTCACATCTAGATAGAAATGTGAATGTTAGCATGCGCCACACTTAGATGGAATTCTTAACCTTAACCAGCCTTGCGTCTAGATAGAAATGTTAATGTTAGCATGCGCCACACTTAGATGGAATTCTTAACCTTAGCCTGCGTCGCATCTAGATAGAAATGTGAATGTTAGCATGCGTCACACTTAGATGGAATTGTTAATTCTAGCCTGCGTCACATCCAGATGGGATTATGAATGTTAACATGCGCCACACTTACATGGAATTCTTAACCTTAGTTTGTGTAGCATCTAGATAGACATGTGAATGTCAGCATGCGTCACACTTAAAGGAAATGTGAATGTTACCAAGTGGCACACTTAGATGGAATCGTGATCACCAGCCTGCCTCACATCTAGATAGGATATTGAAGACTAGCAAGTGCCACACTCAGATGGAATAGTGAATGATAGCAAGCATCACACCTAGGCATAATTGCAATTGACAGCAATGCCAATTAACCAATCCACTAACAATATTACCCCTCTGCACCCACCTCTCAAACTCTAACCAAACACAACCACAAACCTACAACACAACAATCCGCGCAGACTTCACTACACTGCAACAACAAAACAAGCCACACATAAACTTGCACAATAGCACACAACGACTACCGACTGTAAAACACCCCAAGCCCAACCAATGGACCAACCAGGCTGAGGCTGCCAACAGCACATCACTACTGCTCTCTTGCACTTTTCTAGCTTATTCCCACTAACTCACTCCCCCCTTCCCTTTTTTCAGAGCTGCCAGGGGACCACTCCGGTGGTGATAGTGCACGGTACAAATATCCTTTAACATTTACATGTCTGGATGAAGTTCTTTATGTCAGCATGGATACCTGGCCAGTAGAATTTCCCACTGATGTGAGCTTGAGTTTTAGACTGTCCTAAATGTTCCTCTGTCAAATGAGAATGTGCAATCTCGGGTACAATCTTATGATGGGTTTTGGGGATTACTAATTGAGTTTTACTTAGGCCTTCTCTGGAGGTTTCCTTTCTATATAGCAATCCCTGTTTCAGAAAGAAAAAGGAGCTCCCCTTTACTAGTCCTTCTCCCTCAGGAATCACTTGCAAGAAATCATCTGCGAGTGCTGCATCATTTTACTGGGCAAAGGCTAGATCGGGAATGATGGTAGGTTCTTCTTCCCTCTTTGCCTCAGTGATGGGTGGTTCATCAGCCTATCAAAAGCGTAAGCTACCTCTCAGTTTCCTCTGGTTCAGTTTCTTCTTTAAAATGGGGAAATAGAACCCTCTCAAGAATTCCCTGTGCAATTGTGTCCGCACTATGTATTTCAAATGGAGTTTCGCCATGGTTCTGTTGGAGAACCTTTACATCTCCCCGGAAGTAGGGATCTATGACGCCTGCTACGACATCCAGACCAAACTTCCAAACTAGGCCAGATTTTGGGGCCAATCTTATATAACAACCCTCAGGGGGTATTAAGACTAAGTATGTGGGAATCATCCCTCTTTTCCCTGGAGAGATAGTAGCTTCCCTACTGCTGCAAACATCAAAGCCTGTGGATTCTTTCGTGTCTGCTGAGGAATTTGAGGCTCTGTGAATAGGTTTCTGGAATTTCAGGGTCATCCAATTCGCCACAATCGAGTCGCATCCCACTCTTACACCACAAGTAAGGAAGGCATGGTATTATATAGTGAATACAGACACAATTCATCACAGTCCAAGGGTGTTTATTGAACTTGAATGGGTTGGTTGAACACCTATCTAAACCTAAATCTAAGGATGGGAGCAAACTACCACCGCCAAATCATAACAACACAGTCCTAGTCAAGTCTGCCAAAATAAAAGGGCTTATACTAATAAACCTATTGCCAATCCTTACTTCTAATTACAAAATGGTGTGGGACAATAGTGTATTTATTCAAAAAGAAAAGCGTTCAAGAAATAATATGTCAGGATAGTTGAGCAGTTTGCTGCCCTTCCCTGCGTTTTCAGCACAGGATAAGGCGTCATGTTTGAGCTTTCATACACACTCTGGCTTCTTGGCCACGAGGATATAGTTAACAGTATAGGTATCAAGGCCTTCTGCCAAAGCCTCCTTTCAATAACAGTCTCTTACTGCAGAGGGCCTGTCGTAATAAACAAGCACCAAAGTTCCTTTCTAATCAGGATTTTCACATGTACACGTTCTCGCTTCCAGTATTCATCATGTGTCTCCTTCCTTCAGGCTTGGACCCCTTTTTACCACAACGTTCACCCTCTGGTCTCCCTCGTTCGGGCTCGGACCATGGATCTCCCTTGCTTGGACTCCAATCTCTTTAGCACAATATTCACCTTTGGTCTGCTCCAGACCAGACGTCCTTACCGGAACCCGCGAGCAGTCCAGGAAGCTAACAACGGCCCGTTGTTAGCATCCTCCCCATTCCCATTGAGCCCTTTGGGGGCTCAATGGGAATGGGGATGTCCCGGGTTCCCGGTCGCGAGAATGGGAATTACCGGGCCCGCCAAAGTCGGCATTGCCCGGCAATTCCCTATTTTCAGGACCTGGTACCCAGTTTGGGGGTAGCCATGCCGCTAAAGGCAGCATGGCTACCTCCAAACTCGTAATGAGGCCCAATGCCCTTACTTTTGTTTCTGCCACTTCTTGGCTGTATACCTTTGCAGAGACCTTTGATACATCCATCAGCAATTAAGCTTTCCTCGCGTCTTTCATCTTACGCATTTCGATTTTTGTTCTTGCACTCTTTACACAATGTTGTCGCTTGCAGCCTTGACTTCAACACAGATCGGTCTCATATCGGTCTCCCGAACTGTCTGCAGTGTCAACTGAAACAACGTGCCTTCTGCTTCTGACTTACTCAGTTCTTCACCAGCAGAGCCAACTCCTTCTCTATGGCCTGCACCTGAGGGGGCCTTTTAAGTCTCTCGGTCTCCCTCAGGGGTGGATCATCTCCACTAATGTAGTGACCACTCCGGCAACACTGTGCTTCTTCTGCACTCTTCCTCATCTCAGTAATTAGGGAATTGAAGTCCCAAAGGGAAAAAATAGGTTTTCTTATTTCTGTTGTTTTGCTTTCAAACCCCAATGTGTTCCTTATAACATTCTTTGAGGGAACTTTATAAGAATGAGTCATTAACCCTGATTGTGCAGAAAAAGGCAATTCTTGTATGCTGGTTTTATTGCCAACTTTCCTTTCACTGCCCCTTTACGTATAAGGGGTGTTCTTAGTTTACAGGTCTTTCGTACTTTAAAAGGGTTTTGAGTTCTCTCCAGGTCTATAAGAGTATGAGTGAGCTCACCCCTATTTATATGGGTAACTAGACGTTTTTACAACAAGCCATAACAGACTTTGGCATTGCTGAGCCATCCTCCATAGAGGAAGATGAATACCATGGCTCATCCCACGGATTCTTTTCACTCCCCTGGGCCCTTTTTCCTCCCAAGTGACCCTCCTGCAGAACACCACCCACAAGGTCAGGATCAGGAAGCGTCTGCCTTTCCCTGGCCACCTAGGAGGAGACTTTAAGCAGGGGGTTTAATGAGGGTTCCGTAGGATTCATCACATACCCTTCCTCTAAAGGCCTGACCTCCAGGATCTTTTACCTCTTCTTCACATTCAACCACTCCCACATTCATAGGGTATTCACATGCATTCCAGTCTCAAACTGGAACCTCTACAACCAACTCTTCTTGAGGCCAAGAGTTTTGGGGAAAATAAGAGGAATACACTTCTTTAGATGGCAGTTTAAAGTTCTTAAATAATCTCACTTGTATTTGTGCTACTCGAAAAACCCACTCATCAAAATGTTGAATTCCACTACCTAAGATCATTGGGGTAGGTAGATCAGGTATTCCTGCCACTTACACCGATATGGGTTTTCCCAAAATAGTGATCTCAATTTTAGTTAAGGGGGGTCTTTATGTCTGTCCATGTATACAACCTATAGTCTTTTCACCTACACTTTCCCAATGGGGTAGAAGATTAGCCTGTACCGCAGAGCTTCTGCTCACTGTGTCCAACTGAGCCCAAATGATGGTTCCTTGCTGTATAACTGTGGCATAACTATTCTTTTCTCCAGTACAAAGCATATCGTCAAATTTCTCAACAGCGATGATTTAGAGGAAGTAGCAAAAGAGCCACAAGGTGCACGCAAAAGTAAAAATTCAATGGAACTATTGCACTCAAACTTTAAAAAATACAATGAGGTTCTCTGACATAAAAACCCTGGCATGATTTCAACCCACCCCAGAAAAGTATTGGATTTATAAATATTTTCGAGGGTATCCGCCAGAAATGAACTCTTCATGTTATGTTAATGGTATTTATATTGCGCACCGTCACCAACAGAGTTGGTCCCGAGGCACTCTAGCGGATCTGTAAAACAAGAGGTGGGCGGGTAGGTTAGTTGGGAGAAGGGGGAGGAGAGTTGGAGAAGTGGTGTGCTGTTGGTGGCTTCAGTTTGGTATACACCATGCGCCGAGCTTTGGTGTGAGTACCGGGCGAGACCTTGTGTGTTGTTGGCGCTGTTTACGTGTTTGTTGTTGATGCAGTGTGGTAAAGTGCGTGCGATTTGCTGGGAGAGAGATGGTTGAGTGAATTTTCGGGTGGGTTTGTAAGAGAGTTTGGATTCTCCTAACAATGTTGTCCCGAGTAGGTAGAAGCTAGATGATTTAAAGTTCTCGTAATATAAATGTGTAGTCAAAACGTTATTATATTAATGTCATAATAATTATGGTGCTCTCCAATAATGCCCTTTTCTCTAATGGTATCAGAGACGGCTGGGTGGATTTTGGGGCAACCAAAGAGTTTTCAGATACAAGTATTTGTGATTGAGACAAATCTAGAATTTCAGCTTAGTCACAAAACTGTCAGTTTGGTTACTGACTGAAACGTACTTGGGAATCAGTATGGGAGTAAGCCCTGTTGGTAGACTTAAAAATTCCCAAGCTAAACCCAACAGAATGTTATATGTAAAATAATAAGCTAAACAGTCTGTTTTGGGGAAGGTGTACACAGTGGCAATCAGTTGAGGGTGTGTCGGTGGTTGTGATCAGAGGGATGCAAAACATGCTGGAAAATCTCATCTTAGCTTTGGTGCCTCTAGGGAGTTGAGAGACAATTAAGTCTTTAGGGGCAGGCACATTAAGAAGGAGTGGCTTTTTAGAATATGAATGCCAGCTCGAGCCTCAAATGTGCAATAAACAGACATGCCAACATCCGGGAGCCTGAGAGGGAGATTTCACCACAGCAATCGGAGGAATGTATTTTCCCACAGGATTGCATTGGGGTTATAATTATTAGAAATTGGGAGTCACCCCACTAAATCGGGAGGGTTGGCATGTATGAATAAATACTCTTAAAACGAGAGTGTCAGAAGAGCGCGAGGGCAGACTACAGTGAAGAAGCCCAGAATAATAGCACATTAAAGAAATCCAGCGACCCGCAGCGGTGAAGGGAAGCACGTTCTCCAACTCTGAAGTGCGCAGTGTTCGCTGAGGATTATTTCCCACAATGCCTCTGCGGGCCCCGGTCAACGGAAACCTGCCTGAAAGGGTTGCACTTTTAAGCGCTCGCGCAATGATACGTTGCCCAAGTAAAGAGTGAATCATTCATTTTCAGACATGCGCACTCACTCTAGGCGTGCAGCGAGTTGGCAGCGTGCCGTTTGACGTCACCGCGTGACGCGGGCGTTGTACGTCCACTTCCTCTCATGAGAACTGTCTAGTTTTTCTGCCACAGAGAACCACAGGAGACTCCGGCACCGGAGCGGGGGTCGCGGGTGTGCAGGGCCTCTGTGCCGTTTGGGGCCCGATGCGGGGCGTCGATGAGGCACCGGGAGCCGTAGCCTCCTCGTCCCCTGCTCTGCTACAGTGCGCCCGGCGGCAGGAGGCCACCACCGCCATGACAGAAAGCGAGGCAGCCCAACATCTGCAGACCAAGCCCGCACAGGAGTGTCCGGGAGGCCCCCAGACGCCGGACTGGGCCCTGCACTCTGTGCAGCTTGAGGCTGCCCCCGGCCGCACTGGCACTTTCTACGGCACTGTGACAATTGACGATCAGCGCCTTACTGTGCGTATCCAGGATGGGCTGCTCAGCCTGGAAGCCCGGGAGCCCAGTGGAGGGTCCAGCGCTTCGGACTTGCAGAACCTGTGTGATGCTGGCCTTGACCAGTTGGTGCTTGTCAGCTGTGAATCCGAGCCAAGGAAGAGCGGTGCAAGCCACGTGCTTCTGGGGGACCCCACCTCAGGGGACACGACTGGGGTCCCTACAGTGGCGCCCCAGCAAGATGTCGACAGCATGTGCAGCACAGTTGAGGACGGCATTGCCCACGGGCAGCTGGCAAACATATTTATAGATGAGAATGGTGAAGTGCGGCTGGCTGCTGATGGCTTTGGTAGGAAGGGTTTGGTACTGGTTTTCAACTGTCCTCAGGCTGACTGCCGCAAGACGTTTGACAAGAAGCACAAGCTGAAGCTGCACCTCCTCACACAGCACACCTCGGAGGAGCAACGACCTTTCCGCTGCAGCGTGGAAGGCTGCAGCTGGTCCTTCACTACTGCCTACAAGCTGAAGCGGCATCTGCAGTCTCATGGCAACCTTCGCCCTTACACCTGTCCGCTGGAGGGCTGTGGCAAGACCTTCACCACTGTCTATAATCTGAAAGCGCATGGCAAGACCCACGAGCTGGGTGACACTTTCAAGTGTGAGGTCTGCGAGGAACGGTTTCCGAGCTTGGCGAAGCTCACCAGCCATCGCAAGATGCACTTCGAACCAAACAAGCCCTATGTTTGTGAATTTCCTGGTAGGTTACGTAAGCAAAGGCAATGTTAAGTGTTGTCTTGTGGTTTTTGGTCTGAATCTGCCACGGTCCGACGAGGTGACTAAGTTTGCCTTTGTTTACAAATTGGACTTTTTTTGTTTTTTGTTTTGTTTCCCCCTATCAATGAAACTCCCATACCTCCTGTCTCCAGATAATGTTTTACAGTGAATTGGAAATCATGTTTTCAGTACTATCGTGAACAGCATATGTTTAACGTTCTTGCTCACAGACGTCCTAATGGAAGCACAACGTTTGCACGTATTCCAAGCCCCGGTGTTGGATAGGTCCCTATCTAGCTGCTCGATGCAAAGAAGACTGCACGTTTTATTAGAAAACAGGCCATGGTATAGTCTGGTGCTGAAGTTCTGATCAGATAATTAATGAAATCCAACTGTGTTCACTGAACTACATACAGTTTGTTCGCAATACCACATTTTTTGTCTCCATTTCTTTGGGAAAAATACTGATTAGCTGCAATAAGACCACCTACATTTTTCTATTTGAGGTTAATAAACTTGAGTATATAAACTTTGGGGCTAGTAACACATACCATGCTACAAAATGGTGTGCCTGCATTAGAAATAACTAGTTACCGTACCAGTTTAGTGCAAGTCTAGAGCTCTATACCTCAAATTAAGGGTTGTAAAAAGTGGGAAACTCCCAATTAAAGGTGTCATTTGTTGGTTGGGGAGTTGACTAGGTGGCCAAATTTGAGACCTTGCAACCAAACCGTCTTGTCTCTTCTCGTATACCGGCTTCTCCACTGGGGGATACCGGAAAGATCTCCCTGTAAATTACTGAGTCGTCCTTGTTTAAAACAGTTTGCATTGTCACATTCTGGTGGCGTTTGTTTGCCTGCCTTTTCATGTTGTGCAGCAGAGCTCAGACGGGAGAGCTGACCATATGTGACGGGCCCTTTGCATGATTATCAGGTCTGCCTATTTGACACAATAGTGTATTTGACACAAACGTCTACTTTTTTCTAGAATTTCAAAATAATGTTCGCCAGTGAAAAAGCAGCAGTATAGCACATGTGAGCGACTCGCCTAGTGTTGCAGTGAGCAACCTCAGCTGTGCAAGGCATGGGTGACTAGAGTCAGTAGGGTGAAGTAATCTGGGGCGATGGCAGTAGTGGTGTCTGTCCTTCTGGCATAATAGCAGATAATCAAGGATATGTAGACCCTGGTGCAGCCCTAAGGTAGGCATTAGGGGTGTCGGGTAGGTACCGACATCACAACAGATAGGTTTGGGCAGTAAGGCGAGGGCAGTAGGAAGTAAAGTAACTATGGTCGCAAAAATTGTCACATACCTTAATTCATGGAACCCTGCCGGCTGCTTGCCAGGCACAGACAGCAGTAGCCCTTGGGTCTGGTACACCGGCACAACCTCCCAGCCATGTAGGCTTGGTGGGGGATGGCTGTGAACAGGTCATTCAGGCCCAGGCATGGGTGAACACTCAGGAGACGCATGAGACTGCATCGAACAGCGGCAGCCATCTTATCACAGGTTTCGGTTTCTTTGTATTGATGTGGCATCCATTTGGGTAGCCCTCACTCATGGTGCGGAGCGGACATCCAGTGGACAGTAAGGCAGCTAGATGAAATTTGATTTTGAGTTATGTATAACGAGCTTGAAATGGACTAAACCGTATATGGCGCAGATGACATCCAAAGAAATTGCCAAAGTAAAATACTGTATCCCGTCCTAGGGGCCAGATGGATCCCAGCAGGCCCAAAGCTGACTAGAACTTTATTTAAATAAAAACGTTTTTACGCTGTCCTTTTATCTGGAACGCCGGAACAGCCTTCCTGCCGTGTAGGCCTAGCGGGGGTGGCTGTGAACAGGCCAATCGGGGCCATGCAGGGGTTACCACTCAGGCGACACACAAGGCTTCTGGATGTTGCATCGAAAGGCGGCAGCCATCTTATCATAGATGTTGGTCTTTGTATGAGATGTGGCATCTGCTTGGGTAGCCCCCGCTCATGATGCAGAGCGGGCACCCAGTGGGCAGGAAAGCAGATGGGATTTATGCTGTACCCCTGCATAGATAGTAGTCCTTAGGTCTGGTCCTTGGATTTGCCTGCATTTAATTTTAATTTCTCTATACTTCCCAGCGAACACTGAGGTGCCTGGCTCGGTGTCCTCATATTTATCTGTTCCCATCCCCCTGTGGCCACATTCTCCTGGGAACAGCTGCAACATTTCTCCAGCACACTGCAGCAGCTGAGCGCTCGAGAAATTCATGTTTGCTCCTGATGCTGCGTGAATACAAATGCCTTACTTACCCAGGCCTATGCTCCAATATGGCTGCTATGTTATTTATTATATGCCACACTACCACTTCTATCCCCTGCCCCTCATTTCTATCCCCGCTTTTCCCCATGCCCCAACCTGTTCTTCCCCACATACTTCTCTTGCTGCACCTGTACACCCTGCGCATAGGTTAAACTGTGCAGCTGTCAATGAAGTCCCTATCTCTAGGCGTACCCCCTCACCTTCCCCCAGTCAGTCACATAATTGGTAAGTACGTCCCCTTGGCAGTGCTGAATGTGCTCCTTTGCCACCCCTAACCCGTTTCAATCCATCAAATGACACTTTAATTCTTACCATCTTGGGTATCCACAACCTTGTTCCTCATACTTCAGCAGGGAAGATTCTATTACAACACTCTTGCCCATTCCTTGAACAGGCCACTCAAAAGGAGTCGCTGTGCTCCACATTTGCAGGTAGCGTTGTAACAACCTCTACTTCAGCATGCTCATTTACTCCAGGCTGGGCTGAATCCAAGTGCTTACTATGTGTTTTATCCCCTTCTCCGCCCACATTTATGGACATCATACCTCTTGAAATTGTATGTGCGGTAGTGAGGGGAATGCATGCTCCTGCTAGTAACAATTTAGTGCGCAGTCAAGTGATGATCTGCCCCATGAAAGTTGCGTAATGCTTATAAAGCGGGCGGCAAACAATACAGCCAGTTTTTGCCAAGTGTCGTCATCAGCTTGGCCAAGCACTTTAAGCAAGCCATTCTAACGCTCAACCAAATCGTTGACTTGTGGGTGGTACACTGACCATAGACTGTTTTATCACCAGGGGTGCGGCAAGCTTCTTGAAGAGGTCATTGACAAAGTGTTGCCCATTGTCTAACCTCAATTCATCACATACTCTCCACCTCAGGAATACTTCTGTACCAAGAATGTGGCTGCTGATTTTGCATAATTATGGGCACAGTCTTCCGCCTCGAACCAGCGTGAAAAGGGACATGCTACAACAAACATGTGTAAGAGGCACATCTATCTTGAATATCGACATAGTCAATATGCAAGTGCCAGAAGGGCCCCTCTAGCCGCGGTAATTTTGACATGAGTTTCCTGCGTGTTCTCTGCGAAGAACTTCTGGCAGATCATGCACTTGCCTTAAGTCCTAGAGGTTGGGCACAAACCAACTCTCATTTATCTCTACAACCACGTGTTCCTTTGACACATGGTCTGGATAATGTAACTGCTGTAATGCTACATTTAGTAATTTCTTTGGCTTTTTATTTTGTTTATAACACGCTTAATATCAGCAGGTGGCTTTGAAGCGTGGGATCGGGATTCAAACCATTGTCTGCGGTGCCTTGCTTCCAAGAGAAATGCGTTGCCCCTGGGGTAATTCTCCTTGCAATTCAGTAACCTGAACAATGGGCCCAGTAGTGTTATAGCTTTCGGGTAATTTGGAGCTGAGTTTTATCATGGGTCTTTTACATTTTTTTTCATTTTTTTTATCCTGGGAATAATTTGGCAGTTCCTTTGTGCAAGTTGGCTGCTTCTTTTGCTGCTCGGTCAGGCATATCATTACCGTGTGAAATAAAATCTAGGCCGCCTGTATGGGCTGCGCCTTTTATTTTGGCTACCTCTACTAGGAGGGCTAGCACGTCTATGAGCTGTGCCAATAATTCTGCATGCTTAACCGGGGACCCAACACTCATTCTGTATTCTCATCCCCTTTCCCATCGAGCCAACCCAGAGTACATGGTGGAGGTGACGTAAGCAGAGTCTGAAAATATGTTGTCCGCATGCCCTTCTGATATGTCTAGTGCTGTTAGTAAAACCACAAATTTTGCCACCTGTGCCGAATGTGCTGGCAACCCCACCTGTGATCAAATGCAAAATTCCCCCTCATGATACACCACCGCAGCACCAGTGTGCATGCATCCTTGAATCTATCATTGAAGACCCGTGAACAAAGAGCATGTCTACGCCCTCTATGGATTACCCCTTCCATCCTATCCATATATGATGCACAGTCATGAACATACTGTCTGTGCGTGGCTGGCTGTGCTATAAACCTCGCTGGGTTCACTACACAGCATATAACTACCTCAATCGCTGGGTTTGTCAATATCACCTCGTATCCCGAGGCCCTCTGAGTCATGTGGATTTGGACTTTTCCAGTATCACAAATAGTGAATGTTCCACTTATAAAATCACTGGGTACCCCATTGTTATGGTGGCTGACTTTTTCTATGGCAAACAGCGCAAGCGGTGGACACATGGAAAATGGCCCTGCATTACTGCGTCTAACAGCCCGCTGAAATACATCAGGGACTTGCACCCTTGTTGCTTCTTCTGTGAGTGGAAAGCTGTCATCAGAATATGAGAACAAATAGAATGCCTCCGTATAGTTTGGTGTTGCCAACACTGAGGCATATGCCCGGCCCTCTTTGTGTTTGGTAACAATTTCCTTCATCTCTGACCATTTAATGGCACTTTTTAACCTTTTTGGACTTCAAGTGCCCGAAGGAGAGGCTTTAAAAATATTGAATAGTCAAATACCCATCCCCTGCAGTAGTTGCACAATCCCAATAATGGCTGTATTCCTTTAACTGTGCCGGCGGTGGTGTTCTGTGTATTGCTTCCACTCGCTCTGGTTTTATCTTTCGCCCCTCTGCAGATATTATCTGCCCCAAATACGCCACCTCTGTCTGACTGTACTGTAGCTTTTCCGTCATCCTTTGTATCCTTTCTCTGCTAGCAGTGTCAAAAGAAGTATTGAATCTGCCCTGTTCCTCCGTCTCACTGCACACTAGGAGGTCGTCCTCATAATGTGTCACAGTACGGGTTACTTTGATTAGAGCCATCTGGATCACCCTGTTGCACACACTAGCGGATTTACAATACCCATGAGGCAACCATGTGTGTTTAAATCGGACACCACGATACGCGAACACAGCGAGATATCTCAATGCAATGGGATGGAGAAGAAAGCATTTTTTAAATACATCACTGTCGCATTTGCTGGAAAATTGCATAATATAGTAGTGTTAAGCACAAGGGGAATCGCTGCCTCTACCACGTTGTTAGGATGGCAGAGATCCTGTTTTAATCTCCAGGCCCCTCCTTTTGCTTTCTTGATCAGGAATAAGGTTGTGTTGCACGGGGAGGTTGAAGTCTGTATGATGCCCTGCTGCCATAACGCTAAATGTGTACCATATATGCCCTCATTTGCCTCACGGGAAAGTGGTTACCGTTTCACCCAGGACAGTAATGCCCCCTCTTTTTAATTTTATACAGACCACCTGCTCCTTTGAACACTCCTACATCATAGGGCCCTTCTGTCCATAAAATGCCGGGAATTTCTTTACATTTTCCCCAAGTGTAGGCATCCTGCTTCTTCACTACTTGTCAGTTGCGGCACTAACCTTGCTCTCACTTGTATTGGGCATGGGATGTGTAGTTGGAACCCCTCTCTCCACATGTGTTCCCCAGGACTCTATCCTCTCACCCTGGCTCTTCAAAAGTTACTTGGGCCTCTTTGGTCCACCTGATCTCTACCCTTTCCTCTAACTTTCAGTATTATGCGGATGACATACTGCTCTCTTTCAGACTCCCCTCAGCCTTCTCTCCTCTCATTCCTGACTGTCTATCTGTGATTCAGGATTGGTGCGCCTCCAACAATCTCTGCCTTAATACCATTAAGACTGAGATCCTTCACTTTGGGACCCTGGCTCCCGCTTTCCCTCTCACTCTGGCTGCCCTCCTTGGACCCTCTTCCTTCGCCTTCCTATGAGGGAAAAAAACCTTGGTGTCCTCTTCGACTCCACGCTCTCCTTCTCTCCTCACATCGCCTTACCAAGAATGCCCACTACCAACTGCACCTCCTCAGAGGTATTCTTCCTTTTCTCACTTTCCCTCAGAAGCTCATTGTCTCCAGAGCCCTGGATCTCTCTAGGCTGGACTACTGCAACAGCCTCTTTCCCTACATTCCTCCCTCTGCAACTAATTCAGAACAGAACTGCAAGACTTATCCTTGGCCTCAGGGACCGTATCTCTCCAGACCTAAAATCTCTTCACTTGCTCCTAGTGGCTGCAAGGATCAAGTTCAAAGACCCTCTGCGTTGTCCACAAGGCTTTCTGGGGCTGCTGCCTGCACTACATCCACCTCTCTTCCAAAATACTTTCCTTCTCGAACCCTTCACTCAGCTACCTTCAACTCTGAGGGTCAGACGGTTCTCCAGGCAGAGAGTGGTGGGTAGATCTCTCTCTCATCTGCAAGTGCCTCCTTCTGGACTGGCCTCCCTGCCGCCCCTCACCCACTCCCCCCAAACTTGAGTCGGACCACCTGACGTTTCGGAAGCAGCTGAAGACCTTCCGCTTTCTCTCCATCTCCTGCTGACCTACCGTTCTGCTACGCTGACTAGTTGCTTGGTACCCTCTGTCTCACTGGGTACCAGGCTCCTCCATGATGTCTCCTCTGCACTGCCGGTGTGCTTACCGTACACTTAGGGCTGCAACTGTAACTACAGTACCCTGCCTCCTTTACCCAGTGCTGTGCTGCCCTGATTGCACTCCCCCCGGCTCCCTTTTCCATGGAGCGTCCCCCTGCACTTTTGAGTTGTCACACTTGCACAATCTGAATGACACAAAGCCTAGCAAGATTTGTGTTTGACCTCTTTGTCGTCCTCTATCTTCTAAATCGCTACAGTGCAACTTGAGGATTTCCTGGGAAGTCGGGGGCTATTGGATACGTCCCAATCAGAATTTAGGCCAGAACATGGGACTGAGACCGCACTCGTGTCAGTCTGGGATGATATTTTGAAGTCTGCCGATGAGGGTGACATTAGCATGCTAGTCATGCAGGAACTATCGGCAGCCTTCGATGCCGTTGATTTTGATTCTTAACTCAAGACTCTCTGCAATGGCTCAGGTGTTCAATGAATCATTTAAATGGTTTACATCTTTTTTGACCACTTGAACTCAGCAAGGTAAAGTGGGGCCATTTATCTCTGATTCTTCATCAGTTAAGCGTGGAGTGTCTCAGGGCTTCTCCCTTTCCCCATTGTTATTTAACATTTATATGTGTCCCCTGTTAGCGCAGGAGGTCAAATTCTGAGAAAATGCCTATCACTCATATGCCAACAATATGCAGATCTATGTCTGACAAAAAGAACCCGTGGAAGCGATGGACAGAGTGCTGTCCTGTGCCAGTAAAATAAAAAGTTGGATGTTGACATAATAAGCTCCAACTAAAACTGAGATCATAATATTCGGATCTAACACAAAATTGACTTGTATCTCTCAACATATAGATCTTGTCCCGCACTTTTTGAGGTCCCCACATAATTTCCAGAACCTTGGATGTATCTGGCAGGCAATTCTAAACTATAATCTACAGGTAAATTGAATTGTTTGTTTGTATAGCGCACCTAACCCTCAGGTAACTGGGCACATTGATTCTGATACATAACAAGGTTACACAAAGAGCAATGATGATTATAATACAGCTATCGGGATGTGGTGGTAATAAGTTATATACAGGGAGATGCGTAAAGGCAGGCAACTTATAGTAATTTAAATGTGGCTACATTGTTAATACATAGTTATAATGGATCATCAGGTAAGTCCAATGGGATAAGTTTTATTGACACTGCGGATTGGTGAGGCAGTTTTTTGCATGGGTCCTGAATCGGGGAAACAAAGGTTCTACTCTTAGAACTGTAGGTAAGGAGTTTGATAATTTGAAGGCAATGACAGGGAAGCTACTGCCCCCAGATTTTTGTAAGTTAAATCTCTGTACTCTGAGGCAGTGTAGTTAAGCACTTCTGGTAGGCTGGTCTGATTGTTTTTTGGTGAGTCTGACAGATATTTAGGTGCTGAATTGGACAGGCATTTGTGAGTAAGTATGATGGTTTTAAAAGAAATTCTACTCTTGACCAAGAGCTAATAGGCATTGTGCCTGGTTTCGGAAATATAGTGTGTCATTGATATGTTAAAGGCATATCTGTCACGACCCTCGCCCAAAACCCCCTCTGGGAAACCTATTGGCCAGCTGGATTCAGGACTCTGGCCTCTAGAGCCTGGCATCCTCTTCAAAAGCCCTCATGGGGCCAGGCTCATACACCATGAAAAACAATGTGCTTGGGAACTACTTTATTGTATTGTCAGTTAACATGGAGGCATCCCTATGCGGTCTAGTGTTTTGGGTGTGGTTGCCTAGGGACTTCTTTACCTGGACTATTTTGTTGGGGCTATTTAAACCACACCCGAGCAAGACAATACGCTTTGTGTTACTTTGCAGCTTGCAACGTGACGCTCACCGTGTCCAGCTATTACCTCGGAGAAGCAGAACCTGCAAGGAGACAAAAGGAACATCATTAGCAGGAGCATCTTACCTGCAGTCTTCATCTTTTTGAACACTCGCAGCTACTGAGAACAGCTTCCTCAAATCTGCACGCCTCCCGGCTAGAACGACCTGAAAAAGGAAGATGGAGGCAACATTAAAGAAAACAGAGACATTAACAAATTACAAACTGCTCAAAAGGCTTACCTGTCTGTTCACCTCTCGGCTGGCACCACTCCGGACATTCCACTCACGCTGAAGAACACTGCGACCTTCAAGGAAGGAAAAACACAGGTTAGCAAAGGCAAGACTTTGCAGCGCTGCGCATAGCGCTTACTTACCGCATCATAGCGCTCTTAATGCACAATCATTTACCAGCGGGGCTCAACCAAGCCAGTTTGCCACGCTGAAGCTCTGCATACCTAAGGGCGAGAAGAGACATTTTAAACAAAGAAAGGCATGCAGGATAGCAACAAAACTAAAGAACAGCAATAAAACCTACCTGAACAATATCAAACAGGACGGCGTGGGTGAAGTAACTGGACCGCACTCGCGCATGAAAGACAACGCGCCCCTGCAAAGAAGGCAGGACGGAGAGCACGCCTAATTCTACCACAAGGTGAGGAGAGGGTGCCAGAAGGACTGAAATAATACGGGGGTGGAGGGAGGATACGTACCCCAGTCGGTCAGTCTTGAACACAGTCCTCCTGTAGTTTCAGGCAGAACCTTCCCCGCAGACCACATCAGGGCAAAGCTGAGAAGCATACACCAGCAAGTAACCCGGCTGGGTGGCGTCCCTGTGGATACCAGGTGAGCGTAACAGAACGCAAAGCCTACCATAACAAATCCACACTTGTGTATAGGCGCGTTATAAATATCATATCACCTGGGCGCCATGGAGACATCAGAAATGGACCAATTGGCCCAATTACTAGGAGAGCTACGTGCTGAGGTTCATTCTGCCCATACAAGAGACTAATGCCCCCCGGAGAGACCTAAAAGTGACCAAAGAACGCACTGAAGAGATTAGCAGGCAATACTTGCAATCACAGGCAGGACAGACGCCTCTACCTGGAAGCAATCCAACGATGCAAAAGCCTGCCATACCACCCACTCCGGTACAGATCACGTTACCTGGAACAGTGCCCCAGGCACCACCAGAAAGGTTCTCAGGCGAACCATGGAAGTATGCAGCATTCATCAATCAGTGCCGCCTTCATTTTCTTTGTAGGCCTGGAGCATTTCCAAACGACCAAGCTCGGGTAGCTTTTGTTTTATCATACCTGAGTGGTTGTGCAGCTAGACCACCGGTTGCAGGACTGAAAGGCAGACCGGTCTAAGACGGACCGTGTATGTTCGACCAAGGGAAAACGCACCCCGTGTACCTGAAAATGCTGCAGAACCCATGCAGATTGGAGGGATACGGCCTCCATTAACAAAACAAGAGCGGGACAAAAGAAGACGACAGCTTTGTTTGTATTGTGGGAAACCAGGACATTTCCTGAAGGACTGTCCAGTAAAACCCCCAAGAAGAACAGTCGGGGCCACAGAGAAGGACAAAGCTAAGGAATCGTAAAACTACCATGCTCGACAAATGTAGACGTCAGTTTGTCGAGTGAGAAGAAAGAGTTGCTGACCTCGCACTTTACAATAACAGTGATCTTAATTAACCACCAACAGTCGTCAAGAATGCATGCCGTTGAAGCATACATAGATAGCGGAGCAGTTGGAAATTATATTGGTCAAGAACTGCCAGCAGAGATGGGGCTTCCTTTGTGTTCTAAGCCAACTATGGACAAGGTAACCACCGTGGGTGGGACAGAAATCGCTTCCGGACCAGTAAGCCAGTGCACAGCCAGGGTAACCTTGCTATGCCAGGACGGACATCCGGAGTCTATTTCATGCTATCTCATCAAGGCACCTCAGTTCAGGCTAATACTAGAGATGCCATGGTTGGTTGCTCACAACCCTTTGATAGACTGGCGGGCATGAAAATTAACCTTCCCCGGTGACTGCTCCCCTGCCTGCTATTACCAAGAGGAGAAACCCGACGTCTGTATCCCCCATGACTCCCGGAGCGACAGTATCAACCCTGGGAGCAACTAATACCTTGCCAAGTGAATACCATGATTTCCTGGATGTTTACCGAAAGGACCAAGCCAATACCTTGCCGCCGTACAGGCCCTATGACTGTCAGATCAACCTTGTTCCTGGTGCACAAATCCCTTGCGGCAGGATCTACACTCACAGAATCAGAAAACCTTCATTTGAAATCCTATTTAGACCATTACCTTGCAAACAGATTTATCCCTCCTTCGAAGTCCCCCGCAGCCAGTCCTTTGTTCTTCGTACTGAAAAAGGAGACTTGAGAACCAGTATTGACTACCGCACATTGAACCAGATCACTGTGAAGAACCGCTACCCCTTGCCACTTATCCCAGAGATGCCAGACCAAGTTAAAGATGCCCAGATTTATACCAAATTGGACCTTCGAGGAGCGTACCACCTGGTCCGAGTCAAAAAAGGAGATGAATGGAAAACCGCCTTCCGTACTAAGTACGGCTTGTTTGAATATCCAGTCATGCCCTTCGGGTTATATAACGCTCCTGCGGCATTCCAATATTTCATGAATGACGTTTTAAGGGAGTTAATTGATGCGTGCGTATTAGTGTACATGGACGACATCTTAGTATACTCGGAAGATCATGTCAGACACGTTGGTTCAGTCCTCACCAAGCTCTGTCAACATCGCTTGTTTGCAAAGCTTGAAAAATGCTTTTTTCATGTCACCGAAGTAGAATTTCTTGGTTTTATCCTTACTCCAGGAGGCATCAGAATGGACGTGCACAAGGTAGATGCCATTCTGAAATGGCCTTCCCAGACGTCTCTGAACGGGGTACAAAGCATGCTGGGCTTTGCGAACTTCTACCACCGGTTCATCCCAGACTTCTTTCAGGTTGTGCACTCAATCACAGTACTATTACGAAAAAACAATAAAAAGTTTGTTTGGACAGAAGAAGCCTTTCAGGAACTTAAACGAAAGTTTACCTCTGCTCCAATCCTGCGACATCCTCGTCCAGACCTCCCTTATGACGTTGAAACTGATGCGTCCAGTCTCGCAATGGGGGCTGTCCTTTCACAGAGAGACCCGGAAACCGGCCAGCTACATCCTGTGGCCTTCTGGTCGAAAAAGTTCTCACCTCCAGAGATTAATTATGCCATCACGGACAAGGAACTCCTCGCTATCAAATCCGCCTTTAAAGCCTGGAGGCACTAGCTGCTGAGGGCCAGAC
This sequence comes from Ambystoma mexicanum, assembly GCF_040938575.1. Taxonomy (NCBI): domain Eukaryota; kingdom Metazoa; phylum Chordata; class Amphibia; order Caudata; family Ambystomatidae; genus Ambystoma; species Ambystoma mexicanum. The sequence continues at coordinate 152,234,377 of NC_090923.1, read as the reverse complement.
ATACCATTACAGTCATCACAGACCACTCATCAGACCACCGAAACCTGCAATATTTCAAAACAGCCAAGGCCCAGTCCTCGCGCCAATTACGGTGGGCCCTTTTTCTTCGCAACAAAGAACAAAGGGCTCCCCACGGGGAGCCATAGAGCCCCAAATGGGAAAGCAGATTTAGGCAGAAACACAACATGGTTGTGTTTGAAAACGCTGCTTTTTTGGAGCCTGAGAAACTTAGAAAGAAAAACTGCAGCTTTTCAGATACAATAACGTTGTAAATGCAACGTTTTTAAAGCTGCAGTTTTATTTGTAAGTTTTCTGGGCAGTAGCAGCAGGCAGGTTTAAATGCATGCAAGACTGTAAGGTAAATGAAACAAAGTGGTTGTCTGTCAACACACATGGTGAGTTAGTCAGGATGTTTGTATCATAATTAAGGCCAGCAATCCAGCCTAGGATTCTATCTTGATTATGTGTAGGTTTAGTGACACAATGAGATGTGGCAATGGTGGCAGCAGTGTTAACATTGGCGTTGAGGAAACCTACATTGAAATCGCAGAGAAGTAAGATTTGTGAGCTAGGTTTAGTATTCGTAGAGAGGAGTTGTTACCAGAGTTTGACCATCATCCTATTCATATTTAGAGTGCAGGTTTCTGGATTCCATCTCCATCATGGAACTCGCCATTTTCCTTAAGTCCGCATACGTCAACGGGGTTTGCTTGGACTTATCTGAAGACCTATAGTCTGTCTTCTCAGGGGGTGATGCAAACGGATCCACGCCTTTTCTATTTTTTTATGAACTTCTGCTGTTTTACTTGCTTATATCGCTCCTTTCCGTCCAAACCCTGTTTATTGTATAGTTGATATATTTCCTGTGTCTCAATCCCATCAATGTCCACCGCGGTATCCCATATTTCAGTAACGCTAGGAACATATCCTTTCTAGACGTGTGCATATCGCGGCTGTGAATCTCTTCCCAGGAGTACGCTTTTCACTACGCCCCTCCCTCTCTCGGTCTCTGGGTCTTTCCTCTGCCTTTTCCCATTCCCCCAAATCTGCCAGTTGTCTAAAACCGTCTACCACTTCATCTGTTTTGGCTGTCATACCCACTAATAAAGTCATGATAACCTTCTTATATGCGGAAGGGCGATGCGGATGAGTGTTTCTAGCTGAAACAGATAATGCTACCAGCCCCATATGTTCGGGATCATCAAAATGGATTGCCTCTTTCATGGCATGCTCTCTCACTCTTTGAATCGCCTCTTTCAGTGTATACCATTTCTTCTCCTCCATCGGCCAATCCGATGCAATAGGATACTTGCGATTGCAGCCCTGGGCCACCATTTGCAATAGTAGAAGTTCCTGTATTTGGACTTCCTGCGTCAATAGTAAAAATCGAGCAAAGTCTGTTGCATCAACGTGAAGACCCGCTGCCCCACCATCAAGTAACCTGATCATCCAAGTTAGCAAGGGTTCTCCCGCCCTTTGCTTCAACTGGTCTACTATTTCCCCAATTTCTTGCTGGGAATAGTCCTCCAAGGTTGTCATATCAACTACCCCTGCCCCAGGATTGTTGGCATTACCACCCATTCTCCGTCGTATCACCGGGTTAACCACTACCCCTTTTCAATCGGGTTCCGTATTGGGTTGCGTTTCAGGTTCCGAACCGCTGTCGGTACTAGTGCTATCAAATAAATCACCATCCCAGTGACCAGGGTCCCAATCCATCCCCGTGGTGGCTATCACTGTTAGCTTTCAGGAAGTCGCTCTCCCTCTTCTCTTCTTGTATTTGTAGCAAGCCACTCTTACAGCTGCTTGTTCGGCCACCATCTGATATTTATCTGTTTTATCATGATATAATTTCATCTAGAGTTGTTGTATTAATGCTAATTGTTTTTCGGCTGCCAATTCTTTTTCTAATTTCAAAACATTCGCCTGTAATTCTACATGAATGCATGTTTGATTATGTCGCCCCCAACCTGGAGATATCTGGGCCCTGTTCACACAGAGTTACAAGAAGACTTTAGGCTTGGTTACAGAAGAGGCAAATAACAGTGAATGCAGTGGAATGTACACAATAAACAGGAATACAAGGAATACATTGACGGCTTTACATGGTAGGTGGGGAAATATTTATAGCGATACATTGGATATATACATGGTAGGTGTGGAGATGCACAAGATGTTCGTTTTTTTTTTTTTCTCCCTTTTTAAATGGAGCTAAAGTTACCGACTGGATATTACACGGTCCCTGTTGTTAATACCTCACCACACACTATTCACTTTCCTAAATTGCCTGAGTCCAATATCCTATATCTCAAAAAATCAAAGCAGGAAACTTTGGCATTAATAACAGCACAAAGACCCTGCTCACAGCACCAATTGTTTTGCTTTATCATGGTCTCTTGTGGAGATCCCGTACTTAGTTCTCCAAACCCTTGCAAAAGTAATCATTGGACTCGCATAGGCACAGAATTACGCATAACACCGTTTGTGATAGTTATAAGAAAAATGGCGTGTTATAGGCCCTTTATTCATCCATAACATACAAACTGAAAAGATGAACACATCATGGGTACGTATGAACAAAAGGAGAAAGACTTCACCGTTAAGATCGCCAAAGGAAACGCCTTCATCTCAGCCACTAAAACACTGCTTAGTCCCACAGCAGGTAGGCAAAGAGATTGAGCGGTCTAACAGGATCTGGAGCGGAACGTCCTCCCTTGCAGTGAGACTGCCACACCCGGGGTCCAACTTCTAACTCTGAATCTCAAGAGGAAAAATCATAGTCTCTTATGGGGACTACTTTTGATCTCTGCCACTCATGGTTACCATGCTGCCCTCGGCCAAAGAGCAGACCATAAACATGAGGCATAAACAGTGAGAAGCATAAAAAAAATATCTTCCCTCCTTGCTGTCATTCCCACTGCTCCTTATCACTGCACCTGCACAGTACTCTGACTCCCTTTCTAGCTAGTCCTTCAGCGGACAATACAATAATTATTCTCCCAAGCTCGATCATCTGACATAAATATGTGACCTTGTATCCGCAGCAGAAATACATGTTTGCTAGTTGAGCCCAGGAAAACGCATTTTCTTGCGGTTATTGGAAGTGAATATCCAAAATGGCCATACACCGGCACCATGTTTTCTGGCTCATTTTAGGCCACGCGCTACATACATCGGCCATCCTATTCAAGCAATGATGGTCTGAGTCTTGTTGAGGCGAGGGGGTGATCCACGGAGTCAAGGCACTCCACGTGGTTATCATGCACAAAGGTACTACTATCATCTTACATTTTTAAAACCTCTGCTACCACATCTCTGATAAAAATCGTATATTGATAGTTTGTGCACTAGTAAATTACAAATTTGACTGTTGTGATGTCCTGCTAATGGGAATTCCAAAAGGTCACATAGAACGTCTGCAGGTTGCTCAAAATGCAGCTGTAAGGCTGGTCTACGGCCTGCCCAGACCCTCGCCCATGCTTCAGTGTCGGAGAAATCTCCATTGGCTACCGGTGCAGCAAAGGATTTTGTTTAAAACCCTGTCTAATTTTTCAATGTCTCCAAGGGCCTGCCCCTATAGATCTTTTCTCAAATATTCTTTCTCATCACCCAGATCGTCGCCTACAAGACAACACCTTTTGGTGGTTCCACCATCAAGGTCGTCTCCTGGGCCGATAGACTGGTTTCCTGTGCAGGCCCAGGAGCTTGGAATTCCTTGCCACATAAGCTTCGGAAAATTGGAATCCTGTGTGAATACACAAAATAAGTTGAAGACCTTTCGCTTTGAATAATTGTTCTGGATAACCTGGCTTCCTGGTCCCTATCAATATATCGCCTGTGCCCAGATGCAATTCCTTTGCTTGGTTCCAATGGATCTGCGCTATATAAATACAAAAAAACTTCCCTCCCTCCCTTGTCTTGTGCCTAGAAAAACATGTGTACAGGTGCATTATAAATGACATATATTTTAACATGACAATACTTCTCCTCCTTGCCGTCTGCAAAAAGCTGCTCATCAGTCACGTCAGTCAATGTCAACGTGGGTTCAATACAGAAAATTGTACACCATTCGTTGTCGTCCTCATCTGTCCCACATAATCAGTGTCTTTTCGTGCTATTACCTCCTATATGTACACCCAGGGCAATTTCCGTGTGCCACACGGGCCTCAGCAGAAACTGTGGGTAGTCGGAATGTCTTCCCATTCATCCTGGCACCCATCCCAATAGTATTTCCACCATACAGGAACATCTTGGGGTGCATGGGTTTCCCTCATAATGTGCTGTGTGCACAGCAGGCCTGTAAAATGGCTGCCGCAGCTGTATTCATGCCAGGCGTGGAGCACACCATACCTTTTTCAGAGAATTAAACAGTTGTTTAGCTTACTTAACAAGTCCCTCCCCAGAATGTTTATGGTTGTATCTTTTGAATACAACCGAGGCATAACAAGGTGTTGTGTGACTAGTGTTAGTGGTAAATCCTGTGTGACTGGAACCGTGACAATAGTCCCAGAAAAGGTTTGTGTCCATAACTTTATTTGACAGTGGGAACTCGCCCTCCTTTATGCAAGATTTGCTGGCCCCCTTATCTATCAAGAAGGAAAAATGTTGGTCTGTCCTATCACTGCTACCTCGGACCTCGGGTTCCTCTAGTTACTGCAAGGACTGGACCTAAACGCACTTTCTGTGGGCACTCCTATTGGGGCATCATACTTTCTGGAAACAGGAAGGTGTTCCCTCCCAAAACCTTTACTCCTGTGTAGTGGGGTACTACGTTATGGCCCAGCTGTGTACTGTCCCCTTGTGGGCGTGTCTGTGCTAGTGCTTGCGATGCGTTTGTGGGATGGCCCTGGGATCCCTACCGGTCTTGGGCAAGCGTCTGTATTTGCTGTGGTGGGGTTTGTTGGGACTGCGGGTTTGTGGGCTGTGCCTGCTGCTGTGTTGGTGCCTGTTGCTTTGTTGGTTGCCCCCCTGCTTGTGGTCCCCTGAGATTGTAATAGAGCTGTTGCCCATAGGTGCACATTCGTGCAAAATGCCCCTGCTGCCCACAAAGAAAACATGGCCCTAAAAACCTAAGCCCTGCAGAGTTTACTGTGCTTGTATATACCCTCCTTGCTGTGCCCCACCCCCTCTGTTGGGTAGGTGCCCCTTCTACAGGGCCTGGGCTGAGCGCACGCTTTCCATAGAGAGTTTGCTAGCTTCTTCTGTACTAACTTGTTCTCTGCCTTTGTGGCATTATCTGCTGACTGCCTCTCCTTCCTCATTCCGTTTAAAAAAATAAAAATAAAAAAAGTGTGTGATAGTCGATTTGATCTCTTGCCACCCCTTTGCCGCTATTCCCCCCCTATTTTATCTAGGGAGGTCTTTACATCCGGGGGAAATCCTATGACCAGTCAGTATATGGTAAAAAAAAAATGGGTATGAAGTCATCCCATGATTTTCGTGTCTCTAGTCTTCAAAGCTCATCATCTAGTATATATTCTGTGGGGTCCTCCCCTGGTTTCATCTTGCGGAATAATACTGCCCTCCAGTCCGAAGTGTCTGGGATGCATACTTCTGAGCGCTTTCCACACGTGGGCGCAACATTTATTAAAGGGCGCCCCATTGTGTACATTGCTACTCACCCTGCTGTATCCTGCCTTTTCCCATATTTTGTCTCCTTGCTTCCCTATTACTGCAGCTTACAAACTTCAAGTCCCCAATCGCTAGGGTGACACCTGCTGTCTCCTTCTCAAGAGCATATCCACTTGCTCGCCCGTCTATCTATCTGCCAGGGCACGTAGTGGGTGCCTCTCTTCCTTTCTGCAACGGGGGCATTTGGTTGCCCAGGGCTCGGCATCCACAGTACTCGTGCCTACCTTCTCCTCCTCGCCCGAGACAATGGTCTTCTTCAGATGTGTCCGGTCCTTCCTCTCCCTCGTCAGAGGCCTCGCTGTCCAATTTAACCTTTCTTCCCTGATGTCGACCCATCTCTACCCCATGCTCCTTCTCCTGCCTCTGCACCTCCTTTTTCATCACACTCTGGTCCTCCTAACTGTTGCTGCATGCTCTATTCTAGATCAGCCAGGTACTTTTGGTCGCTCATATCTTTTTGTCACGTAGCAATGTCCTCCTCGTCCTTCCCTTCCCCCCTTTTCTGCCACCCCACTGCCCCCTTGCTTGGGGACACGCGCTTTGGGTTTGTGTTTCAGCAAGTTTCAGCATTGGATACAACCCGTATGGAGGGGTCGGAGCACTAGGTGGCCCTCCCACATTACTGTCCTGCCTGCCAACCTTCACAATCCTCCCTTTCTCCTCGTAGAGCTTCCAAAGCCCTAGATTTTTTGCGTGCTCTTGAGCTTCGATCCTTTTTATGTTGCTAATAAATACTAGAACATATGTTCTATTCTACTATTAAACATTCCCTCTCCTGGCCATTCACAAAAACCCGGTGCTGAACCCACTGGAAGAGGTTTTAATATTTTATCACAATATTGGGACACCATACTACATAAATGGTCCAGGAGCATATCCTTTCTAAAAGCCACTACCACCACCCAGATAACTGGTCACCCTTAGGCGGAGTTTGTAAAGAACATTGCTATTGTCCAACGACCTTTGGTCGAATTATTCTATAAAGATATTTAATATCACCCCTTCCGTCCCTTGTCTTAACGCCTGTTCAGTTTCCGCCGAAGACCTGCGAGATTCGACGGAAGGTGATCCTGTCGGTGTTGCCGACCACGTGGCCAGGCCTTCCGCCGGCCTATACAGTAGGGAGAGTGGGGTCGGGTGGACATTTCTTTTCAAACTGAAAATGCCTTTCCCTTTCTTCCCTAGTTGGTCTTCGTCACTCTGTGTAACCTCAGCTATGGAGAGGACTCCATTTAGATTTTGCCCTATTTGTAAGAGCAAATTCCCATGGAAGGATAACCACAGATGGTGTAACAGGTGCTTGCTGCTCGATCATAAAGAGGAAGGGTGTGCAGCCTGTAAGCTCCTCCGCCCCAAGACTTTGAAGGAGCGGAGAGTAAAATGGTGGGCGGCCTACGGTATGTCCAAGGCTGGGACTTCTCCCACTGTCACTACCACTGAATGACGACGGCGAGAGTGACTATCAAGCCTCCAAACCGGAGGCTGTTGACCTTGCGACGGAACGTTCGCGTTCCACATTGTCTGTCCCCGGCCCCGTTAAGCACGGTGTAAGCTCTGCTATGGGTAAGTCACACCCCAGCAACAAAAGACAGACATGTGCATGACACTACGCACACAACCCCTAGCCTTACTTTGACTACGTCGAAAAAGACTTCGGTGCCAAAGGGTGCACTGGTAATTCTGGTGATACCCGCCGATCAATGAGATCGGCATCCGTCCCCGCAGCCGCATACGCACCTACCGACTGGGCAATCCAAGACCAAGGGCGCTACCCCCAAAACACATAGTCCGTCGACGCACATCACAGGAAAGCGTATGGCGATGACAAATAAGACTCAACAAGGCCTTACCACCGCCGAAAGGTACGGCACTGCCGTAAAAGGTGGCCGATGGGGGCAAGGCCCCGATAATGCCAAAACCGACTCCCTTACAACCGTCGCGCCTCCCGACTGGTAAGGACGTCTAGGTCAGTCTGGCAAGAATTGTGGCTGCCGATTCCCCATAAACGCCAGGCTAGGGACTCTCTGAAAGACCCAAAAATCCACCGAGATTTAAGAATAGCGTTCTGAAGTCGAGAGAAGGGCACAGGGATACCCCACCTTCATTGCTCCTGCCAGAGGACTTCTCTGAGGGAGAGGAAGGACTTTCTTCGATGCTAAGGCACAGAGCTCTAAGTTTTTCATCGGAAGAGAGTGCTAGGGACACTTTTTTGATGGAAGACTATGAGAGACACCTTTCCACCCCTAGACTGTTCTAGATAGTCAGTCTGGACTAGGGAAAAGTTTGAGGTCTGCATGGAAAGGCTGGACAAGATTGTTTCACGTGCAGAACAACCTACATCAAGAAGGCCAAGAGAGGAAAGCCGTGCTAACCCTAGATCTAAATTCCCAAGGCTTTTTGACCCCTCTTTAGAAGAGGACATAAATAATTATGACCTTACTGAAGAAGACATTCTACCAGTTTAGGTACAGGAGAATCTTTTCTATAACGAGGAGGAGCATGAGCCCATTGAAGATGAACCTATTGAAGGCTGGGGGGAGGACCCGGATGTGGGTGACTTATAATACCAATACTTATAATACCCCGTAACACCAAAGGGGACAGCAGCGTGGTAAAGGAAGAGGCAGGTACCCGACTCCCAGAGGTTCTCCTGCCTCATGCTCCAAATGACTCGAAGATTTGGGTCCCCTTCCCTTCCCTCCCCTCCCATGCCTCTCGGGTCGGGGGCGGGCTGACATCATTCCTGAAAGCATGGGAGGGAATAACCACGGACCAGTGGGTGCTAAAAACCATAGCCCACGGGTACTGTGTAGAGTTCAACCAATCCCCAAAATACAGACCTCCACGTCAACTAAGACTAACACCAGAACATCTTTACATACTTCTTCAAGAAGTCTAGATACTGGAACAACAAGGAACCATAGAGTTTGTATCACAGGTAAAGGAGGGTATTTATTCAGGGTACTTCCTTGTACCCAAAAGGATCTAACCATGCGTCCTGTTCTAGATCTGCGCCCAGCGAACAAGTTTGTAAAACCACAAAAATTTTGCATGGTCACCCTGCAGGAAGTAATTCCTCTGCTCACACAGGGGGATTACGTGGCAACTCTGGATATGAAAGATGCATACGTTCATATTTCGATGTTGCCAGCGCACAGGAAGTACCTCAGGTTTATGATAGAAACAAACTATCAGTTCAAGGTACTACCCTTCGGCATAGCATCTACACCAAGGGTATTTACAAAGGTACTAGCAGTAGTCGCAGCACACCTGCGCAGGCAATCCATTCCAGTTTATCCTTACCTCGACGACTGGCTCATAGCAGGGGACTCCTACGAAACATGTCTGTCACATACCCAAAAGACGATAGATCTTTTTCTTCAGCCTGGGTTTCTCTTTCAACGAGAAAAAATCCAGCTTAGACCCCAGTCAAGTCAAACAATTCCTAGGGGCTCTATTGAGAGGGTTCAAAACATGTTATTTCAAATCCTTCACTATGTAGCCAGTTGAGAGGTAACAGTATGCAAGGCCATGCGTCTGCTATGAATGATGGTGTTGTGTATCTACTTAGTTCCTCACACGCGCCTGTGCCCAATCCAAGAGTGTCTAAGCAACCAGTGGTGTCAGGCCAACGGACAGTGGGACGATTTAGTAGTGGTCTCGCCGGCCCTAGTTCTCTCGCTTCGGTGGTGGTCGAGGGAGAACCTCTTTAAAGGGAAATCCTTCACCACCCCCGCAGTGGAAGCCACTCTTAACTACGGATGCCTCCATTACAGGGTGGGGAGCCCACCTGCTTCAGCAGACAGCAGACATGGCGTCCAACCACATAAACCTGATGGAACTGCTGCCAGTGTTCGAAGCACTGAAATCGTTCGAAACACAACTACAGGGAAAGACTATCCTAATCCTCACAGACAGCACCACGGCCATGTACTATCTGAACAAACTGGGAGACACTCATTCTCCAGGGCTGTCCAAACTGTCGCAGAACATTTGGAAGTGGGCTCTCAAACGCAACATGTTCCTACTATCACATCATGTTCCATGGGAGCTCCATCTTCTGGCATACCTACTCAGCAGAGACTTTCCAATGCCCAGGGAGTACGAATGGTGATTACACAGAGACATCGTTGCCAACGTTTTCGCACAATGGGGTTTTCCAGAGATCGATCTGTTCGCGCCCCTGATAAATGCCCAATGCCAAGATTGCGCCTCCAGGTACCCCGAGAACCGATCCAAGGGTAACGGACTCTGGATAACATGGTCCGGGAAATTTGTCTACGCCTCCCCCCCACCACGCCCCCGACTCCCCTTCTCAACGTGATTGTGCACAAGATGCACCAGAAACCAGTCACAATGATATTGGTGACCCCCATGTGGGCCCGCCAACTCTGGTTCGCTCATCTGATGGAGATGTCCCCATCTCCTCCAGTCAAACTGCCTTGCCTGTACAACATGTTGTCGCAAGACAAAGGGGAGATGCTTCACCCATGCCCGCAGACACTGAACTTAGCGGCCTGGCTCCTGAGGTCATAAAATTCGGTCACCTGCAGCTCCCTCAGAGATGTATGGACATCCTCAGGGAGGCGAGGAAACCTAACACTAGATATTGCTATTGTAGTAAATGGAAAACGGTTTGTCATCTGGTGTAACTCGAAGAGCATCAACCCAATCGACTGCTCTCCCACTCATCTTGTCCTATACCTCTTGATTCAGGCCTAGTCTTCAACTCAATAAAGGTGCACCTCCTCCTTGAAGACCTGGACCTCGACGTCCTTGCTCTCACTGAGACGTGGTTCAAGGCCAGATCTGTCACTGCTTTTGACACCCTTCTCGCTGATGGCTACAAGATCCTATCCAATCTGAGAACCACTGTCTGGGGGCATAGTGGTCCTGATTATTTTCCTGAGGTTTGTTCTGGCCACCATCATTCCCACTCAATCCTACTCCTTTTTTGAATTCCTTGTCTCTAGGCAGTCTGTCTCTCCTACCCTCTCCCTCACTCTCGCCCCAATCTATAGGCCTCCTGGACGTAGCCTCCCATCCCCCTTTTCCTCTCGGAACTCCTGGCCTCATCACCAGAACTTCTCTTCCTTGGTATTTTAACATCGATCTTGATTCTCCGGATTTGGCCACTGCTCTTTCGTGACCCCTCACTTTCCCTCAAAATTCTTCCCTCTGGTCCAACCCACTATGCCGGGCACACCTTGGATCCTCTCATCTCTTCTGATGTCCCTCTCTCCAACCCATTAATTACCCCTCTCTCCTGGTTCGACTAATCTCTCCTGACCCCCCAGATGATGCCTCGACCCCGCACTGCCAGTCTCTTCCTCCATCATTCCACTGATAAAGCATGTCAGTCCCGGCATTTGCTGCCACCTTCATTCCTCTTCCCTCCCCTACCTTTGGCCCTCCTACTAACTCTGCACTGGCTAACCTCTGTGTCTAACATTCTGGACATCCTTGCCCTTGCCATGAGGATCTGCATGACGCCTGCATGCAAATTCAACTTTTGGTATGACTCCGACTTGGCAGCCTTGAAATGCAAGTGCAAAGCTGCTAAGTGGAAGTGGCAGGCTTCAAGCACATCTTCTGATAAACTGGCCTGTCACTTGCTCCAAAGGTAATATCATCTTGCCATCCGCGCCAAGTAGAGGGCTCATGTCCAAGCCCGCATCTTTGGGGCAACTAATAACGCGGCTGAACTTTTCAAAATCTGCAATGGACTTGCCAATCCTACTACATGCTCCACCTCTCCTTCTCCTCCCTTCCAGGCCCTCTGTACTACACTTGCCTCCCATTTTTCTACCAAAACTCAGGACATCCTGTCCTCCCTGTCACCTACCCCCCTCTTCTCATCCTCCTTTTGGCCCTCCGTAACCCTCCTCCCATTCTCTCCCATTGCACCAGATGAGGTCTCTAGAGTAGTCCACTCTATGAACATCCCCTCCAACCAGGTTCTCCCCTTCTCTTCCACAACTATCAAGGACCTCTCTCTCGCCCCTTCCTTATCTGACCTCTGTAACCACTCCTTTGCCACTGGCCATTTCCCAAAACCCCTCTGGCACTCTTGTGCACCCTCACCTAAACTCTTGTGCATAGGGCAATATGCCAGGCATGAAGGCTATCTATCGCCCCTATCCATCACCCCTTTCTTCGGCAAACCCATTGGTTATCCCACAACTGGCCCACCACCCCAACATCGGCTGGCTTCCTCCATGACCACCAATCTGGCTTCAGAGCACCCAGAGGCACGGAAACTCCTTTGCTGGACACCCGTGAAGACCTGCTCTCAAACCTGGACTCTAACCGAGTCTGTGGCAGTGTTTGGTGTGTCGCTGTTGGATTCTTAGACTCGTTGGTCTGTCTTGACTTTCTACAGTCTACTGGGAGGAGAGAATCTCTTCTTTAAAACCTTAGCCCTCAAGCGTACCGCTGCGAGTGTTCGGCGGTGGGAGGCGTCTCCTGAAGTGCACGCCAGCACGGGTAGCTGAGGATTAGTCGAGAAAGCAGACCTGTAGTAGCAGGGACGGCACAGTTCATTGGTGTTTTATGCATTTGTTCCCGGTGAGTTTGCGCTGGCTTTCACGTGCTGCCGGATAGCGTGAAGTTTACTGTAACTGCGGGGAGAAAAAAAACACTCCCTGTTGAGAGAAAAAAAGTGCAAAGCATTACAAGAATGGTGTAAAGAGTGACTTTGACGAAGGCGGCTGGGGGTTGGGCCATTGGCGTCCATCTACTTTGTTAGAGCGGTGCTCTACTCTACGATCTAAAGACCCCAGAACATTATGGCCAGCCTGTTGCGCAGTACTCGATGCCTTCTAGATTAAAACATTCTATCAACTCATATTCTCGCCTGGTTCAGGCGCAAGTCTATGATAATATAATTAACTTATCGGAACTGGAATTGCAGTCCCAGTTGAACCAAGCAAGCAAGCAAAAGGTCGGAGAAAATGAGGGGTCCAACGGGGTGAATGATCAAGAGCTCGTGGGGGGCTTCCCCCTGCCACCGAGACAGTGTCTGAGGCCCACTATCCTATATGATTTAAAATGGACTGTAACGGCAACATCTATGAAGAGACAAATTCAGGACTTCTTCCCAAAAATAAGTCGTCCGAACCAGGCAGATATGGGCCCTCTAACAACAAAGAACGATGTAAGTCTAATGGAATTTGAAGGCAGAGGAGCTGGTGAACTGACCCCTGCTTCGTTGATTGGGTAGCAAGAGGAAGGAGCCCCCTGAATACAGCTAACTTGTTAAATTCGGCACTGTTCTCGAGCCCAATCTTGGCAGCAGCGCCTTCCCAAGTCGCGTGTTTGGAGCAGCAAACCGAACAGCAAAGAATTAAGGACAAAAAGAGTGGCCCTGGATCTTCCGAAGTTACTTTGCAGGCACTGCATTTTGTTTTAAACTCCTTTAGTAAATGTATTTGAAAAGCTAAAAAGTGAAGTCCAGATTCATTCCGGGATTCTCATGGAACTAACAAAGGAGGTGGGGGGGCTTTGATTCTGCGATGGTTGGGCCTATATAACGCATTTAAATAACCTAGTGATGACAAACATACAGGCCCTTAAATCGGACATCAAGAATAAATCACTTGAGGTGGCAATAATACAGTCCCAAGACACGGAGGTGCTCTCAAAACTCTATTGGTGTTGAACTCGCAAGAAACAAGCCTCCTCAAATTTGCCCAGGGGGTGGGAGCGGTAGTACCCATCAATGGAGACAACTGCAAATCCGATCTTTGAGACCCTCTTGTTAGACTTGGTCTTGGAGGAATTCAGGCGGATGGCCCATGTGGTCGATAGCGAGGAGGGCCTGCCCCGGTGCCAAGACAGAGTGGAGAGTGGTGTTGGGCTGGTGAAGGATGTCACCACTTGAGTTATTGGACCAGGGACAACAAGGAGTTGGCTTCTTTTAGTGGTCGCTCCAAAGACCAAGAATCAAAAAGGCCAATGAAATCAAAAATTCCATTGCTAAAAGTTTCATACAGGCTTTATCGGAGACCGTCTAAGGTCCCACAATTGAGGAGCATCCGGTCCAAACGAGCTAAGAGAAATATGAAGTCTGACCTGGCCAAAACAAAAAAGGTCTTTCGGTTTGGGGGATGAACTCCGGGGGATTAGTGGCCCACACACGGGTAGAAGAACGAATCCTTTAGTTTAGGGGCTAAAACAAGTATTGGTGTCCAGACAGAAGCGACCCTAGGGGAAGGGAGGGACCTCACATCGCCGACTCAATCGGTCTGTCTGTGAGCTTAATTAAATTGGCTCCAATATTCTTGCGGGGTAAAACTCAATCCCAACCGTTGGTACAGGGGCTAGTGCTTTCCTCCAAGCCGGCTCCAGTCAAAACAATTGACAAGATGAGACGGACTGTCAAATGGTGAGTCTGGAGAGAACCTGGATCACCCCCCCCCTCCGCCCGCCACCCCTTCCACATTGCATGATGAGGGTAGGCCCTCAGGATTTCTTATACACAAGTGTTAACTTAGACAAAGATAAATGAGAAAAAAGCCCAGAGCGAGACCAAAAAGACAATTTTATGTCATTTTTGTAAAAAATAAATGGTAATTTTATTATATCAAGATTGAATAAAATGTATGTTCAGACTCTATAAGCCTATACCAAATATTGGATCAATATGTTACAGGAAAAATGTATAGTAATGGATGTAAATTTATTACATCAAAGAAGTGGGCCCACACCTCATGCAAATGTGCGAGGCGCCGCAAAACCAAGGTGAGTGAAGGGGATCACTCAAAGAGGGAAACCGATGTCCACACAAATGTCTGCAGTCTAACAAACCATCTGTAAATTATGCAGTCACAAGTATTGGTAATATTAATTTTAATAAAAACAAAATCTGCAAACAATTGAATTGAGGTGCCATTGGTCAACTAGCCTAGTGTGGGACAAATAGAATGTTCTGAAGTCAACCAAACACTTAGAAGGAAATCATGTTGATAGTTTCGACGGGGTTGAAGCATCTAGCTGCGTGTCAAGTTGATGCCCGTCTTCCTCCGGACGAAATGCTACCTTGTAGTCAACAGCCTCAGAATGGTGGCTCATTTGAATTATATGCAATTTTTTAGGAACAAAGTTAAGTGGACACACCCAAAACGGGGAGGCAATCCTAAAAAAGGAAATTAAACAAAATATATACTTTGAAAACTAAACGGAAACAGTACTGGACACATTTCCCAGGAGAAAATATGTATATATATATATTGCTCAACCAGGCAATGAGTGTCAATGCAGTAATGCTGAGTAAAAGTGTGAATAGAGCTCCAAGTAGCCGCTTTGCAAATGGTGTCGAGGGGAACATTTGCAATGAAAGCCAGAGTGGCACCGATGCCTCTAGTAGAGTGGGCCCTTGGCGTAAAAGGCAGAGTCTTTTTAGAAAGAGAGTAACACAGCTGTATACAGTTGATAATCCACTTCGAGATAGCGCCCTTAGAGACGCGATCCCCCTCTCTGCCTGTAGCTACGGAGACAAACAGTTGATCTGTTTTCCTTAGCGGTCTGGTTTTATTTACATAGTATAGGACCGCCCTACGCACATCTAGGGTGTGTAGTTTCACCTCAGCCGAGCTTTGCGGGTTCTGGAAGAAAGTCGGAAGCTCGATGGACTGGTTTACATGGAACTTGGATATGAATTTAGGTGAGAACCTAGGGTGTGTGCGTAAAACCAGTTTGTCCTTGTGGATAGTAAAGAAAGGATCTTGCACTGACAGAGCCTGAATTTCACTGACCCTTCTTATGGAGGTAATGGCTACTAAGAAGGCCGTTTTATAAGTCAGGTGTTTGAGACTACTTTTATGCATGGGTTCGAATGGGGGTCCCATGAGCTTAGCTAGCACCACGTTGAGGTCCCATCCTGGCGGTGGGTTCGAAATAGGAGGGTGAAGTCTCTTTACTCCTTCCATGAAGGCTTTAACCACTGGTACTTTCCACCACGAGACCTTGTTATGGGATGTGGTGTAAGCCGAGAGGGCTGCCAGGTGTACTTTCAGCGAGTTAAAAACCAACCCTGCATCCAGCAGGTGGAGCATGTATGTCACAACGTTGGAAGGAGTGCAATCAACCGGGTTGATTTGTTTATTCTGGCACCAGATAACGAATCTTTTCCACTTATCAAAGTAACAGTGCCTTGTATTTGGTTTCCTGGACTCCTTTAGAATGTCCATACACCTCTGTGGTAATTTGAGATGTCCAAACTCTATGACTTCAGGAGCCATGCTGCTAGGTTCATAGAGTTGGGTTCCTGATGCACTGTTCGACCCTGTTGCTGGGACAGTAGGTTGTACCAGGCTGGGAGTCTGATGGGTTCGCACACCGCCATCCTGCGTAGGTGTGGAAACCATGGTTGTCTCGCCCACATGGGAGCAACTAGGATGAGCGTCATCGATTCCTTGTTCATCTTGTACACCACCTTCCTGATGAGAGGAGTTGGTGGAAAAGCGTACGCAAACATCCCTGACCAGTTCATCCACAGGGCATTCCCTTGGGAGTCCGGCTGGGGGAACCTGGATGCAAATCCTGGGCATTGTTTGTTTTCGCTTGTGGCGAATAGGTCTATAGTGGGGAAACCCCACTGAGAGAAGAGATCTTCACTACGTCTCTGTGAAGGACCCATTCGTGTTCTTCTGGGAGGGAGTCTCTGCTTAGAGCATCCGCTAGGGAATTGAGCTCCCCTGGAACATGTTGCGATGACAGGAAGATGTTCCGTCTGAGTGCCCATATCCATATTTTCTGGGCAAGCTTGGACAGATTTGGCGAACGAGTCCCCCCTTGCTTGTTCAGATAGAACATGGCTGTCGTGCTGTCCGTCCTGATCTGCACCGACAAGTTCAGTAGATGGGGCTCGAACGCCCTTAGCGCTCGGAATACTGCCAGAAGCTCTAGCATATTGATGTGGTTCTTGGCTACTGAGTGAGACCAGAGACCCTGAGCTGTGTGGTGGAGATGGTGAGCTCCCCACCCAGTCAGGCATGCATCTGTAGTTACCACGGCTTGTACTTCGGGATCGTAAAAGGGTTTCCCCCTTGCGAGATTCTCTCTTGTCCACCAGTGTAGGCTCTGTACGAGCGTTGGCGAAACGACCACTAGATCGTCCCAATGACCACTTGCCTGAGACCACTGTTTCGCCAACCATTCCTGCATGGGACGCATGCGCAGACGCGCGTGGGGGACCAGGTAAATGCATGACGCCATCATGCCCAGTAACCGCATAGCTTTGCGTACTGTTATCTGTTGACCTGACTGATAATGTGGAATTTGCAGAAGTATATTCCGAATTCTCTCTTCCGAAGGGAAGGTCAATCCTTTCTGAGTATCTAGGATAGCTCCTAGAAACTGTTTTGAGGTGCTTGGCACCAGACTTGACTTTTTCTCGTTGATGGAGAAGCCTAATTCGTGGAGGAGGTCGATAGTCCTTTGAATGTTTGACCTGCAAATTCCTGGGGTTTCCCCCGTTATGAGCCAGTCATCCAGATAAGGGTACACCGGGATTGCTTCCCTGCGTAGGTGTGCAGCCGCCACCGCCAGTACCTTGGTGAATACCCTTGGTGCTGAAGCTATCCCGAAGGGCAGTACCTTGAATTGCTAGTGGCGACTGTCCACCTTGAAGCGCAAGTACTTTCTGTGCGCTGGGAGCATGGAAATATGAAAATAAGCATCTTTCATATCCAAGGTTGCCATGTAATCCCCCTTTTTTAGGAGGGGGATTACCTCTTGTAGCGTGGTCATACGGAATTTTTGGGGCTTGACATACTTGTTGGCAGGCCGTAGGTCCAATACTGGGCGCATTGTCAAATCTTTCTTTGGCACAAGGAAGTAAGTTGAATAGATACCCTTGTTTACCTGGTGTCCTGGGATGAGTTCTATCGCGTCCTTTTCTAGCAGAATGGCGATCTCCTCGAGAAGGATCTTTTGATGCTCTAGGGAGTGCACTCTTTGTCGTGGAGGATGATTCCGGGGACGCTGCAGTAGTTCTATACAATATCCTGCGGATACTGTTGACAGCACCCATCTGTCTGAGGTGATCCCTTCCCAAGCCTGGGTGAAGGTGGAAATGCGTCCCCCTACTGGGGTTGCGTGGCAAGGGACCCTGAACTGAGCGTCACTGTTTTGGTGGAGGCGTGCCACCTCCCTTGTTGGGGCTGCCTCTGCCTCTTCCACGACCTCTCTTGTTACCCCTGCCGTAACTTTGGGTAGACTGCTGGTTGTTATTCCATTGTGTACCTTGTCCCTGGGCATAGTTGCCTCTTTGTGAATTTTGGCCGCGTGGGTGACGAAAATTATTGTTCCCCCTCTGGTTAGGGGGTTTGTTGGTAAGCTGGCCAAGGGATTTGAGAGTCTCATATTCATCTTTGGCATTTTTAAGTGCGTCTTCGACCGCTTTCCCAAACAATAGGTCGGGTTCCACTGGCTTGTCTATTAAAGAAGCCTGGGTTTCTGTCTTGAATCCCGACTGTCGTAACCACGCATGTCTCTTGATAACAGTACCTTCTGCTATCAATCTCCCTGCGTTGTCAGCGGCGTCGAAAGTTGCTTTTAAAATGCAACCAGACACGGCTCTCCCCTCTGCTGAGATCCGAGCCAGCTGGCCCTTTAACGAGCACCGCGACTTCTTCCCATTGATGGCAATTGTAACTAGCCAACAGGGTGGTGGAATTCGCAATCCTTGCTTGGTAGGCGGACGTTGAGGCTACCTTTCTGCCAAACCCGTAAAGTTTTTTGCTCTCCTTATCGGGAGGAGCTTCTGATGAAGATAAGGGCGTGCCAGCCCTTTTTCTAGTGTTGGTCACCACTAGGGAATCTGGTTTAAGATGTCCCCTTATATACAGAGGGTCAGACTGGGCTGCCCGGAAAATCTTTTCAATTCTGGGGTTGACAGCTCTGGTGAGGTTAGGATTCACCAGGGAAGGATCTATTCTTCGTTGGATGGATTTGAGGATAGGGATGGTCTGAGCGACCGGTTTTCTCTCTCCTACAAACTCCTCCGCGAAGTCCCTTTCCTCCTGTACACCGTGGGTGTCGATGTGGAAGTGTTCCGCTGCTCGAGCGAGAACCTCGTTGAGGAGGGGCTGGTTATCAACTGGAGAGTCAGTAACTGGGGCTTCGCTTTGTACTGGGGAATCTACTCTGTAAATTTCCTGCTCATCTTCTCCCTCCTCCAGGTCCTCATCCTCTGCATAGTAATCTGTCCCGGTTTGTTCTTCCATAATTTCAAACTCCTGGTCCTCTTCAGGGAAAACTTGTCCCCGGTAACTGGGGAGTGGAGTAGAATATGGAGTGGAGTAAGGCTGAACCTCGAAGAGTTCAGGTCTTTCGACCCGGGGCTTTTTACTTAGCGGGATAGGATCGGAGGAGCCTGAGGGTGTGGCCCCTTGAGGGTTGTATGAAAGAAAGTGTTCTGGGTTCTTATCATAAAAATCAGCCAAGGAAGACATCCTAGACATAACCCTGTCTATGTCTTCACTGGACCATTCCCTGGAACAGGGTATTACTTTAGCAGGAGATGATTTATGGGACTTTTCAAGGGTAGACTTGTGTTTACTTGTCTGCCTAGGGTGAGAGGATGGCTTTACAGGGGTGGAAGGCTGTGCTTTCCGCTGTTTCCCCCCCTCCCCGTGCGTGGAAAAATGTTTTCCCTGTCCCTTGGAGGCCCCAGAGATTTTCGACGCCGGGCGCCGAGGGTCTGGAGAGGTATCTGTGTGCTTCCGTGGGGCCTCACTGGTGTTAACCGCGGTCTCGGTATCTTGGAGCGCGGCCTGGGGGTGGAAGTCGTCTTCGTCTCCCGACGATCGAACTTCCGTTAATGTGTGTAGCGAGGCACTCTTGGCAAGAGTGGATGATTGCCTTGCGTCGTGAGGTGATCTCGATCGAGAGCGCCCAGAGGACACCGAGTCGGACTGTTCTTTTTGTGCCTCTTTCCGGGAAGTCGACGTCGTCGAGGTCCGGTTGGTCTTAGTGTGCTTAGTGTGTGTTAGGTGTGTAGCGCTTGCGTCGCCGGGGGTCTTCCCCATAGCCGCCCTGCCGGACGACCTTCCGAGGTCGGGGACCTGCGCTCGCCGGCTGTCTTTCGACGCCGTAATGCCCTCGCCGTCCGAAAGTACGGCGTCGCTGCCATCGCTGAAGGCGCCCTCCGCTGCCATGGCCTCCTGCCTGGCGTGGTGGGCCCAACGCTTTGTCGAACGGTCCTTAAGTGTCTTAGGTTTAAACCTACTACACGCTCTGCAGTACGCTTCGGGGTGATCCCTCGGCAAGCAGAGATTGCACGTGGCGTGCCTGTCGACCCAAGGGTATTTGCGATTGCACTTGGGGCAGAATTGAAAAGGGGTACCCTCCATACGCACCTTAAGGCAGCGGGCTGCTAAGTGTAGGAATATATAAAATGTAACTATATATCAAGAGTGAAGAGTATGTACCACCCCCCACTCTCCCTACTTGTAAGGGCCGAGGCCAGCGGCCTACTAGGCCCGGGCCGAGGCCAGCGGCCTTCCGAGGCCCAGATCCGTCGTGCAGCAGTCGACGGTCGATGACTTCTCCAGCCGTCGTCGAGGTTGAGGGTCGACGTTGGGGTGGGGAAGGGAATGAATAAGAATTATAATTATAATAACAGCAAAAGTATGGCTAAGGCCAGGGAACTCCGCAAGATGCTTCCGACCAGTATGGCGGAAAAAAACAATCTGAGGATCCTACACGCGTGAGGGATCTTGGGTACAGTGGACGTCACACTAGGGATAGTATTACTGGCACGCCTGTGTCGACGCCCATTTTCGACTTTCGAAAAACAAACTGTAATACTCCGCAGCTTCCACTAGATGTCGGCCTATGCACAGCATGTGAATCTAAGCAGATACAAGCATCAGAAATACGATTACGGTGAGTAATGTATCCCATATTGCTCAACCAGGCTGGCCAATCCCAACGTCCACCATACAATTATTTATTTATTTTTTAAAAACTTTTATTTATTTAGCTTGGCAGCACAACATATGCGAGCAACATACAAGGTAAGTACAGTGCAATGACAGTTTAGGTGATACAGGCATACAGCGACTGCTTACAATTTGGTTGTACACTTTAAACACATATGCAGAGTGGGTGTGGGGCTGGAGAGACCGCAACTCAGTAGGGGGAACCGGGGCGAGAAAGGGTAACAGCTTGGGGTGATGCATCCGATGCCGCACTCAAATCGGACATATAGGATCGAAATTTGAACCAAACATCTTTGGGTCTTCAGTGGGTTGCAATAGGGACCAGGTTTCCTCGGTGTCTGAGGCCCAAGTGAGTGCCTTGAGCCACTGTGCAGGAATGGGGGGTGTGGGTCGAAGCCAGCAAAGTAGAATAGATCGCACAGCGAGTAGCATGCCAAGGCCAGCCAGTTTTTTGGAGTCCCGGCGAAGTTCAGGGAAATCGTGGAAGAGACATCTCATTGGGGAAGGGTTGATGGGGTGCTCAAGGATAGACGACATGGTTGAGCACACCATATTCCAAAATTGGGTAAGGCGGGGAGAGGACCAGATCATATGAATATAGTCACCGGTATCATGGCCACATCTGGGGCATCTTGGGGAGTGATCATTAAGCATGCGATGGAGTCTGCTTGGGGTATAATGGAACCTATGAAGTACCTTAAGCTGAATTAGTTTGTAGTGGGAGTTGAAGGATACCCCAAGTATGCGTACGCACATGTGAGCCCAGCATTCGTCAGTCACCTCCACCCGAGGTCACCCCTCCCCCCCCATGCGTGCCTCAATTTAGTGAATTCTGGAGTAGATTTGGTTTGAACCATGTTATAAAGTCTAGATATCTTACCCCTAGTGGGCGTAGAAGTCAGTTCTTCAATAGCGGGATCGTCTGGTGGTATCGCTGGGAAAATGGTGTATTTTTGTTTAAGGGTTTTCCGGAGGGACGAGTACTGGAGCCATATAGACGGTCTCTGTCTCAGGGATAATGGGAGGTCTGGCCATTCGATGAAGCTGCCCTGCTCGAAGACGTCACGGATCAACTCCTATCCGGCCTCGGCCCAACGGCGCACCATTGGCAGTGGAACCTCCCGTTCCAGAGCGGGAGGTTACCGTGAAACTGGTGGGCAGTGCCAAGCAGTTTCCACGTTTTTGTTAATGCCAGGGATGTGCAGGCCACCGGGTCAAGTGAGTCCGGACCCGATGGGATGGGCTGAATCGCTAGGGAGCAGATATCCCGGTCGCTGACCGTTAGTTTTTCAAGTCTGACATGTGGAGGGGGGGGTCTATTGTGTTGAACCAGTGTGACGTGAATTGGATTTGAGCAACCAGCCAGTATTTAAAAAAATCAGGGGCACCAAAGCCGCCACCATCCATTGGGGTGGACAAGGTCGCAAGTTTAAGGCTGACCGCACCAGAGTGCCACAAAAAGGAGTTAATCGTGCGAGTCAGTGTTTGAAAAAAGCCCTTTCCTGGCAATACAGGGATGTTAGTGAACCTGTAAAAAAGTTGGGGCAGTACTATCATCTTCAGTATCCCTATTCTGCCTGCAAGGGAGATCGGTAGCTTACTCCAACCTAGAGTCCTGGCTGCAAGGTAATTTTGATAAGGCCGTCTCAAACTGTCGAGTTATTTCTATCCCGAGAGTGGGAAGAGGGTGGATTTCGCTCAGTTCACTTTGAGGCCTGAAATGTGACCGAACGGATAACGTCCTCTAATATTGGGGGCAAATTGGTGGAGGGAGAACGAATGAAGAGAAGCGCGTCGTCGGCATACAGGGACACTATAATCAGCCTGGCCCGCAGTTCGCAACCCTCTATGTGCATGGAATTGGTGTAGCATGTCGGCAAAAAGTTCTATTGCTATGGTGAAGACCAGGGGAGAGAATGGGCAACCCTGCCTCGTCCCCCCCCCTAGCGATCTTGAAGAAGGGGGAGCATCGGTCCTCCGTGCAGACCCTGGCCGCTGGATCGGAGTAAAGTAGTCTGACCCAGGAGAGAAAGGAGGGGCCAAATTTGCATTTTTCAAGGACCCGCCAGAGGTACCTCCACGAGACAGAATCAAACGCTTTTTGCATGTCCAGAGTGGCGGCTACCACGTGTACATTTGGATTTATTCTGCTAATTATATTAAAGAGGCGTCTCCGGTTCAAGGTGGTGGAGCGTCCTGGGATGAAGCCTGCTTGATCAAAGTGGATAACGTGTGGCATGCAGGGGGCAAGACGTAGTGCTAACAATTTGGCGTATATTTTGGCATCGCAATTTATGAGCGAGAGTGGGCGGTACGAGCTACATTGGGTGGGGGGGGTTTGCCAGGTTTAAGTAGTACGGTTATCGTGGCTTCTCTGAGTGATGGGGTAAATTTGCCTGTCTCCACTGATTCCTCCCAAAGAGCTATTAGGCGGGGGAGTAGGAGTTATTTGTAGCGTTTGTAAAATTCGATTGGGATGCCATCAGAGCCAGGAACCTTCCCGTAGGAAAGGGAGTCCAGTGTCTGAGAACTCCTCGGGGGAAAATGGAGAGTCAAGGAATCCGATGGTGTCAGAAGAGAGAACCGAGAGGGGGAGGGCATTGAGTTAATAGTCGATCTCTGCCGTCGAGGCATCATCTGCATTGGCATATAGCCATAGCGCCATAATACGCAGGTTTGCGTGGTTGCGGAAGTCAGGGTTTGTTCCTGATGTGCAGGCCCGGCTCCTCAACATGCCCTTTGACGGTGAACATCTTTTTGGCAGCAAGGCTTACGAGAACCTTGAGAGGTTGCAGACATCCAAAGCTGCAGCAAAGTCGTTGGGTGATGCAGTTCGACAACCTCCACCTTTTCCTCCTAGGGGACAGCAATGGAGGGGAGGTTCCTTTCGTTATTACCCATCCTTTGATAAAGCGAGAGGAGCTGCCAGTCAAAAGGGCCACCGTAGGAGTGCCAGAGGTGGAAAACAAGGTACTTCGAGGTGCCAAGGCCGCTCGGGCAGTTGCCTTTTTGCCCTCAGGCAACGCCACTTCAGCTCAGTCATGAGGCCATGTCCCATGGTTCGCCGGTTGGGAGAAGGCTGGCGCAGCATCTTGGTAGAGTGGCATGCCATTACTTCAGATGTGTGGGTTCTGGAGATCATAGCCCACGGCTACTGCCTTCCTTTCCGGCAGAGGCCTCGCGACAATCCACCGGGGAATCTCTCTTTGAAGAGAGTCTGGATCCGCTCCTTGAGCAGGAAATTCAATCCCTGCTGGAGAAAGGCGCCATAGAACTGGTGCCTGTAGCGGAGAGGAACAAGGGATGGTATTCCCCTTATTTTTTGATTTCCAAGAAAGACAGGGGATTGAGACCCATCATGGACGTGCGCGGTTTGAACAAACTCCTCAGGAAGGACCAGTTCAAGATGCTTACTCTCTCTAAAGTCCTCCAGGCCCTTCAACTTCAGGACTGGTTGGTGTCTCGCAACCTCAAGGACTCTTACATTTATGTGCCGACCCATCCAAAGCACAAGTCCTGGATCATCTGTCCATCACCTGCCACTCCCTCTACAAGATGGGCTTCTCCCTCAACTTGAAGTCCCATTTGACACCATCGCAGAGGCTCCAGTACATCGGAGCAGTGCTTGACATGTCCCTGGGGCAGTGTTTTCCTCCCCAGGTGAGGGCTTATCACATTCAGCAGATGGTGCACAAGTTTCAGCTTGCCCAGAGTCTCCCAGCGTTCGAGTTCTTGAGATTGCTCGGCCTCATGGCATCCTGCATTCTTCTGGTGCCAGAGGCCAGGTTGCGGATGAGATCTTTGCAATGGGCACTCAAGCGCCAGTGGTCTCAGTCCTCCGGCAGGTTGTCGGACCCGGTTCAGGTGCCGACCTCAGGTTGCCCAGGACCTTCGGTGGTGGGCTGTCGAAGGTAATCTGGTGAAGGGGACTCCTTTTTGGCTACCCTTGCCGGAGGTGACGATCGTAACGGACACATCCCTCACAGGAGGGGGAGCTCATGCCAACGAGTTGACAGTCAGCAGTCGTTGGTCTCCGTCGGAGTCCAGACTCCATATCAATCTGTTGGAGCTGAGGGCCGTCGGGCTTGCCCCGAAGGCTTTTCTGCTGACTGTGCAAGGAAAGAATGTCCGATCCTGACAGACAACACAGTGGCCATGCACTACCTCAACAAAAAGTGGGGGCAGGGTCACTTCCTCTGTGCAGGGAGGCAATGCAGCTCTGGTTCTGGGCAATCCAGCAGGAAGTTTCAATCTCGCCAGTTCATCTGGCCGGAGATTAAAATGAGACGTATGATGCTCTGAGCAGGCAGAGCGCGATCTCTCAGATTCTCCTAGAGTTCTTCGCCCTTTGGGGGACCCCTCAAGTGGATCTCTTCGCCTCCAGTGTCAACTGGAAGTGCGAAAGGTTCTGCTCGCGGGATTTTCCTCCAAAAGGAGCCTTAGGAGATGCGTTCGTGGTGGAGTGGTCATTCCCACTGCTGTACGCGTTTCCTCCAGTCCCAGTAATCCCGCAAGTGCTGCAGAGGTTGCGAATGTTCGGTTCCCGGATGATCCTCATTGCTCCAGCGTGGGCCCGGAGGACGTGGTCCCCGGACCTTATTGATTTGTCCCCGGACCTTATTGATTTGTCCATCTTCCCTCCACGTCGTCTTCCCTAACGATCTGCTCCCACGGGTTGGGGGGGGGGGGGGGGTAGGTCGGGTTCTCCATCCAGAGGTCGGATCCCTCAACCTTCACGCTTGGTTTCTGAAAGGTTGAGGTATAAGGATTGGGACCTCCCTGAAGACGTGATGGAGGTGTTGCTTTTGTCCCTGTACCGTTGGCGAAAGTTCTGCAACTGGTGCAGGGTTAAGAATGTGGATCCTTTTGCATGTGACATTCCTGTGGTTCTGTCTTTTTTGCTTTCTTTAGCCCACAGGGGCTTGCAAGTGGGTACGGTTAAAGGTTACCTGGCGGCGCTGTCCATATTTAAGCTCTCGTCTGAAGTGTTCTCATTTTAAAATCCCTTTAATTTCTCAGTTTCTAAAAGGGCTCACTAATGTGTTCCCTCTGTCACCTTTCCAGGTGCCCGGTTGGGATTTGAACCTTGTCCTCAAGTTTCTGATGGGTGCTCCGTTTGAGCCTTTGCATTCATGTGAGACTATTAACTCTTAAAACTGTATTTTTGGTTGTGGTCACTTCCGCTCGCAGAGTGAGTTACAGGCACTTTCAGTTAAGCCGCCCTTCACTGTATTTCAGAAGGACAGGTTTGTCCTTAAAGTTCATCCTTCCTTTCTTCCGAAGCTAGTGTTGGAATTTCATTTAGGCCAGAAGGTGGTTGTTCCGGCATTTCATCCTCCTCCACATCCTCGTAAGGAAGAGGAGAGGCTCCATAGGCTCGCTCCTAGGAGAGCTTTAAGCTTTTATATTTCGCGCATGTCCCGGGTCAGAGCGGACAATCAACTCTTCATTGGTTACGCCGGAAAGCTTTTGGGACAAGCTGTGACTAAGCAGACTGTCTCGTGGATTATTCTGGCTATTTCTGAGAGTTACCGCTTGGTGGGGTAAGGGCCCACCGGTTGGCTGCCTCTACTGCCCTACAGAGGGGTGTTCCTATTCGTAACATCTGTTTTGCAACCACCTGGGCTTCGGTACGTACTTTTGTACGTCACTACTCCCTTGATTCCATCCGTGGGCAGGATCTGGCCTTTGGCAAGGCGATCCTTTACTCCGCAATTTGATTGGGCATTCTAAATTTCTTTTTCTAAATTCTTTTCCCACCTCCTTGCATTGGTACTGCTTTGGGAGTTTGTCATAGATATGGAATAGGTCAGAGGACCCCCAATCCCCTCGAAGAACAAGTTACTCTCTTGCCTGGTAACGTTCTTTCGATGGGATGGTCCGACGACGTATTCTATATCGCTCCCTTTCTGCCTTCCCCTCTACAGAATTTCTTATGCGATTGCAGCTTACTTTTCCGCAGGGCTTTGTGTGGTCAGACTGGCAGAAGACTGGTGCCACACGTTCTGGGGAAAAAACTACAACTGAGGCTACGGGCGTCGTGCGTCCTACTTGTAACATCCGGTGACGTCGGCCGTCGGAGGAGGACCTCGAGGGCAGGCAAAAGATTTTCCGAAGCAGCACAGCTGTGGTGATTACTGTCATAGATATGGAATACGTCGTCGGACCATTCCATCAAAAGAACGTTACCAGGTAAGAGAGTAACTTGTTCTTTGGATTCGCTTTCAGCAATGTCCCTCCGGATTGTTCGAAGGATACCACTTTCCTCAGATAGCACTATGCCCCTAATGTACGCCTTAAGATTCCCATAGAGTAGCCTGTGAAGATACCGAATCTGAACTCCTCGATGGCCATCTCCGGCTCGGAGCTAAATAAAGGGTCAAGGAGAGAGTGAGGTTTCATCATCCAATGTCTAGTACGGTCGCGATCCGGGCCCCAGCACATGGTGATGGTCACTGGTGAATGGTCAGATAGGGTTCTAGGAAGAATCATTAGTTGCGTCACATTCTTTATCAGTATATCAGAAATTACCCATCTATCAATTCGGGAATAGGAGTGGTGCACCGAGGAGTAGAAGGAGTAGGAGTAGGAGTCGGGATAGAGGAGTCTCCATGCGTCAACCATTGCGAGTCGGGAGAGATGACAGTGTGGTATAGGCTGCTTTGGTGAGTTGGCGGGGCCTGGACCCGGATCTGTCGAGGTTCACATCAAATATTGTATTAGCCCCATTCCCTCCCCCCCCCAGGAGATTTAGAACTAGGGGGAAGCCATCAAGAAGGGACGTGAAGTGTGTATAAAATTCAGGGTCATCAATGTTGGGACCATGAATATTCAGTAGGACCACCTCCCTGTTCTGAAGAGTAGCACATATCTGCCCTGGGGGTCTATCTTTGAGGATATGAGAGTGAACTTAAGACTCTTGTGAATAAGGGTCATGACACCGCGACTTTGGGTAGAGAAGTTAGTAAAGTATCTTTGGGGCACCCACATTTTGGCAAATTTCACACAATGTTCAGCGCAGGCATGTGTCTTTTGCAGAAAAAGGATTTTGGCCCCATGCCGTTCGGCCTGTAGCTGGAGTTGTCTCATTTTCTTATAATTGCCCAAGCCCCGCACATTCCAACTCATAAGAAGTCAGGTTATCTTCGGTTACCAAAATAGAAATGTTCGTATCGGATCAATATTGATGTCCGATGGATCAATTTAGCAGCCCTGCAGCCCCATCCATTCAATGTTACCTTGTGCTCAGCCCTCGCTGCCATCGCCAAGCTTTTTATAACGTAATACCCAACGTATCCCACTCCCACCCACATCCCTCCCCCAAACAGAGGAATGATAACCCCGAAACCCATTAACCAAATCCAAACCAGTGGCATCAAGCCGGGGGGCCTGTGGGCCGGCCTGGTGGCGACGCTCTGGCCGTAGGCAATTCAGGATAAACATGGTGCCTGACAGTAGCATCGTACGTAACTTGCAGAAGGTTTTTCATGCATGTGTGGGGCACAGACGTATAATGGTGAACCAATCTGATCTTGTTGGAGAGTAGTAGGCTTATATATTCCTGGCGTAGAGAGGTAGCTGGTGTTTGCGACCTCTCGACAGGGTAGCGTAACAGACGTAGAAATGTGGTTTAAGGAGAGGCTCACCCTGGGAAGTATTCGTCAATGAATCTGGAGGCCTCCTCTGGAATTGTAAAAAAAAAACATAAACCTGGTTGGCGTTTTCAATGCGCAGCTTACCAGGATACAGCATTGAGTATTTAACTCTGTGGTCTCTTAGCCTCTTCTTTACCGCCAGGAAGGTCGTGCGCTCCTGCTGGACAGCTACTGAGAAGTCGGGGTATAGGTTTATTCTTGCTCCACCCAACAGAAGTTTGCCCTTAATTCTTGCGGCCCTGAGGAGGGCATTGCGGTCCCGGAAGTTCAGAACCCTGGCTATGATGGGGCATGGAGGTGCGCCCGGTTTGGGTTTAGCTGTTAAAGCTCGGCGTGCTCTCTCTATTGCGAACTGTGGGGAGAGCTTTGGGGAATCGAGGAGCGACAGTAGTGTATGTTTGATATAGTCCTCCATCGGTTCATTGACACCATCCTCGGGAACACAGATAATGCAAGGTTATTTCGCCTCGATCGGGGCTCAAGGTCCTCCTTCTCAACATCGAGGACTCAGTTGGAAAGCGCAGAGACCTCTGCACGCAGGGTGCCCAGGTTATCCTCAGTGGAACTCACACTTGTCTCAATCTCCGACACCTGACCGTCAGTCCTCTCGATGTGGGCCTTGATGGAGGATATGGTGCCATTCATGTCATCAAGTTTGGATTGGAGTGTGGCGAAGCCCTCGCGGATGAATTCCATCATGTTCTGAGAGTCTGTAGGGAGAGATGATGAGTGAGTTGGGGCCTGCTCCGGCACTTCCTCAGTAGATCTCGACGGAGTCTTTGCGAACATGTTAATGGAGCACTGCTTTTTCCCAGCTCCTTTGGTCATTGTGTCGATAACAAGACTTGAGATGAATGAAGGAGGATATATGGCACCCCAGGCAGCGTGGGAAGAGGTCTGGCAGGGTACAGCGTGTTGGAGGTCAGTGCTGCGCACACTAGGAGGTGATCGCCTGGGGTAATGGTAGGATATTCTATCCGCCTCTCCGTTGGATCCGGCCCCCCCCAGTATTGTAGGAGGTTGAACTGGCGTGCCTCAGCAGATGACACTATTTGCGCGTTGTGCCCCAGGAGGGGGTCCCCAGAGGGACGAGCAGGCAGCCAGAGGGATTCAACGCCCGCACCTGCGTCTTCACAGTAGATGTGGTTGCCAACGTAGACAGTGGGATCTTGACTTGTAGCGGGAAAGCAGGGAGTGGAGCCTCAGACCCCCATGTGCATGTGTGATCTGGTGCAACCGCTGTTGGTCGCCGAGGATTCAGTCACAGCGCCCCCAGTACCTCCACTCAGGAGGCCGCCAGCTCAATGATCAGGAGTCCAGTTGTTTTGGGGGAGGGGGCGAGGGCGAGGAGCGCCACCTCCCCGTCTCGAATTGTGTGCGGCCTGCTTCTGGGTGGCCAATATGAATATAGGGAGGTCAGGATGCATACCCCATTGCCAACAGACTCCGCACCGTTGTCTCAGATGGGTGTGACCCGCGGGAGACACCAACCAGAGTATGGGGCACACAGCAGAATGGGCAGGGGGCCGCGCCGAAGCGCCCAGGAGCTAGTGTCTCCCCAGGCATGGTACAGTGATCAAGTCTGGTCAAAGCCACGTGTAGAGGTTCACAGAGAGTGGGATGGACTGGCCATATCCACGCTGCTGGGGGCACCAGGCGGGGAGAAGGATCGGAGCCGGGACAGGGTCCGGACCGCAGCATGCCCTCAGGCGCAGGCCAACGAGTCCCAGGGCCTCCACTAGCAAGTGCAAACAGTCAGCGCTCCCTCCCCCGCCCCCCGCAAAGGGCAGCGCAGTCCCGTATTATATCTTCGCCATTGACGGGAGGGGGGAAGCCTGCCGCTGACCCGCCCTTGCGCTCCACAGCGGACACTGCGGGGGGGAACAGAACACCTCTGAGGCAGGAAACAGCCCGCCTCCCAGAGCGGACGCCGGCACAGACCACAGGGATCCCAGCCCGCCTTGGGCCACGCAGCTCTGTCGGCGGAGGCGGATCACGCGTTGTCTCCCTCGAGTCCCCTGCCCACAGGCAGAACGGTGAGAACGACCATCCCCAGGCGGGTTCCCTCGAGGCTGGTGGGGTGCCCCGTTTCTAGTCAGGATTTGGACCAGGTGGTCCCCAAGCCAGCTGCTTTTGAATCGTAACAGTCAGGTTCACTCTGGAGATAGTTGAGGCACAGGATCAAGAGCAAGTAATCTGCCAGCCGCAGAGCTCACAGTTCAGGCGGCCATCTTGTTCGGCACACAACAGCGCCCCACCATACAATTCTAATGTCGTGGTCCTGGTTTATAGTGACTTTCGAATTAAATAATTTTGAATGTCAAAAAATAAAAAAAAAAAGAAATGCGCATTTTTTTTTTTGTTGTTGTTGAAATGGGGTTCCCCAACACCCCTTTTTTTTAAACCCTTTTTTTAAACTCACGAAACAAACAAAAAAACATACATTTTTTTTTCCAAATGTCTTTTTAATTTATCATTTTATTTCGACATTTTTGTCATTCGCAATTATTATTTCGACATATTAACTGGATACCAGTGGTCCTGCCACATATAGATCTCTTTTGAGGAGTCTGTGGGGACATAAAAGGATGAGGAAAAACAAGACAAACTCATGAAATTGGGGACAACCCTTGATTCATATGCGAAAAGTATTAAACCATCAAGTGAACAACACCAGATAAATCCAGAGAAGAGGATGGAAGCCAACTCGCCCAGTCAAAGTTAGAAGATGGAAACCGTAAAATAACCCGACACCCTCAAATGGATCGGGCTAATACTGATGGCTTTGATTTCATAGCGTATCGAAGGTGGCATTAGTCTACCCTTTTTATGTTATGTATCCATAAGATGCTAAACTAAAGAAAAGAGAACAACCTGATGATCAACATATGAACCATTGTGACATTCCAGTTTAAGAACAGGCATCCTAAGTGTCACTGAGATGTTAACTTGCAATTAATAAAATACCTGAAGTGTCTACAGTTGTAACAACACTGGGTCTGCAGTAGAGACAAACAACATCATCACATTGCAACCTGAACGGAATATGCTTCTCACTGTTGTTCTCCTGCGCATGTTGAGTTTGTGCCTGGCTGCTGACCATTCCATTAGGTAGGTGCACTTTCTGTGCATTACTGCACCTCCTGGGGAATTATTGAACCTGAAAAATCGAAATTTGAAAAAAAAGAAGAAAAAAAAGGAAATTTGTATAATATTGTTGGGAAGGACTGTTTTATTTGGCATTTTCATTGTGCAGCCATTTTTTTGAGCTTTTTAATACCTGGAGCTGTGTTGCTATTTTGAAAGCACTCATTTTTTCCTACTATTGCTGCTTATTTGACTGTTTTTGGCCCTTCCAAGATGGCCGCCATGATTTTCTTTGTTGTGTAGGCAGGCTCTGCTGAATCACCTATCCCTGTGCTGCACTCCCATTGGTTGCTGAGTGTTTTCTTCCATCCAATCAGGGACCGGCAGGCTTCAGCCGGCCCTCTCAGCAAAGGCCCACTTCCAAGGCCCCTGTCTGCTTCCTGTGCTCTAATTGGGGTCCCCCCTGCACCTTAACCACAATGATGCTGCCACCTCACTCCTCTAAGAAATCCGGACTGCCTCGACCTTGCCACCTCCAGAACTATGGGTTAGTTCCCTCCTTATGGACTCGCTTCTACTTCCTTTGACTATCACTGTTCTTTCTGCTTGTTGCTCCCATGTTGTCATCCTGCTGCGCAGTGCTTCCTAAAACCCTTTGCTAACATCCGATTCCAAGATTGAAAAAGTCAAATCTTGCCGTTTTTGCTTTGTACTAAAAAGTCATATATTGCTTGTATACTGTTTCTTCTCTGTAACTTGCCAGCCCAGTGACCTCACCACTCTTTTGTCTCACACCTACCTGCCTTAGCCCCCCCAGTATCTCCATCCTCTCCTTCCACCCCACTGGCGCTTTCTGTTTCTCCTATCTTCTCCAACTGCTTCTACATTGACTATCCTTCCCTTCTCACTAAGTCTGGTAGGAAGAAGTTCAAAAAGGATATCTTGGCCTCTAATCTTGGTCTTCCTATCGCCGACACCTACTCCAATGCAGACGGACCCTTACCGACATCCTCTTTTTCATTCCTTCGCCAGATCTATGGACGACTCATATGGTCTCTGTGTTCTACCCTATCTCCTCCTCTCCCATTAATGGTGGCACTCGCTGGGAAGTTCTCATGGCTTCCTTCGACTCCTCTAAAGTCATCACTAATGTCTACCTAAATGGCACTGTCATGGTCCAAGGCCCTCAGGCCAATCTCCTCCTCTTTGATAGGCGCTTCCCTCGCCTCATTAATTTCCTTTCATCTCCTGCTGTCTCCTCCTCTCCCCCCCACCCCCCTTGGCTACCTTGCCCTTGCTCTCCTCCTCCTCTGCCCCTCCGAGGGCTCTTTCGCCTCCACAGGGCGTACCTCAGATCTGTATCCCTCCCCGGAAGGTCTTTAAGGCTGGCAACCTTCTTAATATTGCCACTCTCAACTCTCGCTCTGCTGTCAAACACTCCTCTGACATCTGCCACCTCCTTGAAGAACTAGACCTTGATGTCCTTGGTCTTACTGAGACATGGGTCACGGCCATCTCAGTCACGAGCTTTGACACTCTCCTGCCTGATGGCTACAAGATCCTCTCCGCACCCAGATCCTCCCGGTCCGGTGGGGGGGGGTAGCCCTGATCTTTCCTGAGTGGATTACCACTCAGACCTACTTCTCTTTTGAATGCCTTGTCTGTAGGCTTTCTCTCTCGCCTACCCATTCTTACTGTGGTTACCATCTACCAGCCTCCAGGTCAAATCACCTCATTTCTCTGAGTGGGCAGACCTCTCCTCCTCCCTCCTGGCCTCTACCACTCAACTCCTCCTCCTCCTCTGTGACCTAAATATACATTTAGACGCTCCTTGCTCCTCCTCTGTACTCTTCCGTGACCTCTGCGACTCCCTCTCCCTGTCCATCCTCCTCTCTGGCCCGACTCACTCTGCAGGGCACACACTCGATGTCTTGATCTCCTCTGACCTCCCCCTCTCCATCCCTCTGACCACTCCTCTCTCCTGGAGCGACCACTCCCTCCTCTCCTCTCCTCTCATCTCTCCCCCTCTTGCCCCATAGCCAAGCCTACCCCAACACTGCCACCTACCTTCTCGGACATCCGGCCCATGAAGCGCGTATGTCAGTTGAGGCTTTTGCCGCCACTTTCTCTCCAAACTCCCCCCCCCCCCCCCACCCTAACAACTCGGCTGAACTCTTTAAAATCTGCAAGGAGCTGGCCACCCCTGCTGCAGTCTCTACCCCTCCTGTTGCCTCCCAGGCTCTTTGCAATGCCCTTGCCTCACTTCATTTAAAAAAAAAACAGGAAATACTGTCCACCCTCTTCACCCACACTTCTCTTCTTCCCTCTCGATCTGTGCTTGCTGACCTTCCTTTAGCCACCCTCCCACCATCCTTCTCGTCCTTTCCTCTTTTCACCCCTGACGAGGTTGCTAGACCAGTCCGATCTATGAAAGCCTCTTCAAAACCGGTTCATCCCTGTTCCTCTAAAACCATCAAGGACCACATTGACACCCTCGCTCCGGCCCTTGCTGATTTTTGCAACCACTTTTTGCCTCTGGATCCTTCCCCTCCCCTCTGAAGCACTCCTTTGTGCATCCTCTTCTCAAGAATCCCACAGCTGATCCTTCTTGTCCAGCTAACTATCGCCCAATTTCCATTACTCCCTTTCTTGGCAAGCTCCTGGAAAAGTTGGCCATCTCTCAGCTTAACCTTCATTCCAATTCGGTTGGCTGTCTCCATGACCACCAGTCTGGCTTCAGAGCTGCCAGAAGCACGGAAACTGCTCTCCTAAACATCCGTGAAGATCTGCTCACCAACCTTGACTCAAACATTCCATCTGGCCTCATCCTCCTCGATCCGTCTTCTGCCTTCGACACGGTCGACCATACCATCCTGCTCAACCGTCTCTGTGAAAACCTGGGTATCGCTGATCAGGCTCTGGCCTGGCTGACCTCTTTCCTCTCAGATCGACCCTCCCAGGTCCAACTTGGGTCCTTCCTTTCATCTATCTTTCTCTCTACCTGTGGTGTTCCCTAGGGGTCTAACCTCTCGCCCTGGCTTTTCAACCAATACCTGGCAACTCTCGCCCACTGCATTGCCATTTTCTGCTCAAATTTCCAGTGCTACGCTGACAACAACTCATTTTTCAAGCTGCCCTCTGTCACCTCCTCTCCCTCTCTCATTGCCTTACTGCCATTCAAGATTGGTGTGCTGCCAATGATCTTTGTCTGAATGCCAGCAAGACGGAGATCCTCATCAGCACACCTTCACCATCCGTTCCCCCTCACTCTCTGGCCGGTCTCCCTTGGCCGCCCTCCTACCCCCACCTGCGAAGCTAAGAACCTCGGTCATCTTAGAATCCACCCTTTCCTTCTCCGCCCACATCTCTGAGGTCTCTAAAAAGTCAAATTTCCGACTGCACCTCCTCAGAGGTACTCTGCCTTTCCTCTCCTTCCCCCAGAAACTCATGGTATCTCATGCTCTGGTTCTCTCTAGCTTGGACTACTGTAACAGCCTCTTTCTAAATCTACATGCCTCTACTTTCTGTCTTCTGCAACGAATCCAGAACAGGACTGCGAGACTTGTCCTTGGCCTCTAGCCCTGAGATCGTATCTCTCCAGCTCTCTCTCTCCACTGGCTCCCAGTGGTTGCAAGGATTAAATTCAAAACCCTCTGCATTGTCCACAAGGCTTTCTGGGGCCTGGGTCCAAAATACCTTCAGCTATCCCTCCGCAAATACCTCCCCTCTCGAGTTCTTTGCTCCTCTACCTCCAACTCACTCAGGGTCAGTCGTTTTTCTATGAAACGAGCTGGGGGTAGATCTGTCTTTGTCTGGGGCCTCCCTCTGGAACAGCCTCCCTGCCACTCTAAAACTTGAGAACCATCTCCGGTTCTGGAAGCACCTCAAGACCTTCCTCTCCTTCTGCATTCGCTCCCCCTCTCCCCTGCTGATCTGTTCTCTTGGCACCTTGCACATGGCCACCCTCTGTCTTTTGGGCCCAGGTACCTGCTCATCCTGCCACCCTCCCGCACTGCCTCCGGGCCACCCCTTGCACTGGGGTCTGTATCTGTACCCATACAGGCCCCCCTTTTTCTTCCTTCACTTATCAGACCTACCCTATCTGCTGCCTTAATCCTAGCACTTGCAAATTGCTGGCTGCATTACCACTGTTTGTTGCCTTTATTATTTATTTGTTATTTATCTGTTTCTCATCTGCTTCGCACTTTCCACCTCTCCCCCTTCCATGCACTTTTCCCCTCCCCCCTCTCCCATGCACTTGCGCGTTCTCAATGTCACTGGGCCTAGTAAGATCGCTGTTTTGTTCTCCCCTGTTTCCCCTCCCTTGCCTTGTCGCGCTCTGAAACACTTGTGTACTAGCGCGATAGAAATAAAATTTCTGATGTTTGTTAATCTGCTTAGAATCACATGCTGTGCATAGGTCCGACATCCAGTGGTCACTGCGGAGTATTGCATTTTGTTTTTCGTAGTCGAAAAGGGGACGTCGACAAGGCGTGTCTGTAACACTATCCCTATAGTGACGTGCATTGTACCCACAATCCCTCACGCGTCGAGGTCCCTCAGATTGTTTTTTTCCGCCCAGTTTCTGGTCGCCTTTCGCGGAGCTCCTAGAGAGACATTGCTAATACTTGCCACGGACCTCGGTCCTTTGTTATACTTAATATATTAACGATCCCTCCCCTCGACGTTAGCTGTGAAGCTGTTTCTCCGCCGAACAGATTTTCGACGGAGAGGAAGAGCGGAGGAGATCCTTCGGCGCTGCCGAACACGTGGCCTGGCCTCGACGGCCAACATACAGTAGGGAGAGTGGGGGTTCGAACTTTTATCTTCTCTTAGAGAATGTCTTTCTTTCTCCCCTTTCTTTCCCTTGGGGTTGTTATCGCCAGCTATTATTGCCTCAGCTATGGAGAGGACACCTTTTAAGTTCTGCCCACGCTGCAGGGGCAAATATACTTGGAAGGATAAGCACAAGCTCTGTAATCGTTGCTTGCCCCTCGATCACAAAGAGGACAGCTGCGCAGCCTGCAAGCTCTTGAAACCTAGAACCCTTAAAGAACGAAGGGTTAAAAGGTGGGCGGACTACGCGATGTCGAAGTCAGTTTCCTCACCCGCTGCCGCTGTTACTGAAAGTGACGAGGAGGGCGATAACTCGACGTCCGTTACGGAAGTCATGAACCCCCAGAAGGAGCGTTCCCGCTCCTCGACGTCCGTCCCCGGCCCCGACGGGCTCGGCTCATGCCCTGCTTATGGGGATGAACACCCCGGCGACAAGGACGCACATAAACCCCATAAGGCTAAACATACAACCCACGGCTCTTCTTCGTCGAGAACGAAGGATCCATCAGCGCCGAAGGGGACGCAGGGCACTCCGGCGTCTACCGCAGACCGTAAAGGTCTCAAGCCCCACCCGCAAACGCAGCCGCGACCAGCGATTGGGCTTTCATCTAACACGGGCGCTACCCCAAAAACATCCGACGTAACGCTCCATAGAGCGGCCGTCGAGGTACAACGCGCAACGCACACAACGTCGACACGAGAGCCCTCGACTGACAAACTCGTTGTCGAGAGCCTAGCGAGAATTGTCTCCGAAGACAAACGTGCACGGACGACGAAACAAACGTCGAATACCGCGACGAAAAAGCACAAAGGTAGCCAAGAACTGCCCCTTTCATCTAAGGACGCTTCTGAACTACCGGAGGGCTTTTCAGAAGGAGACGGTAACCTCTCGTCGACGTTGTGGGAGCGTTCGAAGCGGTTTGAAGGTGAAAACAGATTTCCCCCCTCTAGACTATTCAGGGGTACCCCATGAGACCCTTGAAAGACTCCATTCTTGCATGGAGAAAATGGAAAGGTTTCTAGGAAACCAAGACCCACCCACTCACAAAAGACAAAGAGAATGGCCCCAGGATGACCCTAGAGTCAAGATTCCTAGGCTGGTTCCCCCTTCCACAGATATATATGACCTCACTGAGGAGGAGCAATAGCTTCAGGAAGATGAGGAGTGTTTGGGTGGGCAAGAGGAAGAACTTGAGGAAGAGGGGTTCGAAGAAGATCCTTACACTAATTTCGAAGAGGATACAGCTACATCGCAGCCCTGGCAATCCCCGTCAGTGCAGCCGTGGCAATCCCCATCAGTGCACTCAGACCCTGATGCCTTTCACCCTTCTCCTCTCAAGGATTCACATATTGGGAACTCCTCTCCCATAGATGACCAACCTTCCCTCAATGCACTATTGCGCAAGGCAGCAGCGCATTTTGAGCTTGACACAGGGGAAGCTCTTCCAGACATAGACTTTATAGAAAGAGTTATTAAGGAAAAAGCCCCTGTTAGCCAGTCTATTCCACTCCTGGCTTCTATTAAGAGAAGAATTTCTCCTTCCCTTTCTAATCCAGCTTTAGTAAGAGGGGTCAACCCTAGAATAGAAAAGCTCTTCAGCCCTTCATCCTCTGACCCTTTATACATCAGAGGACACTCTATTCCGGACTCCCTTGTAGTTACCAACACAAGGAAAAGAGCAGGGGTACCACTATCCACTAGTGAAGCACCACCTGACAAAGAAGGCAAGAAGCTGTACGCACTTGGGAAGAGAATCACGACCTCCGCCGCCTTCTCTACTAGAATCGCTAATAACAACTCCCTATTAGCTAGCTACGCAGATGCACAGTGGAGCAAGCTGCGCAGCGAGGCAGAGGACGCACCTGAACCCCTGCGGTCACGTCTGCTAACTGTAATATCAGAGGGAACACTTGTAAACCAGGGCATCGTTAAGAAATCCCTAGATGCCGCTGAGACTGCTGGCCGATCCCTGGTTCAGGGAATACTTCTCAAACGACACGTTTGGCTACGCAATTCAGGTTTTAAACCCGAAACCCAAGCCTCCCTCATAAATAAACCCATAGAACAGACGCATCTGTTTGGGAAGGCAGTTGATGAGGCACTAGAACATGCTAAGAAAGAGTTTGATACCATCAAGACTCTTGATCAAATATCTAGACCCCCTAACAGGCGAGGCTATGGTAATAGACGCTCCTTTCGTGGCCAAAGACAGCAGCAAAACCAACAACAATGTTACTCTGCTACCAACTGGCCCTCTAACCAGGGTAACACCCAGTTCAGTCAAAGAGGCCAACGGCGTGGCAGAGGAAGAGGTCGTGGCTCCAGCCCCAGAGGTTCCATGCCCAATACCAGCAAATGACCGAAGATTCGGGTCCCCTCCCATGCATCACCGGTCGGGGGCCGGCTAACATCGTTCCTATCAGCATGGGAGGGAATATCGTCAGACCGATGGGTATTATCAACCATAACCCACGGATACTGCATAGAATTCAACGGTTACCCGAAGTACAAACCCCCACGAAACCAACGCAGATCACCGGAGCACCTCACCATTCTTTTACAAGAAGTAAAAGAACTGCTGAAAAAAGAAGCAATAGAACCTGTCCCCCTATCTCAGGTAACAGAAGGTATTTATTCAGTGTACTTCCTTGTACCCAAAAAGGACTTAACCATGCGCCCTGTATTAGATCTGCGCCCAGCGAACAACTTTGTCAAACCACAGAAGTTCCGTATGGTGACCTTGCAGGAAGTAATCCCACTGTTATCACAGGGGGATTACATGACAACGCTAGACATGAAAGATGCATACTTTCATATTTTAATGTTGCCAGCACACAGAAAATACCTCAGGTTCAAGATAGAGAACAAACACTACCAATTCAGAGTACTACCCTTCGGGATAGCTTCTGCTCCAAGAGTATTCACAAAAGTACTGGCAGTAGCAGCGGCCCACCTGCGAAGGCTATCCATCCCAATATACCCTTACCTCGACGACTGGCTCATAACCCGGGGATTCTTACGAAACATGCTTCTCCAATACCCAAAAGACCGTAAACCTTTTGTACCAACTGGGCTTCTCCATCAACGAAAAGAAGTCCAGCTTAGAACCCAGCCAAACCAAACAATTTTTAGGGGCTCTAATTCAAACAAAGGACGGCCTCGTCTTCCCCTCCAACGAGAGGGTCCAAAACATGCTGTTTCAGATCCCCCATTATGTAACAGGTCGGGAGGTGACGGTACGCAAAGCTATGCGCTTGCTAGGGATGATGGCGTCATGTATTTATTTGGTACCTCACGCGCGTCTGCGCATGCGCCCAATGCAGGAGTGGCTCAACAGCCAGTGGTGTCAGGCCAGCGGACAATGGGACGATCTAGTGGTGGTCTCGCAGGCCTTAGTACTTTCGCTGAGGTGGTGGACAAAAGAAAACCTGCTAATAGGGAAGACTTTTGCCACACCCGCGGTAGAAGCCACTCTAACCACAGACGCATCCCTCACAGGATGGGGGGGGCTCACCTATCCCATCAGACTGCTCACGGAGCGTGGACTCCGAGCTTAGCATCCAAACATATAAACCTGCTGGAACTTCTAGCAGTGTTCAAGGCACTGAAAGCCTTTCAGAAACACCTGCAAGGAAAGACAGTGATGGTCCTCACAGACAGCACCACAGCCATGTACTACCTCAACAAACAAGGGGGCACTCACTCTCCAGGACTGTCCAAACTGTCCCAGAATATATGGAAGTTGGCTCTCAGACACATGTTTCTACTATCGCAACATGTACCAGGGGAACTCAATCTGCTAGCAGACAAACTCAGCAGAGACTTCCCACTGCCCGAAGAGTACGAATGGCAATTGCACGAAAACATCGTCTTAGACGTCTTCACGCAATGGGGTTTTCCGGAAATAGACCTGTTCGCAACTATGGAAAACTCACAATGCCAAAGTTACGCCTCCAGGTACCCCCAGAACCAATCCAAGGGGAACGGTCTGTCGATTCAATGGTCAGGGAAATTTGTTTACGCCTTTCCCCCGACTCCCCTTCTCAACAAAGTGGTGCACAAGATGCACCAGGAGCAGGTTACCATGATACTAGTGGCCCCAATGTGGGCCCGGCAACCTTGGTTCGCTCACTTGATGGAGATGTCCCTATCTCCCCCAGTGAAACTTCCCTGCCCATACAACATGCTGTCACAAGACAAGGGCAAGACACTGCACCCATGCCCTCAGACCATAAACTTAGCAGCCTGGCTCCTGAGATCGTAGAATTTGGCCATTTACAACTCCCTCAGAGATGTATGGACATCCTCAGGGAAGCCAGAAAACCAAATACTCGCCACTGCTAAGCTAGCAAATGGAAAAGATTTGTCATCTGGTGTACAAATAGGAGCATCAACCCAATTGACTGCTCTCCTACTGACATTGTCCTATACTTGACCCATTTACTGGATTCAGGTCTAGTGTTCAATTCTATTAAAGTCCACCTAGCGGCACTTTCTGCATACACCACTTCCCAACTTAAAGTGTCGTGGTGGAAGATACCAGTTATCAAACCCTTCATGGAAGGGGTAAAAAGAATACACCCTCCAATAGCTAACCCAGCTCCCGGATGGGACTTAAATGTGGTACTTTCTAGACTCATGGGCCCCCCTTTCGAACCCATGCACAAAGCAACTCTTAAAGACCTCACTCTTAAGACTGCTTTCCTAATAGCTATCACCTCCATTAGGAGAATAAGTGAACTACAGGCTCTTTCTGTACTAGACCCCTTCGTAACAGTTCACAAAGATAAAGTGGTTCTACGCACACACCCAAGGTTTGCACCAAAATTCATCTCAAAATTTCATGTAAACCAGTCTATAGAACTACCAACGTTCTTTCAAAACCCTTCCAGCTTGGGAGAAAAAAGTCTGCATACACTAGATGTACGCAGAGCAGTCATGTTCTACATGGAAAGAACCAGACCACTGAGAAAGACTAATCAGTTCTTTGTCTCTGTGGCAGCAGGAAGAGAAGGAGATGCAGTTTCAAAGTCCACTATATCTAGATGGATTGTTCTATGCATCACTCTCTGTTTCTCTCTTGCTAAGAGAGAACTACCCTTCAAGCCAAGAGCACATTCCACTCGAGGCACTGGGGCTTCCATAGCATTCATTGCAAATGTTCCCCTTGAGTCCATCTGCAAAGCGGCTATCTGGAGTTCTGTGCACACCTTTACAAAACACTACTGTCTAGATACACACTCTAGATCTGACTCCCAGGTGGGACAGGCAGTATTAAGACATCTTTTCTCTACTGTTCCTTCTCATAACCCACCGCCAACTCCGGGTACTGCTCGCTAGTCTATGCACAGCATGTGATTCTAAGCAGATTAACAAACATCAGAAGACAATGCATTACTTACCGTAAAAGCATTTCTGATGGTTGTATCTGCTTAGATTCACATGCGCCCACCCTTCCTCCCCGCTCGGATGGAAGGAACATAGACACCTTTTTTATATATTCTCTCTTCTGTACTCACTCACGTCTAGAAGGCTCCCTCAGGGCAGAAAAATACAAACAGAGGGACCTCGACGCGTGAGGGATTGTGGGTACAATGCACGTCACTATAGGGATAGTGTTACAGACACGCCTTGTCGACGTCCCCTTTTCGAATACGAAAAACAAAATGCAATACTCCGCAGTGACCACTGGATGTCGGACCTATGCACAGCATGTGAATCTAAGCAGATACAACCATCCGAAATGCTTTTACGGTAAGTAATGCATTGTCATCAATCAAAGGGCGTATCAATGCCCGGGTTTTAAATCACTAAGACTGCAGTGTGTGTAGATATAAATAGAATCTGCGGAAAGATGGCCATAGACTGTTGGAGTAAGCTCTAAACACCTACCGGGGACCGTGACCTAGCCACACTGCACTGGAATGCCCTTCCCACTGCCCTGTGAGCCGAACCATCACTCGCTGCCTTCCATAAGGCCATGAAAAACACTTTGTTCGCCTGACCACCCCACCTTCTGATGAAGTCCATCCCTTCCCCGAGATATGAGTTGTGTACGTTTAACATGTATAACATCTCTGCTTTCCAATGCACTGAATGTATGCTTACTGTAACTAAGTATCCTACAAGTAATAGTGCCACAATGCCCCTGGGCTGTCTGTGTGCTATATAAATGTAAAAAATAAAATAAATGAAACAAATTGTCCCAACGGCGGTGTATATAGAGGTAGCATGGAGAGTTCAACAGTCTGCTAAATTCATAAAAGGATATGAAGATGCGTGCGAATAAATATTCACACAGGGATACTGGTCGAGCGCACAGTTCATTCACGCTTTCAATGATACTTCAAATCAGACCAGGCCCAGACAAATCATGAACAAATCCAGCGTTTAGCCTACCTCGCGTCCGTAGAATCTCCATACAAAAGCGGTCATCCGGGAAATACGCTATTGCGCATGCACCCGAGCGTTATAAACGCTTCGGAATACGTCTGACGAACTACATGCCTGATTAGCCCATAAAGGAGAGCTCAACGTTAAAGTGATGTATTGATGGGTCACGTAGCCATTGGCAAGTGTACTAATCTAACTAACCATGCAAGCCGGCTCATTTTATGAATGAAAGAAAAGCCGTGCAGTGCGCTGTTTGTATTGCAAGTTCATGTGACATAAAACATAGTTAACTCTCATCGTCCATACGGCATTCGATGCAGGAAAACAGACCAGACCAGTGACCCTGCAAAGTAGTAACATCTCTAGAATATTGATATTAGTAATGCACCCCTTGTTAAGCCTCATATTGTATGTAACACGTTTAAATTGAATTAAATGAAGGCCCTATAAGGCCTCGCTTGGTTCACAAAATGATGTTCCAAGCCCCATATAGTGATGTCAAGTGGGCGGCGGGACCTAATAAAAGTCCTCAAGTGTAATGACTGGATCAAAACCGAAGTATATTGTGGATCAGATACCATTCTGTGTATGTTGTAACTTGCACGAGTATGGTGCAAATTGTGCAGAACGAAATGTACGAGTTGGGTCACGTGGCCAATGGCCGACGAAATGGCTCTGGGTGTTATAAATCCACCAATGTTCTCGGTGTAAAGTCTATTAGCAGTTGAGTACATATCCACGCCTCTCACCACTTCTAGAGCCCACCATTGGAACGCATACATCGGGAGCTCCAACTTAGAGTTATTCAGCTGTAACAATGGCCAATGCTTGCTAATGGCCCTTTTGATGGCAGAATGGTGGGTGCTATAGGTCATGGCACACATCAGGCGTGGACTGTCTGTGTTGTCTCGAATGTCCTTTGACAATAGGACATCGCAATGTTGATTGTTTGCCCTCTTTCGAGACTGTCTTAACACATGTTAAAACTCTGCACTGGCTTCCGGTAGCCCGAAGGGTGACCTTCAAAACCTTATGCATTTCTCACCGAGCTCTGCTTAAAAGCAGACCTCAGTATCTTCAAGACAAACTAAAACCCTATCACCCTGTGTTGGGGAGAATTCTCTGTATAGGCTAATTTCCCAAACCTAGTGAGTCCCTCGGCAGCTTTGCTGGATTTTTGGGGTTTATTTTGTTCTCCTGCTAAGAGTGAGACTTTTGTTTCCCACTCTTAGACATGATTTGAGATAGCCTTTGACTTTGTAATGTGTTTTATGGGCTATGGGGTCTTTTACTCCATAGGGTTTAATGTGTTTTTGGTAAGTGTTACACAGCACCCTCAGTGCAATAACACAGGGGTGTCGTAGTGACCCCCAAATATAGACTCCCCCTGGGACTGACTACTGTCTCCCAGGGCATGTAAAGTCACCATTGACTTTACTAGTCTTAAATTGTGAACAGAACCTGTACAAACCATCATATGGTGGAAGTACTGGTAGGGGTAATTGGATTGCCCCTGGGTCTGTTTTTCGAGGGGGCACTGTGCATCGTCGAGTTTGTGGCTGGTGGCAGTGGTTACCACGCGAAATATTCCACTGGAATATTTCCTATGGGATTTTCCCATTCATTCTAAACGCACCACTTTTTTGGTGCAATGTTAAAGATACCGCCGGGTTATTTATTTAATATTCATTCCCCGGTTGGGTCTTTTTGACAGGTCTTGGTTTTAAAATGGCGTTTGTGTTCGCTTCTGTAACTCCAACCCAAGAGACTGGAACTTCAGAAGTCACCACAGGACCTAAAGAATCCGAAGAGGGAGAAGCTGAGCCGACCTGCAACGACGACACCACCGGTGGAGCCCTGCTGAACCGCCTCACCAC
This sequence comes from Ambystoma mexicanum, assembly GCF_040938575.1. Classification (NCBI taxonomy): domain Eukaryota; kingdom Metazoa; phylum Chordata; class Amphibia; order Caudata; family Ambystomatidae; genus Ambystoma; species Ambystoma mexicanum. The sequence goes on along the minus strand of NC_090923.1, from coordinate 152,189,949 downwards.
TTCCCGACGACAGAGGATCTTCATCCTGGAGAGTCTTCTTCCTTTGAACTGGTGGGGTTAACCAGTTCGCCCTCTTTTCACCTTCCTGGACTGTCTCGTGGTCGAATCGCCTGTGCCAAGCGCCCCGGCGGCTGGATAGCCACACTTCACCACTACTGCGAATAAAAGGGTAGTACCTTTTAACCGGGAAACTCCGCGGTTGGTTTCTTCCCTGGCAGTGCAACTACCTCCAGCTTTCCTCCACGTCGAGATCTTCTCTTCCCCTGGACGAAGCACTGACTTGCACCCACTGCCAGGAACTGCCCCCGCTGGAGCCTTCTCACCATTTCAGGTACTGTGTCCCGCCAGGTCTCCCTTGCAACAGACAGTTCAAGATGTCCCGTAAATCCTTGACTCTATCCTGGGGTGACCTGGGACCTGCTAGCTAACTTTTTCTGAACTGATCCAACTCCTTTTTGAACTATCTGCAAAGACTCCTGAAAGTATAATTCAACTGTGTGATCTTGGACACATTCCGCCTTGCTCTCTCCAAGAGTGGGCCTGGCCTATGAACTTTCTTGCTCTACAGTAGACTCTGCCTTCTCCAGCATGGGGTCTGGCATGGATTCACATGCTCATGAATATTCCCCGTCATCAGGCTGGGAATCCTCGGGAAAGAAAAAATCAGTATCGGTTTTGTTTCTGATCTGTCTTTCTTAGTAATCAATCACTGATCTCTGGGTCATACTGCCCCAGCCAATGACTGCCCTCTCCCTAAGCCCCGCCCCTGGCAGCCATCCTCAGATTTTTACCGCACGCTCAAGTGTTGGGAGTCCTCGTGTTTAGCTCTCGAGTTTTTTACTGCGTTTTCACATTTTATCAGGAGAATTTCTCATTTTTTCGGTTTAATCGAGCCTCAAGCTCCATCGTTTCTACTTCCGATAACGGGGACCCGTTTCGGAATTCTTCTTTGCCCCTCAAGGGTGAAGTTTTCGTCGAGTTTACACTTCTTGGAGGATTCCAGAAGATCTGCGGCCTACCTCAAGACATGGCCCAGCAAAGGGAGCTCGACGCCCGGATCCAAGCTGTTCAGGAACTCCCCTGGATGCGGATTATATAACGTTTTCAAGGAGGACGAGCATTCGCGATGTCTCTACTGCCTCCATGGGGACAAGACGCACGTGGAGAAGGACTGTGCGTTCTGCAAGATCCTTTCGGAACGGACCAAACAAGATCGTCGTTCCCGCCTTGCCACCTGGCTGGAGAAGGGCACAGCAAGTGAGAAGGCGAAGAAGTCTGAGCGGGCTTCTAAGTCCTTTGAGGGCGCCCCTGCGACGGGGGCCCAACAGAAGGCCAAGCACTGCGAGTCCGTGGGCTCCGGGAGCGCCGAAAGGTCTGGCTCTTCGGTTGCCAAGCAGGGCGCTACTTCCCCGGCACATTCGACCACGAGCCAGCGCTCTGGGTCGGGGAAGAGGAAGTCTGAGAACCCGGGTAGGCCGCTGGAACGGACCCGGTTTATCTCGAAGGGGGAGCGAGGCGTTGACCCACCCCCCCCCCCCCCGGCGAAGGCCCAGGACGCATCCAAGGTTGTGAGGGCCTTGATCCAACCGGCTAAGGCCTCTACCGAAGTGGTCTCTGCGACCCCGGCGGAGCCGGCTGAGACTACGCCAATGCAAACGGCCTCTGGGCCCAGAGTATCCCTGCCGCCGCAGAGGGAATCCTCTTTCCAGCCCATCACTAAGACCCCCGTGAAGCCCCTGGCTAAAAAAGAGGGGGGGGGGCGGGGGGCAGTGGCCATTACAGACTCAATCGGCCTCTGAGGAGGAATTGGTTGAGACCGAGAGGGGCCTCAACGAAAGGTCCATGGGCCTCAACGAGAGGTTCATAAACCTCAATGAGAGGTTCGAGAAGGTTCGATCCCAGGGGACGGTCCCTACTGACGAGATCGATGAGAGCGACGAACAGGGCCCACGGGAACGGCCATCCCGTCCGTCGCAGCCATTGCCCGAGCCCCAGGATAGCTCGGCGGCCATTTTGTTGGCAATCCAATCCTTATGTACCGAGATAAGGACGAGATTACCACGCACCCCGACGGAGGAGCCAGAACCAGGCCCGTTGGGAAGCCCTCCGAACAAGCAGAGGAGAGTCCACCCTGCCCTGCCCCGCCCCGCCCTTCGTGCCTGCGAGACCGCCAGACCCCTCATCCCCCTCGCCGGGAGAGGATACGGGGACGGACGACGATGGCGGCGATGACACAGCGGACATCCCGCCGTCTCCTCCCCCGCGGACGTCTCCAGCCGATGAGGTTGACTCTTTCCACGCCATGATAACCAGGGCATCCGAGCTCTTCCAGCGCTGCCCTGAAGAACAGAAAAAGGAGGGGTTTCTATACCAGCGACGAGAGGCCAAGAGGAAGGCAGTCCTCGCGGTGCCTTTACTCGACGACATCTGGGAGGAGGGGCTTGCTGTCCTAAAGTACCCTTCCACGACACCAGCCAAGAGGGACAGGCACGAGAAGAAGTACCGAGTCCCTGATGCCGCCCCCTTGTGCCTCAGGGCCCAGCCCCGTTGTGCCTCAGGGCCCAGCCCACGCTGGACTCGGTCGTCTCGGCAGCGGCTAAGAAGAAGGCAGCGGGCGCAGCGGCTTCAACTTCCACCTCCCCGCCGGACAGCGAGGGTAAGAAGTTGGACTCTATGGGACGAGTCATCTCGTCGGCGGCGACGATTAAGGCGGCCAATGCCTTAGCGATGGTGGCCCGTTACGACAGCGAGCTCTGGTTCTTGATAGCTCCCCTACTAGATTTCCTGCCGGATGACAAAAGGGCGGAGGCCCTAGAGACTCTGCAGGAGGGCGAGGTGGCGTCGGATCACGCCATTATGGTGGCAATGGACATTGCCGATACCGGATTTCGCCAACTGGGCAACAGAGTTTGCCTACGAGGATGGCTCAAGGCGACAGACTTTCGCCAGGACGTCCAGACCAGAGTGTTGGACGTGCCGTTCGACGGCAACAACCTCTTTGGTAAGGCAGTGGATGAGTCTCTACAGGCCATCAAGACCGACTCGGAGACGGCCCGGGCCCTTGGGGTGCTTCAACAGCGACAACCCTTTCGGAGCTCTGGAGGCAGACAGGGTGCCTCCAAAGGATCCAGCGGTGGCTCCTCCACCTACTGCCAGGCGGCCCGCTCCTCTTCCCAGGTGGCCTACAGAGGTCGCGGCAAACAAGGGGGTTTCTGCCGTCGTCGCCAAGGCCGCCTCCAAGCAAGAATGACCCAGCCGTGTTGTCGGGCCCCCACCAAAGCACCCCGATGGGAGGCCGGCTGACTAAGTTCAACGTGTGGGAGTCCATCTCCCCTGAGGTGTTGGACACCCTGGCCAACGCCACTCGCTGGAATTCCAAAAGAAGTGCCCTCGCATTCACCCGGAGGAGAGGTCTCTTCACATCAACATCTTGGAGCTCCGTACAGTGTTCTGGGCGCTCAAGTCGTTACTCCCGTCCCTCAAGGACAAAGTGGTGAGGATCTTCACCGACAACACCACCACAATGTTCTACATACGGCAGCAGGGGGGCACCAGATCCCCAGCCCTATCCAAGGAGGCCCAGGATCTCTGGCACTGGGCCGTCGCCCAGGGGATGTTTCTGGTTCCCTTCCACCTGGCAGGAATAAAAAACACCATCGCTGACTCACTCAGCAGGGAGCTACGCTTGTGCCACGAGTGGGAACTGCGCCAGGATCAAGTGGATCGACTCTTCCGGCGATGGGGCAAAACCCAGATCGACTTGTTCGCGACGGTGATGAACTCCAAGTGCCAGAGGTTCGCCAGCAGGTTCCCCCAGCCGAGGAGCATGGGCAATGCTTTCTCGTTCCCTTGGGACGGCCTGTTTCTGTACGCGTTCCCTCCATTGCCGTTGCTGCTCCGCCTCATCAACCAGCTCAAGAAGTCCAGGTGCAGGATGATCCTCATCGCACCGGCGTGGCAGAGGCAGATCTGGTTCCCGGACCTTCTGGACTTGTCAACGTCCCCGCCAGTCAGGCTGCCGGCGGATGCGGATCTTCTCTCCAGAGAAGGAGGCCCCATTCTACACCACGACCCACAGTCACTGAACTTGCAGGCCTGGCTCCTGCAGCACTAGAGTTTGGAGGGTACGCTATCCCGGCTGATTGCAGAGAGGTTCTTGCAAAGGCCAGGGCGTCCTCAAGTGTTACGGTCATAAATGGAAGAGGTTCTCTGTCTGGTGCCGTGCACAGATGAACCCTCTGTGGATTACGGCCTTTAAGTGCTGCCGTACTTACTGTCGCTGGCCAAAGCTGGACTGGCTCACGCCTCCATAAAAATACATCTGGCTGCCACCTCCCGATATACCAGGACTACGGGACGGGCGTCCTTGTGGTCTCATCGCCTGGTAAAGGAATTTATGAAGGGACTATTCCGATCATTCCCACCGGTGAAGGCCCCTGCCCCGGCGTGGGAACTTAATGTGGTGCTGACCAGGCTCATGGGGGGGTGGGCCCATTCGAGCCTATGCATTCAGCTCCTTTGAAGTTCCTGTCATGGAAGACGGCGTTCCTCGTGGCTATCGCCTCTGCACGACAAGTGGGCGAGATTCAGTCCCTATCTTGCAAGCCTCCATACTTGACTTTTCATGACACGAGGGTGGTGCTGAGGACGCACCCCTCCTTCATGCCCAAGGTGCCGTCGGACTTGCACCTCAACGAGCCCTTGATGTTACCAGTTTTCTTTCTGTCGCCTTCTACGCCGGCAGAGAGGACTTTGCACTCGCTGGATGTAGCTAGAGCGCTGAAGTTCTATGTGGACCGCACAAAGAGTTTTTGGAAGACATCACAACTGTTTGTGAACTTTGAGTCTGTGAATCAAGGGAAGGCTCTCTGGAAGACTTCCATTTCCAGATAGCTCTCCGGCTGCATTATGCATTGTCACCAGTTGGCAAACCGACTGCTGCCCGGCCGTCCGAGAGCCCATTCGACCAGAGCGATCGCTGCTACCACGGCGTTCTTGTCTGGTGTGCCCCTACTGGACCTCTGGAGGGCTGCTACGTGGAGGTCAACGCACACCTTCACAAGATTCTACTGCGTCGATCGGGACTCCAGGGAGGAGTCCAGGGTCGGCCAAGCAGTGCTGCGCAACCTGTTCGCCTAAGGTGAGCCTAGTGAGGAGGTAAGAGATGCTTAATGTTGAGTTGTTGTATTGCTTAATGTTGAGCCTGTTGCCACCTACCGTGGTTGCATGTGTATACTGCTATGTATTCTTTTATTCATGAGCATGTGAATCCATGCCAGACCCCATGCTGGAGAAGGAACAAGTTACTTACTTGCAACTGTTGTTCTCCAGCATGGGTCTGGCATGGATTCACATGCGAACCCTCCCACCTACCCCTCTGCGGCTCTTCACTTGGTCATACTGCCTCTTGGTGTACTACCAAATCTGAGGATGGCTGCCAGGGGCGGGGCTTAGGGAGAGGGCAGTCATTGGCTGGGGGCAGTATGGCCCAGAGATCAGTGATTGGTTACTACTAAGAAAGACAGATCCGAAACGAAACGAAACTGATACTGATTTTTTTCTTTACCGAGGATTCCCAGCCTGACGATGGGGAATATTCATGAGCATGTGAATCCATGCCAGACCCATGCTGGAGAACAACAGTTACAGGTAAGTAACTTGTTCCTTCCTTGCCTTGCTGTGGTTCTTTTAAAAGTGTTGGTATTGTGTGCTTTCCTAATTCTGCCTTCTCCCCTCCCTTTTTAACTAGCTTATTGGAGTGCCTTCTTAGGTTAAGCGCTCACCTCTGTCTGCAAATAAGTGGTGTTTTAACTAAGACTTGTTCAATAAGTAATCAGGGATGTATATATATTGATAGTGACTGTGTTTTGAACTTGCTTGCCATATTAGTGTTAGTGTATTGTTACAAGTGTGTTTTTAAATAAATAATTATATACTTTTATACCAAAGCTCTGGTCAGTGTTTGCTTGTGCTACTGTATTTTGCTACCTAATGTGTATACTCTATATACTGCCTAACTCTTCTTGAGAGAAGTCGGACTGCTCAGCCACAGCTACCAGGTAAATCTGGGTGGTGCAGACTGCTACCAATTGGGTTTACTGCCAACACCTGTAGTCTTAAGCCTTTTGCAGTGGTCCCTAAGGGAACTGCACAGGTTTCTGCCTAACACCCTGTACGTACTCTAAGATCAAGCTCAGCCGGCCTCCTAGTCATACCAAAAACAAACGCAGTCAAATTAGGTGGATCATCATTCTCAGCCCTGCCCCCCCACCCTGTGGAATGCACTCCCACCCCACATCCGACTCACTGAAGACCTCCTGTCCTTCCGCAAATTACTGAAAATATGGCTCTTCCCCTGAAACCGACCCTGAACTCAAACTAACTCAAACTGGATAACAGCATCGCAATGACTTTGCCAAATGCTAGATCATAAATAGCAATGCAGCATCATGATTCGAGCGAGAAATCAAACTATTTAACCCCCATTGGTTAGCTTAAAAAGACATACTAGAATGAGTAAAAAAAAAAATCAAACCTGCGAAGTAGATAAAAAGAATAAACTACAGAGCAGTAAAGTGGCAGAAATAACTAAATGGACGAAATAAATGTAATGGACAAGAGGATCAACGTAGATGTAAGGAATAAAGTAGTTAACAATTCAAATAACCCAAACTATTAGACCTTAAATAACAAAACAAATAACACCACAACATCAAGATCCAATCGAGAAATCGAAAACTAATAACCTCTAATGTAAACTGAAAGGACAAACAGAATAGAACGAATAAAGTAGATCAAAGCAGTGAAGTGGATTAAAGAATAAATTGTACGAAAGCAGTAAAGCGGTTGAAATTAATGAAATGGATGAAACGATTGCAATGGACGAAAAGAACAAAATGGACGAAAGGAATAAAGTGAAGAGGATGGAAAGATGAATACAGAAGACGGATGAGTGCACAGACAGATGGCATGGAATGTATGAGTGCATGGTATAAATGGAAAGTACAAAATCTGCGATTCAAGTACATGAGACAGGGGTAGTACATGGGACAGATGGAGTGCACAAAAAGGATAAAGCGTGCGTCATGTGATTTGAGCTGAACCGATATTGCAGGAGGCATGAACAAAGTAAGTGGAGTGGACGAATCGGTGGAATGGATGAAGCGCCTAGAGCGGATGAGTGCATGAGTGCGCAGACCGGATGAGTACATGGACCAGAAGAGAGCGCGGAAGGAACGAGGGAATGGAGTGGATGAGTATGTGGAGCAGATGAGAGCGCAGAATGAATGAGGGAATGGAATGGAGTGGATGAGTGTGTGGAGAAGATGAGCGTGCAGAATGAACGAGGGAATGGAGTGGATGAGAGCGTGGAGCAGATAAGAGCGTGGTGCGGATTTTGATTGTGGTGCTAATGTAGGGTGCTGAGCAGATTTAGGGTGTTGAGTGGAGGTAGAGCGTGATAGTGTTGAGCAGATGTAAGGTGTTTGGGCAGATTTAGGGTGATGAGCAGGTGTAGTGTGCAGTGGTGTTGAGCCGATGTAGGGTGATGAACAGATGTATGGTATGGTGCGGGTATAGAGTTAGGAGCAGAAGTAGAAAACAAAGCAGGTGTAGAGCGCGAAGCTGAAGGGTAAATGCGGAGTGAGGAGCAGGTATAGAGTGTGAAGCGGGTGTCGAGTGTGGAACAAACGAATGATGTATGTGGACCGAACGGGTGAAGTGTTTGGAAGGAACGGGTGAAAAGGTTGGAAGCAACAGGTATAGTGAAGGGAAGAAACAAGTGAAGTGGGTGGTAGGAACAGAGGATGGATCTGGAAGAACGGGTGATTTATATGGACTAGACGGGTAAAGTATGATGAAGGAATGGATGAAGTATGAGGACAAATTGGGTCAAATATATTGAATAGAACGACTGAAGTAGGATGAAATGGGTGAAGTAGATGGATCAAATGATAAATGTGGTTCGAACGGAGGAAGCATGAGGTTGGAAAGGGTGAAGTATGTGTCGAACGGATGAACAGGTGAAATATATGGACGGAAAGAGTGAAGGATGTAGATGGAAAAAGTGAAGTATGTGGATGGAACGCGTGAACTGATGCAGAATGGATGAAGTGGGTGGATGAACGAGTGATGTGCTGTGGAATGGGTGAAGTCGATGGAACGTGTGAAATGGGTGGAACCAGTCAAGAGGATGGAACGTGTGATGATGACATGTGGATGGATGATACATGGAGAAAGGATAACGTGGGTAGAACGAATGGAAGGAGATAAAATGGTTGGAGTGCATAAAATGGTTGAAGCACATGGAATGGATTGGAGTGCTTGGAACCATATGGGTGCATGGAATGGATGCGAGCGCATGAAACTGATTGGAGTGCATGAAATGGAATGGAGTTCATGGAACGTATTGCAGTTCATCAAATGGATTGGAATGCATGGAACGAATTGGAGTGCATTGATTGGCGTGACCTACATGGAATGGTTTGGAGGGCATGGAACGTCCGAAAAAGCATTGAAAGGAACGGTCTGTGCTTGAAACGGTCGTAATGCACAGAACATTCGGAGTAAATGGAACGGATGGAGTACATGGAACTATTGGAATGGGCTCGATCTCGTGCACCAAGGTAAACCACAATATTCACATCTCCACGCTTACTCTCTTCTCTAGACCACCACTCAAATAGAACACAGCGATACTATGACACCATTCGGTATAGCTGTTCTCCTACCATCATCTGCCTCATACTCCACATCACCCTAACTAAACACTGCTGGTTACACAGCCTCCAGTCTAGGCTTTCCCCTCAGGCCTAACGCAGCCAGAATCGGTCTGGATTACAACCTGCCAGAACGAACACATACCCCTGATCTCTCAACCACCACACCTACCGATGAGAAGCAGCCATCACACGGATGCCACACCAGCTGCACACACATCCGGTGCTCACACGCACCTTTTTGACTCTCTACTCTCTTGAATTTCGGTTCCCGAGGGCGTTCAACCTACCAGCGCATTGAGACCATACCAGTGGTACATAAGGCGCTATATAAATGCGAAGTAACATAACGTGATGGGTACCCTCGACTAGATGGTCAACTCTCAATAATTTGAGAAATCCTGTTTATCGGTGCAATTGCACCTTGCTGTTACAAATTGACCATAAGGAATACTTACCCTTAACGATTGAGGATGGAAACTGTCAAAATTCAAAATTGCATCTATCTGTAGTTTTTTGATAGATAAATTGTAATAAGACATCCTTGGTTTTCAAAAGCGGCTCTAAAAACGGTATAGATACATTATTCACTGACATGGTAAAACGCAGATGGTCATTTAAGGTATTAATCCATGTCAGGAAAAGTTCATGATCAGCCTTGGTCTTGTCCCAAATGATAATGTCTTCTATGTATCTTTTATCGAACACAATAGAATGGAGAAAAGGGTTAGTTTCATGAAGTATAGAAGCCTTCTCAAAGGCCTAAATGAATAGGATGCCATAATTGGGAGCAAAGGCTGCACCCATTGCGGTGCCTTTGATTTGTAAAAAATACTCTTCCTTAAATTGAAAATGATTTTGGTCAATGCTATCTCTAAGAGATTAATGAGAAATTCACTCTGAACCAATTGAAGATCTACTCTAGAGTCCAAGAAGGTTTTGATTACAGGCAAGGATTCCATCTGCGGTATGTTAGAGCACAATAACTCCACATCTAAGGTGATAAAAAGATTGGTGGATGAGTCAAATGGTAGACCTTCTAGATGTAAAATGGCATCAGTGTTATCTGCCAAATAAGTTGCAGTGGATGCCGCTAATGGCTTCAAAAAGAAGTTTAAGTACTTGCCCAATGGTTCCAAAATGGAACCGCACAGAGACAATAGTCTTCCCGCCGGGTTACGACTATCCTTATGGATCTGATGTAAGATATATATGAGTGGAACCCTTGTCCCTTTGATTGTGGTTGAAATCAGCAAAGAGGGAAGCGCAGCAGGCTTTGAATCATAGCACTATATTATACATTTTTAAGAAAATCCCAGATTTAGATCTGCTGTCATGTGCTGACATCGAATTTGTTTTGCTTTCCGGACAGGGAGACAGTCTTTGACAGTTGCGATCGGTCCAAAATTTAAATTGGCAGCGGATGCTATCCTGACTGCGAGCCAAGACGCATGAACTACGAAGTCTCAGCTAAGGAAACAAAGAGCACTCGGGGAGGAATTACCAAATTTGATCGTTTTGAATTGATCGTATGGTACACTTTGCCGAATTCGGCAAGTACCGACTATCAAATGGGGCAATCGGTACCAAACATGCAGAGCGGGGGTGTCAAAACCGCTCCCCATGTTTGGTAGTGATGGCCTTTGGGGGTAGAAGTGCTGCTTCCGGAGGTTTAAAGGCAGGGAATGGGAGAGGAAAAGGGGGACCCTGCGATGTCCGATCCGTCCCGCCTGTTAGTCGGAACTGCAGCCGCAGAAGAAAACAGGACGTCAAATAAGTAGGGGGTGGGTGGGGTGATGTATTCGGGCTATGGGGGGTTAAAGTCTGGCCTGATTTGGGCACAGCAAAATGGTCTTCACGGCCGAATTGACCAGTCAATTTGGCCGCAAAGAATACGGACAAATCGTATACCTCCCTCAGGTAAGATCGACTAGGGTGGAAGAGGCATCGGAAGGACAGCCATCATCCATGCCAAAGTCAAGCTCGAGAGGTCAAACACTAAATGAACCAAGTTGATGGTAGGGTCTCTCTAGCCCCAGGAAAATGGAGATTTGTAAATTGGAACATCTGAGGTCCCAACTCCTTCAGGAAAATTTATATGAAAACCATCATATTTGGCCAAAATTATTTGGTATTGTTACTGGCAAACTGGCTGGTTCAAACTTTCCAAATGGAGGGTTTCACCACGTTCCACCCATTGACCACATTTAAAAAATGTGGACGGTCATCTGATACTAAGTACGAAGGGTCTGCAAGCAGTAATAAAGATTGCAACAGGAGGTGAAGCAGAAATGATTAGCCATGGTGAACATTTATTGGAATCCGGCCTGGTTCGATATGGACACCTTCTTGCAAAGTCTGTTAGAACTCCTACTGAAAATGTCTCATGGTGGACCAACAGAAATCATATTGGCAGGAGACAATATGCAGTGTATCACCCCATACAATCTGCAGAGGAAAAGGGAGCTGAAACGAGGATCAGCAAAAGGGGAACCAGTGGCTAACTTGCCTCTGACTGGAATGTGACCTTAGCTAATGGTTCAATTAAGAGGGATGTGCCGCCCACCGCAACATGAGGTGGGGCGCTTCAAGCTGCATATTGGACTTTGTCTTTCTCTCCCCAGCGCTATTTGTTCAATGTGGTTGTTGGGGCAAAGTTTGTATACAGGACCCTCTGGGAACACTACAAACTACAGGTATAGGGAACCCAACCTTTGGTATAAGCCTGAACTACACAGTTTTGGTAGCAGGTCAGGCGTGTCTCAAGAGGGGTCAATGTGCGCTGAAGTGGAGTTACACAGAGATTTACAAGTATTGAAATATATTCCTACGTCCCATTCCCCTTTCCTCCATACTTATGGGACATCTCACCGTCCTGTGGAATGGGACCGGAGCACTTTGGAAAAAGCATCCAAAAAACCTTTTCCAAAATGTGTCCATCCTCTTTCTTGCGTGGGGCCTCGAACGCGGCCGTAACCCTGCTCACATCAGTCCTTTTCTCCGCTCGTTTGGGACTGGACGCACTTGCATCCGCAGAATATTTTGTTCCCCTTTTTCCTCTCTGGCTCTCTCTAGCAATTGTGTACTAGTCTGTTCAAACAAGACTTTCCAGATTGTTCATTGTGTCACCGACTCTTCGCGAGGGCGGATCCCCATCCTCTTCCCATCCTCTTTGTTTAGTGTTTGGGTCCGGATCACAGTTGGGACTCCTGTTTTTACTTCGACTTCCTTCGGTCCGGGCACTTCAACGTCGGTTGGAGCGGTGGGAGGCAGTGTTTTCCGACGAACTCCTTCGCATTTTCAGGCGTTCATCGACGAAAAGAAGAAACGCCCGGTAAGTTCTTTACTTTTCAGAGCACTCCGGCCGGGGGGGGGGATACCTTTCCGGGTTCCTCCTGGGCCGGGAGGGGCGTTGATCGCTCTGTCACCGGGGATTGCCCTGAGGTGCCCGTTGGGCCTAATAATTGTACCAGAGTTTTCTCTGAAGGTCTCCGTAAGGGGCCTGTGGATACCAGCGCATGCTCAGTGGCCCCTCCTGTGGGGGCTGCTTGTAGGCCCAGTTCTACTGAGTCGTGGGGTACCGGAGCTCGCTCTGATGCCTCTCTATCGGCTTCCCTCAAAAATAAGACCGGTGTGCGCCCCGAGGCCTTGGTTGGGCTTGGTGTCACCGAACAGATGTTCGAGGCCCACGCGAATAAGGCTGTTACCGGACCTGGGTCGGAGGTCCCTCGTACAGAGGCTAAAGCTACCAACATTTCTGAGAGGCCTGACGAGGCCTTATCTGTGAAGGTTGTTTCTCACCGTTTCCTGCTCTTGCGGAGACACCAGATCTGTTGAGTGGGCAAAGAAAGAAAATTCTTCTTTTACCGGCAGTGCCAAGGTCCTTCCTGGGAAGGCTAATTCGGCGGTTGGTATGTCGCAGAAACATTCCAGGCCTCATAGTACTGGCTCTGCCGAGGTTCCTTATGTTAAGGCTAAAGTTAAGACCCCAGATCCATCAACGAGGACCCCTGCCTCACTTCCTCACATGCTGCAGTTCCCCCTCAGGCGATGACAATATGGCGCCCGTTCCCGCCACGACCGCGGCAGCCATTTTGGATGCTACCCCCTACAACTACGCCATCAGGTGTAGGGCTTGGTTCCGTGGGTGAACATAGAGTTCCTTGTGCACATCCTTATTGGCAAGTTTATGATTGGAGCGCCCGGATGCCCCTTCTGCACATTGTTCAGTTGCCTGCGGGGTCGGCACCTTTGATTTATGTGGCTACGTCGGTGGAGGGGCCGGTGTAGCACCCTTCCCCGTTACGTCCCTGGAATTATCCTCCTAATGAGAGGCCTCCTCTTGGTTCCAGAACAGTCCCCGGAGGACGCCTTTTTCGGCAAATTCCAAATGCTCATGCATACCGACCCTATGACTGAATATTTCAAAGGGATTTTTAGGGAGATCTGTCCGCCCGCGCCTCCGGCTCCACCCGTTCCTCCGGTGGTTCCATCGGCGCCTCCCTTGCCTATGGTGCCTTCCCCGACTCTTCCGCCTTTGCTCCCTCTGTCCCCCGTGGACAAGGCAGCGCCCAACGCGGTTCAGCAGGATCCTGACTTATCGGATGACGCGCAAGGCGATCGGGACAACGAGGACCTGCCCGGCTCTTAGAGCTTTTCATGACCGGGTACTGGACATGATGTGCTGCTTGGATGTTCCGGTGCCCGAGGCACCCGCTCCGCAGGAGGGTCTGCTTTCTGGGGCGTTCACCCTGTCTCCTTTGGAGCGTACCGGTCTGTTCCTGCGGAAGGACGTTCTGGCCGAGGTCCGCAGAGTCTGGGAAGAGCCACACTCTGGACTTTTTGTCAGTAAGAAAATTGACGCGTGATACAGGCTGCATTCTTCGGAAGAGGTGGCTCTGTCGTCTTGTCCGCCCCCCTCCTCCACACTGGTGGCTGCGGCCACTTTGCAGTCCAGGCCTGCAGCATCCTCTTCCACGATGGCTACTCGGGTTCTGGGAAAGGAGGATAAAGCTCCTTGACTCCCTTGAGAGAAAGATTTTCGCCAACTCGGCCTTGCAGCTCAGGCAGGCCAATGCCAAACTGGTGTTGGCGGGGGATAATATGTGGATAGGTATGTCAGAGTTTTAGAAGTTCATCCCGGTCGAGAAGCTGGAAGACTTTAAAGCGGGATTAGCCGACGCCAGGGTCTTGGCCCAGGATCTCCTGGAGGCTGCGGCTCATCACGTAGACACCTCGGTTCGGGGCCTTATGTTGGGGGTTGATACCTCACGACGGGCGTGGCTGCATGCTCCCAAATTCTCAAAAGAAGTGCAGGACAAGGTGTTGGACCTTCCGTTTGATGGTAAGGAGCTCTTTCATTCTACAACAGATGTAGAGCTGACCAAGACGAAGGATAGCACTCAGACAGCTAAGTCCTTGTTAAGCCCCACTTTCAAAACTCGGAGACCGCTGTCGCACAGCAGACCCTCCTCTGGCTTTAGGGGCTTCCTAGACCGGAAATCTGAGTGGATACCCCTTCGGGGAATAAACAACAGACTCGGTTTTTCTCCCGCTCCTCAGCCTACTCCTCAGGTTCATGCGGCAACACCACCGAAAAACCTACAAAATAAGGGTTCTCCACGCTCGCACAAGACCCCAGTGCGAGGACGCATTACGTCTCATTGGGAGGCGTGGCAGACCATTGCCGATGACAGATGGGTCTTGTCAGTCGCTCGGGCGGGCTTCCGCTTACCCCTACCCACCCTTCAACCTTCCTTTTCAGCCGTCAGTCTCGCCCTCCCTCAAAGCCAAGGTTCAGAAACTTCTGGACCTCAGAGCTGTGGAACCTGTTCCCCTTGGGGAGTGAAGGGGGGGGTTTCTACTGCCGGCTGTTTACGGTGCCCACGCCCAACCAGGCTGGCCAGCGCACCAGCCTAGACCTTTCCCAGTTCAATCTTTTCCTACCCCCAAGAGAAATTCAAGATGATCACGCCCAGCCAGATATGGTCCTCCTTGCAGATGGGCGATTGGCTCAGCGTGGTGGATCTTCAGGATGCGTACATGCATATTCTGATTTGGAATCCACACAGGAGATATCTCCGTTTCTCTTTGGGAGAGGAGCAGTTTCGAGTGCCTTTTCGGCCTCAGCTCTGCGCTGCGTGTCTTCACGAAGATGATGGCGGTGATTGCGGCCTATCTTCGTCTGCAGGGTATCCATGTGTATCCGTATGTGGACGACTGGCTCTTACGCAGTCCTTGCCCGTTGAAAGCAGCGGGCAATCTTCAGTTTCTCCTTCAGCTCCTGTTCCATCTTGGGCTGCCGATGAACTGGCGAAAATCTTCCATGACGGTCTCTCAGGACTTGATTTTCCTGGGCTTTCGCTGGAACACGATCGACTGCAGAATGTACCTGACCGGGGACAGAATGGCGGATCTGTTAGCCACGTGTCCGATGTCGCAGTCGGAGAGCATGTCGGCCTGGTGGTTCCAGAGGCTTCTGGGCCTCATGGCCTCGTGCGTGTTGGCTCTTCCTCTTGCTCGTCTCGATGAGTCGGACTTGGATGGCTCTTCGGAGTTCTTGGCGTCAGGCTGTGGACCCGGACTCCAAGCTGATGATTCTGGCTTCCATGAGAGTGGACCTGGAATGGTGGTCCTCTCCGCAACATGTCGGTGGGTGTGGTGTTTCAGGACCCAGCCCCTACGGTGACAATCACGATGGACTCTTCCCTCCTGGGGTGGGGTGCGACGTTAGATCCTCTTCAGGTCTCGGATCTCTGGTCGCCTTAGGACAGGCTCCTCCACATAAATAATTTAGAGCTGGCGATCTTCCTAGCGCTCAGGGCGTTCAGACCAATCATAGCCAACAAGGTGGTCCGCATACACACGGACAATGTGGTGTTGATGTATTACATCAACGAGCAAGGGGGAACCAAGTCTCCCCCTCTCGTGGATCTGTCCATCCAGATTTGGTGTTCGGCTGCTTGCAGTGCACATCCCGAGCCAGCTGAATGTCACAGTGGAGCCCTCAAGAGGCGGACAGTGGTCTGCTACGAGTGAGAGTTGAAGGCGGAGGTCCTCATGGATTTTCTTGCGTTGGGGCACACCGGAGGTGGACCTCTTGTTACGGCGGTAAACAAGAAGCTTCCTCAGTATGCCTCCAGAGGGGGGCTGGAGCCTCCTTTCTAGGGGATGCTCTTGAGATCCCATGGCACAACATGAGAGCTTACGCCTTCCCTCCTCTGCCTCTAGTTCACCGAGCAATTTGCAAGCTGAAGAAGTGCACTGTTCCCTTCTACTCATAGCCCCATGGTGGCCGGCCATGTTTTGGTTCTTCAACACCTTTGGTGTCGGTGTATCCGTGGATCTGGTTGCCAGTGACTCCTGTTCTTCTTCACCAGGGGGAACAGCAGCTGTGGCACCCCTCCCCACAATCGCTCAGCTTGGCAACGTGGTGCCTGAGTTCAAGTCTTTAGAACATCTTAACTTGTCTGCGAATAACATGCGTACTTTCCAGGCAGCCAGGAAACCCTCGACCAGGTCCCAATACAGAAGTAAATGGCTCAGGTTCTGTCATTGGTGTTTGGAAAAACAGTTGGACCCAAGGGGGGCTACGATTGACGCGGTGCTGTCCTTCCTATCCTTCTTAGCAGAGTCGAGTGTTTATGTTCTGTCATGCAGAACTTACCTTTCAGCGGTCTCTGCTTACCTTTCTCCAGACCAATGCTCTTATTCTGTGTAACTCGGTGGTTAAGAGGCATTTTGCAGGCTTGGCACGCCTCTATCCTCCAATTCGTAGTCTGCACCCGCTGTGGGATCTAAATGTAGTCCTAACGGCATTGTGCCCTAAGCCTTTTGAACCAATGGCCACAGTGGACCTTAAGTACCTATCCTGGAAAGTGTCCTTTTTGGTCGCCGTTACGTCAGCGAGGCGGGTGAGTGAGCTCCAGGCCTTGTCGGTGGAGCACCCCTTTTTGGTCTTTCACAAGGATGAAGTAGTCCTACGGACAAATCCTGCTTTCCTGCCGAAGGTGGTATCTGAGTTCCATCTGAATCAGTCGATCTCCCTGCCGATCTTTTTTCCGAACCCTACCTCAGAGGCAGAAAGGGTTCTGCATTGTCTCGATGTCAGGAGGATTCTTAAGTTCTATCTGGACGGAACATCCGAGCTTAGGAGTTCTTCTCAACTATTTGTCACTTTTGGTAAACCTCAGGGTAAGCAGGCATCTAAGGCGACTAGTTCCCAGTGGATTGCTGCCTGCATTACGGAGTCTTTCACCATCCAAGGGCGTAAGCCTCCTAAGGGTATTCATACACACCTGGTGCGGGGCAAGGCAGCCGCGGTTGCTTTTCAGAAATCTGTCCCCTGGGAGTCCATCGCTAGGGCAGCAACTTGGGCCTCCCCATCTGCTTTTTGTAAGCATTATTGTCTTGACATGAGCTCAAGAGCTGATGCTCAGTTTGGTCAGGCTGTGCTGAAGAACCTTTTTCAGTAAGGGATATTTCCATCCACCCGTAGTTCCTGTTAGGAGTGCTTGGGAATCTGCCATAAGTATGGAGGAAAGGGGACGGGACGTAGTAGTATAACCAGGTTACTCACCGTAGTGACCACCTTACTCCTAGTCCATAGTCCCCTTTCCTCCATACGCCCGCCCGCCATCACCTCTAATAAGGTTCCTCTGTTATTGCTAATAGGTCTCTGACCTGGCGATAGAAAAGGACTGATGGGTGATGCGCGGGGCGGAGCCAAGGTGGGCGGGGTTACAGCCGCGTGCCGGGCCCCACGCAAAAAAGAGGGACACCTTTTTGAAAAATGTTTGGATGCTTTTTACAAAGTGCTCCGGTCCCGTCCCACAGGACAGAGATGTCCCATAAATATGGAGGAAATGGGACTATGGACTAGGAGTAAGGTGGTCACTACGGTGAGTAACCTGGTTAAACTCTTGCACACAAGGTTTCTTGAATAAACAATTATTAATCTATCAGTCAGAATAAGCCTTCTTCAGAAGGGCGCAATATAATAGTAACACTCAAATCCACTTCATGAAATGCACACTCTTAATTTCTAAATCAATAGATACCCTTTTGGGATGGCCCACAGATACTACCTACACCCTCAGGTGACTTCAATTACTAGGGTGCTGGGGACATTAATATATCACTGTTGCATTTAGCCACATATAGTAATAAGTCAAAGGAAAGGATTATTTAAAACAAACAAGAGACCATAAATATTCTTAAGCAGGCAAATACGTTTGGATCCCCCCCCCAAGAAGAGTCATTCAGTACAATAGGTTAGGCCAAAGTCAATGGGCAAAAAGTCTTCTATAGGATGAAGCACTTCTGGTAGGTAAATGGAAAAGTCTTTGCACAATGTTTTAGAAGTCTTTGAAGAAAAGAAGAATCAAATGTAGGGCCACAAGCTGATTAGACTTGTGAGTAGTAGAAGATGCAAGCTACTCTACAGCAAGAGGTAAGTTCTCTTAGACTTTGTACAGTACCTTGAAAAATAAGATGCAGCAGAGGACTCCCGTTCCTGTGCATCTCTGTAGATCTCACTGTTCCTGGGCCTTAGTCGTGGTGACAAGAGGGAGGACTTCGGGGGGACTCCTGCACTGGGACGGTGAAAACTCCCCTTTCCGTCTACCGTAAATGGCAACACCGCGGTTAGTGCTTGTTGAGATGACTTTCCTTGCTTCTGGGGTCCTGCACTCTGTTGAGGGTGCTCAGGCTCGGTCAGTCCTGCTTCCTGGGAGTCCGGAGGATCTTCCTGGAGCAATAGGCCAGCTTAAAAGCAACACGCACAATCTGGTGTTCCTCTCCCTGGCTATACGGTTTCCAGCAGCAACTCTGTGTAAACCAGCTCTGAGATGGATGTCCAGGTGGCTTACTTTGGAGTTGATTGGGCCCCTCAGTCGTCATTACAGGGGTTTCTCTGTCGATGCAAACTTGGTGTTTCGGCACTGCAGCAGGGCTTCACCGGGCAAACCAACGGTCCAGGAGTTGCAACAGGTGTCCTATTCAAGTTCTTCTTCGGTTCCTTCGTCCAGTGGTCAACTCTGCCTTCCAAGCCAAGACTCTTCTTTTATTAAGTTCTCGCCCATTCATTCCAGCATAGCTGTCAGTCATCCAGCAGGGTGGCTGTCCTTGCCAGACAGTCAGCCGGCCAATCACCAGAGTGCATTCGGGTCTCCTAGGAGACTAAGCACAGGGAGTTTCGGGCACCTCCCTCACTTCCTGCCTACCCCAGACAGCCTGGAGCCAGAGACGGGCTTCACTCGTGAATCCCGCCAAAGTCAAAGCGAACAATGGGCCCAAATGGTTTGGCATACAGAGTAAATCTCAAGAAGGACCTTTCCACAAAGAGATGGTGAAAAAAGAAGACCGGGGGCTATTTTGACAAAAATGGCACCATCGGGTGCTTTACTGCAGCTGCGAACGCAGCCCGCAGTAAATGCACACCATGGTAGTTAAAACAAAACCACTGCCACCAGCCATTCAGTGAGGAAAGGGTAACATAATAAATGTTACATGAGTAGTTGGACAAAGGGGATACTAGGTAACCCCTCCAGCACCCTATTGTAAGATGGTGTGTGCTGGGTCTAGAAAGTTACTACAAATGTAAGTAAAGTCAATTTCACTTTACTGCTCTGGGAAACAGTAGTTTATCCCAGAGAAGGTATTCAAACCTTAGGGAAATCTGAAAGACTTCCCTGTGTCACTGCGCTGAAGGTGCTTTGACACAATATAAAAGATGCCTATCGAGTTTGTCAGACTCCATAACCAAAAAACAGTGTACACAATCACATTAAAATACATGAGTGTGGGGAAAAAGGGTCTTGCTCTCCCCAGGTAAAAAAAAAATCAAGTGCTCAAAATCCAGCAGTTGCTGGGGGTCTCTAAGGTGGAGGGAATTAGCACATTTCTGAGAATTCTCCCTAGCAGTGGTAGCCTCAGGTGTCAGAAGGGGGTAACGGCGACCATAATAGAAAATTCAGGTGCACTACAGTGGGAGCTTCCTAGGGTGCAACTAGGTTTGATCCCACAAGTGGTCGTAAATGAGGGTATTTATTTTAATTTTTGTAACACACCACATGCCCGTAGGCCTCGGGGCACACAGTGTAGGAACATACTTGCAAGGTATCTGAGGGGTGTGGGGGGCAGGGCAGAATGGGAATCTAGGAAAGTGTGTCGATATGAATGATGAGGAGGTGGCAAATGTATGCAGACTTGTGAACTTCCTGGACTTTCGCGTGGTCTGTGGAATTGCCTGGGGGGACAATCGTCCAGGGGCTCTAGGCTCTTGAAACACCCCCAAGTTTTTGATGAAAGTTTGTTCTAAAAAGAAGGTATTGCATAAAGCCCACAGAAGTTTAAGATGCGTTGCCTGTGGAAGCAGCAGAGTATAGATCCAGGAACAAAAAACACTGCAAAATGAGTACAGAAATTGGTCGCAGGGCTTGAAGCACTTGCGCTAACAGAGGAAGGCATTGGGGTCAAACTCCCCTAACTTATGCGGTTTAGAGAACCAGTCTAAGCCCTCTCAAGCAATTTGGTGGGAGAGATGGAATGGTGCAACCATTTCTCCACTTTTTATAGAAGATCCTTGGATGAGTCCTTTAATAAAGAGGAGGATATCCTGTGGTCAATGTAAATGTGAGGGTCTTATATATTTTTTTTTTATAAATTTCTTTTTTAAAGTCATTGTTCGGTCGTCTTCATCTAGGGCCTCTGGTGCCAATGGCCTGACCAATGCAATCCTGAAGAGCAATATGCACACATGGTCAAGACTGCTGAGGGTTTTCTTAGAGATCATAAAGGATAGACGATACCCCGTTTCTTGGAAATAGTCAATAATTCAGATTTTCAAGCAAGCGTCCGGGTGGATCCAGGTAACTAGGGCCTATTGCCCTCTTTGACGTAGATCGCAAAATCTTTGCATGGTTGCTCCTGAGAGAATTGGAGGCTTAGACCACAGTCTCAAATTAGTTTGAGAAGAGGGCAGTCCACCTTCCTGAATGGTTTAATTTTGAACCTGATTAGTGAGAAATCCTGGGCTCTGAGTGGGCTGGCACTGTATGGTGCATGGATTGACCTCTCGAAGGCGTTCGACACTGTTAGTAGAAAACGCCCATGGTCAAAATTAGATACTTGGGGCATCCCCAGGCAGCTTTTGGCGATATTAGTGAGCCTACACAGACTTCTTCTTGAAGATAAGATTAAATGCAGCAGGACAGTTGTCAGTTCCAGTGGGGGTGGCGAGAGGGGTAAAGCGGGGCTGGCACTTAGCCCCTCTTCTCTTTAACCTATTCCTGGCAGATTAAGAGAGTCACTTAGGCCCTTCCGCATTGGCCAGCCCCAAGATGGATGCTGTTTCCATCTGATGGCTGGCCTATGCTGACGATGTAGTTTGATTGGCCCATTCCCCGGTGGGCCAGCAGCGTCTTTTAAAGGCCTTGGGCATTTATGCTGTGGCCAATGATCTACGGATCAACACCAGAAAATCGAAGATGATTTTCAAAAGGCCAGGCAAGCATGCCCGTTGCTTAAAGTGGGTTCTAAGAGACAATGAGATCCCCATTGAGAAAATTGTAACCTACATGAGCTTTACATTTTTTAAATTCCCCACACTAAGCCAAATGGTGCTGGAACGGTCAGGCAAGGCCCGTCAGTTGGTGTGCCAGATGAACATACTGTACGTTTTCATTGGAACCGCTGGTTAAATTCTACACAGCATAGGTTCTTATGGCCTTGCTATATGGGATAGACACAAAACCTTTAATATGGCAGCCAAACTGGGCCAGAGTTGAGGGCCGCTTGTGGAAAAAGGTTTTGGGTCTGCCTAGGTCTCGTCCATTGACCAGCCTAAGATTTGAATTTGGCTTCAGCTCAATGAAGATGCGCGTGGAATGCTGTCTCATCTCGCTATACAGGTTGATATTAGTTCCATATCCGATTCCCTGTATAAAAATATTGCCAGTTTAAACGAAATTCCTCTTTGCTCATAAAGTTGTGATGGCAATGGTGAGATCCTCATTACTTATTCAATACACGTAAAGATAGCTGAGGAGAATGGATTACATTCGCACAATAGATG
The DNA here is from genome assembly GCF_040938575.1 of Ambystoma mexicanum. Lineage (NCBI taxonomy): Eukaryota > Metazoa > Chordata > Amphibia > Caudata > Ambystomatidae > Ambystoma > Ambystoma mexicanum. Next base: position 152,168,157 of record NC_090923.1, on the reverse strand, counting down.
GAATGTGTTTATTAGTACTGGCAAAATCATTTCTCCTGTTTTTGATGAAAAACAATTGCAACCTTCCTTGGATATCTGAGGCTTTTTCCCCGATTTTCAAGGTGAGGCAAGACTTTCTAAGGGTTTGCCTGAACCTTGTCACCACTAGGGAGGTGCTATCTTTTTGCAAAAAGATCAGGCCAGTTGCAGAAGTTTGTCACTTATGCAAAGAAATCACAGACCAGTGCCTAAAGCATATTTTGTTGGAATGTAGAGGGTCATGGGACAGTGGGAGGCAGCTTTTTCTAAATTCGTTGGAAAGGGAAGATATTTAGCACCGAGATGTTTTGGGAAAGGTTGATGGCAGGCGAAGAAGTAACCGTGCAGATGATTCGGGTCTTCCAAGAGTTTTTTTATCCAAATAATAAGTTGACAGTTTTAAGTGGAAGTATCATGGATGGAAATTTAAGCAATACGAGTATCTTGGATGGCTATAGGTGAAAGAAATTCACGTGATTGTAAGGTTTAGCCTGTGTTTGAATATGTAACTGCTTTAAACGTGAGGATACGTATTGTCATTGTTATTCATATTTACCTGTTATATTGTGAAAAGTTGAATCGGCTGCAATATAAAAAAATCTCTCCCTCTGTTCTGATGCTTCTCGAACTTTCTTCTGCCTTTGACACACCCAGTCATGCAATCCTCATAAATCGTGTCCATGATACCCTTAGCATCACGGACTGGGCACGGGAGTGGCTGACCTCCTTACTTTCAAACCGACCCGCCCTAGTGCAACTGGGCCCTTTCCTTTCCTCTATCTTGCTCTCCACCTGTGGATTCCCTCGGGGCTCTGTCCTACCGCCATGGCTCTTCAACATCTACTTTGCTCCCCCTGACCCACTTGATCTCCACCTTCGCTCCTCGCTCCATTGTTATGCTGACAACACTCTGCTCTCCTTTAAGCTTCCATTCTCTACCTCCTCACCTTCCTCTCATTCTTGACTGCCTGACTGCTATTCATGTGTGGTGCTCTGCTAACGATCTCTGCCTTCATGCCAGTAAGACCAGAGGTCCTTCTAATTGGGACACCTGCTCCCTGTTCCATCCCAACCCCCACCCCTCTTTCTCTCTGGCCACCCTCGTTGGGCCCCCTACGCTCACCCTCTTGTGAGGCTAAAAATCTTGAGGTTATCTTTGACTCCTCTCTCTCCTTCTCTCTGCACATCACGGACCTTGGCAATAAGTCCAACTTTCAGCTCCACCTCCTCAGAGGCATTCTCCCTTTTCTCACCTCCCCCCTCCCCCGACCTCTATAAGCTCAACATCCACAGAGCTCTGGTTCTCTCTAGGCTGGAGTACTGCAACAGCCTCTTCCTCAGTCTCTCCCCCCCCCTTCGCCCTCTTGAACTAATCCAGAATAGACCTGCAAGTGTTATCCTTGGCCTCAAGCACAGGGACCACATCTCTCCAGCCCTAAAATCTCTCCACTGGTTCCCGGTGACAGCAAGGATCAAATTCAAGACCCTTTGCTTCATCCACAAGGCTGTCCAGGCCTGGGACATCTCTACATCCAGCTTTCTCTCCCTAAATACCTCCCTGCTAGAGTTCTTGGGTCCTCTAGCTCCAATTCCCTGCAGCTCAGATGCTTCTCGGCAAAGGGAGGATAGCTCGGGGGCAACATGCTCGCCTTGGAAGCAAGACATCACGGAGCAACACTGGTTCGATTCCCCGGGTCCCCGCTATGGGTATTAAGCACGTTATAATAACCTATACATATTCTCCAATCGGAGTGTGGGAGGTAGATCTCTTTTCTCGGCAGGAGCCGCCCCCTGGAATGGCCTCCCTACCCCCATCCACATAGACTTGAGCCATATCTCCTTAAGTTCTTGAAACTCCTCATGACTCCCCTGCCCCCTTGCTGATGTCCCTCTGCCACTGTGACTGGTCCCTTATGAGTCTTCGGGGCCAGGCCGTCCTTAACCAGTCTCCCACCAGCACTTTAAATAAAGTTCTTGTAAAGCACCTTACGCCCACAGGCCTCAAAGCGCTACAAAAAACCACATAAACAATGCAAAAAACAAGCAGTTTAGAACATATGAAAAAGGGACAGGATTACAATTAAAAGTAATGAGCTCAGACTATAAAACCAAGGCCCGTAAAGCCCGTGGGGAAATATTTACACACTCTTCGGTACCTGGGAAGGGTGCAGGGCCACCAGGATACAGTCTATTCCCTTGTGTGCACCAATTAGCAGAGGTCAAAAGTCAGAGGAACGTACTACCCTGGCCCCGTTCTAACACAAAGCCAGGAAAGTACTTTGAGAAGTTGATCTCTAGATTCTCTTTTAGAAGGTCTCGGAACGTTGGTAATGAAGTTTTGATTATCCATAATCATGGCTTTGATGGCAGTATCCTCAGGTGTTGGCATGTTGGACATTTTCAAACGAACAGACCTTAGGTTAGCCGTTCCAGGGTTCAATGACTCGTTTCGCTCAGCAAGTCATCCATTCGCAGAGGCGATGACAGGCTCAGATATAACTGAATTGTCAGTTTGTGGTGACCTGTTCTCTAACGGGAGTGGGAAAGGTGATGCTTCTTTCCTGGGATGTTGCGACTCGAGGTTCATACCTGCGCGCAAGGCCATCAATGAAGGTGCATAATTTTCAAGTGCCTTTTAAGGACAAGTCTGTCTCTGTAGAAGAGTTGTCTTTATTGATGAGCAGCAGAATCACAGGTAAGACGTTGGTAGCTGACACGTTTTTCTCAAACAAGCGTGATATTGCTCTGCAGTAATGTCTAAAGACACTAACCATGCGTCGAAGTCCTCAGAGTGTGAGTTATTTCTTTTGAGTGTCTTTCCAGATACTCCAGCGCCGGTACTACGACTCATCTCAACGGCCTCAGAAGAGACGGACGCAGAGAGAGGAGGGGGGAGGTGGTAGTAACCGCTCCCTCCACCCAGGGAGGGGATGCCTGCATGGTGGCAGGTGGCACTTTCCCTTTTTTTGCAAGGGCTTGAGGAGAAGCATCAATGACCACGTCCATTCTATCCACCCAGTCAGGCATAAGAGTTCACATTGTTTGCCTGAAGATTTTATTTGTGGAACTAGCTACCCCGAGTTTTAATGGGCGTGTACTTGGAGACAGGGCTCCTTAAACGAGGAGCCAGGCCTTTTATTGGGGTGTTACAAAGCATATACTGAAAGCCTGCGGTCTCCTAGGAGACCTCAAGTTGATTAGCATGTGCAAACTCTCCTACGAGAGCTGAGGGCTAAGACTTCAGACAGCCGATAATTTTTGCTCACAGGCTGAGTGACCGGAGAGATTGGCATCATGTGAATTAGAGGGCAGACCGACTTGGCCCTGGTGTTCCTCTCCATTTGCCTGCACCCGACGTCCGTCGGAAAAATGTAACTGGTACTCTGCGTCTTATGTGCCGACACCAGATTCACGCCAGGAGCAGCGCTCCTACAACGGGGGAGGAGAGCAGGGTGACAGCAGAGGCAAAGCGATTGAGCGGCACACCTGGCGGCACACACGGACACGATTGGCGGCGCACACGGACACGATTAGAATGGTTAGAGGAAAGAACCTAATGAAAAGAACCGGAAGAAACCAGCGAGCCGTCAAGCTGCACAGCCGAGAAGCGGACAGCCGCTTCCAACAGCATGCTTACAGTAGCGTGAATGATGATGGAACTTGCCCTCGGGCACCCTTCCCGGACTAACCTGATTCTGGTCCACCCCTCCTTCACACTGCTCCCTCTCCCACCTTCCCTGCACTTGCCCTGCACCCCCACCCCCCCCTTTTTTGTCTTGTGGTGCCTGGAAACACTTGTGTATAGGCGCCATACAAATGACCAATAAATAATAATTAAAAAAATGATTGGTTGGGGTCTCCTTGCCCCACAGTCCTCTTCCCTCTGTCAAAGGGGAGATTTGAAACTGCTTACCCCACCATGGTTTGGATTGTATTTGCCTGCATTTAATTTTCTTTCTCTACACTTCCCAGTCAACATACAGGTGTCTGGCTCGGTGTCCTCAAATGTATCTGTTGGTCTAATTCCCCAGTGGCCTCGTTCTCCAACTTGCTACATTTCTCCAGCATGCTGCAGCAGCTGAGCGCTCTAGAAATTCATGTTTGCTTAGGGGTATGGGGCTGCAAAAAGACAAATTCTTAACTTACCTTTAGCCTGTGCTCCAAAATGGTTGCTAGTTTGTTTATTATGCTACACAACCACTTCTATTCCCGAGCCCTCATTTCTATCCCTGGCGTTGCCCATGCCCCACTTGGCGCCCCCAACCCGCTCTTCCCCCACGGACTTCTCTAGCAGCACATGGCACTTAGGTTACACTTTTCAGCTGTCAATAATGTCCCCACTGTGCTCCCCCTGTCAGTTATGTAATTGGTAGGTGTGCCCTCTCTCCCCCCCCCCCCCCCCCCCCTTGGCCCCGCTGAATTTGCACCTTTACTGCAGCTGCTTAAATCGTAACCTGAAACCTATGTGCGTTTTTTTTAAAGGCCTACTGTTCATTGTCCTGCCTCCTATTGCTTTCATGGGGCTATGTCCTGTATCAATAGTAGAACAGCAGTTTTCATGTGGACTCCTGCTGTTGCCCTTGAGTTGCCACTTATTTAGTCGAGTTTCCAGCATTGATGAAAGGGCATCAGGGGGACTTCAAGGGAGTGCCTATGCTTATTTTTATCGATGCCCGGGTGGATTGAGCTGTCGGTTGTGACTGGTATGAGGGGGATGCTGCGGGAAGGGCACATAGATTAATGGCGAACCTCATTTCTTTGGTTGGGGGTGGGGTGGGTGGTTTGTCTAGGACCCAGCCCCTAAACACTTTTTAGATGGTCTTTTCTGTATTTATACTATTGTATTACCTACAAAACTAGATCACATAAACAGAACATTTTCATTTGGTTTTTATTGACCTGTTATGTGTTCTAGATCTACTTAAAGGTGTCTAAACAGACTTCACAAACCACTGTGTATGCTATAAAAACAAAGTATAAAAATGCAAGCATGCCCATCGGCTAACATTGCATATTTTAAGACTATTTCTATTTATAGCTTATGGTCTGCCACAGCAATATTTTTGTTCCATAACAAATGGCAAAAAGCAGAATACCCGCCAGGGCCTCATTTAGCTTTTTCCTGTGTTTCAGCCTCTGTAAAGCATTGGGAGTTCTTCAAATAATTGATGCGTGGGTTTTGAGGCCACTGAAAATCAGCAAGTGACATGTCCTTGAGACGAATAAGGGACAGATGGGTAAAATCTTGTGTCTTTTTTCTTAGCAGAGTTTGAGTTTTGCAGTACATTTTAAAACTGACAAATCTTGCCCCTTTTGTTGCGAGCAGAACTTTGGTATAAGCTGGATGGTTTGATAAGCACACATAACTGAACCTGATACTTTTTAAGCAATCAAGAGTTTCAGAAGTTATTATCTTGATGCAGGCTGAAATCTTCTCTCATGATCTGCTCTACCCCTTCCATTAGGAGGTTTCGGTGTTGCCATGTGCATCTGAACCCAGGCAAAGATGCATGTCAAATACCGCCTATTCAAGACTAAAACGGGCCAACTGAAATAATGATGGTAGGTTGTCCAGTTTGCAAAATAATGTATGGTCCTGTTTTGGTATCACAGAATATAATTGAACTGTAGTCACGTTGAAAGGAAAATATTAGCAGAATAAAATCCTATTTGAAATTACTGCAGTCTTTGAATCTTCTGTTAGACATCATGAGGTAGAGCTGTGGTTTACTTGCAGAGAATGAAGAATGAGAAGTATATGGTAAATATAAATTCTATCTGAAACGTTATTTAGCAACTGCAAGCAATAGGAGTAAAACTATTCTATGGAAAAAAAGCCTTGTGTATTCCAAAATCTCCGGATTCACCAAATTAACAGTGGTGTTTGCCTAAAGTGTCTTGTTCATTGCGTCTCCTTTCTTCTATTCTAACTTGTCTTCTTTCGTTATTGCTTGTCTGTTTTTTGTTTTCTTTCTGGTGCTAATAGATTACCATGGATAAAAACCTAGAGAGAGAACTAGACAGGGACACACACATGGATTGTTCAATAGAAAGATAAATGGGTAAATCTAGAGATATATGAAGCAATCAATGTAAATACTAAAATGGGTAGGTTGATGGAGGGAAAGATGAAGTCACATCGATCGGTACAGAAATGGATATCAAAAGAGGGATTTATTGTTGCATAAGAAAGGGAAGAACAGCGCATGGTTACCTGTCCACCTATCTAATACTTAGCCCATCTTTTTGGACCAATGTCTGTATGCATCCTTTGTCTGTGCCGGGAAGATAGCTCAGTGGCAACGTGTTTGTCTTTTAAGCAAGACAATACAGAGAAACACAGGTTCGAATCCCTGGTCCTGCGCTTAGAGAATGGTCTCCGGTGTTAACCGCGTAATCAGATGCATTAATTAACCATCTATTAATTTCTCTTCTCTTCAGAAGTAGCTCACTATCTGTATTGCTCTGCTTCAACAGTCTACCTAGCGCTCATTCTATTGATTAAACGGGCAAACTGCTTATTTGTATTGACCTCTCGCGCTCTATTGGTTCACCTAGCTTTATAATTTTATCACTCCTTTTTTTTTTTTTTTTCCTTTCTAGACCTTACCCTTTTACATGCAGTAACCATAAAGTCTTCAAATGCTGGGAATTCAGACATTAGTATACCCCCACTCTAGTTACTAATGTTGCAAATAGTTTAGTGTTTCCAAATAAGCACTGAGCGCAAAGCACAAGTCTCGTCTTTTGATGGGTATTAAGTAAATTGAGTATGTCCCCTGGTTGACGCGTGTTTCGGCACTAAACCTTTTTAAAAAAACAGACATTAGTTATACAATCCAAATGGCTTCTTGGCTCAAATCATTAATTACAATCTTGTCTCATTATATAAACCTGTGGTGGTGTTTTTATTTATTTTCCCAGTGTTTTCGTTTTATTTTTTTTTATTTTTTTTCTTTGGGAACGACAAAAGGGAGATTAACTCTAAGAATGGAACAACCAGCGATTACCCCATGACTGCATATGATGAGACAAGATTTGTATTAGTGATTTGAGCTTTTGAAAGAGGCTTAGTGCCGAAACGCCTGTCAACCAGGGGACATACTCAATTTACTTAATAAATACCCATAAAAATACTCTACTTGTGCTTTGTGCTCAGCGCTTATTTGGAAACCTCAAACTACTTGCAATTTACTACATGGAGTTTGGGGTACAACTTCTAGGTGTTACCAGGAGCGACGGGCTGTAATCAACTGACCAACGGCGCAGTGAAGCCCTCCATTTTACCCCAAGAAATCATGTTAAACTAGTTACTAATGTTGTAGAATTATTTCTCTACCTCAAAGTTCATAACCCTACAAACTAAACCTTAAATCACACTACTACTACAAGACTTGCTTTAAATATTAAATGCCTTGTATCGATGGTGTAGTTCAAGCAAGTCTTGTGTCTAGTAGTAGTCCAGTGATGGGTAAGATTTAATTTGTAGATTGATTAACTTTGTATTTGGGAAATGGTTAATTGTTTCTGCTTTTTTTCTGTTTTGTTATGCTTTAGTTCAGCAATACAGTAGCATTTAAAATACACCTTGAATTGCACAGCAAGACAAACAAATTTGCTTTACATCACCATAGATTGAGAACAAATCCTTTTCTTTTAAACTGTACCGCAAAGCAACCAAAACAAAATCACTGTTTTGTTGTCACTCGTCACCACTTGAATTGATTTTCTTCCACATTATATTTTTGTGTTTGAAACTTACCTGGTTGTTCCCCGAGGACTTTGCCAATGAAAGCAAGCTTGTAGGCTGACCATAAGAGGTCAAAGTTTATAAACATCTGGACATCAATTTGACTTTTGACAAAACTTCAGGCAGAGCACCATCTAGCCTCCTGAAATCGAAACTAGCACGTCTCATAATACCACAAACCACTCAACACCAGGTTCGTAACTCCATTTAATCCTCAAGTAAACACAGCGGGAGATCTTTGGAGCATCAGTAGCCGGTTTTGGACCTAGACAGAGATGTCTGATGTTAGTTGACCACAATTTTGTGCCCTTCTCGAAGTCTCCTTGCTACCCTTTGCCAACACCAATTGGCTCAATGACTCAACACCGTGTGGGGGGCGATCACCAAATTTGGCAGTTGAAGTTTTGAAATTTGTGATAACTAGGCATTCTTACTCTTTTTAGCAGAGAACAAAAGTTTGAATTGGATATTTGGATTGTGCATTCGTCAATGGAATAAATATGCAATGTAGAAACAAGGAGACTTCGTTGCTTGTGTTCCCGATCTACTGGGACGTATGGGTTAATTTCCTCCTCTCCCAGGTATGTAGTGGATTTAGGGCCGACATCTCAGCCTGGGTGGGATTGAACTGTCTTCATGTCAGCCATGGAAAGATGTACGAGGTCCTTCTAAATGCCCGGAAGGAAATTCCTCCTCGTGCCCCAATACCCCTTTATTGTTGGAAAATGTGTCAAGTTGTCATCTTAGGTTACATGTTTATACCTTTGTTTATAGTTGATAAAAAGTCCATGCCATTCACAATATCTCAAGTCAGTGGCTACGTGGGATTTGTCCTTTAATGACATTGAACAAGTGTAATGATGTAGGAGCCTTAGTGGGTATTCCGTTGGGACTACTGCATCGTATTTCAATAAAACATATCCACAAACTCGCTAGTGGCTCAAAACCCATTGGCTTCGGAAAGTGTTCATGTCTAAGTGGCTCACAGGAAACTGATTTCTTACAGTAAAGTAGAGAATTCTGCTTAAAATTTATCATTTTCAAATGCATCCGTGGCGGTACACTTGCCAACCTTAAGGAATAGCAGCATATGATCTCTGCCAGGATGTAACCTTTGGTCTATGGAGTATCAGACTGTTCATCTCTAGGGCTCGATCAGTCCAAAGAACATAAACTACCTTGTCTTGAGAGCCAGTCTTTTAAATAAATTATCAAGTTCTATTCAAATATCGACACAAGTGATCACAGTTCAAGGGTGTATCAAACTGTAAATGCAGGGTGGCAAGACCCCTAACTTAAATCAAAGATGGTTGACTGCTTCACCCCCGGGTCCCCCTTTTCAGGGCGCAGACCCCTCACTAGACTTGTTCAACAAAACCGTTCCTTTTCTCAATTAACTTTGGGTGATGACTTTTCACCTCTGGATCTCCCTCGGCTTGGCTCGGACCCAACTGACACGAGGGACAGTTCACTTCCCCTGGTCTTCCAATGCTTTGGTTTCAAGAATCTGCCAGGTTCACTCTCGCCAACTTTTACAAAGTTGTTCACTGTTCATGCACTCCTTTTGGGATTCATCTCCCTTTGTTTCCCATCATCTCTCTCTCAGACTTTCGACAGTATAGATAATTTTACAAGACCCCTGTATGATCACTTTGACCTCTTCTTGCCTTCTCCCAAGGCTTTCTGGTTAGGTTAGTTTCTACCAATGGCTAATCGCTCAGTGTTGTCTGCGTGAGCACCCGCGTGGTGCCGGACTCCACTGTTTACTGGTTCCCCCCCCCCCTCTCGATCAATGGTTCTTTTAAGCCTTAAAAAGCTCAAATTAGCTGCTTGCTACTATTCGTTCAGAGCCGGTTTCTTATAGAATCTACCTTCTACTCACTGGCTGTGATGAACCGATTGGCTTTCTTCTCCTTCGAGTCAAGGTTGGTACCACAGAGACCAGCATCTCGCCCCTGGCTTGGTTATCAGCAGAGGAGGGTCTTCACATCTGCTGCAGCACACGCTGCGCTTTGTTCTCGGTCTTATGTTTCCGTTTGCGTAGGTATCACTGGTCCGGATTGCAAAGGGCAAGGTCACTTCTCTCATTCCACCCTCTCAGTATTCGCCGTCTTTCGCCTCCTCTTGAACTGCCATGCTGAGTTAGCTCTCGCGTCATGCGGTTTGCCTTGCTTAAAAGGGCCGTCGAGGGTGTGTGTGTGATATTCTGGTCAATTGCCTGACTCTTGTATTGGGACATATGGGGTGAACGGCACAGGTTTTAGTCCGTTGTCTTTCGTGTTGTGCAAAAGTGTTAGTTTGGGAAAAGGAGGGACAAGGGGGAGCAGTGTTTGGAATATCCTATGTGATAGGATGGGGAAAAGGTGTTGAAATAGTGTCTCACCTGTTGGTGTCGCACTCCCCAAGGGACCCCCATTCAGGTGATCCTCCCTCACATGTCCACCCCCAGGAACTGGATCCAATAGCAATGGCTGTGTTCTGGCCTCCTAGATGACGGATCCCCCCTGTTTCCTGGACACCTAGATGACGGATCCCCCGGGGACTAGCCAGGTAGACAATCAGGGTTTCCCACACCACACAGGTTTTTTCTAGTTTCAGGCCCTTTGTAAAGAGGCATCTATCTGTTCAAGTAGGGCTTAGGTGTGGGATCCAGCAAAGTTGAGATCAGCGATTTTTTTTTTTTTTTTAAGCAAGAACTGATGTAGAAACAGTGTGCGAAACTACACAACACTTGTAACCCACTTTTGGTATAGGTCTGTACTACACAAGTTGGTAGTGTGACTGAGCAGCCAGGCCTATCTCAAGAGGGGTAAATGGGAGCTGTAGCAATGAAATTCGCAAATACAAGTAACACGCACTCATGGTTTCAAGAATTTAAAAACGCTCTTTAAAAAGCGCAAGATATGTAACACTGTAAATATAATCAAAATATTTTTCAGAATCAAACCAGTTAGTGGATGCTCTTTTGGATATGCTTCTTCCAAACTTCCTACACCCTGATTTGACTTCATTAACAAGAACCGTAATGGCATTTATGTATCACTAGTTATACTTTACAGATTCTGAGGTTGCAGAAAGGATAGGTTTAAGGAAGGAAAAGGTTCTCAGTATATGTGAGGACAACTAAATCTTCCAATGAAATCTAGACCATCCTTTTCCAGTAATAACAGTCCAAAACAGGTTACCAGCTATGAGGGACAAACAATATCAAAGTCAATAGGCTAGAAGAGTCTGCAGGGGGCCTGGGCAGCCAAAGTCAATTGAACACAGTGTATGGAGCAGAGGCACGTGGATAAAGTCTTGCACAAGAGTTTGTAGAAAAATCACTTGTAGAGTCACAAGCTGTTAAATCTGTGAAAAACAGAGTCAGAATCGGCTCTAAGGGTAAGCCACTGCAAGTCTCAACTGAGAAAAGCACAGCTCAAATACACTGAGGTAAGTACCCCAAGTCTAAACAGAACCTCTGGTTTGAAGTAGACTGGTCCAGCTGGATTATGTCCTGTTGTATTAATGCAGACCCTTGGTTCCTGAGCCTCAGTCATGGGGAGGGCTACTGCAGCGGCAATTGGGAGGTCATCTGCACTTCGCGGTTTCATCGCTTGGTAAACGGCATTGTTGCAGATCTCGGATACCGGCTGGGCTTCCTTGGGTCCTGCACTCTGGTGAGGGGACTCCAGCTCTGGTCATCCTACGTGTGGAAGGTCCTTCAGAGACTCTTGGAGCTTCTGGCTGGATTTGAGACATTGCACTAGACTACAGATTTCTCGACCCGTGGCACTCTGTTCTTGCAGCTGCAAAGAAGTACAACCAGTCCGGGAATATGGTCCAGTGGAGTTCGTCCCTGGGTTAGTTGGTCCCACTAACCCAAAGGAAGAAGTCGTCCCTTCCAGAGCTTCTCTGACGAAGTGAAAAAGTTTCAGCACAGCAGCAGGGCTTCACTGGGTAATTCAAAAGTCCAGGAGGATGCAGCTAGCTTTGTTCACGGTTTCTTTGGGTGTTTATCCCAGTGGTCGACTCCAAAAACCTCGCCTTTTTAAGCAGGTTTCTCCCATTCATGCACAGCCTAGGCTGTCAATCAAACAGAAGGGTGGCTGTCCTGAAAGACAGCTAGCCAATCGGAACTGGTTGCATTCAGACATTCCTAGAGACAAATGATAGTCTAGTTTCGGGATCCTCCATCACATCCTGTCCTTCCAGACAAACTGGAGCCAGAGGCGGGCTTCAGGGCGGAAGCCCGCCAAAGAAAAACAAAGGGCTCAAACGTGGTTCCACACACAGAGTAATACCCAAGAAAGACCTCACAAACAGAAAATGGCATGGGGGAGGAGGAGGGGGAAGAAGAAAGAAGACCGTGACCATTTTGACAAAATGGTCACCCATGGGTGCTATACTGCAGCTGAGGGTTCAGCCTGCGGTAGACTAGCACAATGGGAGGAAAATGAAACCATTGTCACCTGCCATTTAAAGTAGTGAGGGTAACCTACAAAATGTTACATGTGAATATAAGATGTGTGCTGGACCTACTAAGAGAAAAGGTAAGTGAAGTCCATTTCACTTTACTATTCTTGGGAACATTAGTTCACACAAGAAAATATATTTACACATTATGAGAAACATAAAGGATTTCTCTGACACTGCACTGAAGGCGTTGTCACCATACAAAAAGTAGTTGCCTATGGAGTTTCAGACTCCAAAAACAGAGGAAACTCATAATTCAAATCAGGTCAAAACCCATGAGAGTAAGAAAAAGGTCTCACTTACTCCAGGGTTAAAGTTAAAAAGTCCAGCAAAATAGCTGGGGGTGTTTAAGGTTGAAGGGAATTGGTACAGAAATGAGACTTCTCCCTAACAGCTATTCATTTCTCAAAGGTAATCTTTACATGTTCCAACTGAGTGACCGGTTGAGAAAATAATAAAAAACAATACAGGGCGTCCTTCTTAAACCCTTTCTAGACACTTGGCTGTAGACCTCTCACCGGCCGCCATGTCATGCACCATGTTCCGACATACGCCCCCCACCAGCGTAGTCACAGTTCCTCCACTTATTTGATACACTTCTATCATTGACATCAAATAATGTTTTTGAAGTGGTAGCATTTTACTCGCCCTCCGTTTTGTTTTTAATTTTTTTTTTTTTTTTAAAGTTGGGAGTAAACTTTTTATTCTACCGAGGAAAACAAAATGAATTCCCATAGCCAATGCATGTATTTCATGGGTGCGTAAAAATATATGCTTATGTTTGAACATAGCAATTAATGCAAATTACAATATGCATGTCCCTCAAAGTTGGTTCCTCTTCAATCAGAAAGTAATTGTGATGAAATGGCCGCTGCTCTGCGTGTATGGAGATGACTAATGGGTTCTAAACTACTCTGCCCAGCACTACTACACCACCACCAGTGGTAATTTCAATCATAAAGATTAAACTGGCACAACATAACCTGCTATACACTTCAAGAGGGGTGTGAGCCAGCAAGGATGCATCCAATACAATGGTACTGCCGTACCAAAATAAAAGACATTCAAGGCTGTGTTGAAAAAAAAAAGAAAAATCCAAGTACACTGACAAACCTGAAGGTGTATCCCTAGCTTGTCCCCGGGGATGTGTCATCCAGGTGGCTAGGACACTGCCATCGCTATTGGATCCAGTTCCTGGGGGTGGACCAGTCAAGGAGGATCACCTAGATGGCAGGGGGTTTCTCTGGGAGTGGGACACTGATGGGTGAGACACGGTATCCCCCTTCCTTTGACACCTCCCCCCCTCCTCTCACATAGGACATTCCAAACCTCTGCCACCCCCTGCCCCCTTCCAACACCAACACTTTCACACAACACAAATGACAAACTGGCTAACACCACAGCCGTTTAACTGACCTGCCCCAATACAATGGTCAAGCAATTGATCAGAATCACGCATGATGGCCCTTTCCCTTCCCCACAGGGATATAAGGTGGAGCCAGAGAGCACAGTACGAGCACGGCAGACAGCACAACGAGACGGATAATCAGGCGTGGCAGTTTAAACGAAGGAGAAAGACGGCAGGAATTGAGAGGGTGGCAAGGAGAGAACTTACCTTGCCCTTTTCGTCCTAGACCAGCGGAACCTTAGGGGAGGAGAGCTTAAGACCGCGAACAATGGCACAAGTGTATTGCAGCAGATCTCAACGGTACACGGGGCAAGCCAACGCCGATAAGCAGGAGAGGGGGGAACGTCCCGCACCTATGGTACCGGTCTGGATGCCAGAAAAGCCAAGCAGTTCATCACAGCCAGGTGACTCGAGGGGAGAATCGATAAGAACCAGGCTGTGTTCAGTGAGCGAATCGTTTGAACAAAGTTTAATGAACTGTGTATAGAAGAGTAACGAGCATTGAAGGGGAGACCAGCTGCAGAGGGAAACTGGCACCATGTGGGTGCTAACTCGAGACTCTGGGCGAGCCCCATATGAGGGAAACTACAGATACCGGAAGGCCATAGGAGAGCCAGCGGAATAGGTTAAAGTGGTCCTATTGAGGGTCAAGCAAAATCCCCATACAATCTAAATACTTTGATCTATAAACTGTGTGAGAGCAAGGGAAGTGAATCCTACAGTGAGAGGATACCAAGGAAGCGAATCCCAAGAGGGGCAAAAGTCTAAAGTCCCAAGAAACAGTGTTGACGGACGTAAAACCCGACCGAGGGATGTCCACTATGAACTGTTTGAAAAGACATTGAGAACCCAAGGGAAGTGAATCTCCCGCTGAAGAGGATGGATGGGTCAGCACCCAGAAGAAGGGGGACCCAAGGGTGAAACAATTAGCATGTGTCAAAACTGTGGTAAACCATTGAGAAGGGCCAGCTCCCAGAAGAGGGGACACAGGGCTGAGCCCAACATCCAGCAAACATTGGAAACTGATTTTCATGTTTGTTAATGGAACTTTTGTTTTTGGTTAGTTGAACGCCTCTGGCCCGAAAGGCAAGAAGACTTTCAAAGGAAACTAGACTTGGTCATTGACTGTCCTGAGAACTGCCATTGGAACTCTTGTCTCGTGCCGGAGAAACCAGAGACTGTACTGTGCTCCAACTACCATCTTACCCTGTGCACAAAACGTGGGGAATGGAGGCCCAGGCTACTGCATCCTGACATATTATTTGAGGACACTTCTTTCTTTTCTTGAACTATCCCACACCCCTTTTTGTATTCCTTGTGAGGTTTTGCAATGGGGTTCTTAGTATAGGTCTTTTATTTTGACACAACGCCACTAGGTTTACCTTATTTTTGCTTTTGATGGTCGACATCTTAGATTTAGGTTTAGATTAGGCATTTTTCCAACCTGCATACAGCATTCATTGTTCAATAAACACCCTTGAACTGTGATCACTTATAGCTGACTTACATGTTGCCACCATGAGTTCCACACATAACCCCAACGCCTCCACTTAAAGGAATACACGGAATTTGCAGATGTTTGAATGGAAAGAACACTGTTTAGGAAGACTGAGATCTGTAGGTAATTGACTTAGTAGAAAAGTTCAAGTACAGGTATTTACCTTTTTTTTAAATGGTATGAAGTGGTGCTTTTTATTTGTCACTAGAGCCACCCTTAAAATTAGGCCGTGGGACACAACCACTGTGGTGTCGAACCGAGCTTCTGAGCAGGTCTTACATAATTAAATTGCGTGGTGCAGCAACGACATGGGGCCATAAGAAGCAGGTAGGCGAGGGTGAGTCGGCAGGTCTGGAAGGCTGGCAAGTCTCGGGTGCAGCTAAGGCAGAGACTCTGCTGTGAAGAAGCTGGTGACCAGGCAGCCCGTGTCGAATCGGTAGCGCGATACTTGTCATGTCTTCCATGCTGAGACAGTGGATCGTTTGGGCTGAGAGTGCGCTTTGACATGCTTATAGTGGGCTGAAGCATCAGAAACTGCTCTAGTGGGTTTTTGCAGTAGCTCACTCTTGAGATGAAGGTGGAGGGTGAGCCAGAGACAGCTTTCTTTGATCCTAGGAGACTGTCCATGGGTTAGCAGGATAAGGGAAGTCCTTCTGCCCATCTCAGCCAGGAAGGTTGCAGAGAGCATTTGCAGGCCTGCCCCTTCAGTAAGCAGTGTTCTAGGTACTAGTGCCTCATCAGCTACAGACCTTGTCTGTCACAGGCCACTTCAAATGCTCCTCTAGACAAACCACTTTACCTCCACATCTTAAAGGGCGATTCATCCCAATGTATGCATATAAGCTAGTTATTAGGAACCGAGATGCTTCATTACGTTGCACGTCACGTGGCATTCAATTATAGCTATAGGGAAGTCTTCACTTTTTATTTCCTATCCAGATTGTTTTCAAAGTCATCCTCTAACTGTTTGGATTTCAGCAACTGCATCCACCATATGGAATACAGCCATGTTGCTATGCACCCACCTTAACTACTGGTTATTTCACTAACTCCTGGTGCACCAGCAAATCCAGAATCCAGTTTCTTTGCAGTGGTCCAGACAGTACAGCAGTTATTGGTCCAGAATTTTAAGAGGACAACAAATTTCACGTTTAGGAGGCACACACATTACATTTAACATATCTGGAATTGTATGCAAGTATTGCATTAGAAGGACAATGAGCTACGTTTTTCATAGTAGTTCACAGCAGATTACTGCTATACTACTCCGCTTTCCCATTATCGTGAAGTTAGGATTCACAGGGACATTGCAGTTTTTTGGGATGGTGAGTTAAAATGGTTAGGGGCTCAAAGGCTGATTTAAATTGGTCACGAAATATAGATCTGATTTGTAGGGAAAATGAAAGATTGGTATATTTGGACTGTCCTACTCGCTTGTAACATTCTCCTAACTTGCACTCTAAAACCCTGGGTTAAATTATTTTAGATGTTAGTCTATGCTGCTTCATTAGCTTCCAGTCCAAGAGTGTTAGTCCTCTGGTTAGGCAATACATATTTGCACTTGCCACTCGTCGTTCTTGAATGTAAACTCAATTAATTGATCATTTATAATGCACCTGTTGCCACTGTAGTTTTATCCCAGCACTGAGGCATATCCAAGTTGATATTGCACATGTGGCATACGACTGTGATGCTGATAATTTATAGCTGAACAAACGTGGAAGACTGACCAGACACTGCTGTTTTTTTTTACAGTTTGCACCTAAATTGGACAGTCTCACAGCGGTGGCATAACGGTTTAGAAAATGTACAGCAGATTTGCCTACATCTTCAACCTCCCTCTCACTTAATATGTGAATAGGTTCTGATGGATGTAGACAATCTGAATTTACACATTCTCCAGATGACTGATTCATTATGCCATACAATTCTGGATCGCTGTCTTCGATATTTATTTATTGCATTTGTTTGTAGTGCCCTGACCCAGAGGTATCACGCAGCTAAGTACATGGTTAAGTGTACATTAGGTTAGAGGTCACATAGTAGGAAGGTGGTTACAAGGTGTCAGAGGCCGAGAGTCAAGTACATAGTATGTAAGTCAGTACATTACATAGATTTGTCAAAGAGTAGAGTTTCCTCTTTCTTACGGAAGAGGGTGTGAGCAGGGTTGTCTTGGACATGCTGAGGCAGTGCATTCCAGAGTGTGGGGGCGATGGTAGTGAAGCAGAATCCCCCAGCTCTTTGCTAAATCTGGGAATGCTGAAGGCAGAAGTGGTAGAGGAGCAGAATACTCGCATGTTGTGTTTTGGGTGATACATTGAGTGAGATAAGGGGGGGCAGTGTTATGAAGGCAGCATTTGGGTGATGGCAAGGAGTTTGAACTCAATGCAGGCTTTGATCGGAAGCCAGTGTGCCTCCCGCCTGATTTGGGAGGTGTGGTTGGATTGCTCCAATCTCCAGACAGCTCTGAGAGCATTGTTTTGCAGCGATTGTAGATTGTAAAGATTCTTGGTGGAGGTCCCAGCTAAAATTGCATTGCGGTAGTCTTAATTTGCTGCCTATGATTGCTCTGGCTAGAGTGAGGCAGTTATCGGAGGTGAGGAATTTCCTGGAAAGATTTTAGTTTTGTAGAGTAGGCAGTAGAAGAGGCAATGACTGACATGTTTTGCCTATTTATTTCTGCGTCCAAGTAGACGGCCTGCGTTTTTACGTGGTTGGAGACTGGGATGATGATGTCGTCTATGCAAAAGGAGGTGAAGGCCGGGCTGAGATGGTTGAGGTGATGTGGGGGACATACGATTAGTAGTTCTGTTTTTCAGTCATTGAAACGGAGATGGTGGGTGGCCATCCAAACTTGTATGATGCTGAAGACCTGATTGATGAGCGTGGAGTCTGTGTCATGGTTGCCGGAGAGTTGTCGGCAAAGTTGGTGTAGGGGATGTTGAGACGGTCGATGATCAAAGAGTGGTTTGCTGTAAATGTTGTACAGGGTAGGGGTGAGGCATGATCCCTGAGGGACACCGTAGGACACAGGTATGGGGTCAGCTGACTCAGAGCCTGCAAAGACCGTGGTGGTTCTACCAGAAAGAGGACTGAATCCAGAGGGTGGCTTCTGGAGTGAGGTGGTGGTGAGGCGTTTAAAAAAGGATGTCATGATCTACTAGGTCGAAGGCTGTGGCAAGGTCTAGAAGTAGGATGGCATCCTCACCTTTGTCCTTGATGTGGTTGAGCTGAATCTTTAGGTCAAGGAGGGCGGTTTCAGTGTTGTCCTGATCTAAAGCCAGATTGGCGGATGCCTAGTAGGTTGGGAATCGCTGCATTACTGAATCCCATTTTACCTACCCCACCAAAAGACCTAAACATAAATACCACCAAAAGTTCAAACTACAAAACGTTTGAACCTTTTGTGGGATGTATATTTTGGTGGGTTTGGTAAGGAAAACAAAGGCTGCGGTGGTGTCCCCCACAACACCCCACTCACTATACTAGCGGTGAGCGGAGGTGGTGGGGGACACCCCTACAGCTGCCCGGCGAAAAAACAAAAAAGGAAAAGGTCCTTTCGGCGCCGGTTCCCGATCACAGAAATGAAAGGGAACCAGCGTCACAGGGACACGCTGTCATGAGCACTGTTTCCAAGGAGTCGGGACAAGCCCAACATCCCCGGAAGCAGGCTCACAACCCCCGCCCCTGGTCCCAACCGACCCCTATCGGGGCCCTCTGGACCATGTCCTGGCGCCGTTGGCGCCAGGCTCATAAGAATCACTGGTCCCGGCGCTAGAGGTGCCGGGCTCATACTTTGGGTAAAGGTGCTTGGGTGGACTTACCTGTAGCAGACCATGCTGCATACTCACCTTCACAAGTCCTGGCAAAATGAAGCTCCAGCCTTCTGCTGGGTGGGACTATTTTTCCAATCTGGAACTACTTTCTTACCTGAGTGGGGCTGGCATCACTCCTTGACTCTGGAACACAGGAACTCTTTCTCTTGGGCGAGGCTGAGGAGGAAGACACCTAATCACCTCAACACTATTTAAACCACACCCGATTGGAAGAATGTGCTTCGCGTTATTCTGCATCTGCAGCAGGACGCTCACCGAGTCAGCTCCAGTCTTCTAGTGATATCTTCTGCTCCAGCCTGTGAAAACAAGTCAGATCTTCACTTACCATCCAGGGATCCAGTCTCCGGCCGCACCTGTCAGCAAAGGAACATCAGGTTAGCAAAGGGCAACGTTTTAGCAGCCGCGCTTACTTACCTGAATCCACAGCATCTCCCGAATCCCGCGGCCTCTACCTGCAAGACAAAGAACTCCGGTTAGTTCAAAAAAAGGGGAAATTGGACACAATTATATTTTCACTTACCGGAGCTGTGCGCTCCTCGCCATCTCCTCTTCTGCTGCATCTCCGCACCTGCAAATCAAGAAAAAGACATTAAGAGGTGCGAATAAACCTGTCAGCAAGCATATTACTTACGTGCTCCTCCACGTGCACGGACCTTCATACTTACGTGCATCCGTATGCTCGGCATAAAGCATTTCGGCACTTAAGAAACAAAGGCAAAGACTTCATTAAAAGGTGCTCTCGAACTTTACAAACCGACCAGCATCCGCTCGTGCAGAAAACGACGGCATCGCTTCTTCAGCAGCTTTAAACCCTCTGAGGCTACAAGAGACTTAAAGCAATCCCAGTGAAGTAACTGGAACCCAGCGCCCCTGCATCAGTCGCAGGATGGAGAGCCCAGCATTTACATATCTAAGGTGAGAGCTCATTCAGACTTTGGGCGGCCTCAGGGAAAAAACGAATAAGGAGAAGCCCAACCAACAACCAGCCATTAATCCCTTTTTCTTCCGCCTGCAGACACCTTACTCTACAAGTCAGACATTCCATAAGAGGAGGTCCGGTCCAGAGAGCCATCCGAGTCCTGCGCTTCTCAATTGAAGACACGGTAACTGTCCAGCCAGGATCTGCGCCTCCGTGGGAACCAGGTGAGCGTCACAGAACGCGAAGACATCCAATAACTTCCTACCCAGGCGCAATGGAAACCTCAGACACTGACCAACTAGCCCAGCTATTAGGGGAATTAGGAGCAGAGGTACATGCAGCCCGCCAAGAAACGAATGCCCTGAGGAGAGAATTGATTGTATCAAAAGAACGAACTGATGATCTTGCCAGACAGTTGTTACAATCACAAGCGGGGCAAACCCCTTTTGCCTACAGGAGGGAGCTACATTCCTGCAGCCTCGGTCAGTCCGGTACAAATCAATCTACCCGGAAACGTGCCTTTGGCTCCGCCCGAACGCTTTTCCGGTGATCCTAAAAGGTTTGCGGTTTTCATCAACCAGTGCCGATTGCACTTTCTGTGTAGACCAGCTGCTTTTCCGACGGACCAGACTAAGGTAGCCTTTGTGCTTTCGAATCTTAGCGGCAGTGCTGCTGATTGGTCGGTCCCTCTAGTAGCACAGGATGATCCGATTCTTCACGATTTCCAAGCCTTCCAGACCAGCATGGAAAGACTGTTTGCAAGACATTCCCAGGGCCAGGCCTTGGATAACAAACTCCTTTCCCTACGGCAAGGCAATCAGGCTCTCCTGGCTTATATTGCGTCATTTAATAGGCTAGTAGTTGAAACCAGATGGCCCGAGGACAAGAGGATCACGCTGTTCCACAGAGGTCTGCGGGGAGAACTCAAAGATGTTCTAGCCCAGGTAGTGAATCCTCCTCAGGATTGCTCTGAATACATCGATTTAGTGGTCCAATTGGATCACAGATTGCAAAACAGGAAGGCAGACCGCTCCAGGTTCGAAACTCGAGTGTTCTCCAAACCACAGATTTCCACCAAGGGAGCTGAAGCCGTAGAACCTATGCAAATAGGGGTCATGAAGGGCCCTTTAACCCAGAATGAACGCGACAGGAGAAGACAGTTGCAGTTATGCCTCTATTATGGAAATTCAGGACATTTACTTCGAGAATGCCCAGTGAAACCTACAAAGAAGACAGTGGGAGCTTCTGATAAAAATACCGAAAGGCCCGAGCCGGGAAACGACCTCGCCCGACAAGTGTAGAGGTCCGCTTGCCGAGCGTTAAAACCAGTTCTTTGACCTCGCATTTCATAGTCTCAATGGTCCTCATGAATCCAGAGCAACCGGATCGTTTGCATGCTATTAAAGCATACATTGATAGCGGAGCAATCAGTAATTATGTAGACCACGAAATGGCTTCCAGGATGAACCTACCCCTCTGTCCTAAGGCAATTAAAGACGTTATTACCACAGTGGATGGTACGGAAATAGCTTCTGGACCAGTGACCCATACCACCACGGAAGTGACGTTAAGTCAAGATGGACATTGTGAGGTGATCATGTTCGATGTGATCAAGGCTCCTCAATTCCAAGTAATATTGGGGATTCCCTGGTTGGAAAAACACAATCCTCAAATTGATTGGCGAGCAAAGACAATACGGTTTCCAGAGTGTGCCCCCACTTGTTATCCTCGACCCAGTATTGGACTAGCAACGACAACGCCCAGAAGTCCGCAACTGCCTATGGAGTATCAGGAATTCCAAGACGTCTTTCAGAAGGAGCAGGCCAATACTCTACCTCCCCACAGGTCGTACGACTGTCAGATAGACCTGCTACCCGGATCCACTCCCCCCTGTAGTAGAATTTATGCCCTTACCGAGCCTGAGAATCTTAATTTGCGACAGTATCTGGACCAGTACCTAGCCAACGGATTCATCCGTCCTTCAGTCTCCAGTATCCTCAGCTCTGTTCTTCGTGCCGAAAAAAGAAGGTGACCTTAGGACCTGTATAGATTATCGTGCCCTGAACCAAATCACGGTAAAGAATAGGTATCCCTTACCTCTAATTCCGGAACTCCTTGACCAAGTTAAAAGCGCCTGTATATACACAAAGCTAGATCTTCGGGGAGCGTACCACTTGGTACGGATCAAAGAAGGCGACGAATGGAAGACGGCCTTTCGCACCAAGTATGGACTATTTGAATACCAAGTGATGCCCTTTGGTCTTTGCAATGCTCCGTCCGCCTTCCAGTACTTCATGAATGACGTTCTTAGAGAACTTATAGACGTTTGTGTAGTCGCCTACATTGATGACATCCTTGTGTACTCATCTTCTGAAGCAGATCATCAGAAACACGTCAGAGCTGTTCTTGAAAGGCTTCGCCAACAAACTTTTTGCCAAGCTTGAAAAGTGTGTTTTTCATGTCACCGAGGTTGAATTTTTAGGTTTCATTTTGACACCCAACGGGGTCCACATGGACTCGAGGAAAGTTGACGCTATCATCAAGTGGCCATCACCAACCTCCGTGAAGGGAGTCCAAAGCATGTTAGGTTTCGCCAACTTTTACCGCAGGTTTATCCCGGAATTTTCACAAATAGTTCAGCCCATTACGGCTCTTTTAAATAAGAATAAACGTTTCGAGTGGACAGCAGAGGCAGAACAGGCCTTTCAGGAGTTAAAAGCCAAATTTATCTCAGCTCCTATATTAAAACACCCGGACCTTCCTTATATCGTTGAGACCGACGCCTCCAGCTTGGCAATGGGGGCAGTTTTATCACAGAGGGATCCAGAAACTAACCAATTACACCCTGTGGCATTCTGGTCCCGCAAGTTCTCGGCGCCCGAAATCAACTACACCATCACTGATAAAGAACTTCTAGCTATTAAGTCCGCCTTCAAGGCCTGGCGGCACTACCTCCTTGGAGCCAAACACACAGTCACAGTAATCACCGATCATCGCAACTTACAGTATTTGAAGACCGCTAAAGCTCAATCCTCCAGACAACTTTGCTGGGCTCTGTTTTTTGCCGAATTTGACTTTGTAATCACTTATCGTCCAGGCAACAAGAATGGCAAAGCAGATGCCCTTTCCCGGATTGGAATGGAGGAACACATGGTCAATCCTGAACCCGTACCTATAATTCCCGAACAAAGAATCCTGGGCCTGGTCTCCTCGCAATCCATCGAAGATATCGAAGCAAAGGCCAAACAACTTGACTCCTTCAGATCTACAGAATTGGCAACAGAAAGGAAAGGATTTCACCGTGACTAGGGATTTGCTTTATTTTCAAGGACGACTATACTTACCTGGTACTGATTTACCAAGACAGGTAATCTCTTGCTACCATGATTCTTTAATGGAGGGACATCCTGGCATTGCCAAAACCTCAGAGAAGATCAAGAGACACTTCTGGTGGCCGTCATGGAGAAAGGACATCAAGGACTTTGTAATGTCTTGTGGGGTGTGCGCCCAAAACAAAAGTCAGAAAGAAAAACCAGCAGGCCTCTTACACCCACTAGACATCCCGCCACACCCCTGGCATACCCTTTCCATGGACTTCATTACTGATTTACCTTCATGCTCCGGATACAACACCATTTTAGTAATCGTGGATTTGTTTTCTAAAATGGCCCACTTCATCCCACTGAAGGGCTTACCCTCAGCTTCAGTCCTGGCCCGAGAATTCCTCAAACATTGTTCGGTTACATGGTTTCCCTTCAATTTTGATCTCAGATAGGGGAAGCCAGTTTATCTCGCACTTTTGGCGAAATTGCTGTCTTCTAGCTCAAATTGATGTGAGACTTTCAACCAGCCATCACCCCCAGACCGACGGGCAAACCGAGAGGACAAATCAAACTCTGGAACAATATTTACGGTGCATGCTGCAACAGTCGGAAAGTAATTGGAAAGACATCCTTTGGATCGCCGAATATGCCTACAACAATTCGATCCATTCAGGAACCGGAAAAAGTCCCTTTTACCTCTTATACGGGATTCACCCTCGAACCTCCAATCTTGATCCACCTCAGGATCTCGGAACACCTGCCGTAGATCATCTACACACTGCTATCACTCAAGCTTTCAAGGAAGCCACGACCCATCTTCAACTAGCCAAAGAACAGTATAAAAAGGGAGCAGACCGACATCGAAGGGAGGCCCCCCAATACCGGGTTGGAGACCTAGTTTGGTTATCCACTAAACATTTAACTCTTAAAGGACCTCGCACCTTCAATCCAAAATATCTGGGACCATATCCTGTCACTGCCATAATAAATCCAGTGGCTGTCAAGTTGGGCTTGCCGTCCCACATGAAAATACATCCAGTTTTTCCACGTATCTCTACTAAAACCAATGCAGCCTGGAACCTGATTGACTAAAGCTCCAGAACCTATTCAAGTTAATAGAGAACTCGAATTTGAGGTCAAAAACATCCTGGACTCCAAGATCATCAAGTCCAAGCTATACTATCTGATTGACTGGAAGGGCTACGGGCCCCAAGAACGATTATGGGAACCCTCTGAATATGTCCACGCACCTCGCCTAATCAAAAGATTCCACCAAACTTTTCCCGACAAACCAAAACCCCCGGGGGAGACAATTTTGAGAGGGGCCTTGAGGGGGGGTGCTGTCATGAGCACTGTTTCCAAGGAGTCAGGACAAGCCCAACATCCCCGGAAGCAGGCTCACAACCCCTGGTCCCAACCGACCCCTATCGGGGCCCTCTGGACCATGTCTTGGCGCCGTTGGCGCCAGGCTCATAAGAATCACTGGTTCCGGCGCCAGAGGTGCCGGGCTCATACTTTGGGTAAAGGTGCTTGGATGGACTTACCTGTAGCAGACCATGCTGCATACTCACCTTCACAAGTCCTGGCAAAATGAAGCTCCAGCCTTCTGCTGGGTGGGACTATTTTTCCAATCTGGAACTACTTTCTTACCTGGGTGGGGCTGGCATCACTCCTTGACTCTGGAACACAGGAACTCTTTTTCTCTTGGGCGAGGCTGAGGAGGAAGACACCTAATCACCTCAACACTATTTAAACCACACCCGATTGGAAGAATGTGCTTCGCGTTATTCTGCATCTGCAGCAGGACGCTCACCGAGTCAGCTCCAGTCTTCTAGTGATATCTTCTGCTCCAGCCTGTGAAAACAAGTCAGATCTTCACTTACCATCCAGGGATCCAGTCTCCGGCCGCACCTGTCAGCAAAGGAACATCAGATTAGCAAAGGGCAACATTTTAGCAGCCGCGCTTACTTACCTGAATCCACGGCATCTCCCGAATCCCGCGGCCTCTACCTGCAAGACCAAGAACTCCGGTTAGTTCAAAAAAAGGGGAAATTGGACACAATTATATTTTCACTTACCGGAGCTGTGCGCTCCTCGCCATCTCCTCTTCTGCTGCATCTCCGCACCTGCAAATCAAGAAAAAGACATTAAGAGGTGCGAATAAACCTGTCAGCAAGCATATTACTTACGTGCTCCTCCACGTGCACGGACCTTCATACTTACGTGCATCCGTATGCTCAGCATATAGCATTTCGGCACCTAAGAAACAAAGGCAAAGACTTCATTAAAAGGTGCTCTCGAACTTTACAAACCGACCAGCAACCGCTCGTGCAGAAAACGACAGCATCGCTTCTTCAGCAGCTTTAAACCCTCTGAGGCTACAAGAGACTTAAAGCAATCCCAGTGAAGTAACTGGAACCCAGCGCCCCTGCATCAGTAGCAGGATGGAGAGCCCAGCATTTACATATCTAAGGTGAGAGCTCATTCAGACTTTGGGCGGCCTCAGGGAAAAAACGAATAAGGAGGAGAAGCCCAACCAACAACCAGCCATTAATCCCTTTTTCTTCCGCCTGCAGACACCTTACTCTACAAGTCAGACATTCCATAAGAGGAGGTCCGGTCCAGAGAACCATCCGAGTCCTGCGCTTCTCAATTGAAGACACGGTAACTGTCCAGCCAGGATCTGCGCCTCCGTGGGAACCAGGTGAGCGTTACACACAGCGCATCGAGTTGGAAGTTAAGTAGGTGGGTGGGGTGTGGGCAGGGTTTAGGTTTTGGGGATAACAAAACATTTCTGCATGAGAAATGTACAAACATTCATATATCGTACATTTCTCATGCTGTAATTTCCGTAGCGGACCTTTCCGCCACGGTAAAACAATTCCAATTCAAAGGTTGTGTTTTTGAAGGTGTGATTGCAATTCTAATTATGCTGTGCGGTCTAGGATTTTGAGAAGGTAGGCAACAGTGGCGATGGGGCGATAATTAGTTGAGATAGTGGGGTCAAGTGTGCGTTTTTTCAGAAGGGGGTGACCCATGCTGCTTTGATGGCAGAGGGAATCGAGTTAGCCTTGAATGAGGCATTTATGAAGGTGGCTGTGATGAGGACCAGTGGTTCGGCACACATTTTGACAATGTTGGATGGGCAGGTGTCACCAACACAGGTTGAGGCTTTCAGGTGTTGGATGGTGGTACAGACTTCAGCAGGGGAGACAGCAGAGAAATGGAATTGGTGCGGTGGGGGTGCTGGGCTGGTGATGTATTTTTTTTTGTTTCTTTTTTTTTGTGGATAGCTTTGTCCCTTTTAATGTCCGTGTTTTGGTGTCGAGGGAGGATTGGATGAGTGTGCACCATGCTTTATTTTTAGGGAAGGTGTCTGAGGAAGGTGCTGAGGATTCAAGCTCTCTGTGGCTTCTGAAGAGTTCTTTGGTGTTGAAGCTAGCATTTGAAAATTCTGGTTTTGAAGATGTTAGCTTTGGTGTGAATGATAGCTGATTTGTAGAACACGACGGTGCTTTGGAAGGCTGCTTTCTTTGTGGCAGAGTTTTTTTTTTCCAGAGGTGTTCAAGGGCTTGCTTCTTTTTCCGGAGGGAGGCTAGGTCCTAGGAAACCACTTTTGGTTGATGTGGTTTTGTGGGGTGCATTTTTGTCCAGTGTTATAAGTAGTGCACAGTTACAGGATGCAAGAATGGCTTCTTGTGTGGCGTTGTCAGGAGGTATTTTAAGGGAGGAGCTTGCGTGTGTGTCTGGCGGTAATGGGAAGGGCTCCACTAATAGTGGAGGTGTTATTGGTGGAGCTGGTGAAAGTGAATGGGATCACAATGTTACAAGTGAGAATCCAATCGGGAGTAGTTCTTTTTTTTTATGGGTAGGAGAGGGGAATAGTTGGGAGAAGTTAATCTCTACAAGGGTAGCTATGTGGGTGGATGCTAGGAGAATACGTTTGGTGTAGGGGTGTGAAGGAGGGGAGTGAGGGGAAGGGGATGTTTGATTCTGGGAGGGTTGGCAGTAACGGAGAAGGTTGATGGTGGTTTGGGGGGGAAGATTCAAGTTTGGCCAGAAGGGTTTCATAGCCTGATGATGGTGGTTCTAGAAGTGAGGTTCTGAAAAGTGTGGATTTGTGATTGATGGCGACACCACCTCCTGAGCTCTCTTGGAGGTCGGCTCGAAGGATGGAATAGCTGGTGGGAACTGCGAGGGAGAGGAAGGGGCCAGCAGCATTGTGTAACCAGCTCGGTTACAGCTAGTAGATCAAAATTATGATCAATTAGGAGGTTGTGGATGTCGGGTGCATGGGCGCAGATGGAGCGGGCATTAACGAGAGCACAGGTGATGGTTTTAGGAGTAGGAAATGTGGGGGTATGGTGGGGAGGACTAGGGAGGGAGTGCTGTTGGAGCAGGGATATTCGAGGCAGTAGGCCTGGTGGGTACCTGATTTTTAGGGGTGGTTGGGTGGGTTCTAGACCGGAATTGGTGTGTATGGGCAAGGCCTGTACATGATATAGTGGGGAGGGGGAGGCTGAGAGTATGTCCTGAGCATAGGAGTGGGTAGCCAGTTTGAGGCTGGTGTTACTTATAGGTAGGCATGATCAATTGGCTTGCTTGAAGAGTTTAAAATGGGAGGTGCGCTGTGTCAGTCTTGTTTCTCGCATGGAGACGGATGGGGGGGTGGGGAGGGGTTGCCATGAGGTTGGGTGAATTTAGTCTGAGGGACTGGAGGATGTGCAAGTAATGCAGTAAAGTTGATGTGGGGGATGGCATGTGTAACGCGCTCGGTGGTGGGAATAGAGCTTGGGGAGTGGGCAGAAGGATTATAGGAGTGAATGCTGTGTTGTACAGGGTTTGTTAGTATGATGACATGGATTATGTAGCACTTCAATGGTGCTTTTCTTTTTGCAGGGGGGGTTGTGGGTGGGGCAAAGGGTAACAGTGGTGAAGTTGGAGACCATTTAGTCTTCATGGCAGAAGGAGGCTTGATAGACAAATTAGATGATACCACCATGGATGTGGAGATGGGGGAAGGGCATCAAATGGGCATGCGCTATAGGGCAGATGGGAGTTGTGGTCCAGTGAGCTGGGGAATAGTGCAATCTTGCCGCGGGCTGAGTGAGGTGGCCGAATGGTGGGCAGAAGTAGTGGAAGGCATCAGGCACAGTGTATCTGAAGGGGATGGGATGTGTGGGAAGGTTTTGTGGCTTGAAGGTGGATTAGTGTGCCAGCTGATCACCGTAGCAGCCACGAGGATGCAAATACTTATGACGGTCTGGGGGGGAGCCAGGCACGGGTTACCTGCAGCACGTTGCATGCTAGGTTGTTTGGATCGATGGTGGATTTGGGCCTGTATTTAGGAAGCATGTTGGGGCTGTCCAGAATTGTGCTTTGCGGAGCGTGGGCGTCTGGAGTATTCAGTCGGTGTGAAAGTAATGGTAGCCTCGGATGAGGCTTGTCTTTTGCAACGTAATCAGTGTGATTTTGCTGTGGAGCAGGATGGCACTTTGGGGGTGGGCCATTTGTGAATGTGGCAAGTTAGTCTAGAGGCTGGGTCATATCTGTGTGCGCGTAGATGTTGTTGGGGATGGGTGTTACGATGACTGAGAGCGGGCTTTATCTACCTTGTTTGCGTCTGTTGTGTGATTGAGGGTGATGTGGCAAGATGAAGGAATGGTTGCCGAGTAGTATAATGGCCTGATTCTAAGAATGGCTTGGGGGCGGAGGGGCTATGTGAGTATTGCAAACTGGGCAAACTGTTTTGCTAGATTGAGGTGTGTTAGCAGCATGTAAGAAGCGTTGCTCGTTGTAACAAGCAGATTGTGAAGAAGTGGCAATCTGAGGATGATGTGGGGGGGATTTATACAGGCTCTGAAGAGTCATGCAACTCAGCAGGCAGATTACTTTGTGCACGAATGGGGGAGTGCTAGGCATATAGGTTTGAGCTATGTCGCATTCAGAGTCCGTGCTGACACGACAGTTGTTAATAAAGGCATGATTGGCATACACATTGGAAACATCAATTCCATGCAATAGGAACATTACGCAAATGTCAGTCAATTTGGGTACGGCCCATGAGTCAATGGTGTTAGGTGGCAATGCCTGTTGCGTAGCATATATAGCCTCACGGTCGACGCAGCTGAGACCGTCAGACTGAGGGCGGAAGTGTTGGCCTTCAGCGGGGGCCGGCTTTGTCTTCTAGCGTAGGGGGTTGGCTGCTTCAAAGGTGAGTTTGGCCCAATCGAGGTGCTGTGGGCCCAGGGTAGCCAGGTATGCACACAGGCATGGCAGCAGCCACCTTGGATGTAGCTGTGGCTGTGGTAGTAGATGAAGAAAACCTGAATTCGATGTTGCACTCATTCACACCCGAGTGTCTAAAACAATGAAGACTGTCTAGGGCAACGACTGTGTGTCTGTACTTCAATCGGGTTGCTCTAAAGTCGGTTTAAGTGCAGTTTCTAATTCTAAAGAGTGCAATTTACCTCTCACAAGAAAATTAGTTAAGTCTAATTGCATTTCTTTGGAACGGACTCAAAAGAGGCAAGAAGAAAGGTGATGAAAATGTTATCATAGTCCTATTCTGGTTTACTGGCATAAATGGTGCAATGAAATGAGCCTATTCGTCAACTTGTTAACCAGAAGCATTTGATTTTTGTCATGTGAACCTTTTTATTGTCTTTTTCGATGGCCACATGCCTGGTAAAGGGGGTGGGTGGGTTTAAATCTCTTAAGTACATGATACAGCACAATAAGTTAAGGTTTTGATGCCAGAACCTCTGCAGCAGCTGTATACAGACGTCCTTGTCAGAAAATTTACAATATTTGGAAGAAGACTTTGGCTACTGAAACAAGTTGCGATTTAAATATTTACATGAATGCCAGTAGATCAGATTTGAATCCTACCTTGCTGATCACCACCAGTTTGCACAAATTGATTCCTCCAGATCACCAACTGCACCCGTTCCGAACGCATCCATTTTCTTCCCAGAATCTTCAACCTTTACATGGAACCGCTTGGAAACCTCCTCGCTCCACACAACTGCATCCACCAATACGCAGATGACGCCCAGCTCTACCTCAAGATATCCTCCATTGAAGACCTCCACAAGCCCAAGGTCTGGCTCGCATTGATCTAGTGGTGCACGGTCTGTGGTTACCTGATGCTCATCCCCTCCAAGAATGAATTCCTACTGCTGACAACACCAAACATCCTGACTTTGCACCCTGCTATGAACCTCAATGGCTTCACACCACAGCTTGCCACCTTTGCCAAGTCCGTCGGGTTGCACACAAGCAAGGAAGACCCCAAACATCTTGGTACCAACTTTCTCTCCTGCAGAGAATCAAGCCATTCATCCCAGAAAACAACTTCATTTCTGCTGTCCATGCCCTGTTCCTCTCCCTAGATGGTGGCAATGCCTCTTTTAGAAAGTCCTTCCTCTGACTATTCTGGCACCCCCTGAGATGTATGCTGCAGTGCGACTCATCAAAGACGCTGCAAATTCCACGATAGCCATGAAACTACACTGGTTCCCGATGTAAGACCTTATCTTCAAATCCTACTGTATCATCTACAAGGCCGTAATCCTTAAGTCCCCAAACTACCTCGCAGAGAAATTCCGAAACCCCAGAGGCCTACAAGCCACCAGTAGTAAGGACATGTCCAGACTCTGCCGATGCAGGAATACAGAGATATAAAGAGTCAAGATCACTCAGGGACCCTGCATAGTCATCCCAGTGAGTGGCAAAGATATAAGCAGAATTAAAATCGCTCCAAAACCCTACATGCTCATCCCAGTAAATTGCCAAGACATAAGAAGAGTGAAGGTCACTCATTGGCCCTGCAGACACCTTCCAGTAGTTGGCAAGAGAACCACATTTTTTTGGGAGTCCTACAGAAGCTCATCATGGTTGTCCTAATAAAGACCAAGAGTACAGAACAAGCAAGAGTCACACTGAGACTTTACATTTCTCAGTGTGAAGAGAAAGAGTCTAGAGTGCAGAAGGAAAAAGTGTACAAGGGCCTGGGAAGATCCCCTGAAGGAACTAAAAGGGCTATTACGAGGAATAGCCAGAGACTAGTTGAAGATTGTTGGGGAGAATTTTCATTTCTGTTCTAATTCCCTTCTACCTTAGAGACCCCCAGCTCTTTTTTGCTGGACTTGGAACTTTTTTTCATTTTAACCCTGGAGTGAGTGACCTTTTTCTCACTTGTGTTTTTACCTGATTTGGATTGTGTTTTCTCACTGTTTTGAGTTTGACAAACTCCATAAGCATCTGCTTTTTGCATGGTGACACGCAGCACCGTTTGGGTTTCTCTTACGGTTTATGTACCTTTTTTTTCTTGGGTGAACTACAGTTCCCAAGAATAGTTAAGTGAAATTGACTTTACTTACCGTTTCTCTTTGTAGGTACAGCACACGCCATCTTATGTGGAGTGCTGGGCGGGGTTGCTTAGTAGCGCCTTATCCTACTTTCTCAAGTAAAAATGTTGTTACCCTCACTACTTTTAATGGCTGATGACAGTGGTTTAATGTGTCCTACCTTTGTGCATTTCTTCCCCATTTTGTCAAAATGGCCCCTTCTTTTTCGCCATTTTCAGTTTGAGAGGTCTTTCTTGGGGTTTGCTCTGTGCGCTGAGACGGGTTTGAGCACTTTGTTTGTTCTGCCTTTGCCAGGCTCCTGATCTGAAGCCCACCCCTGATCCCAGTGTGTTTGGAAGAACAGGATGTGAGGGAGTGTCCTGAAACTACCCTGTTTTCCTCTGGGAACGCCTGAAGGAAACTAGTCCCGATTGGTTGGCTGTCCTTAAAGGACAGCCACCCTGCAGTGTGACTGACAGCCTAGCAGTGCATGAATGGGAAAAACCTGCTTAAAATACGAGGATTTTTGGACTACAGGCAGTTGACCACTGGAAGAAACATCTGACAAACTGAGAAGAGAAGCCCGCTGCAACCTCCTGGACCTTGAATTTCCCAGTGAACCCCTGCTGCTGTGCTGACCTCCTTTTTCACCTCGACAGAGAAGCTCCGGACGGAACAACTTCTCCTCTTGGGTTAGTCGGACCAACAAACCCTGAGACACTCTTCTTGTACACCATCCCCCACTTGCTGTGCCTCTCCGTTGCTGCTGAAGCCCGATGCCAGGGGTCGAGTGTCCATAGTCGATTGCAATGTCTGACGCAGAACTAATCTGGCTAAACGCTCCAGGAGCCTTCTAAGGGCCCTCCAGAAGCAAGACCTCCAGATCCAGAGTCCCCTAACCAGAGTGCAGGACCGAGGGAGCACGTAAAGTCTAACCAGTGTCCATTGTTCCGCATCAGTGCTGTTTATGAAGCACTGAAACCGTGACATGCTGCGGACCCAAAGAAAACCAGTAGGTGTCAACGACTATCCTGAGTACCACTGCAGGAGCCCTTCAGACGTTCTCCTGTTTGTCCCCATGACTGAGGCTCAGGAACCAGGGCCGCCTTGGCTGTTGCAAGACGAAATCCAGTTGGACCCCTTTCTTCTAACCAAAGGTACTTTTTCAGGCTGGAGTATACTTACCTTCCTGCCTAAAGACGTGTGGTCTCTCGGGAGACTCACCTGCTGAACCTCTTCGAGTTGATTTTAACTCCCTTTACACAGGCTTAACAGCTTTTTGTTCCTACAAGTGATTTTTCTGAACTCTAACTTTGTGCAAGACTTTTATCCAAGAATTGCATCAGAACTATAGACTGTCCGAATGATTTGATTTTGGCTGTCCTGGCTCCCTAAAGGCACTCTTTTAAATCCATTGACTTTGATGTTGCTTGTCCCTCATAGGTTGCAAAGATGGGGGGGGGGGAGAGGTGGAGGTGGAAGGGGGAGTTGACTGGTAAGGGGTGGCAGAGACACTAGGGTAGGGCAGAAGAGGCGGGGTGGAAGCAGACAGGACCGAACAAGACGACACATAGTCAAATTGGTGAACTAGCTGGTGGGCACAAGGTACAAGAAGGGCAGTCGGGTAGAGGTGAAAAGAAGCCAGTAACAGTATGAACGAAGGAACCTGAAAGAAAGACACAGCAAGTTAACAACCAGGCAGAACAGGGGCTAGAGCAGAACGATCAATCGATGGAACCTAAGGAGAGAACAAAACGGAGAAGTAGGCAGTACAAGTATACAGCAAAAATTAGGGATCCTGAAAGAGGGACAAAGCGAACAACAATCAGAGCGAGGACTAGATAAATGAACAATGATCAAAGGGAATCTGTGGTGAAGAGTGAAAACAAATGGAGGTAGGCAGTAACAGTAGATGAAGAAACCAAATACAGAAACTGTGAAGTGAGCAACAAGGGGCCCAAAGAGGAAATACAGAGCAACAGAGTGTAGCAACAGGGTTTGGGAGAAAATTGGGGGTGGGGGAGGCTGCAGGGGAGCAAGGGGTATGTGGGCACTGGTGAGCCGAACATGGAAGGTACGAGGCACATGCAATCAATGATTGTGGGGGAACCGCATGGGTGAAGGATGCAGAGGCGCAGGCGTAGCTGAGGTTGGAAGAGGCGCAGAGCACAAGCAATCCAGGCTTGCGAGGCGCCACACATGCCAAGGACGCGCAGCACGAACGGGCAAGGATGCAAACAGTGCGCACGCAATCGGGTTTGTGAGGGACCACACTGGCTGAGGGTACGCAGGCGTGTGTAGCCATGGGAGGAAGGAGCGTGGAAGCGCACGCAATAGAGGATTGCGAGGGAGCCACGGGTTGGGGACGTGCAGCGCATCAGGCAAGGATGCAAGCGTTACAGAGGGCACACAATCCGGGAATGCCGGGGAACCACGTGGGGAAAGGATGCAAGAGGGGGCGTGGGGGGGAGAGAGAGGTGAACTCAAGGAGGGGTGGGAGGGGTCCGCGCAGGTAGGAATCAACAGGGACGGGACGCACCCAGCCAAGGGTTCCTGGCAGAGGGGCAGATCACAGGGGTAGGGGGACGCAGTCGGGGGAGAGGCACAATCGGAATAGCTAAGACGAGCAGTGCAAGCTATCTCCCCACAGCTTCTTACCTGGCGGGCGGGGACCGGAGGGTGTCATCCGCACTCACTGTCTGCACCGCAGACCCCTTCGTCGCAAAAAACACCTCCATCGTTCAACACTGCGTCCTTGTCCTGTGAGGGCTTTGCCGCAGGCAGTCTGAACCTCACATTTTATAGGCCCGGAAGCGTGGACGTAGCAAACCTGCGAAGTGTCAGGCAGTCTCTCCTGCTTACCTGCGTCCAACACTGCAGCCTTGTCCTGCGAGGGCTTATAGAATAATTATGATAATGTCCATTGTCATGTCCAGACTCGACTAACTCCCTCTACCTGGGCGCGCCGACCTGCCAACTAAAACTCCAGATTTCAAAACGCGTCCCTCCTCCTAGTGGTCTCTATCTCCAATTCGGCAAGGGTCGTAGAGTCCACCTACTCAACCCTGGCACCAAATTTGTGGAACTCGCTGCCTCCCAGCATTTTAGACAGCCAAGACTACATGGCCTTCCGGAAGGCACTCAAAACCTGGCTGATTTATTTATCCCCCCACACCACACCACCCTTCTTTGCATCCCCCCTCCGCCCCAAAAAATGTTAGGGACGACTCTGACCACTCGACCCACCACCATGTCCAGGAATTGGCTTGGTAATCCCTTAACTACCAGCAGGTAAGAACTGAGACACGAACTAGCTCCAACGATAAGTTAAATGGAACGCCAAATGCTGGATGGCTCCCTACATGCTCGGCATAACGCCTTGTCACTCTCATGCACCACTGCGGTCGACTGTGCGACACATATCCAGCCTAGATGTCAATAGCCAGGACTCCAAACCATAGACATAGTAGTACTTGTGCTCAATGCTATGACTGGGCGTGCTGTGTCCTTTGTCCTCCACCAGGCATACACTGCATTCTCAGCCCAGGAGATTTCTACCACCAACGGTCTGGAACCATTGCCTTAGACTTGAAACCTGAAACCCAGTAGCACTTATGTGCCTACGCCATGACTGAATTGGATCATTGCCCTCCTCCAGTAGGTAAACTACGCTTTGAGGCCAAGATATATCCATCTCTAGTCATCTGGATCGATTGTGCTAGACTAGTAACCCAAGCACAAATGCTAATTATGTACCAACGCTATGACTGAGCTTGATCATTACCTCCTCCAGATATGCACTACCTTATCCGTCCTGGAGATGTCTTTTCTTGCTAACCTTACTTATCTGGAAATCTTTTGAGCAGAACTACTTACCGGGGGCCTACTAGCACTTGTATCTTTGCTAAGCCTACCTATCTGGGAATGTATTGTGCAGAACTGCATACCAAGGGCCTTCTAGCACCTATATTAAACCGATGATTTCTGCCAGACCTGGCTGTCACCGTTCAACAGACATGAATGTTCTTGCATCATGTGATGCTTAATCTTATGTCACACAAGGCTCTTTGCTGCAGTGTCATTTCACAAATTCAAACTATAAACTAGGACGAGAATACCGGACTACCTTCTGTAAAAAGAAATTCCCGGGGCTTGGCCAATTTGGATCTACACTAGTTCCATCTTCAAGAGAATGCACTCTAGAAATAGGGCAATGTAACTGGCGAGGCAATCGCCTGCAAGGGACATCGATGTGTTGTACGTAACTGTTAGTCGGACACAGCACAAACAACAAGGCCTGGCCAGATGCTGGACATTTTGGTTCACTGAGTACCAGTAACCTCTCCAGGAAATACTTGTGCATCCGCACACTGAGAAGGTACCACTGAACAGCATGTGCAGACTCAGCAAGACACAGGGATAACCATAGTCGCGAATGCTGGACCGGGCTCGCGAGCACCAACCATCTTTCCTAGGATGTAGCGGTAGGACCGATGGAACTGAACTGGATGCAGCAGTACTCCAATAAGCAACTGAAGACCCAACCAGACACAGATGACCCTAGGCACTGGAATGTTATCAGGAACAGTGTCTCTGTCAAATCTACACACACTCAAACACACCACTATGCGAACTCTCTCCTCTGCAACACCAAACAATAGAATACAGCTATACTCCTCCATTAAATTCGGCAGAGCTGCACACATCCTATTCACAAACTCTACCGCTGCCAGAATGATGCTACCCAAATCCAATTGGCCTTGCTGCACACATTCTACTGATTACACACATCTACCGCACCACGCCTAGCATTAAATGCATATACGCACCACTTAATCGACCCTGGCTGCACACATACAGAGTGCATCCAAGCACTAATTACTACACTAAAATTCTCCACTGACCTGGACTACAGTCCGTGAGCGTGTTCAACCCACAGCACTTTGCAATCTTGCCAATAGTAAAAGGCCCTAAACAAGTGCTCAATAACAACTAAATGCCCGATTATGATAAGCTTTTGAAATACCAAATCTGTCAATGAGCAATTGTGACAATTTTGGTATTTCATAACGATGCTAGACATTGCCTAAAATGGTTTTATTTGACAAGCTCTGCTTTCAGTTTGGTAACGGTTTTGTAATGGCTTGGAACTTCTCTAGAGGTTCCGACACATTTAGGAGATCATTAGGTGCCTCCATCAGATGACAGGAGGTGGCTAAAGTTTAGCATATCAGATGACATGAAGTCTCAGTGCTTTGACTGCACCGGCGCATTGGCTTCTTACCACTGGCACATCCAGGCATGCAAATGTTTTCAGACGGTCTGATTCAAATCTACAAGTTGACATGGAAGCCCTGACCTGAATATTAGTAGTTTGCGAGGCTTTAAGTTACATAACCGCTTCAGCTAAAAGGTTAGGAAACTGGTCTGCATTCACCAGAGCCCTCTGAGACCCTTACAAATCTCTTACAGCAGAGAGCACCCTATTCACTTTGACAAGATTCCCCAAGAATGAACTTAAACTCAATACATCAGCAGGTTTCAAAATATTAGAAAGGCACTGATTGCATCATGTCGAATTAACTTGAATTGTCTGAAATTGCTTTCTGTCTTTTCGTCAGCATTTTATTGAAGCCCCAACTCGCCTGATCAGTGTGCAACCTGAAACTATCCAGTGCTCTGTATCTTAATTGGACCGTACATTTTAATTACTTTTTGACCTGGGCACAATTATATATCGCCTCAGACTGAATTATGCTGCCTAGTCGGGAGTGGCAGGTGTTGATCTTTCTACCTGGGGAGAAGACCACTGAAGAAATTAGGTAATCGCCTGAAAATGTATCATTTTTATTTGGAAAATGCATGGTATTTTTAACATTCAAAGATGGCTGCTTGTTTCCAGAGAGCTTTCTTTAGAGACAGTCATCCAAGATAGTCGCGGCCATGGAAGAGCTTCGCGAGATGGGCAGGAATGGGTGGGATTAGCATGGCTAGGGGCAGGTTAGTGGGAGGGATCAATAACCAAACACCAAAATGTACTGGCCCTCGTCTGTGCCCTTTGTCACAAGCCCTTCTCTGTATGTACACCTGCATCAGTATTTGAATGCAATAGTTTGGGCTATTCCAGGTGTCGTAAGCTACACCTTATAGCCCAAACTAGTAATGGGAGCAGAAATTCAAGAGTCCACTTTAAATCTTTTAATAATAGTTTCAAGTTGTTCTTTAAGAAATGACTCCAGTGTTTAGTCCTTAGCCCCACTTGTACAGCGGAGCAGAGGATTCCCTGCCAGCACAGAGAACATGCAGGGACAACTATAATGCACTCATTGCAAGATTTCTAAACATATCTTTAGAGAACAGGGATGCTACCTTCCCATGTAAATGTATTCGCAGTCATTTTCTGAAAAGAAAACGAGCATTTTTGGAAGCAATATACTTTGCATCTGCTGATCCAGTTCTGTCCCACTTATGGGACGGATAGTTGTAAAAGTGAGCGGATGATTTCAACCAAACATTTCCAAAGGTAATGTTCTTTTCACATTACCTCATCCAGATAATTTCTTCATGCTGAGATATATTTAGCTCCCGTTTGTAGTCTATAAGAGCATGGTTAGCTTGATGCAAACTACTCCCCGCGCTACTTTAGAAGAGTCTTTCGATTTACAGAGCTACTTATGTGACATTATTCTATTTATTGAGCGCAGACCTAATTTAGGGAAGCAGCAGAGCACTTTGCAAGTCATACGGTGAAGGCCACAGTGAGGAAAGCAGAGCTACAAGCGAGCGGAGTATGGGCAGGGCAGGCAAATGTGGAAGCAACCAGCGGAGGAAACTGGGAGGAGCACATCACCCAGTCTCAGTTTGGGTGGGGAGTTGAGGGTGTGCGAACTTTGCCGTTTGCCAGGAACCATTCCTTGAAGAGGAGGGTCTTGAGCTCCTTCCTGAAATGTAGAAGCGAGGGGGCAACTCTAGTGTGGACTGGAAGTAGATGCCAGAGATTTCAGTGTGGATGGAGAAGGCACGTCTTCTGTTTTTGCTTTTCCTTCTGCATCGGTAGAATTCAAATCTGCACATGTCCCCAGATCTGGTGTTTCATAGGCTTCCAGAAATGCTTAGTTTCTCAGTGAGCTAGGTTGGGTACTTGAGTGACAGCATTATAGATGATGCAGCATGATTTGAAGAGTATGCCTACCTGTTAGTGGGAGCCATAGCAGTCCATTGAGGGTTGGGGGTGATGTGGGCGAATTTGGAGAGTCTAGAATCATGCTGCAGCTTGCAGGACACATCTTTGAGGTGCCAGGGTAGCCTGGCCTTCCAACAGGCCACCATCCAAGGGGAGAGCACCAAGGCTTGGACAGCAGTTCTAAAGTCGTTTTCTTGGATGACTGGGTTGATTTCCCTTGGGAGAGAAAGTTGGTACCAAGCAGTTTGTGTCTTCCTTGATGGGTGCCGTTTAAAGGAGAGTTGTCGGTCTATGTCGAACCCAATGGAATTTGCACAAGTGGCCATCAATGTGAAGCTCCAGAGGTTCATAACCGCGAGCCAGCCCTGGATGTTTGGGTGTTCGGTGTTGGTCAATAGTAGGGATTCAGTCTTGAACAGTTTGAGATCCAGGTAAGCACTGCACACACATGCCGAATAAATTGGAAGCAGACCCTGAGCCTGTGGATATCTTTGGTAGAGGATATCTTGAGGTAGAGATCCGTGTCCTCTGCATCTTGGTGGTTCTTGGTGTTGTTTAGAGCGGTTCCATGTAAATATTGTAGCTCGCAGGGGATATAATGGATCATTGTGGAACTCCACAGGTGATTGGGTAGTGTTGGTGATGTTGAGGAATCTGTTTGTAAAAGCTGGTGGCAGTTAGAAAGGAAGGATTTGAGCCAGCTGTGGATGATTTTACTGATATCCCCCGCCTCCCCATGCAGTGCTAAAAATATTGAATGTTTGCATACTGTCGAATGCTGCAGAGAAGACCATGTGAACTAGGAGCCAAGAATGGCCATCAAGGATTTTAAGGGCATAGACTATGACATTGATAGTAGCTGTTTTTTGTGCTGCACCTGAAGCCTGATGGATGGGGCTAAAGTAGGTTGGGAAGGAAGGAAGGAAGTTTTGTCTGAGGTTGATCGGCATATGTGAGGCAGGCAGAGGTTGGCATGGTCTTCTGTAATAGCCGCGACTGAAAGGTTTGAATGATCTGAAGGCTTGTTTGCTGAGTTTTAGATGGGTGTGCTTGACTGGGGTGGTGTGATTTATGTCTGTCTTTGTGCTTATAACGTGCCGTAAGCCTTCAGGCATCGGGGAGCGCAGCGAGGTACCATATACAGTTGAAATCTCAAAATGGTTAACAGTGTCTACTCTACTCTGGGGTGAGCAATGAGGTATTTCAAGACTATTGGAATAAGAACATTTTCAAAGCCTTCCATGCTAAGGTAGTTTTCTTCTCGTCTTAGGTTTGCTGGTAACCCGTTCCAATGTTTAGCCGCCTTAACTGGGAAAGATCTACACCTTCCCGTTGCCCGTTTAGCCTCTGGTATGTTTAGGAGGCCTGTGTCTGCTGATCTTAGGCATCTTTGGGCACATACCAGGAGAATTGTTTCTTGAAGTTGGCCGGTGCCTCCCCAAAAAGACATCTGTGGACTATCGTCATTGACTTAAACCTAACTCTATCCTCTATTCTGAGCCAATGTAGTTCCTTTCTTCCTTCTGATATATGCTCCCTTTTGTTTTTTCTTTTTAATGATGCAAACCACATCATTTTGCATTACTTGGCATTTTGTCAGCTCTCTTAAAGGCTCCCACTAACAATGCATTTCTGTAATCTAAGTGAGACCGCAAGATTGCTCTTTCTATAGAAGCAGAGTTATAAAGGGTCTAATTGCTCTCAAAAGGCGCAGGTAGTACAAGTTATTTTTGTACAGATAGTTAACCTGAGCCTAGTGAGGCTTCTACCATCATACCCAGGGTTTCTACCTTAGTTACTACTGGGATGGTGGCTTCTTTGATATGGAAGGTCTTATATTGGGAATCCAACTTAGACATGGCATGGTTTGAGCCAAAAACCATTAACTCGGTTTTTGTGTTATTTAAACACCATCCAGTGCCTCTGCATCCAAGTATCAATGATGTTATAGATTTCCTCAATTTCAGCTGCATAGTCTCCATTTAGTTCGAAGATCAGCTGCGTGTCATCGGCGTAGTTGGTGAAAAACATGCCGATGTGTTCTAGCAGAGAACAGACTTCTTATGTAGAGGTTAAAAAGAAGTGGAGACAAGCTGGCTCCCTGGGGAACTCCAAACAGTATTGGGGTTGCTTCTGAGAAATTTTCACCCCAGTGTATTCTCGCCTTCCTATCCTTCAAGAAGGACGCAAGCCAAGCCTGTGCTTTTGACGAACACCCAACGAGTGAGTTCTTCCTCTGAAACTGCTGAAAAACTGAAACTCTTCCTCTCAATAGCAGTGTGATGAATCCAGGAATTAGTCCCTTCTCCCGAAGGGGGAGCCACTCCCCTTAAGAGACCGGGGAGGGGAGCCTGCTATGTAAGGCACACTCCCTGTGGGGTCAGGGTAAGCAGGATCCCACTGGGGTGACCCCATCCCCCACATATTTGGGTACAAGGGATTCCCAGTTGACCACCATATAACTAATATATATATATATCTGATGCTTGTGAATCCGCTTAGAATCTCATGCTGTGCATATAGTTGGACATCTAATGGTAATCGCAGACTATTGCATCTTGTCTTTTGAGAATCGAAAGGGGACGTCGACCTGGGCGTGCTTGTAACACTATCTGTAACATGTAGTGTACCCAAAATCCCTCATGCGTTGAGGTCCCTCAGATATTTTTTTCCGCCCAGCTAGCTGGTCCCCTTATGCAGAGCTCAAATTGCTAAGTTTATATTTCATTGTCCATGACCGTCGGACATTTAATATTCATCAATCCTTCACCGACGACTACTCCTGAACCGAAGACTGCAGATTTCGGCGGCTGGTGCTCTGGTTGACGCTGTCGACCACGTGGCCTCTGCCCTCCAGCCAGGCCTACACAGTAGGGAGAGTGGGGACAGGGTTTCTTTTGTAGAATGCATTTCCTTCTCCCCTCCCTTTTCCCTTCTGGTTTCGCTGTTGCTATTAACCTGAGCTATGGACAGGACTTCCTTAAATTTTTCCCTTCTTGCAAAAGCAAATATCCATGGAAAGACACACACCGGAGGTGTAATAAGTGTCTACCTTGATCACAACGAACAGTACTGCAAGTTGTGGCAACTTTACCATCTGAAGACTATAAAAGAACGGCGTACAAAGTGGTGGGCGGTCTTCACCATGCAACATGCTGAGGATAGCTCCCGCGTAGGCGCTTCGAGTGACGAGGATATAAGCGACAGCCATGGCGCCGAGGCCTTGACTTCTCTGCGGAACAGCCAAGTTCCGAGATGTCTGACCCCTGCTCCAACAGGCAGGCCACTACACCCTGGGGATGGACGGACGCGCACACCCCCTCCCTCCCCCCAAACGGACTCATCAGGAAGGCCACAGATGCCAATGGGAACACCAATAAATTTTATTATGGAACCCACTGAACACCCCCCCCCCCCCCAACCATACACCACACACATCACGTTAGGGATAGTGTTACAAGCACGTCCATGTTGACGTCCCCCTCCGATTTTTTGAAAGACAAGATGCAATACTCTGCGATTTACACTCGATGTCGCACTATATACAAAGTATGTGAATCTAAGCAGTTAAAATCATCATAAATGCTATTACAGTAAGTAATGCATGTCATATATAATTATTTAAAGCAGCTAAAACAATTTAAGACAATGTTATGATACCCACAGTAAAATATTAACATTAATCTGAACAAGAGATAGTATATGAGGGAGATATTAACATTTCTTAGAAAAATATCCATATAGCGGAATCAAATTCTCATCGAACAATGAACTGATCCTCTTTAAGAATTTGACAACTGCCAATGTTGGAGCTTTTTCGTGACTTGAGGACAAACTGTACCAGAAAATATCTTTATTAAGCCAATAATCAACATGTACAAATCGTGAAAATATGGTACTACACCAGTGCCCCAATTGCTTGTTGGATATATGTGAGCGAACTACAACACAAGTGTAGAGTGGCCTTTAAATGTGACTATTTTGCATGCTGACCCCTCCTTGTTGATGGTAACGCAGAATCACTGGTGTTATGTTCCTTTTCGAGTGAGGGAGAGAGATGTAAAAGGGCAGCAACCCTTGCCTGGAGTGGACGAGCCATGTAGAGCGAAACTGCTGCTGGGACAAGGCCAGCCTGAGCAACGCTGTGAACTGCCAAAGTCTAGGCTGTTGTGCGGAACCAGCGCATCCTGAGGGTGGGACCATGTTCCGTACATGGACAGACAGGCCGCGGAATGACAACTGGCCCAGCAGGCCCGAGACCTCCAAGCATCGAGGTCTATGGCAGAGAGACTGAACCGCTATTGACGCAGTCGACCAGTGTGCATGAACCCCCGGCGCGTGGACAAAGTAAGGATCCGAGGCCTC
This sequence comes from Ambystoma mexicanum, assembly GCF_040938575.1. Lineage (NCBI taxonomy): Eukaryota > Metazoa > Chordata > Amphibia > Caudata > Ambystomatidae > Ambystoma > Ambystoma mexicanum. The sequence continues at coordinate 152,125,048 of NC_090923.1, read as the reverse complement.
AAACACAGTTCCACCGCGTCAGAAACGACTGCCTCCTGCATCGCATATCGCTGCAGACAAGCAGGTACACTGTGCACCCCGAATAGAGGGAGATTTTAATTTGATAGGTTATTTATAACCTGCTTAATACCCAGAGGTTTCTAAGCGCGGACCTGGGGATCGAACCTGTGGTGATCTGTCTTGCTTCCAAGGCGAGCACGTTGCCCCTGAGCTATCCTCCCGAGACATGATATGATGTGCATAATTTGTATTACCCTCATACACAAGTGTTTCAGAGCACGACAAGGCAAAGGAGGAACAAAAACTATCTTGCTATGCCCAGTGACATGGAGAACACGCAAGCGCAGGGGAGACGGAAGGGAGAAAGTGCAAGGGAGAGGTGGAAAGTGCTGAGCAAGGAATAAAGCTGGTAGTGCAGCCAGGAAGGTGGCAAGTGCAGACAAGGGGTGTCTGATAAGTGCAGGTAAGGGGGACTGTAGGTTTACAGATACACACCCAAGTGCAAGGGTTGCTAGCAGGCAATGCTGTGTGGGGCTGGTTGGGCAGGGACCTGGGCCTGAAATCGGAGGGTAGCCAGGTGCACAGAGCCAAAGCAGACAGATCGGCAGGGGAGAGGAAGGGCAAATGCAGAAGCAAAGAGGAAGATCTTGAGGTGCTTCCGGAACCGGAGATGATTCTCCAAGTTTCCTAGAGAGAACCAGAGCTCTAGAGACTGTAAGCTTCTGGGGGGAAGGAGAGGAAAGGAAGAATACCTCTGAGGAGGTGCAGTTGGTAGTTTGACTCCTTAGAGACCTGAGATATGAAGAGAAAAGGAGAATGTGACCCTGAGGTTCTTGGCCAACAGGTGGGGGTAGGAAGAGGGCCAAGGGAGACTGGCCAGAGAGTGACGGGGAAGGAGGGTGCAGATGTGCAGATGAGGAGAATCTCCATCTTACTGGCATTAAGGCAGAGATCATTGGCGGCACTCCACTCCTGAATGGCAGACGGAGAAGAGGTGGCGTAGGGAAGCCTGAAAACGATTGTCTGCATAGCACTGAAAGTTGGAACAGAGAGCCGCAATGCAGTGGGCAAGGGGTGCCAGGTATTGGTTGAACAGCCAGGGAGAGCGGTTAGACCCTGGGGGAATACCACAAGTAGAGAATGAGAGCAGTGGAATGACCCAAGTTGGACCTGGGAAGGTCGATCAGAGAGGAAAGAGGAAACCAGGGCCCGATCAGTGATGGGGAGGAGGGCCGCTGAGTTTCAAGGTACTCCACGAAGGGCTGGGCTTGAAGCCAATAACCCACTAGGATTCACCAAAGATGAAGGGAAGTGTTCAGAGGGTGAGCTTGGAACCCATACCCTGTGAGAGGTTATCAGAAACCAAAGAGCAAGCGAGACACTCAAGGGATTGAAACTGAAAACCAGGCCCTTGAGACTTGAGAAAACCAGAAGGACCCGAAAGCATTGCTTGCAAGAATCAGACGCTGAGGAGGGACGAGCAAGAAATGACCGCTGTAATGATGAATATATGTCTAAACCCTCCCGCCCCCCGCCCCCTTCCCCTTTTTTGTTTTTGGTTAAAAAGAAAGGAACCTGCTTATTTGAATTTCACGAGCGGGCCAAGGCCTGAAAACGCGTGAAATTGAATTGGAAAGACATTTGAGGCGGGGGGAGGGGGGTCAAGCACAAACCAAACCCTTCTCTAGGCTACGTTTTGTTTCCCTTTTGTTAGTGCTAGAGATAGCCAGCACTCTTTAGATCTTCTTTTTTTTTTCTTTAGGTGTGATTAATCCGGTGGAGTCCTCACTGATCGCTCAGTGATGACCTCCTCTCATGTGGCCAGGAGACGGCAGCCGCTACCTGATCCTGACTCTGGTGTCGGCAATATGAGCGAGGATCACATGGGAGGAGACGGTCATGACTCCATTGGGTGAGACATGGTATCCGACATTTTTCCTTGAGAATAACCTCCCCATGTCTGAAACCCTCATGGCTTATTGCCATGTTTCCTCCCCTTTTCCTATAAGGAACAGGGAAACCCCTTCAGTTAAATCTGTGAGCCAACCTTGCCAGTCTGATGGAATCACCTTTTTCAATTCCACTTATCATTCCATCATAGCTCAGGGGCAACATGCTCGCCTTGGAAGCTAGACGACACGGAGCACCACAGGTTCGATCCCCGGGGCCGTGCTTAGAAACCTCTGGGTATTAAGCACGTTATAAATCATGATCATATCAGAAATGACTGAACCATCCAACCCTTATCGGGGTTCGAAAGCGGGAGCTAAAAGCAGCTGCTGGGTATCCAGTGTCCAGGAGCTACCTCTGCCGAACCAGGAGCTAGCACATAGTGTTCCGCAAATTTAACTTGCACATTAGATGTAAACAAATCACTTTGTCCAACATTTATGACCCCTTGTGTTTTAAATGTCATCTAGATGTGTCCTAATGTTTGTTTATAGATTGAGTTAACATTCACATAGGTGTTTGTTTGGCATCAGATGGCCTGGGGAGCCAAAGGTAGCTGCTGTTAGCTGGTGCTGTCAAGATAACCAGGCTCTTCTGGGCCACGAGCAGGAGCCAAATAGCTCCCAGATACACTCAATTTCGAACACTGCTTTTAGAAAATGCCATTCATGAAATACTGAGATGAAGAAGAGGAAGGATCCAGCAACCTGGAGCAAGAAAGACTATAAAGCTAGTGACCGCTCAAGTATTTCCCGGAACACACCTGTACCTGGGGAAATTCTAAGCGTCCTGAACAAGGAATGGAAGGTTTTGGGGAGAATTTTCAGTTTCTGTGCTAATTTAAGAGACCCCCAGCCCTTTGCTGGGAACTTCTTTATTTTAAACTCCTGAGTTGAGTGTGTCTTTTTGCCATTTACTCATGCCTTTTCCTTCCATCTAAGAATTTGTGTTCCTTATTTTCTTATGGAGTCTGGTAAACTCGATCGCCATCTGCTTTTTATATAGTGACGCACAGCACCCCTTGTGCACTGAGGATTCCCTTGGACTCCTCTAAATGTTTAAATACATTTTCTAGTGTGTACTACAGTTCCCAAGAATAGTAGGACAACTTTGGTCTTACTTACCGTTTTCCTTTGTGGGTCCAGCAAGCACCACCTTATGTGGATTGCTGGGGGAGGGGGGGAGGGGTGGAGGGGGGTTACATACTTATCCCACTTCTCATGTAACCTTTTGTTACACTCACTAGAATGGCTGGTGGCAGCCCTTTCTTTTTTACTACCTTTTGCGCCATGTATCTGCAGACTGTTTTCTCAGCTGCAGCCCAGCACCCATGGTAACCATTTTACCAAAATGCCCCTGTCTTCTCTTTTCACCATTTCACGTTTGTTAGTTCCTTCTGGGCTTTTACTCTGTTTAGATCAGTTTTGAGTGCATTGTGTTTTGCCTTTGGCGGGCTTCAGCCCTGAAGCCTGTTCAGGCTCTGTGTCTGGGAAGGCAGGAAGTGAGGGAGGAGCCTGAAACCTCAATGGTCATTGTTTGTAGGCATACCTGGCCGAAACCAGTTCCAACTGGGCGGGTGGATGTCCTAGAGGACAACCTCGCCCTGTGTGATTGACAGCCTAGGGATGTGAACGAATGGGATTTCGCATGCAAGCCGATGCTTTTGAGACTAAAGGCAGAGTCTGTTAGGTAAGAATTGATGCACTCCAACTGGTGTGGGACTACACAAGACATGTCTTGGTATTAAGTGACCCACTGTTGGGGAACATTTGTATTTCTGTGCTAATTCCCTTAAAACTTTGAGAACCCCAGCTCTTTTGCTGGACTTAGAACTTATTAATTTTAACCCTGGAGTGAGTGAGACCTTTTTCCTTTGTTTTCACTGTTTGGAGTCTGACAAATTACATTGGCATCTGCTTTTTGTATGGTGACATACAGCACCCTCAGTGCAGTATCACACAGAAATCCTTTTAGATTTCTCATAAGGTTTAATTACTTTTTCTTGTGTGAACTACAGTTCCCAAAAATAGTAAAGTGAAATTGACTTGCCTTACTTTTTGTAGGTCCAGCACATACCATCTTATGTGGAGTGCTGGGGTGGGTGGGGGGCTAGCTCGTAGCACCTTATCCTACTCTCTCATGTGATATTGTTATGTTACTCTCACAGCTTTAAATTGACGGTGGCAGTGGTTTACTTTTCCTACCCTTGTGCTTTTCTACCGCAGGCTGAACCGATAGCTGCAGTACAGCAGCCTTGGGTGACCATTTTTGTCAAAATGGCCCAGTCTTCTTTTTGTCGCAGTTTTCTGTTTGTGAGGTTTTTCTTGGCTTTTTGTGTGTTGAGACATATTTGAGCCCTTTGTTTGTCTTGCCATTGGTGGCTTCACTCCTGAAGCCTGCCCCTGGCTCCGGTGTGGCTGGAAGGACAGGATGTGAGGGAGGTCCCAAAACTCCCTTGGTCTTTGTCTCTCGGAATGCCTGAATGCAACCAGTCCAGATTGGCTGGCTGTCCTTTCATGAATGGAAGAAACCTGCTTAAAAGGCGAGGGTTTTGGGAATACTGGCAGTCGACCACTGGGAGAAACACCTGACGAAGAAACCGTGAATGAAGCTTGCTGCAACCTCCTGGACCTTTGAATTGCCCAGTGAAGCCCTGCTGAACTCCTTTTTCAGCTCGACGGAGAAGCTTCCCTTGGGTTAGTGGGACCAACTAACCCAGAGACTAACTCCACTGGACCACCATCCCTGACTTGCTGTGCCTCTCTGTTGCTTCAGAAGCCCAATGCCAGGGGTAGAGTGTCCGTAGAAGTGCAACGTCTGCCGCGGAACAAATCCGGCTAGAAGCTCCAGGACTCCAAAGGACCCCCCAGAAGCAGGAACTCCATATCCAGAATCCCCTGACTAGAGCGCAGGACAGAGGGAGCAAAGTGGGTACAACCGGTTTCCAAAATCCGCAACGGTGCGGTTTGCTAAGCGCTGAAACCGCGAAGTGTTGCTGAACTGAAGAGACCGTAGCTGCGATGACCTCCCAAGTACCGCTGCAGGATCCCTCCAGACGTCCTCCCTCTTGTCCCCACGACTGAGGCTCATTTTGTCCCCACGACTGAGGCTCAGGAACAACGTTCTGCACCGCTGTAGCAAGACAGAATCCAACTGGACTGCTCTTCTTCAAACCAGAGGTACTGTTAGAATTGGGGTCTTTTAGCCGCGCTCTTCTCAGTTTGGAATTGCATTGGCGTAACTTTTTTTTTTTCTTTTTTGAGTTTATTTTAATCGCTCTTCTCACAGGCCTAATGACTTGTGACCCTCCAAGTGGTTCTTCTAAAGACTCTCTAACTTTGTGCAAGACTTTGATCTAAGAAGTGCATCAGATCCTCAGATCCATAAACTTGTGTCCCAAATGACATTGGCAGTCCTGGCTCCCTGAACATTTCTAGTCCGTTGACTTTGATACAGTTTGTCCCTCATAGATGGTAGCTTGCTGTATACTGTTACTGCTGGGAATCGGTAGGGGAAGCTGGAGCCTCCTGCTTTGGTTTTCTTGACTTTGGGCACGACTAGGTGATCTTGTGAGAGATACGGGGGAGCTGTTAGATGAGCTTTTGTGGGTAATGTATAGAGTTTAAAATCTGATGCGCTCCTGTATGGGAAGCCACTGTGCTTCTCTTCTTGCTTTAGAAATTAGATCTCTTTTTGGGATGTGAAGGGCCGCTCTAGGGGCATTGTTTTGTACCAATTGTAATCTTGTATATTTCTTGCTGAGGTGCCAGTGAAGAGGACATTACAATAGTCAATTTTGGAGCCAATGATTGCGACAATTATTAAAAATGGATGTTAGTTAAATAACTATTATAACTGAAACCTTGAGTGGAGGTGTTACTTGGTTACTTCTATTTAAAGATTTCATTTGTACAGCTCACATTTACCCCTCTTGAGATGGGCCTGGCTGCTCAGTCGCACTACCAACCTGGGTAACCCAGCTTTTGGTATAGGTCTGTACTACATAATACCAAGCAGACATGTTTTGTGACTGCACCAATTCTTACCCAACACCCTCCTTTTAATAAAGGCATGTACTACACAAGTTGGCAGTGTGACTGAGTAGCCAGGCTTATCTTATGAGGGGTAATGAGCTGTAGAGCTGTACAATGAAATGAGTGAATGCAGGTATCCAAGTAAACGCTTAGTTATAGTATAAATATTTATGGAAGATATTTAAAGCATTCTTTAAAAAGCAGCAACTAATAGTAACATGAACCCCAATTTAGGATTCAATTAACAAAAGAGAACAGTAAAGCAGGTGAATAATTCTTTCAGATGTTAGTTATACATTTTCCATCACACTGAATGACGATAACACAATCAACTTTAGAGTTATAAGGGAGGGAAAGGTTATAGTTGGATCAGAACATACTGGTATTCTATAAAAAAACAGTTGGATTCTCCCAGCGGGATCCAGGCAATATTTTATCCCAGCAATAATAGTGTTCAACAATTAAAACCTGTTGGGGAACAAGCACGGCTAAAGCCAGAAGGACGCCTTTAGGGAGCCAGGACAGCCAATTCAATGGGCCAGTTCAACGTTCTGAGGCTCTCCTCTTAGAAAAGGTTTTTAAATAGTCACTAGTTCAAATAGAAAATCACTGCAACTCAAGAGGAGTCACCTTGAAGAACCACAGGCTGAAAGGCCAGTGAGTTGAGGTAAACTCTAAAGCGGATAAAATGGCACTCCCCAAGGTGGGAAGCGCCACAAATAAAAAGGTTGATGTACCCCAAGCCCCACACTACCTGCAAACTGAGGAATGTGTTCTAGCTGGATGCCTTCTTGTTGCAGTGCAGCAGACCCTTGTTCCTTATCCTTGGTCATGGCGACAAAAGGGAGGACATCTGGCAGGTTCCTGCGGCAGCACTCAAGAGAGGGACTCTGCAGCAGTTGTTTTTCGATTCAGCGGCTCTTGTGGTTTTTGCCCATCAGCGCACAGAAGAACTAACAGCTCTGTTTAGCAGTTACTTGATCCCTTTGTCCTGGACTCTTGTGATGGAACTCTGGATGAAGATTTCATGCTTCTGTAGGGTCCTCTGGCTGCCCAAAAAATGTTGGCTAGAGTCGCACTTCTATGATGGTCAGGGGTCCCCGGGTATTGGGCTTCTACAGCAAGTCTGGTGTTGCGCCAAATGAAGCTTGTCTTAAGACTAGTCGGTCCCACCAGCCAAGGGAGGAAATAGTTCTGTATGGGTCTTCCCATTCGAAACAAAAACAGGGTCAGCACAGCTGCTGTCGTCTCTTCACGTCGTCTTCATCTGATGTTGTCCTCCAGTGGTTGACTCTGCCTCTAGTCCCAAAAACCTTGCCTTTTAAGCAAGTTCCCATTTGTTCACACCCAGCCGGCCAATCGGAACTGGTTTCGATCAGGCACACCTAAAGACAAAGGACAGGGAATTTTCGAGACCCTCCCTGACTTACTTTCTGCCTTTCCAGACACACTAGAGCCTGGGCAGGCTTCTGGGCCGAAGCCTGCCAAAGGCAAAATGTACAAATGACTAAAACCCCATTCAAACGGAGTAAAAGCCCAGAAGAAACTGACAAATGGCGAAAAAAGACAACAGGGGCCATTTTGGTAAAAAATGGTGACCCCTGGGTGCTGTACTGCATTTGAGGATTCAGCCTGTAGGTGCACGGCACAAGGTAGTAAAAAAGAAACCACTGTCCCCAACCGTTCAGGCGAGTTAGTGTAACAGAATGTTACATGAGGAGTGGGATAAAGGAGCTACTATGGAACCCAACACTCCACATAGGGTGGTGTTTGCTGTTACCACAAATGAAAAGGTAAGTATACAGGGGTCATCTTACTATTCTTGGCAACAGTAGTATACCCAAGAAAATGTAGTTAAACCATTTAGAGAAGTCCAACGGACTTCTCTGTGGCACTTCACAAAAGGTGCTGCGTGTCGTAAAAGCAGATGCCTGTGGAGTTCACCACACTCCATAAAACAGTAAAAAACATAAATCCTAGTAAAAAACCACACCGAGAGTGAGCAAAATGTTCCACTCACTCAGGAGATTAAATTAAAAAGCCCGGAGTCCAGAAAAAGATCTAGAGGGGCGGGGTCTATAAGGTTAATGGGAATACGCACAGAAATAAAAATTCTCCCTAACGCTGTCGACCACTGGAGCATCAAATCCGAAGAAACCGAGAGAACCCAGCAGCACCTACCAGTACCGCGAAAGCACTGGTGAAGCCTTGCATTTGTGCTGACCCTGTTTTCCCATCAACCGGGAAGCTCTGCTAAATACTTCTTACTTCCTTAGGCTGGTGGTGGGACCAACTAGCCTCAAGACCTGCATCGTTCTGGGACAACCCCTGAGTCACTGACTTTTCCTGGGCTGTAGTTTCCCTATACCTGGGATACCTGGACCACAGAGAAGTGCAACATCTTCCCGAGAATGAATCCGGACTTCATGGACCTGCAGAAGCAGGAATTATTCATCCAGAGTCTCCTCACCACAGTCCGGGATCGAGGGACAAAGCAAACTCAACTGGAGCTATTTGTTCTTTGGCGCTGAGAAAATGACGCCAAAACCACAAAGCCGCTGAAAGTGGATTCCATTGCTGAGCAACACCTCTCGAGTTTGCTGCCGCAGAAACCCACCAGATGTCATTCCTTTTGTCACCACGACCAAGGTCCAGGAATAAGGGTCTGCATAGCTGAATCGAGAAAGAAGCCAGCTGTAACATGTGCTTCAATTCTAAGGTGCTGTGGGGATTCCGGTTTAACCACCTTTTGGAGGAGGCCATGAAGGACTTGCGAACGAAGGAAAGAAGACTGAGAGGGAAACTGATGGGAGACTCCTTCCATGACCAATCGAGGGAAGACAGAATTTTAGTCTGAAGTAAAGGTTTTGCTAATGTGTAAGTGTACACATGCCAATATGTAAAAGCATAAGGCAGATAATATATCCAGACCACTTTGGGAGCGGTTGAAAAACCCAAATGAGCAGAAGTAGTGCCATGGGAGTATAACAAGCAGGGCGGCCCAAAGAACTATTCTTGAAACCAAAATTGTGAAGTTAAACATTTGTTGTGCAAGTGTTGTACTTGGCCAAGCGGAGCCAAAGAACTATGGTGTATGAAAATCTCAAGGAGTAAAGAAGAATCCAGAGAAGGGAGCTACCCTGTGGAACCAAGAACTTTATCCTTGAAGAAACTATTGTTTAAATCCTGCTTCCTTCCTTCAGCTTTCCAAAGTGATCAAGGTTAAAGACAAATCCCCTTTTTCACCTTTTGAGTTAAGTTTCTAGTGTGAGGGTCAGAATAGAACGTTGGACACAGGATATTTTTCTTTTTTTTTTTTTTTTACACCCCAACACAGACAGAGCCTTTGTTTTTGTTTAGGTAGGGAAGTACTTTTAGAGCAGGATCGTAGAGGCCTTTGCCCAACCCCTTTTATTTTCAATAAGTCTTTAACCAAAAACATGGCTCATGTCTGGCTCCTCGCATAGGATAGGGAACACTAACCATTAGAAGCATCGCTCACAGAGGCATTTTCTTTACTTTTATACAGCTGAAAAACTTGCATGTCCAGTTGGCCATCCCCTGTGGCTGACCTACCACAGGGTACAGACCAGTTGAGGGGGATTGGAGAGCTGTGATGGAGGATGACTAGAGCAGTGATAACGAAATTGAGGAGGTTATGCCCTTGTGCTGTGTGAGATTCGGTGTCGAGTAGGCAGTCCAGATCTTTATTGACTTGGTTGCCACGGATGTTGCTGAGGAAATGCTGGCGTGAGTGAGACATGGTGATGACCAAGTCTTTGATAAAGTAGGTGTTGGGTTGGGTGGTCTGTAGATGGGGAGGAAAGTGAGATTGTTCTGTTGGTAAGAACAGGAAGTGTCGGGAAAAGTTTTCGAAAGAGCCAATGGCGGACATTAACTGTGTTGAGAAATGCATATAAATGAACAGTGGGGCGCCTCTGGAAGACATAATAAAAACTTTACAGCTGTAGAACTTAGATTTATGCAACTTGTACTAGCGCCTCGATCTCAGAAATGGCACCTGCTTACTGGGTGATTTTTGGATATCCTGGCGCTGCTTTTAGCTCCTGCTCATCAAATCTTCATTTGGCTTCTGCTACGCATGTCATTTATTTATTTTTCTCAACTTTTAGCGCTTTTGAGTGTAATTTTAAATAGAGATTTCGCCCATGTGTCACACTGACAAGAACATTTGGACTGCTTTTCTCTTTTACAGGCCTTGAATTTGAAGGTGTTCCTTTAGAGTACCTTTTTTATTATGTAACTATTCGAAATGTAAAATCTAACCTGCTTCGAACACCTGCTTATCAGCGTTTTGTTTTTTCCTTAGAATTGTATTACATATTAATAATGGCAAATATATCAGCCCAATTTCCATTCCAGCATTTTTAATGATTCTTTTTTCTTCAATTTTTCAGGTTGTGAAAAAATGTTTACCACAGTAAGCGCCCTGTTTTCCCATAACCGAGCACACTTCAGAGAGATCGAACAATTTACCTGCTCGTTTCCTGGCTGCAATAAACAGTATGATAAAGCATGCCGTCTCAAAATTCACCTCAGAAGTCACACTGGTATTCCAAGCCTTTTCTGATCCAAAAGAAGTAGTTGCATGAAAATTATCAGAAAAATATATACTTTTTGAATGAATAGCTACATTTATTTAAATCTGTTCTTAAATGTCATCCTTTCTTGCTACTACTAAGTAACAACTTTAAGTTTTTTTTTCTTCTTTTTTTAAAGGGGAAAGACCGTTTATCTGCGACTTCGATGGGTGTGGCTGGTCGTTTACCAGCATGTCTAAATTGTTAAGGCACAACAGGTACACATCTTTATTTTGAGAACAGCTAGAAAAATTGCAATAATAGCACTCCTTTGTCTCTTCCCCTTTTCTCCATTCTCTTGGGCGTTCTGTCTCCAGAAAACAAATATTTTCCCTTCAAACTATGATCTATTCTGTAAAACTCTGTGTACTCTCCACTATCTTTGGCAAGTGTTGGCTAGTAAGAAATTGTGTGCTCTATACATGTGTAGAACTGCGGGAACAACTTGGCATTTTATTCCTGGGTAGTTGCTTACCACTTAATATTTGTACCGCTGGTTTCATGCTTGTTGGAACCAAGTCCTGCACGAGAATAGGGGGAAGTCTGAAAGACCACTTAAGGCATTTTATACTGAGGATAGGAAGTGAAATACCCTAGTGTAGACCAGTCCCAGAGGAACTGACACCCAGAAGCAGAATCTTTGTCGGACTTTTAGAGCCCTTCATTAAAGGCAAGGAGAGACTGGTGGAAGTGGAAGGAACCTCTTGAAGCTCCAGTAAAGAGCTAAAGTATATCTGCTTTATTTTGCATTCGATTAAAGGTTTAATTTACCATCTTGGGTCTCGTGTATATGGCTACGGTAATCTCACTAGCTAAAATGCAGAGCTAGCATGTGGATAATTGAGACCATAATCATCTTTTGTGTAACCTATAAACTGTTCTAATACTATATCTGTTGGATACATGTTTGCAGTTGACCCATCCAGGGTGCTTCTGCAAATGGACAAATAACTAGTTAACAAATCCTTCGCTGTGAACCTGTCAGAAAGGTGTAGTTGGTTGGTTGGATGTATGTAATATATTGTATAATTCTCAAGAGACCTGAGATTTGTCTGCCACCGGTCGTATCCTGTGCTATTCGGAGTTGTGGAATGTTTTGCTTTGTTTTAACTAGGCCTCTCCCTCCCCACCGTCACACCCACTTAACTGTCCGTCATCCATTATGTACCTAGCCTTGTGCCCATGCTGCTAAAACTATAAATGCGTCTAGTGTGGTAAACGAAGCTTTTTCTTTAAAGGTCCCATTGCCATGCTAGAATAGTGTTCTTTTCCAACCCTCCTGTTTTGTTCCTATTGTTTAAATGCTTTGCAATGCATTTAATAAATGCACCTTTTAAATGCATTTTTTTAAATTTTATTTTATTTTTTAGGAAGCATGCAGATGACCGACGATTTACCTGTCACATAGAAGGCTGTGGAAAGTCGTTTACTAGAGCAGAGCACTTGAAAGGTCACAGCATAATTCACCTTGGTACAAAGCCATTTGAGTGCCCTGTTGAAGGTATTGTATTGATTTTTTTTTTTTTTTTTTAAATGTGTGTGCTGTCTAGGAAGCAAACGTTATTTTTACTATTTCTTTGTTACTTGGCTTCATGTTCTGCAATGCTACTCGCAGCTTTTGTATATCTTGGTTCTGTTTTATAGTTGGTAAATCAGGTTCATTGCCGTAAAATGGGAGCTTTTGTGAAAATCATTTTATTTCTGCCATACAGCCAGTACAAAACATCTATTGAATATTTTTACATTACACCATCCTATAGCCCTTTGCAGAATGTATAGGTCTACCGTTGGCGTACTGTATACTATGTAGTCTCATCAGGCAATATTACAAAACAAAACTCCCACTGAACTGAAAAGTTTAACCGATATTTTCAATTTGTTTTCCTTTGTCTTCTCAGTCCTCATTCAGCAGATTGCTTCGGTAGTACGTCTAGTGTAGTACTTCTTTTCTTTTCTTTTTGCAACTTTCCTCTTGATTTTAATGGAGGCCCATTGCATATCTGGAGTGTGAGTTTTGGGGTGAATGAGTTGAGACTTGTTTTGCTTTACCACCTGCTACTCTCAATTTGTTTGGGGTGCACAGTTAGTCCTTATGACTACCAGTGAAAATAATGGCTCCCTTTTTTGTTTTTCACCTTTTGTGTCTACATTTTTTAAAGTATCTGTTATTGCATTTTTAAGTGAGAGGCAAAACAAGTAAATCTTACCATGTGTAAGGTTTCCATAATACACACAGAAAATAACTCAAACAATAGTACAACTTAGACTTGTGGGGGGGCGGTGGTGGTTTTCCTGATAGTCCTCTATAACGCGATGTATCTGGTCATTATCATTAGGTCTTCATATGCCCCCATCAGATTCCAACCTGGGTATGATCATCTCCAAGATGAACAATACTGTTGTGCAGAATTGTTATTTCACGGATCATTACTGAGTAGGTGAACCTATTCACATACTTGCAAAGTATAAGCTCCTCAAGTAAATGTTAGCCTACAGAGCTAGAAGACCGTGACCCACCATTATTTCACCATTCCTCTGCAACCAAACGTATTTACAATGAGTATACACCCATGTATCTATGTCAACCAGAGCAAGACTTCTAAACAAAGTGGTTCAATGACTCAATTATGTCACTTCAGCCCTTATCCTTGTGGCTTTCTCAGGAATCTGTTTTACTAGTGGTTCGGCTCTCCTCCGCCTCCCACAATATATATTCTTTGTCCTTATGAGTGACCCTGAGCTTGGCCGGTCTAAGCTTTCCTGTCTACACACACCCGAGCAAGGATGGATTAAAAAAAAAAAAGAATATTACGTTTTTTCCTTTTCTTCGCAGTGGTGCCAATCCTGAAAAAAAAAGAGAAGCTTTTGCTCATAAGTTCTTATTTGCAGGTTTCATGATTCTTTCTCATGCATCCACTAGTTTGACAGAGCGTTGCATGGCTGTCAATTCTCAATGTCTGTTAGAGGCATGCATCTTAATTCTATAGCAATTCTGACATGAGATCTACCACCTCGACAAGCAGAAACGAAGGTGATGGGGAGGTAGTAATAGGGGTCGGGGAGATGGGATTGGTGTTGGGGTACCAGGCAGGGATCATCCAACAGAAATGCCTTGCATCCTCCTCCTCTTCTTATCTCGCACCACATTTTCAAGATATTTAAGTCTGTTTTACAAAACATTCCCCTTGATGAGGACCTCTACTTTTTTCCCCTTGTGTTTCACTATTGGAACCATTGATTACCATGCTGGTCCAATTCATGAACTCTGTTGGTAATGGGCACACATTTCGAATACCAAAATAACAAGGATGAAAATTGCGAGTGGTTTTTGTCTGTTTCGACTCTTTTGCACCTTATTTGCAAATAGATAGGTGGTGGGGGTAAGGGGATAGATTAGGATAGGGGGGCTGCGGTAGGTCTCCCCTCTGCCCCTCTCACTTAAGTGCCAAAAATTGAATTAAAAGCCTTTTCTCCCCCCTTTTTTTTTTTAGCTGTTACACAAATCTATTCTCAAACCATGACTTCGGTTTTTCAGTGCAACCCAGTTTCTTTGGTCATGTGTAGTCAGCAGATTGTTGGGAGGGACTTTTTCATTTTAAAACAAATCTTTTCCTCAGTGGGCAGCCTTGCACCTTTTTACCCCCAGAATGCTTTTGAGTATTGCATTCTTAAAATGTACAAGACCTTTTCCTTGTGCCATCTTGCACATTGGTTTTATTTGATTAACCAATTTTCACATGCTCATGATTATTCCCCGTTGTCAGACTCGGAATCCTCGGTGAAAGAAGAAAAGTTTCACTTTCGTTTACAAACTGTCTTTCTCCTATAAACCAATCTCTGAGCTCTGGAACATACTGCCCCAAGCCAATGACTGCCCTCTCCCTAAACCCCTCCTCTGGCTTCCATCTTCAGATTTTTACTGCACATCCAAGTGTTGGGAGTCCTTGTTTTTCGCTCTTAGTGCTTTCAGCTTTTCTTGCCCCTTTTTTGCTATGAAAATCCTGTTTCTGTTTGTGGAGCCAGAGTGCTTTATTGTTTCTTCATCCGACTAACGGGGATCAGTTTTTTTCAGCATCTTTCAACACCCCTCAAGGGCGGAATTGTCGAGTGTTTCTTCTTCGAAGTTTCCAGAAGGTCATCGGGCCTACACCGCACGCCGGACCATGTCAGAGGGGGAGGACGGGGCTTCCCTCTTCAAGCTCTGCACCAGCTTTGGTTTGCTGAATTTTTTCACGGAGGACAAGCATTCCCAGTGCCTTTGTCTTCACCCGACGGCCAAGGAAGAAGATTGCGAGATCTGTCGTGGCTTTACCAAGCGCACTATGAAGGATCAGCACATCAGACTGGTGGCGTGGCTCAAAGCCAAGGCCCCTACCCCATGTGGTTTATAGGGGCATGCCTCCTCTGGATCCAGCCAGCCAGAGCGGGCTCCTAAGTCCTTTGAGGGCACTCCATCCGTGGGGGCCCAAGACAAGGCCAAGCACCGCAAGTCCGGTTCTGTCGGGTTTGCACCGCAAGTGGGTCCCGCGACGGGCAGGGTGCGTTCATGGTCTCCAGCAGCCTTGGTCTCCAGCCATCGCTCCAGCTCTTCGTCTAAGAGAAAGTTGGCTATCCTGTGGAAGCCATGGGAGAAACCGGAGAAGTCCAAGCAACAGGACAAGGTGACCCACCTGCCCGTGAAGGCCCAGGTCATACAGGCTAAATTGTCCGTGTCTATCGAGCTGGTGGCAGCCGCCCTTTTGAAGGCAAAAGGGGATGACCTGGTCCAGGCTGCCCCTGGGGTGGCCAGGGTGGCTTTTTCTCCCAGGTGGGAGGCTTTGGACAAGCCACCGGAAAAGACCCCAGAGAAGAGGATGCCGTCCTTTAGCCGACCCCTCTGGACCCAAAAAAGGAGGGGGGGGGGTGTAGAAGAACTCCAAGGCACGGATATTTCTTCTTCTGACCTGTAGGACGAGGGTTCCGTCCATACCATCCCAGAAGACGTTGGGGACGACTATGGGAACATGGAGAAGGTAGCTGCCGGAGGCCGCGGTGACTCATCGGGGACTATGGCAGCGGGGATGACGACGTAGGCCCTGGGCACAGCAACCCTATTCCCCAGGCTCCTCTTAGAGCTCTGTCGCATTCTCTTGACCTTCCACACGCTAGTGTCGGAGATGCAGAAGAGGATGCCGAAGGCACGACCAGCAATGAACCTGTTGACATCGGGACCACCACTGCAGAGGAACAGGCACCATGCGCTGCCGGTGCCCTCCCTCCCTCCCCTCCCTCCCCCTAGGGATACTGGGACTGACAGTGATGACAGACACTGATGACAGGGGCATCTCTCTGCCCCCAAGGGCTTCTCCCCCCCCCCCCCCCCGATGAAGTGGGTTCCTTCCACTAAATGATCGCCTGCGCATCGGAACTCTTCCAGCTCACACCTGAGACGAAGGAGGGTTCTGTATCGGCGCCGGGAGGCAAAGAGGAAGACCGTTCTGGCATTTCCCCTTCTGGA
Organism: Ambystoma mexicanum; assembly: GCF_040938575.1. Taxonomy (NCBI): domain Eukaryota; kingdom Metazoa; phylum Chordata; class Amphibia; order Caudata; family Ambystomatidae; genus Ambystoma; species Ambystoma mexicanum. Next base: position 152,108,966 of record NC_090923.1, on the reverse strand, counting down.
TGACGTCTGGTATGAGGGTCTGGCGCTGCTGAAAAACCCTGCCGAAAAGAAATACCGGGTTCCAGAGTCAGCACCCAAGTGTCGGCGGTCACAGCCATCACCGGACTCTGTGGTCTCTGCGACTGCGCGGAAGAAATCCAACCAGTCGTCCTCAGCCTTCGTTCCCCCGGACAGCGAGGGGAAGAAGTTGGACGCCGGGCGCTGAAAATTATGTGGCCCGCACAAAGAGTTTCCGGAAGACTTCTCTGCTTTTTGTGAACTTTGGTCCTGTGAACCATGGGAAGGCGGAACCCAAGGGTTCCATCCCCAGGTGGCTCTTCGGCTGCATCACTCATTGTCACTGGTTGGCAAACCGACCGCTGCCTGGCCATCCGAGATCCCATTCTACCAGAGCGATTGCTGCTACGACATTCCCGTCTGGTGTGCGTGCCCCTGCTGGACATCTGCATGGCTGATACGTGGAGGTCTACACACACCTTCACACAATTCTCTGTGAAATCCCTGTCGTCACAGTTGGAGTCCAGAGTCGGCCAAGCAGCGCTATGCAACCTGTTCGCATGAAGGTGAGCCTCGTGGGGAGGTAAGGGTAATTGCTTCTGTTGAGCCTTGCCACCTCCCGTGGTTGTGTATGTATGTACTGTTTTCTTTATTCATGTGAATCCATGCCAGACCCCATGCTGGAGAAGGAACAAGTTGCATACCTGTAGCTGTTGTTCTCTAGCATGGGTCAGGCATGGATTCACATGTGAAACCTCCCTCCTGCCCCTCTGCGTCGGCGCTTGGTCATACTGCCACTTTACGTGCTACAAAATCTGAAGATGGCTGCCAGAGGAAGGGCTTAGGGAGAGGGAAGTCATTGGCTGGGGGCAGTATGACCCAGAGCTCAGTGATTGGTTTATAGGAGAAAGACGGTTTGTAAATGAAAGAGAACTGTTTTTTTTTTCTTTCACCGAGGATTCCTGACCTGACGGGGAATATTCATGAGCATGTGAAACCATGCCAGACCCATGCTGGAGAACAGCTACAGGTAAGTAACTTGTTAGTTCTTTCCCATTTATTTATTTAAAACTGTTATTGCTTTTCATTGTTACTTACAACTGAGTAATTGCGCTGTTTTGTGTAGTGCTCATTTGAGTATGTATGCCACACCAGTGCTGATTCTGAAAATCCCTTCTAGCAGTATCTGAAGTCGAAGGACCAGCCGGAGGACTGCTGCTTCAACAAGCATTGGTCAAGCCAACCACCATGTTTTGGACCTCTGCTGTCAAATTGTATAGAAAGACCTGCTCTGGGTGCTTTATTCCTCTAGTCAGTTGAGACCATCGACTCTGAAGCTGTTCATTCTGTTTCAAGTTCTGTCATTGTTGGTTCTGCATTTGGATTGCTGGTTGTGCATTTCGCCTGCGCCTTACTGGACTGCAGCTTGCCACTGGCCCCCTTCCTGCCTCATTGGTGGAAACTTTGCTGACATCCATCGAAGTCTGACTGTGTTGATCCAGAGAGCCTGGCGATCCAGACCTTGGTCACGCAAATGTCGACACCCATTTGCCTTTCATGAATATTCCCTCCCAGTTGCTGGAACTGAATTCACGCAGTCTTCACCTTGTTCTGGGGTCTCTGTCTGAGCAGGACCTAAAGATTTCTGGAAGCCTGGAAACGGCAGTCCATCCATCACTAGAGCCAAACTGATGGATGACCTTTCCTGTGGTTTTGCAAGCCTGAGTCCCTGGTCGTTACTGTCTCTCTTTGCTCTCCTCCATCCTCATTGACTTGCATTGGGTGTGCATCCATTTACCTGTAGTGTGAGTTTACTTGTCATCAAATAACTTTATTCAGCCGTCAGGCCTTCAAAGTAAATCCTGATCGACAAAAACCAACTAGTTTGCATTATCAAAAATAATTGGACACAGCGGTGCAGACCCCCTTTCGTTTTCACCTGTAAATTGGAAAACCCTCGGTCCCTGTTCCAAGAAGATTGCCCTTGCGCCTTTTCCCCAGTTGAACTATATTGATGCCAGAGGACAGGATTGTGGCAATATTTTTCAAATCGGTAGATGGTAATGTTTGAGGGATTGGCTTAGTATTTTCCGGCCGTAGTTCGCGTTACTGCCCAGTATACCATTGGCCACTCTTAAATACCATCTTCAGAGTCGCTGGTAGTGCCGCCCTCGCAGTACATTCTAGAGCAGCGACAGCCCCTCCTTATGCGCAGCCAGTGCATACATTTATTGTAGGAGCGCATCCCATGGTTCTTGTTGCTTGGGCTGTAACTTGGGTACCCCATGCAGAAATACTGTACCCCCCGTTGCCCCCTCACATTCTTTACTATTGGTGAAGTCCACCCTGTTTCGAGATCTGGGGTACACTTGCATGGGTCTGAATTACAGCCGTCATTTCCCCCAATGTTGGCACGCCCGCATTGCTTATTGCATGCATTGTATTGGCACAGGGTGACTTATTAGCCTCCCTCATTCTGAGCTGCCGGACAAACTGGTTGTCTCAGTTCCATGGCCTTGGCATGGGCACATGGAGCTCATGTTGAATTAGGGCCTGTGGTCTTTTTATTTCAGATAACTGCATGGGGGCAGATGTTTGTTACAGCAGTCAGAGGGAATAGTTTTTCATTTTTACACATACCTCCTGGCTTCTCTGATGGTTTGTAAGGCCCCATAGTGTCTGCAGAACCAGAGGAAGACCAATACCCCCTTTATCTCCCCCTCTCCCTTAGGCATTAATCCAGGCCAGTAGGAGCATATTTCTATCTGCCAGCTGGGACAGAACCTGCTTACATTTACAACATGGTTGTCGTATTCAGGTTCATGGACAAGTCCTTGTACACCAGTGATGCAGTCCGCTTCTTGGCAGTGGTACTAACCGTACGAAAGGCACCTGCCAGATCCCCTAAGCTACTTGTGACTACACTGTCGCCGGTACCAAAAGTGTCTCCTAGGTTACCCGCTGGTCCCTCGCGTACAACCTGGCCAGACCCAAGTAACTATGGATTTCTTTTATGTGGAGGTACGCTTCCCCCGTGGACTTGATGGGGCTACAGACCTTTCCCCTTGGGGCAGGGTCGGTATCAGTTTCCGAGATATATTGGGAGGGGCCCCAATGCCAGTTTCTGCTCATGGTCAGGATCTTGCGTCTGAGCTCAACACAGCCTTGCATGATTGCACAATGATTGAGACATTAGGGGAGAATCTCACCTTGTGTGATTTTCCACGGATGTCCTGTGTTGCAGTTTCATGCTCGCACAGGGTTCAGGAATGTGCGCATTGCCACGCCTATGCTTCGGGCCCTCTCACCCTGCTGTCTCAGAACACCCCTGCTGGAGCACAACACCCCACGTCCTTGTCCTACCAGGCCTCTCCCTGGTGGGGTCAAGTTGCAGGCTATCGGGCTGAAGTGGGTGTAGCTTGCAAGATCCCGCAATGGGCCAAAATGAGGGAAGAACCGGATCATACACCCCACGCCCTTGTTACAGCAGGCTTGAGAGTACTCCTCGAGTGTTAATGTATACATTTTTTGTACTTACCAGTCTGAATGTCAAACGGACTTTGAACTTATGAACTGTTGTTCACATCAAACTTGCCTCCTCCCAAGTCTAAGCCTAATTGCTTCGCCACTGTACCATTAAGAGTTTGGTCAAGGAAACTTGCTGCTGGCGTCTTGTAACCTCGAACCAGTATAGGTTCTAAATAACTCGACAGAATTTGTTTTAATTATTGACTGCCCGTCCTACAAGCTATATACTAACTTTGCGCCATGGGCAAAATACTTGGTTATAGGATTGTGACTAAGGAGATAGATCCCACATCCACTCCATATCCCATTATGGCATATGCACATCCTATGAGTGCTCAATTTTAATTATGTACTTGTCTTTAATTCTTATGCTTGTCTCTTAACCATCAAATGTTAGCTCTGGTACTTGTGATGCCATGAGCTGCTTCTTAAATGGACTTTCTTTATGCTTTTATGTTGTAGGGTGCTGTGCAAAATTTTCTGCACGCAGTAGTTTGTACATTCACTCCAAAAAACACCTGCAGGATGTAACTAGTTTGAAGGCGCCCTGTCCAGTGTCCAGCTGTCATAAGGCATTCACTTCCAAGCACAGTATGAAGACTCACATGGTCAAACAGCACAACTTCAGTCAAGGTACAGTGACATTTTACTGAAGAATGTTTGTCAGCAAAGCAAACAAGAATCATAAATATAAAGTTGTGACATATTTGTGAAATTGGCATGGTTTTACTAATGTTGGTTTAGTTTTAAACACAAAAATTAAATGGCAAATCAACAATAGCATTGGAGTTTATGTATTCTTTGAATTCATGGGTCTTGAAAGAGTTTTCGGTTTGTTATACTGCTTTTCAGCAGATGTGTTTTTTACATAGTTTTTTTTTCTCCACTCCCTCCCTCCTTTCGGCTTCCATTTCTAACATGTGAAGTTTTGTTTTTTGGGAACACCACAATAAAATATTCATGGTCAATTACCAGAAAAGCCAAAGAGCTAAGTAGCCCTTTTCTTTCTGGTGCCCTATTGTTAGGAGGATTTGTTTTATGCTTGATCCCCACTCCTAGTGAGACCCCCAGCCCTTTCTGCTGGGCTTCTGGACCTTTCCCTTTCTCTCCTGAATGAGGGGAGTCTCTCCTCCCTCCCCCCCCCTCATCGCCCTCCTCATTCATTCTTATTTGTTCTGACTTTTGGGAACTCTGTTCTTTTTGTCTTACCTTATCCTGTGGTGTCCTTTTTCCTCCATATCTCTTAAAAGCATCTGGGTTACTTTTGCAGCCCACAGCACCCTATGTGCAGTGTTGCAAAAGAACCCTGGTGGGTTCTTCTTTGATGGTATCCTTAAACTACAGTTCTTAAGGATGGAGAGATACTTGGTATCCTTACTAAAACTTTAACCCATGAGAGATTAACACCCTATTAAGTGGCGTGCTTAAGGGGTCACCGGTTATCCCCCTCTTCTCCTGTGACGTTTTTGGTCACAGTGACAACCCTATAGTTAAGGTCGATGGCAATGGACCTGTTCTACCAACTTTGTTGCTATTTACTACCACAGACCGTATTCACAGCCTCAGTTATGCACCAAAGGGTCACCTATGTTCCAACATTGTGGCCCCTTTCTTTTTTCGCCCTTTCTTGTGTGGCTGTCCATTGTTGGCTCTTCTACCATTCTGGGAGTGGGAGATCTGTGTGATTTCTATTTTTTGTTTTGTTTTTTTTTTCCTCTCCTTATTTTGGTTGTCTCCGCTTATGCTCCAGTGTCTGTGAAGGCAGGAAGCAGGGGAGGAGTTTTACACTCCCCTGTCATTTGTCTGCCAGAGTGCCTGAATGGATCCAGTTCCCACTGGGGGTGCTGGCTGTCATGATTGGACAGCCACCCGCTTCTTTCTGTAAACTGCTGGGAGAGTTTGCAGAGGGGTTAATGGGAAATCCAAATAAAAGTTGAGGATCCCCAGGCAGAAGGCAAGTCGACCACTGAAACGGAAGATCCAAAGCTGAAGACGACCAGAGATGTCTGCAAGACCCTTCAGAGTAACCGTGAAGTGACAACTGCTGCCTGACCCAGTTGTCTTATCGAGGCGCTCTGAAGACTACCACTCCTTCCCTTTGGCTGGTGTGACCAACCAGCCCCAAGACGAACTGTAGATCAAACCATCCCCCGAGGTGCTATGACCTTCCAGGGCTGCCAACCGCAAATACCAGGTGCCCATTGACCTATTTGCAGTGCAATGTCTTTGCGTGGATAAATCCATCCAGAACTTTGGTGAGCTCCAATTGGGCACGATCCCACTCGTCCAAGTCCCTTCACCAGAGTGCAGGACTGAAGAATCGAGTAAGATCAAAATGGCGATAACCGTCATTGGTTGGAGCTGATAGGCGCCAAAACAGACCGTGAGAGACCAACGTCCTTTCTAGTGAATGGTGACGAAAAGAAGGAATGGGATGTCACAGCAGCAGATTGAGGAATCGGGACACCGGGTCTGTTGCTTCTGCACAGGAAAGAATCCAGCTGCATTTGCTTAATCGAACCGAAGGTACTGTGGGGCTCAAGGTAGAACTTGCCTCAAGCCAAATAGTTACTCCAGTGTGACTGGAATGCGTTACAAGGTGTTTGGGTGTCCACCCATACCTCTGGCCCAGGCTTACCAGCTTGTGCTCCTTCAGGGTGTCCTTAGCAGGGTCGCTGTACATGGTGCTATCTCGCTAAAGAATTTTATTTATGTGACTATCTTGAGGATCTTTACCTTTTTCTGCTGCTGCATAAGACATTTGTTCCACTCGTACACTGACTTTGAACTCTTGGATTGGAAGGGATTGGACTGCCAAAACATTAGAAGCCTTGAAATGTGTTGCTGAGAATGATATTATTGCCAATAATGTTGAATAACACCTCCCCCCGCCACCCCTGCCTACAGACTTTGTGTCACTTTATAAATGAATGAAACGCTCATCTCTCTGCTGATGCACCGCACTGCAAGCTATACCTTAGAACTGTCCGTGTCATTTTCTGTAATAATTTTAAGCGCAAGTGTAGTTACGGTCAGTCCTCGTTCCACTTTGAGGGGGCGGGCTCTGATTCGCCTCACTATCCGGCATTTATGTGCCAAAGCGGATGCCCTCGCAGCGGTCGGACACAGCAGGCATTAAGCGTTTGTGTGCTTAAGGTGTGCCTGTCTGTGCCTGTCGGACATACAGGTCCATAGGCCGATATATTCACGGGAGCAACATCTGTTTTCTGCCCCCATTACCCCTATGTGGTACTTCCGCTGGGCTGGATGAGCCCAGTTACGCCTGTTGTGCCTATTGGACCCCAGCAGCAAGCTCGGCAGAAAGTTGGCTTTTAACCCTTTGTTACTACTCAACACTAGGTCTCTGCCGGCTCATACAGACAATATTAATAATCTGCTGGTAGACCGCAACCCTGATTTACTCTTTCTGACGGAGACTTGGCTTCAGGAGAGCTCTGCACCCTCATTGGTACAGGCTATGCCAAATAAGTACAAAATTATTCATTTGGACCGCCTGCCCCCCGGTGGAGGTAGGGGGGGTCTAGCAATAATGTTTAAATCCACTATGGTGGTCACACAGCTCTGCTGCCCCCACTCTCTGGCAATGGAAGTGCTTTTGCTTAGATGTGTGATATCTTCCATTCTCACATGTCATTTCTTGTTGATTTATTGTCCTCCAGGATCTTGCACTGGGCTGCTTGAACCCTTAGGTGACTTGGTGGCGGACCTCCATTTGAAACACTCACCTTGTGGTAATAGGGGATCTTAATTTAAAATTCAATGAACCTAGAGCCCCAGCTCTGGACCTATTTTTTGCTAGTGTGCTGGATCTGCCTCAGCTAGTGTCCGGTCCCACCCAGTCTCTGGGTAACACTGTACATTTGGTTCTGGCCAGTGAAACAGTATCTGTCTCGGCAACAGAACCGGTTCTATGGTCGGACAATTTTTTAGTGACCTGTAAAATTAAATCTGGCTTGGCTCCTGTTAGGCATCCCCATCCTCTGGTTTGGTCGAGGGGATGGCGGCGGCCGACTTATCGGAATTGGCTGCATTAGTTAAAGCCAAGTGTCAACTGACTGCTGATATTTCTCTTGCCACACTGTCTGATTTGTTTCTTGATGCCACAAATGTTATTGCTTCTAGACAACTTATTCAGCCTCGTCGGCTTCCCTCTGCTCCTTCATTCACAGAGCGTCTTGGAGCTGCTCGTTTTAGGCTTAAACAATCATAGTGCAAATGGTGCAAAGCCTATGACTGCAACTCATGTCAATCGGGGGTTATCCCGGCCGAACTGAAGACTGCTACGATCATCACCCATTTGAAAAAACCTTCCCTGGACTCCTCTACTCTCAAATGTCCAGCCTATCTGCCCACTACCATTCTCTATGAAACTGCTGGAATCTCTGGTCTCTCCTCTTCCGTCTTCCTTTGTGGAATCCTCTAGACTTCTTGACTCGGCTCAGTCTTGCGCTTGGCCTGGGAGAGGCACCGAAAATGTATTGGTTTCAGTTTGGTTTTCATGTGGTGTTCCACAGGGATCTGCCTTGTCCCCCATTCTTTTCAACATTTATATCTGGCCATTGATTAGTCTCTCCTTCTCCCTCGGCGTCGGGTGCTATTCATACGCTGACGACACCCAGATCCTGATACGTTTAGATCTTGATCGGTCTGAGGTGTCGTCAGGCCTCCATAAGTGCCTGACGGTCGTGGGTGAGTGGAGGTTTCGCAATTGGTTGATACTGAATGGGGACAAGACGGAGGGGTTGGTGCTCCTCCTGATCCCACTCTGGGTGTCCTCGTTCTGGCCTTCTTCACTGTGCCCTCCATATCCCTATGTCCAAGGTGAGGTACCTGGGAGTAATCCCGTCCTCTTCTTTCAATGAAAGACCAAAGATTCGCCCTATGATACCTGTGACTCTTCATCCCCCTGTGGTGGCTGCCTTGGTGCTGAGCAGACTTGACTATTGTAATGCTTTAGATCTGTCTCAGCCCAAAGGCACCATCCAGCGATTACAGCGTCTTCAGAATCTAGCCGCCCGGGTGGCCACAGGGGTCCCATTTTGGGGCCCACATCTCCCCTGTGCTGCGCACCCTCCACTAGCTCCCTGTCATGCAGCGAATTAGGTTTAAGGCCTTGTGCATTGTTCACATGGTGCTTCACGGGCAGGGGGCCGAGTACCTTCAATCCAAATGTACTCGTTACCTCCCTGCCTGCCACCTTCACTCTGCTGCTGCCAGCCTCTTGGTCGTCCGAGGTTCTGTAGATCTCCTATTGGAAGTCCTACCTTCATGGTCATTGCCGCTGAAATGTGGAATGACCTGCCAAGGACACTCGGTGTCTAATCACTTACTGCTTAGAACACTCAAAACCATCATGTTCTAGGCCCTTGGCCGTTTTTCGCTGACCAAATCTGCAGTCTTCTTCCTCTCTAGCGCCACGATATCTCCGGGTGAACGTTGCGCTTTACAAATTACCTTAACATAACATTTAACTACTATTGAAGCAGTCACCTTTCAAAAGTATTGTTGATATTGCCTTTATTGGTTTGTCTAAGAGTATTTACTTACCTGCCTTGTGTATACAAAATAAATGTATATTTTATTACTTTCAGTGTGTAAGAGTTTCTTTGGACTATTGTATTGACTGGGTTCAGTGTACTTGCATACAGCTCACATGCCCCTCCTAAAATGAGCCTGGCTGCTCTACCGTTCGACCGGATCCTTTGGTTAGTACAGACCGATACTAAGAGTTGGGGACCTATATACAAAGGGATCGTTTTATAGAGTTTTACCTGCAAGTGGACTTTAGGAAAACTCCCTTAACGCCTATTTGCTTTACCATGTTACTCGCTCACCAATCCGATTAGGCCTATCTACGTTCTTTTTAACATCTTCGACTGTGGGACTAACTTTTAGCCACTTTGCAGGGCCAAGTGGCTATTTGCTCATCTTTGAGCTCATCTTTGAGCCTTATGGGAGCACATTTAAATTCTATGTGTAATGCCAAAATCCAGTCTGTGTCTGACCTCCGTGAGACACATGAGGAGCCTTGGACACATGCTTTACTTCAGCTTCCACTGAACTAGCAAATGTAACCCAATCGCTTGTCAATATGTCAAATATTGCTAGTATATAGGTTTTGTACCCTGATATAAAATGGAGTATGGCACTGCAAATCATTTACCTCCAGCTCTTCTGTTGGAGAAGAGCCTAGATTCTTGCTAGTAGTACTTTTAAGATGACACCTAGGGATGGGCTACTACTGCTCTCCACTTGCTTTTCTAACATGCTCACTCTAAAGATTGATACCATGCCAAATGCAAAGCAGGCATCCCTATAGTTGCCAACACTTGGTACTCTTGTGAAAAGGGTCAATGTTAACATTTTCTGAATAACAGACTTCCTTCAAATGAATTTTCCTACTCCGCTACAGAGGTCTTACTCCGCCCCACTACCCCCATATCAACCCCCGCTCACCGCACAGCTGGAGGGAAAGCGGAGTGCACACTGTGTCAACGGTACTCTGCGGACTGTCGCTGAATGTTTGAATCCACTTAAAGTCAAGTTCAACTTGTTTTACATTTTATTTTCGTCTTCTGCAAGCCAATTTCTCATCTTAATTCTTATAGCAGGAAGGTCTGCTTTTCATTGGAACAGTTACATTGACCATGGAGCCCCATCCTTGTCTTCGGCACAGTTACAGCAGGATACATAGTTTTATCTGTCAAGCATTAGGAGCTCCACACATTTTAACTCATCGGAACCCATCACCACTGATGTATGACTTATTTAGTGCTTGTCGGAGTGTTTCGACCAATGCATTTGGTGTTTTACATGGTGCTTTTTGTTGGGTAAGATTTTCATATTAATGATAAATCTTCCTGACCTGTCGACCCCAGAACTTTTTTTGCTTGACTGGTAGAATATTTTTTCCCTATACATCAGTGAGTGGGAATCTTTTGCCACACTCGCAGAATCTTTTACACATTTTTTTTATGGGCGTCATTTTTAAGACTCCATAGTGTCTTTTAAAAGTATCCTCTGTGATAACTTTTTGGCAAGACGTGCCTATTGTTGCTCAGTTGCCGTAGGTGCTCCCCTTGTAACTTTCTCTGGCTAACCTTGTAGAACTACAGTTCCCAAGGGCAGAAGGGATCTTTGGTTCCCTTTAGAAGGGAGCAATATACTAGTAACAAACAAATATACTTTAATACTGTAAACTCTTGAGTTTCTGGCTCAGACAAGGCCCTTTGGGGATGGCCCACAGACAACCTACACCCACAGGTGACTTCAGTGACAAGGGTGCTGGGGACATTAATACATTACTGTTAGCATACAGAATACTCAATAGTTTGTAAAAGGCAAAGGTTATTTGAAGACAAAGTGCAATCTTCTTAAGCAGGGCAAATATTTTAAGATAGCAAGAGAAGAGTCATTCATTTCAGTAGTCTAAGCCAACATCAATAGGCATAAGTCTTTGGCTGGGATGCAGCACTTCAGGTAGGTAAATGGAAAAGTCTTTGCATAAGTTCTTGGGAGTCTTTGATAAAAAGAAGAATCAAATGTAGGGCCACAAGCTGATTAGACTTGTGAGTTGCAGAAGTTACAAGCACTTCCACAGTAAGAGGTAAGTTCTTAGACTTGTTTTACAGAACCTTGGTAAAGAAGAAAAGGTGCAGCTGATGACTTCTGTTCCTGAGCAGCTCTGCAGATCACGCTGTTCCTGGGCCTCAGTCATGGGGTCAAGAGGGAGGACATCTGGACTCCTACACTGGCAACCGGCAAACTTTTTCAGTGGCTGTTTCGTGTTTCAGCTCCTTGAGGTACAGCAAATTGCGAGAAGCGCAGTTCCTGGCTGTCAAGGTGTACTTTCCTCACATCTGAGGTCGCACACTCCACTAAGAGGAGAGAGAGAGTCCGGAGGATCTTCCAAAAGCATTAGACCAGCTTACAAGCAACACACACAATCTGGTGTCCCTCTCCCTGGCTCTACGGTTTCCTGCAGCAACTCTGAGGCAATTCAATCAGCTCCGAGATGGGTGTCCAGATGGCTTTCTTGGGAGTTAATTGGTCCCACCAACTCGAAGGGAGTTGTCGTCCTTGCTGTCGATGCGAACTTGGTGATTTGGACCTGCAGCAGGGCTTCACCGGGCAAACCAACGGTCTAGGAGATGCAGCAGCTGTTGTCTTCAAGCTCTTCTTCGGTTCCTGTGTCCAGTGGTCGACTCGGTCTTCCAAGCCAAGACTCTCCTTTTATTCAGTTCTCCCATTCATTCCAACCTAGCTGTCACTCATCCAGCAGGGTAGCCGTCCTTGCCGGACAGTCAGCCAGACAATCGCCACAGAGTGCATTTGAGTCTCCTACGAGACTAAGCATAGGGAGTTTTGGGCACCTCCCTAACTTCCTGCCCGCCCCAGACACTCTGAAGTCAGAGGCGGGTTTCTCTCTGAAAACCCTGCCAAAGGTCAAATGAACAAAGAGAGACCAAACCTGGTTTGGCACTTTGAGAAAAACTCAAAGACCTATTCCACAAAGAAATGGCGAAAAAAGATGACCAGGGACCATTTTAACAAAGGGGGCTTGTCACAGAGTAATACTTTTAGGTTCTTTTAAGGTTTAAAAACCTTTCCTTGTGAGAACTACTGTTCCCAAGAATAGTAAAGTGAAATTGACTTTACTTTACTTTTCTCTTTGTAGATCCAGCATAACCCATCTTATTTTATTTGGTTATTTATGTAGCACTCTTTCCCCACTTGTGTGGCCTCTATATGCTTTTTCTCGGTTTGAACGCCCTTGGCGATCGTAGTCGGTGGTGGGAAATTCTAGCGAGTTTAGCTTAGGAGATGCATGTGTGCTTGTTGCCGTTTTAAGACTTGTGGCTGGCAAGGCTTGATTTAGCAGTCCAAGAGGGGTCAGGCTTGTGGGTGGGTGCTGTTGAGGGTTTGATATTGCAATTGTGCAGAGGGTCTATGTGAGCCAGCTATACCGGGTTCCTTTCGGTTGGTAGTCACTGTATGCTAGTGGCAGATGTGTTGAGGTACGTCAGGTGTTTGTCTGCTCGGATGTGTGATGCTAGACCGGATGTGCATAGCCATAGCCTTATTCTATCGTGCACGGATGACTGGCTGTGCCTGCGGCCTGTGTCCACAATAGTGGTGCGAGAATATACGTACCGTAAGCTGCAAAATTCTTTTGCTCTGGCGATAATTGTCCAGTTCTAGAATTGGGAATCCTATACCAATGGGCCTAGGTTTCACAATGTAGCAGGTTTCAGCATTTATTAAACCTAGATGGAGGCTATACCAATATTTGAGAATCATGTACAGTTGGAGAGAGGCCTAGGTTTCCAATATTGTATGATTAATCATACAATAAGCCAGGGAAGGAGGCTGCTACAACTAGGTTTGAGAATCCCGTATGGTGGGGTAGAGGACCAGGCCTCACAAGGCCGTAGGTTTCAGCATATAAGACAGTAGGTTTCCGTAATATAACAGTCATCGATGATTTGTTATACCTATAGTTGGAGTACATTTGTAGTGGGCGATTGCTAGTATTGAGAATTTCCTGAGTGAGCAATGTTGGTTAACAATCGCAGTGATTCCTTAGTGATAGGCGTGTGCTAGCCTGGGCTAATTATCTAATTGTTTGTGGTCTCTCATGTGTGCGGGTGTGGGGGGGAGGGGCGCGGTGAGAATGATGCGGGTGTGCCACAGCGAAAGCTGCTGGCTTACTTGGAGTGGTTGGCTGGTGGGATTGTTGTGGGTTGGGTGGTAGTGTTTCAGGTGTGCCACAATGACAGCTGCTGGCTTACCTGGAGTACTTGTCGGCTGGCAGTGTTGATGAGCAATTGGTGCTGGTGTCGGGTGAAAACCGCTGCGATGGCTGCCGGCCCCTGTGTTGGGATTGATGCAGGGTAGTTTATTGGTATATTCTAGGGTGCAATGGATTAGGATAGTATTGGGAAAAGCCAGATTTTAAAGGCCTTCATCAATTTCAGGTGGTTTTCAGTGTTGCAATTGTGTAGGGGACGGGAATTCCAGATGAATGGTGCTTGGACGGATAAGGAGCCGCCAAGCCTTGTGGAGCTGTGGGGGTGGGATCACTAGGCGAAATGCTGTGCGAGATCTGAGGTTCCTGGAAGGTCGGTAGGGGGACAATTTTGTGTCATGATGCCTACCCCCGGGGACCCCGACCAAGTCCAGCAACCCCGGAAGCAGGCATCAAGTTATTCTAAGCAAGCCCAACAACCTCTGCTAGGGGCTATTTGGGTGCAGTCCTGGCGCCTATGGCGCCAGGCTCAGTGCTCATAGATTAAAACTTACCTGATGCAGACCATGCTGCAAGAGCTCCAAGCCAAAAGAGGCTTGGAAGGGACTACTTTACCTAGGGACTATTTTTTACTCTGGTGGGTCTGGGGAGGAATACTTACCTGGGATTACTTTGGAGGCTATTTAAACCACGCCCGAAGAGCAGCACACGCTTCGTGGTGTTCTGCATCCAGCAGCGTAACGCTCACCGTGCCTGCAAGTCTGCATCCAGTCTTCTGCCATGCCAGCCTCGAGTCTGGAGCTCCTAGAAAATTCCCTTTCTCCATTTGCAGAAGAATATTCCTACGGGCCAAGCAAACGAAGCCAGGTGGGCCAGTCCAGTCCGTCATCTCGGCACTACGTGTCACATTGGTGGAGACCGCAGCTGTCCAGTTCAGATCGACTCCCCTGTGGGAGCCAGGTGAGCGTAACATTTTGTTGCAAAGAATTCCGGGCCGGTGTTGTGGACTGCGTGGTGAATGATATGCATGGCTTTGGAAGTGGTGCGTCAGGCAATAGGGAGCCAGTGGAGGACTTTGGGGTGGGACTGATATGTTCTCTGACGGGCAGATTAATGAGCAGGCGTGCTGCCACGTTTTTGATTCTTTGGCGTTTCCTTAGTTGCGATGCTGGGGCTCTTGGGTAGAGCCAGTTTGCGTAGTCTAGGCGGAACAGGATGATGGAGTTGATGGCAGATAAACGATGGGGATAGGTGAGATAATGGACAATCCGCCAGAGAATCTGTAGGTGGAAGAAGCAGGATTTGGATACGCTGGTGGTGTTTGGTGAGGGATAAATCTGAGTCCAACTCGCATTCAAGGTATTTTACCACACTAGTGTGTGCCGGTGTTTGTCCTAGTGGTTTGGGCCACAGATTGGTTGTGGGAGGAGCAATGTTTTTTCCCCGCAGACTAGGATTTTAGTTTCGCAGGGTTGAGGATGAGGAAATTGGTCGTCATCCAGTGGTCAATCTCGGAGAGGCACGATGACGGGTCCGGGCTGTCAGAACCTTCGGAATTTGGGATTTTGAGGATGATCTTGGTATAATCTGCATAGTTGCAGCCGGTTAGGTTGTATGAGCGGATGATTGCAGGAATGGGTTGTATGTAGAAGTTGAAGATTATGGGTGATGTGGAACTCCTTGGGGACACCTTTACATACTGGTTGTGATATGGATGTGATTGAGGTGCATGATTTGCGACTAGATTAGAGATGAAGGATGAGATCCAAGAAAGGTCTGTACTTTTGATTCCTAGTGTTTGTAGTCTGACTAATAGAATTGAGTGATCGATGGTATCGAAGGCTGCAGAGAGGTCTAGCAGGATGAGGACCGCGCAGCCGGCTGCTTTTAGATCGTCCCAGATAGACTAGGGAAGCTTCTGTTCCCCTTGGTGGTCTGAAGCCTGATTGTGCTGGGTCTAGGAGGTTGTTCGCTTCTGTAAATTGGGCAAGCTGTTTGTAAGCCGCGCGGTCAACGGTTTTGGCGATGAAATGCGTATTGGAGATAGGACAGTAGTTTTGGGGGAGGAGTGGGTCAAGGGTTGGGTTTTTTGAGAGTGGGTTTGATGTAGGGTGTTTTTAGGGCTTTCGGGAAGGATCCTGGTGTGAGTGATGAAGGATTGCTCGTGCAACGTTACCTGCACAGGTGGTTAGTATTTATTTTTTAGCATTGAGGGTGGGCACGGGTCTTCAGTGGAGCCTGACTGACAGGTGACTGTTACAAGCGAGAGGAATTCTTGGTGTGTGATGGGAGAGAATGAGTCAAAAGAAAATTGTGAATGTGGGGGGTTTTGGGGCAGAGGACTGTGGGCGAGTGGGAGGTAGCGGTAAGAGTTTTAGTTTAGGGATGATGATGGTGGTGTCTTTCGTTGGCTGAATTGTAGAAGTGGAGCGAGAGGGTGTTGCATATTGCTTGGAGTGGACAGGCACGTGCATGAGGGGGATTTGGATTCTATGATTTTTATGTAGTGCCTTATTAGGGTTGCAAGCATTTTGTATTCGGTTCCCATAGAATTTTTTTTACCTTTCTGATTTCCGATCTGTAAATTCTGGTTCAAGGGGATTGGGTCCTCCGACGTATTCCATATCTATGACAGTAATCACCCCAGCTGTGCTGCTTCGGAAAATCTTTCTGCGTCGATATGATGCCCTCGAGGACCTCCGCTGTTGTCACTGGATGTTAGAAGTAGGACGCACGAGGCCCGTAGCCTCAGTTCGGTTTTTTCCGCGAATGTGTTCACTTCGGAGATCTCGGCGCGCCTCAACTCTTTGGAGTTTCTGTTCTTTCGGTTCTTCGAACCTGTCCGTTTGTGAAGTTAAAGTCCTTCGTGATGTCTAACTCTTCTTCCACCTCACGTCCGGGCTTCAAGATGTCAGTGACAGACTTGCACGATGCCTGCCTCTGGTGACTCGGGGAGGACCATGACACGGATGATTGTGTCGACTGCCAGTCGCTTACGTCCAAAGCCTTGCGGGAGCGCAAGAAGAAACTGTCGCTCGGTAAGGTGTCCAAGCCCCAGAAGTCGAGGTCCGCAGGGCTTTCGACGGACGATTCGAGGGGCGACTCTCCGCATCGTCATTGGAAGTCCAGTGTGTCTCGGTCCCGAAGTGGGTCCCGCCACTCCTCTGCCTCTTCGAGGCACTCCCATAAGCGCCATCATCAGTCGCTTTCCCCGTCCTCATCCGAGAACTCCGCCCATCGGCGTGTCGCGTATCCCACCAAGTATGCAATGCCGAAGGAATGGGCTTCCTTCGGTAAGAAAATGCTAGCGATTCTCGTCCACGCCTCCGAGTGGGGTCGGTCGTGATCAGACTAGAGACACCGCTCGTACGCCTTCGGGCTCGGGTGGTCGGCACGATTCGCGGGCGCGGTCCTGCTCGGACAAGGGGAATCGTTCTAGTCGTGCCCGTTCCAGGTCCCGGTCCTCGATGCACTCGAGACCGTGTGAGACTGATGTCTTTGAGGAAGACGTCAACGCTTGTGGCGCCAAGGTCGTCGAGGGACTCTCTTGAGGCTCCGCCTCCGAGGAAGTCGTCGACGCCATCGGTGCCCTGGATGTCGAGGGACACGCTCGGGGCTCCGACCTCGAGGCCTGTGTCGATGCCATTGAAGCTGTTGGCGCTGCATTCGACGCCGATTGACTCCTGTTTTGACGGGGGTACCCCGGGGCACGGTGGAACCCCCTAGAAAGGCTCTGGCCAAGGTCAAGCATGGCTTTGTTCCCCATTGTGTGCCCACTTTCCGCCATCTTGAGTACATTTCGGAGGTGGATGAGGGCTCTAATGATGGCATGGTTCCTGATACAATGCCAGATGAGATACACTCGGGCCATAGCCAGATTGAGGACCTGCGTCAGTCCCTGCACAACGCCAGTGGTCTGGACACCTCTCCGGAGGTGGAGTTTTGTAGGCCAGAGCCTGGCACCCATGCCGACTCCTTGTACCGGCGCCTTATGTCTAGGGTCACCGATTACTTGGGGTGGTCTGCTCCCCCAGGGGATTTTCTTCAGGATGACCTCACGGATATCCTCGACCAAGGTCCAATGGCTCTACAGAGGAGGGTGGCGGCGGCTTGGACTGCTCCGGAGAGTCTCCCGGCAGTGGGCAAGTCTTTGCCACGAAAATACTGCCCAGCCAGTAGCGACCCCTGCTACTTGACCAAGCACCCCACTCCGGAGAGTTGTGGTGGTGCAGGCGGCTATGGCCCCAGTAAAGCAGGCGTTGTATCCTACCATCCCTCCTGATAGGGACGACAAGCGTTTGGATGGTTGGGCGAAGAAAGTGTTTTCTTCAGGGGGTATGGCTCTTCAGGCGGCCAACTCCGTGTGTGCCTTGTCACGTTTCACGCACACTCTGTGGAACTGTTTCCTTAGCGGCTCAACATATTCCCGAAGGGGACGAACGGGATGGTTTTCTTGCTGTGATCCAAGATGGTAAGGATGCCATGTGTGAAGCCGTTCAGTCGGGTTTGGGCATGGCAGATTGCGTCAGCCAGTCCATGGCGGCGAGCACCGTAATACGCAGGTTTGCGTGGTGCTGGAAGTAGGGGTTTGCTCCTGATGTGCTGGTCCGGCTCCTCAACATGCCCTTTGACGGTGAACATCTTTTTGGCAGCAAGGTTGATGAGCCTTGAGAGGTTGCAGACCTCCAAAGCTGCAGCGAAGTCGTTGGGCGCGCCAACTTCCGCCTTTTTGTCCTAGGGGACAGCAATGGAGGGGAGATTCCTTTAGTTATTACTCATCCTTTGGTAAAGCGAGAGGAGCTGCCAGTCAAAGGGGCTACCGTAGGAGTGCCAGAGGTGGAAAGCAAGGTACTGGAGGTGCCAAGGCCGCTTCGGCAGTTGCCTCTTTGCCCTCAGGCAACGCCGCAGCCGCTTCAGCTCAGTCATGAGGCCATGTCCCATGGTTCCGGTTGGGGGAAGGCTGGCGCAGCATCTTGTCGAATGGCGTGCCATTACTTCAGATGTGCGAGTTCTGGAGATCATAGCCTACGGCTACTGTCTTCCCTTTCGGCAGAGGTCTCACGACAATCCACCGGGGAATCTCTCGTTGCAGAGTCCGGATCCGCTCCTTGTACAGGAGGTTCAAGCCCTGCTGGAGAAAGGCGCCATAGAACTGGTGCCTGTAGCGGAGAGGAACAAGGGATGGTATTCCCCTTATTTTTTGATTTCCAAGAAAGACTGGGGATTGAGACCCATCCTGGACTTGCACGGTTTGAACAAACTCCTCAGGAAGGACAAGTTCAAGATGGTTAGTCTTTCTCAAGTCCTCCAGGCCCTTCAACTTCAGGACTGGTTGGTGTCTCTCGACCTCCAGTACGCTTATTTTCATGTGCTGATCCATCCAAAGCACAAGAAGTACCTGTGGTTCGCGGTTGGCGACTCGCACTTTCAGTTTTGGGTTCTGCCGTTGGGATTGACCTCCTCCCCCAGGGTCTTCACCAAGCTCATGGTAGTGGTGGTAGCGCATCTTATGAAAGGGGGGGATTCACGTCTACCCCTACCTGGACGATTGGTTGATCAGGGCGCGCTCTCCCGAGCAAGTCCTGGATCATTTGTCCGTCCCCTGCCACTCCCTCCACAAGCTGGGCTTCCCCCTCAATTTAAAGAAATCCCACTTGACGCCAACTCAAAGGCTCCACTACATCGGAGCAGTGCTCGACACGTCCCTGGGGCAGTGTGTTCCTCCCCAAGGGAGGGCTCGTCACATTCAGCAGATGGTGCACAAGTTTCAGCATGGCCAGAGTCTCCCAGCGTTCGAGTTCTTGAGATTGCTCGGCCTCATGGCATCCTGCATTCTTCTGGTGCCAGAGGCCAAGTTGCGGATGAGATCTTTGCAATGGGCACTCAAGCTCTAGTGGTCTCAGTCCTCCGGCAGGATGTCGGACCCTGTTCAGGTGCTGTCCTCGGTCGCCCAGGACCTTCTGTGGTGGGCCGTCGAGGGCAATCTGATGAAGGGGGCTCCATTTTGGCTGCCCTGGCCGGAGGTGACGATCGTGACGGATGCATCCCTTACGGGATGGGGAGCAAATGCCAACGAGTTGACAGTCGGCGGTCGTTGGGTCTCCGGAGTCCAGACTCCATATCAATTTGTTGGAGCTGAGGGCCGTCAGGCTTGCCCTGAAGGCTTTTATGCCGACTGTGCAAGGAAAGAATGTCCTGATCCTGACGGACAACACAGTGGCCATGCACTATCTCAACAAAAAGGGGGGCGGCAGGGTCACTTCCTCTGTGCAGGGAGGCGATGCAGCTCTGGTTCTGGGCAATCCAGCAGGAAGTTTCGATCTCGGCAGTTTGTCTGACCGGAGACGAAAACGAGACGGTGGACACTCTGAGCAGGCAGAGCGCAATCTCTCACGAGTGGGAGTTGGCTCAGGAGAGTCTCCTGGAGATCTTCACCCTTTGGGGGACCTCTCAAGTGGATCTTTTTGCCTGCAGTGTCAACCGGAAAGGCAAAAGATTCTGCTCGCGGGAATTTCCTCCAAGAGGAGCCTTAGGAGATGCGTTTGTGGTGGAGTGGTCATTCCCCCTCCTGTACGCGTTTCCTCCAGTCCCCGTCATCCGCAAGTGCTGCGGAGGTTACGAAGGTTTGGTTCCCGGATGATCCTCATTGCTCCAGCGTGGGCCCGGAGGACGTGGTACCCGGACCTTCTTGACTTGTCCATCTGCACTCCACGTCGTCTTCCCTACCGAGATGATCTGCTCTCACGGGAGGGGGGGGGGGGGTCAGGTTCTCCATCCAGAGGTCAGATCCCTCAACCTTCACGCTTGGTTTCTGAAAGGTTGAGGTATAAGGATTGGGACCTCCCTGAAGACGTGATGGAGGTGTTGCTTTCGGCCAGAAGGCCCGCAACAAAGTCCCTGTACCATTGCAGTTGGAGAAAGTTCTGCGACTGGTGCAGGGTTAAGAATGTGGATCCGTTTTCATGTGACATTCCTGTGGTTCTGTCTTTTTTGCTTTCTTTAGCCCACAGGGGCTTGCAAGTGGGTACCGTTAAAGGTTACCTGGTGGCACTGTCAATATTTAAGCGCTCGTCTGAAGAGTGTTCTTATTTAAAAATCTCTTTAATTTCTCAGTTTCTAAAAGGGCTCACTAATGGGTTCCCTCTGTCACCTTTCCAGGTGCCCGGGTGGGATTTGAACCTTGTCTTCAAGTTTCTGATGGGTGCTCCGTTTGAGCCTTTGCATTCGTGCCCTTTGAGACTGTTAACTCTTAAATTTTTTTATTTTTGGTTGCGGTCACTTCCGCTCGCAGAGTGAGTGAGTTACAGGCACTTTCAGTTAAGCCACCCTTCACTGTATTTCATAAGGACAGGGTTGTCCTTGGAGTTCGTCCTTCCTTTCTTCCGAAGGTGGTGTTGGAATTTCATTTAGGCCAGAAGGTTTTCTTCCGGCATTTTATCCTCCTCCACATCCTGGTAAGGAAGAGGAGAGGCTCCATAGGCTCCATCCTAGGAGAGCTTTAAGCTTTTATATTTCACGCATGTCCCGGGTCAGAGTGGACGATCAACTCTTCATTGGTTACGCTGGAAAGCATTTGGGACAAGCTGTGACTAAGCAGACTTTGTCTCGCTGGATTATTCTGGCAATTTCTGAATGGTACGCTTGGCGGGTAAGGACCCACCGGTCGGCTTGCGGGCCTATTCTACCAGGGGTATGGCTGCCTCTACTGCCCTACAGAGGGGTGTTCCTATTAGTAACATCTGTGATGCAGCCACCTGGGCTTCGGTCCATACTTTTGTATGTCACTACTTCCTCGATTCCATCCCTGGGCAGGATCTGGCCTTTGGCAAGGCGGTCCTTTGCTCCGCAATTTGATTGGGCATTCTAAATTTCTGTATTCTAAATTCTTTTCTCACCTCCTTGCATTGGTACTTCTTTGGGAGTCTGTCAAAGATATGGAATACGTCGGAGGACCCAATCCCCTCGAAGAACAAGTTACTCTCATACCTGCTAACGTTCTTTTGATGGGATTGTCCGACGACATATTACATATCGCTCCCTCCCTGCCTTCCCTGCTAAAGAATTTCTTATGCGATTGCAGCTTACGTTTCCACAAGGGTTTGTGTGGTCAGACTGGCAGAAGACTGATGCCACACGTTTTGGGAAAAAACTACAACTGAGGCTACGGGAGTCGTGCGTCCTACTTATAACATCCGTTGACGTCAGCCGTCGGAGGAGGCCCTCGAGGGCGGCGTATCGACGTCGACGCAGGACGCAAACGCTGATAGATTTTCCGAAGCAGCGCAGCTGTGGCGATTACTGTCATAGATATGGAATACATCGTCGGACCATCCCATCGAATGAACTTTACCAGGTAAGAGTAACTTGTTCTTCGAAGGGATTGTGTCCTCCGACGTATTCCTCATCTTAGATATATCCTTCCAGCTCTGCTGGCCTCGGAAAATTTTTTCTCCAGAGGGCGCTGCGCGTCGACGTCCCTCGAGTCGACGTCCCTCGACAGCCGCCGTATCGACGCTCGACGTCATCCTGCCTATAAAGGCCGCGCGCAGCGTCCGTTGCTCAGTTCCGTTTTTCCGCGCTACTCGGTGCCTCGGAATACCGTTGCTCAGTTCTTAGTAATATTTACTTCAAGTTATTCGAATCGTACTCGATGGCTTCCTCGTCGGAACCGACAACCCCTCGATCCGGCTTCAAAAAATGTCGAGATTGTGGGAAAAAGATGTCGTTGACCGATCCTCACAGAAATTGTCTGTGGTGCTTGGGAGCCGAACACCATTGTTCGGAGTGCGAGGACTGTATGTCCATGACAGCTAAGGCCCTGAAGGAGCGTAGGGGGAAGCTGGAGAAAGTTAAGACTTTTAAAGCTTCTTCTTCTTCGACGAAGTCGAGACATTCGTCTCCTCGTCACCATTCACGCTCCAGGTCTCGGAGTGGGTCTCATCACTCCTCGAGATCGAAACACTCAAAGAGGAGACGTCGAAGATCCCCTTCTCCGTCTTCCTCTTCCTCTGTTTCGCCAAAAAGAATCCCTTGCCCCACGAAACATAGTTCCCGGGCTGAATGGGAGGAATTCAGAAAAAACATGATGAGCGTCTTCGAGAAAGCGGCCTCGACCCCCTCGAAGACTGCCGAGAGCGATGCTCTGGTCGAAAGACCCGAAGGTCAAAAACGCCGCGAGTCGCAGTACCCGGCGAAAGAAACCTCTCGAGCGCGTCTCGAACCCTCGAGTAGGACCATGACCTCCAAACCTTCCTCGAAGGTTTCGTCGACGAAGGTTCCGTCGACGTCGAGGTCTTCGACGCCGTTGTCGAAGGGACCTTCGACACACAGGTCTGTCGACTCGACGCCGGCCTCGACACCGGCGTCGACGCCGAGAAAAGTCACGAGGACCACACATCCAGTGACGATTCCCAGGCCCTCGACGTCGATGGCGTCGATATTGTCGAGTAAAATTCCAATTCTGTCGAGGTCCTCGAGGCCTCCACCTCTGTTTTCGACGCCACGCTCAAAGCCGTCGGCGTCAACGACATCGACGTTTTCGAGGCCAATAAGTTCAGCACCCTCTGCCTTGGAAATGGGATTTACTCCCTTTATTAATTCAGAACAATTGAGAACTATATCCTCAATTTTAGAAGAGGGTGATTTGTCAGAACAAGATGAGTTACAGGGACCTGTAACCCCAGTTAGAGAGGAATTTTCCTCTGAAGAGCGCAGATTAAAGGATCTTCATGATTCTTTACATGAGGCAAGTGGTTTAGACACTTCCCCTGAGGTGGATTTTGCTAAACCAGACCCGGGGGAGCATGCTGAAACCCCCTACAGAGCCTTAATGGCCAGAATTACAGAGTTCATGGGGTGGTCTACACCTTCACAATCTTTCCAGCAAGATGACCTCACGGATATTCTTGACAAAGGCCCACAAGAGGATCCAGTGGTGCCCTTTCATAAAGCTCTTCAGAGAAAGATCATGACAAACTGGGAAACCCCAGATGTAATACCAGCAGTAAATAAAAAAACTGTCTGCAAAGTACAGGGTATCTTCCACAGACCCAGAGTTCTTGTCTAAACATCCATCCCCAGAAAGTCTGGTGGTACAAGCAGCATCCTCTACCGAGGTCAAGACGGCTTATCCTACTGTCCCACAGGATAGGGACGATAAAAAATATGATGCTATGGCTAAGAAAGTCTTTTCAGCATGTAGCATGGCGTTAAAGTCTGTTAATGCTACTTGCACCCTTGCTAGGTTCAGCCATACACTTTGGGAGTGTGCTTCTACAGCGGCTGACTGCATCCCGGAGGGAGAAGAAAGGGATGCGTTCCTGAATATTATACAGGACGGTGAAGACGCTATGTGCGAATCCCTCCAGACGGGCATTGATTCGGCTGACAGTATCAGCAGAGCAATGGCGGCAAGTACATCAACCAGGCGGTTCGCTTGGTTGAGAAAGTCGGGTTTTGCCCCAGATGTGCAAGCCAGGCTCTTGAACATGCCATTTGATGGCTCTTCTTTGTTCGGGAAAAAGGCGGATGACAGTTTAGAGAAACTGCAAACTTCAAAAGCAGCAGCAAAATCCCTAGGAGCTGCAATCCGTCAGACTCCTTTTCGTCCCACAGGAACCTCTGCGAGGGGCAAGTCCTTTCGCTTCTACTCCTCATTCGGAAGAGGTAGAGGACGACCGGCTCAAAGGGGTCAAAGAAGAACTACCCGAGGTGGACGGGGTAGATATTCTAAAGCCGCAGCAACAGCAGGTGCCTCTTTACCATCGGCATCTGCATCAGCCGCCCCAAAACCACTCTGAGGACTTCCCTCACAGGACACCTGTAGGAGGCAGGTTGACTCAACATCTGGCGGAATGGCAGGCTATCACGTCAGATGCTTGGGCATTGGAAACAGTTGCCCAAGGTTACTGCCTACCTTTCCTACGTATACCTCAGAGTCATCCACCGGGGATCAGCTCTCAGAAAGCTCCAGATCCGCTCCTCTTCCAGGAAATTATAGACCTGCTAGAGAAAGGTGCCATAGAACCGGTACCTGTAGCGGAGAGGAACAAGGGCTGGTACTCCCCTTACTTTCTCGTTCCAAAGAAAGACGGAGGACTGAGACCCATCTTGGACTTGCGAGAATTGAACAAATTCCTCAGGAAAGACCAATTCAAGATGGTCACTCTTTCTCAGATCCTCCAGGCCCTTCAGTTTCAGGACTGGTTGGTATCTCTGGACCTTCAGGACGCTTATTTCCATGTGCCTATCCATCTCAAACACCGGAAATACCTGAGGTTCGCAATTGGCAACTCTCACTATCAATTTCGAGTACTGCCTTTTGGGCTGACCTCCGCCCCGAGGGTCTTCAAGTTAATGTCGGTAGTGGCGGCAAGTCTAAGGAGGGAAGGGATTCACGTCTACCCCTACCTGGACGATTGGCTGATCAGGGCTGTTTCTCCGGAGCAAGCTCAGATCCAGCTAAATCACGTATGCTACTCCCTTCACAAGCTGGGCTTCTCCCTCAATTTAAAGAAGTCTCAAATGATACCATCGCAGAGACTCCAGTTCATAGGAGCGATCCTGGATACTTCCCTGGGAAAAGCCTCGCCACCAGAGGTGAGGGCTCAAGATATTCTACAGATGGTTACCAAGTTCCAACTTGCCCAACGTCTCCCAGCTTTCGACTTTTTGAGGTTGCTAGGCCTCATGGCATCCTGCATTTTCCTTGTGCCAGAGGCTCGCCTGAGAATGAGATCCCTCCAGTGGGCACTGAGGACTCAGTGGTCACAATTCTCAGGGAGAATGACGGATCTTCTTCAGGTTCCTGGCAGGGTGGCTCGAGACCTTCAGTGGTGGGCCTGTCAGGAGAACATTCTGAAAGGAGAACAGTTTTGGCAACCCTGGCCGGAGATAACAGTAGTCACGGATGCCTCACTCACTGGGTGGGGAGCCCACGCCAACGACTTGACCATCAGCGGTCGTTGGTCTCCATCGGAGTCCAGACTACACATCAACCTGTTAGAGCTGAGAGCCATCAAACTTGCGTTGAAGGCTTTCCTGCCAGTTGTACAAGGGAAGAACGTCCTGATAATGACGGACAACACGGTGGCCATGCATTACCTCAACAAAAGAGGAGGCGTAGGATCACTACCCCTGTGCAGAGAGGCGATGCAGCTCTGGTTTTGGGCAATCCAAGAAGGAATCTCTCTATCGGCAGTTCACTAGCCGGAGAGAAGAACTTGACAGCGGACGCTCTAAGCAGGCAGAACACAGTCTCTCACGAGTGGGAGCTAGCTCAGGAAGTCCTTCTAGAGATCTTCGCCCTTTGGGGAACCCCTCAGGTAGATCTGTTCGCCACCAGCCTAAACAGGAAATGCGACCTGTTCTGCTCAAGGGAATTTCCTCCGAGAGGAGCTCTGGGAGACGCGTTCATAGTGGACTGGGAGTTTCCGCTTCTGTACGCGTTCCCACCGGTCCCTGTCATTCCTCAAATGATCAGGAGGTTGAGAAGATTCCGGCGAACCATGATCCTAATTGCCCCGGATTGGGCCAGGAGAACGTGGTACCTGGACCTTCTAGACTTGTCCATCTGCCCTCCATTTCGACTTCCTCTCAGAGAGAACCTACTCTCACAGAAGGGAGGTCAGGTTCTCCATCCAGACATCAAAACCCTCAACCTTCACGCTTGGCTTCTGAACGGCTGAGGTACAAGGATTGGGACCTCCCTGATGATGTTATGGAGGTGTTGCTTTCGGCAAGGAGGCCAGCAACAAAGTCTTTATACCGCTGCCGTTGGAACAGATTTTGCAGCTGGTGTAGAGAACAGAATATCGACCCATTTTCATGTGGTACACCAATGGTTTTGTCCTTCCTACTATATTTGGCAAATTCAGGCCTTCAAGTTGGCACCATTAAGGGCTATCTCGCAGCGCTATCTATCTTTAAGCGTACTGCGGAGGAACCATCCTATTTCAAATTACCCTTGGTAATACAGTTTCTAAAGGGGTTAACCAATGTTTATCCCCCAAGACCATTCCAAGTTCCCCTATGGGATTTAAACTTGGTATTAACTTTCCTGATGGGGACACCTTTCGAACCTCTCCATTCTTGTTCGTTAAGATTCCTTACCCTTAAGACTGTTTTATTAATAGCACTTACATCTGCTAGAAGGGTGAGCGAATTACAAGCTCTTTCTTGTAAACCCCCTCATACAATCTTTCACAAAGACAAAGTTGTCCTGCAAGTGAAGCCTAATTTCCTCCCAAAAGTAGTCTCTGAATTCCATATCTCTCAGAAGATTATCCTACCATCTTTCTATCCTCCTCCTCACCCGGGGAAAGAGGAAGAGAGGTTACACAGACTAGACCCTAGGAGGGTTTTAAGTTTTTACATTAGTAGACTAGCCAGGATAAGACAGGCAGACCAGCTGTTTGTAGGCTACGCAGGTCACAAGCTGGGGTTACCAATAACTAAGCAGACCATTTCCAGATGGATCATTCTAGCCATTCTGGAATGTTATAAACGGACAGGGAAAGAACCCCCTCAAAACCTTAGGGCTCATTCGACCAGACGTATTGCAGCTTCATCTGCCCTCAAAAGAGGCGTGCCGATTAAAGACATATGTGCGGCCGCTACATGGTCGTCTGTCCATACCTTTACACGTTTTTACAATCTGGATTCCTCCTCTAGTCAAGAGACTAGGTTTGGAAGGGCTGTACTGCATTCTATTCACCAATAGAAGACAGCGGGAAGTCAGTACTCCCTCCTCCGAATATAGAATACTGCTATGGGAGCCTATCTCAGATGAGGAATACGTCGGAGGACACAATCCCTTCGAAGAACAAGTTACTTCTTACCTTGTAACGTTCTTTCGACGGGATGTTCCTCCGACGTATTCCTCATCGACCCTCCCATCCATCCCCGCAGTTTTACTTCCCTTGTTGTTGCAGCTTACGCTCCTTCAGGGTGATTAGTCTAGTCCAAACAGTAATACTGTGGGCTACAAAACGGAACTGAGCAACGGACGCTGCACGCGGCCTTTATAGGCAGGATGACGTCGAGCTTCGATACGGCGGCTGTCGAGGGTCATCGACTCGAGGGACGTCGACGCGCAGCGCCCTCTGGAGAAAAAAATTTCCGAGGCCAGCAGAGCTGGAAGGATATATCTAAGATGAGGAATACGTCAGAGGAACATCCCGTCGAAAGAACGTTACAAGGTAAGAAGTAACTTGTTCTTCTCCTTGCTAGGGCGGTTTTGTTCTGGCTGATGGGTCGGCTCTCCAGGCCCGTTCCAGGTGGTGCTTGAGAGTTTTAGTGGTTTGGGATTGGGGGTGAACCATCTCAGGGTTGGTCCAGATCTCTGCAAGGTACGTTTTTACGGGGAGAGGGGCGTGAGGGCATTTGTAAGCCAGAGTTTGAAAGGAATATATTGCTGTGGGACCTTCTGCGCGGAAGAGCGAGTTGAGAGAGAATTCAAGATCTGGGGGTGATTACAACTTTGTTCCGTAATGGGAAAGTAGATGGGGACGTGTTGGTGGTGGTCGTGTGGGGCCTTAGCCGCTGACCAGTGTTCAGTGGTATGGTGAAACGGTGCTGAGTGATCTGTCCATGATGGGGGGGGGGGGGTGCAGGGGCTGGGTAGACATGTTTGTGGTGCAGAATATTGCATCAAGGATGTGGCCTTTTGTGTGGGTGGGAGTGAAGTTGTGGTTCAGTTTGAGTGGTGTCTAGACTGTCTGAGAGTGACCTGGTCCTAGTTTGATGGCGAGTCGAACCATAGGATGGTGAGAGATGGGTGTAGGATGAGGTTGGCGCCCATTGCTTCGCCAAATGTGTCTGCAAAGTTTTTGTTATAGCTGGGGGTGAGGGGGGGGGGTGGAGGGGGTGTGTAGATGACCAGGAAGCTGTGTGAGGTGGAGGGTGCGAGTTGGAGTTTTACCAGGAGGGGCTCGTTCTCTATGGTGCTGGTGTCCTTGGTTATTAGCTTGAATTGGTCTTTGTGTAGTATTGCAAGTCCCCCTCCCCTTCGTGATCTGTTCCAGACGGTGAGAATGTAACCAGTTGGGAAGGTCTCGTGCACGAGGGGTTCGTAGTCATCGGAGTACCAGGTCTCAGTGATGAATAGGATATCTGGGTTTTCTTCCGTGATGAGGTCATAGAGGTGGGGTTTATTTTTGGGTACTGACCTGGCTTTGATGAGGGTGCAAGATGTTTGATCGGATGCCTTTGTGGGTAGATGGTGGTTAGAGTTGGCGGGGGTGGGACAGCAGGGTCTGATGAGGGGCACTGGCACTGTGGGTGTAGTAAGAATGTGGGAGGATTAATGTGGAGATGAGAGAGCAATAGGAGGGAGGTGTGGACTGGGTTGGGCGAGGGCAGTGAGGTTTCGCTCCTGTACTGCAGTGGTTGCGAACTGTCAGAGGATGGGCAATACTAAGGGGGGGGCAATAGGTGACTGTAGCCTCGCCCGTTCTTTGCATTATGATCAGTCATGGGTGTGTGGGAGAGAGTGGGCGGTTCTCCGGTGATGGGGGTATTGGCTAGAGCTTCTCTTGCTGCGCAAAGGCTGGGGAAGTGGGAGTAATGGGTGATGTGTAGTTGATTGGGGCAAGTTTGAGCATGAGGTGTTGGGTGCTTGTCACTGGCGCGGTTGGAGTTTGATGGGCATATTAGGTGTCTAGCTGCATTCTCTGGTGTGTTCTTTGGGACGATGTACTCTAATCTGTCTCCATCTTGCTGCTCTTAGTTGTGCAGAGCGGGACCTATTGGTGGGGGGGTGGCGGGTGAGACAGGTTGAGGGGGGTAGGTGTGTGACATGGTGGGGAGGGATGTGTGTAAAAAGTGCACTGTGGAAGGGGGGGGTGGGCTGTGTGATGGCAGAGATTGGGAGTGGCTGCCATGGGTCTCGTTGGGCATAGTGGTGCGCCAGTGTGCTGCTCTGTTGGGGCATGTGAGTGACATGGCACCTAGTTGACTGTGTTGCGAGGTTGAGGCCTAAGTTTGAAATGCAGTTTGGGTACAAGATATAACACAGCTAGTTCTGAGTGTTCCGTATAATGGGTGAGGTTGGCCTACTTTCCACAATGCAGTAAGGGTACAAGATCAAACACAGCTAGATTTGAGAGTCCTGTATAGTGCGAGAGGTCTACCTTTCAAAATACAGTTTGAGTACAAGATAAAACGCAACTAGACTTGGGAACAGACTAGGTTGGAGAGGGCGGGTGGTAGAGGATAGTCTTAACAATATTGTCCCGGTGTAGGTAACTTTGCTATGTGGCCGGGCTTCTAGGGTAGAGTAACTGCTCTACTCCTCACCCAGGACACTCCTACCTTACAAGTCGCTGCTGGTTGACTGCAGGCCACTGGCTTCCCCTGTTGACACCTGCAGACATCATATGGTGCTGCCTTTTGCCTCTGGGCCCTTAGCCGCAGGGCTGCCGGAAGAGGGCTTCCCTGGGGAGGTCAGTTAAAAGGAGCAAACAAGCCAATCACTGCCTGGGAGGCGGGAGGGGGAGGGAAGGGGAAGGAGGGACACCGGGAGAGAGAAGGGTGCAGGCAGGGCCCGGGGGCCTCCAAAAATCAAGGCCCAGGAGGATTGGGGCTCACTCACGTTCACCTGGCAGCGTGGAGTGCTGTGGGTTACTTAGTAGCCCCTTTTTCTACTTAGTCATGGAACATTATTTTATGTTACCTTCACTACTTTAAATGGCTGGTGGCAGTGGTTTAATTTTCCTACCAGTGTACTTTTCCACCGCAGGCTGAATCCTCAGCTGCAGTGTAGCACCCATGGGTGACCATTGTGTCAAAATGCCCCTGGTCTTCTTTTTTTCACAATTTCTGGTTTGTGGGGTCGGTCTTGGGTTTTATTCTGTGCGCCAAACCCGGTTTAACCCTTAAGTCCGCTTTGCCTTTGGCGAGCTTCAGGACTGAAACCCGCCTCTGGATGAAGTATGTCTGGCAGGGCATGAAGCGAGGGAGGTGCCTGAAACTCCGTCCTTGGTCGCCTTTGTAACCTGAATGAATCCAGTCATGATGGCAGCACCCCTGCTGTCAGTGACAGCTAGGCTGTGCATGAATGGGAGAAACTTACATAAAAGGCTAGGCTTCTTGAACTGAAGAGTCGACCATTGGACGAAACCTGCCCGGTGAAGCCCTGCTGCTATGCTGAAACTACTTATCCGAATCAACTAGAGAAGCTCCGGAGCGGACACCTTCTTCCCTTAGGTTGGTGCGACCAACTAACCCCAAGATGTACTTTGCTGGAAGACCTTCCCCGACTGGATGTACTTCTTTGCTGCTGCTGGAACCGAGTGTCGGGGGTCGAGATATCCATAGTCTAGTGCAACGTCTTTAAGCCGGACGGAAGATCCTGAGGACCCTCCCAAAGTAGGACGACCCAAGCTAGATTCATGGAGTGAAGGAAGCCCATCCAATGTTTGAGATCTGCGGTAGTGCGATTTGCCGGTAGCAAAGTGCAGCTGAACTGGAAAGAGCCGTAGCGGCTGCCGACCTTCGAACTGGAGTACAGGAGTCCTCCAGATGTCCTCCCTCTTGTCCCCATGACTGAGGCCCAGGAACACAGGACCTGCAACCAGGTCAGAAAACAGCTAGATCCTCTTCTTCCAATCTAAGGTACTGTTCTGACTATGGGGTACTTAACCTCTTTGTCTGTAGCTTGCGTATCTCAGTTGAGATTTGCAGTAGCTACTTTTCCAGAGTTATTCTAGCTCTAGCTTTTCACATGTGTAACCGCATGTGGCCCAACATTGATTTTCTACAACAAACTCTTAACTTTGTGCAAGACTTTCTGCTATCTAAGAAGTGTCTCAGCTCCATAGACTCTGGCTTTTCTGGCTCCTTGCAGACTCTTCTAACCCATTGACTTTGATTCTAACTGTCCCTCATAGGTGATGCATTGGTTTGTAACTAATATTGCTGGGAAAGGTTTTATCTAGACTTCATTAGGCTATTTAAAAGTGCACGCATGCTCTGAGAACCTGTTAAAATGTTTCCTTTCCACAACCTCAGAATTTTACCAAGTGCAAGTGATATATAAATGACATAACTGTCCTAGGAATTGAAGTCACCCCAAGGTGTAGGAAGTGTGTATGAAGCATCTCTGAAGAGTGTATCTACTTGCTTATCTTGATTCTGAGAACATGTTATGAAGTGTATTTTATTGTTGCACATTGCCCTTTTTAAAGAATGCTTATTTAAAACTGACCATTGAATAATTATTTTACTCGTGTTATTTGCATATTTGTATGTGTGGATTTCGATGCTACAGCCCACATTTACCCCTCTTATAAGCCTGGCTGCTCAGTCACACTAACAACTTGTGTAGTACAGACCTATACCAATAGGTGGGGTTTCCTAATAAATACCAAGACGACAAGACTGGTCTAGTCTCTCAGAGTTACTGCATACAGTCTTGCCTAACACTGGGTTCCTGCATGAATGTCAGATCATGGAAGCTGAAGAAGTAGTAGACCACTGGAACCAAAACCGAAGAGGAAGATTAAAAAACAGCAGCTGAGACGATTTCCAGCGACTGGAGTCTGCTGTGTAACCAGAGCCTGCTCTAGCCCTTCCTTCCAATCGACCTGGGGACTCCGAAAACGACGACAGTGAGACAGACCAGACTCAAGAATACCTGCATTTTGAGCCATGCCACGTTGTGCTTCGACCTTGCCCCAATACGCTGGCACCTCGAGCCATTGTGCAGGGTGCGTGGTCTTCGAATTGTGAATCTCACTGAAAATTTGTGGACATCTTGCTGGCTCTCCAGAGGCACGACTCCAGTCCAAAAAGTCCCCTCACCAGAGTGCTGAACCTTGCAAACAACCAGAATCCGATCAGCGATATTCTGTCTTCGGTTTGTCTGAAAATGTGCCACATCCAGAGCTGCATCCAGCCGTGAGGAAACTCTTGCCTGGAGCCTTCCGTCTTCTTGACAAAGGAATCCACAAACTGGGATTTTGGCTGCAAATCCTAAAGTCTTCCTGCTGCAACTCTTCTTTGCTGAGGTACTGTGTTTGCTGGGGTATTTTACCTACCTTTAAGCCTTTGTGATTTCAGTGTTTTATGTGATTGGGAGGCCATTCATCCAGTTCACCCAGGCCTACTGGTGTCTTCTCTGAAGTCCATGGACCCTCGCCTAACTTTAAAGTAAATATACTTCTCATCAGTCATCCTCTGGAACTCTGACTTTGCATGCAACTGAACGCTAACTCGTCCTGCCTACAGCTGGCACCTAGACCACTAGGGTCCCACTACTGCCTCTGATTGAACTCATGCTGTAGAATAAGGGAAGGACTGGATAAGAAAAGGGTTCTGACTTGAAAAGAACAAGTGTGCAAAAGTTACTTACTTGTAGAAAGTCGGTTAACTGTAACTCTGAGTGAAAAGTTACTAAAGTTACTGCTTACCTTAGAAATGTTTTGCTATTCTGAAAAGCACATGTAACCTCTTTCCTTAGAAACTGTTCCGCCATTCTAACGAGTAGAAGTAAGGTTAAACTACTCACCTGTGATTTGGTTGTGCCTCTTCCCAAAAGTAATTCTGTTGGTTCCACTTCACTATTCCTGTTAGGATAGATGTAGGAGTGTCCACAATTGGGTCATGTTTCCCCTGACCTGCCTGTCCAGAATAAGTCTGCCATGTTTTACCTACCTAGAATAACCTTCAGCCATTCATGAAGAGTAGACCAACACAAAGAGTCCTAGGTTTACGCCTTTAAAAGTTGCTGATGGCTCCTTTAAAAAGTGTAGATTTTACCTACCTTGAGTTAGCTGTAAGTGTTGGGTAAGAATTGGTGTAGTCATTCTGTGTGAGACTACACAACACTTATCTGCTTGGTAGTAGGTAACCCCCCTTTTGGTAGAGGTCTGTACTACACAAGTTGGTAGTGTGACTGAGCAGCCTGTGGCAGTACTCTGGAAGGTCTGCAGCTACGGGATTTCTTCGGACACTCGACCCCAGGCATTGGGCAATGAAGAGGCACAGCAAGTCTGGGATTGCACAAAAGCAGAGTTCGTCTTAGGGGGGGGTCCAGGAGGTTGCAGCCACTTCTCTACACGGTTTCTTCTTCGAATGTTTCTTCCAGTGGCCGACTGTAGTCCCAAGAACCTCCCGTTTTAAGCAAGATTTCCCATTCATGCGCAGCCTAGGCTGTCAATCCATAGCAGGGTCGCTGTCCTTTCAGGACAGCCAGCCGGCCAATCAGGACTGCTTTCGTTCAGGCATTCTTAGAGACCCTCCCTCACAACCTTTCTTTCCAGACACACTGGAGTCATGGGTGGGCCTCAGGGCTGAAGCCCGTCAAAGTCGAGACAAACAAAGGACTCAAACCTATCTCAACGCACAAACAGAAAATGGTGAAAAAAGAAGTTTGGGACCATTTTGACAAAATAGTCACCTATGGGTGCTGTACTGCAGCTGTGGGTTCATCCTGCGGTGGAAAAGCACATGGTAGGAACAAGTAAACCACTGCCACCAGCCATTTAAAGTAGTTGAGGGTAATAAAAAATGTTACATGAGAAAGTAGGATAAGGGGCTACTAATAACCCCTCCCCAGCACTCCATATAAGATGATGTTTGCTGGACCTACAAAGAGAAAAGGCAAGTAAAATCAATTTCACTTAACTATTCTTGGGTACTTTAGTTCACCCAAGAAAAGGTATTTAAACCTTTAGCGAAATCCAAAGAACTTCAGTGACGCTGCACTAGTTTGTCAGACTCCAAAAACAAAGGAAATACAGAATCCAAATTAGGGGGAAAAACACGAGAGAGTGAGAAAGATGTCCCACTCACTCAGGAGTTAAAATGAAAAAGTACTACGTCCAGCAAAAGAGCTGGGCAGTGTTAGGGAGAATTCTCATAAATGTGCTTTTAATTGTTTGTTTTCTGTGTTTATTTCTTTGGTTATGGAGTTTTAGACCACTCCATAGGCATCATCTTTTCATTTGTCACAAAGCACCC
Source organism: Ambystoma mexicanum (assembly GCF_040938575.1). Taxonomy (NCBI): domain Eukaryota; kingdom Metazoa; phylum Chordata; class Amphibia; order Caudata; family Ambystomatidae; genus Ambystoma; species Ambystoma mexicanum. The sequence goes on along the minus strand of NC_090923.1, from coordinate 152,074,711 downwards.
TCAGTGCAGTGACACAGGGAAGCCTTTTAGGCTGTCCCAAGGTTTAAATACCTTCTCTGGGATAAACTACTGTTTCCCAGAGAAAGTAAATTGAAATTGACTTTACTAGTCTTTCCAGATTCCTAGACCCAGCACACACTATCTAACAATAGAGTGCTTGAGGGGTTACTTAGTATCCCCTATGTCTAGAAACTCATGTAGCAGTCAAATGCTACCCTTTCCTATCGAAATGGCTGGTGACAGTGGTTTTATAACGAACTACCATGATTTTTTCCCGACCGTGAACACCGGTAGCGTTAAATCGCGGGAGCCATGATTTTCAAGATGGCGCCTGAGTCTCGGTCTTCTTTTTTTCGCCATTTCGTTTTGGAAAGGTCCTTCTAGAGTTTGTCTCGGCATGCCAAACTTGGTTTGGTCCCCTTGGTCATACGCCTTTGGTGGGCTTCAGGACTGAAGACCACCTCTGGCGCCCGAGTGTCTGGGGTGAACAGGAAGTGAGGGAGGTGCCCGAAGAACTCTGTGTTCAGTCTCCTAGGAGACCCAAATGCACTCTGGCGTGCTTGGCAGGCTGACTGACCGGCAGGGACAGCCACCCTGGATAAAAGGAGTCTCTTTGCTTGGAAAGCAGTCGACAAACGAACGAAAAAACCGAAGACAAGCTGGAAAGAGGACGGCTGCTGCAACTCCTGGACCGTTGGTTTGCCTGGTGAAGCCCTGCTGCAGGTCCGAATCACCAAGTTCATCTCGACAGTGAAGCCCTTCAAGGACGACTTCTCCCTGAGTTGGTGGGACCAATCGACTCGTAAGCCACCTGGATACCATTCTTAGAGCTGATTGTATTTTCCTCGGAGTGCTGCAGGAAACGGAATAGCCAGGGAGAAGGACACTAGTTTGTGTGCTTGACTACAGCTACCGGAATTGAAGATTTGCCTTTGCCAGCTTTTTTTTCATAACATTTTATTGGGTTTTTATAAATAAGCATTACATTCTGCAAAAGGGCAGAAGATCAGCAATCGCTAAATACAATCAGGTGCAAATGTCTCTCGGTGGAAGCAGTGAAGAGGGAGTGGGGTGGGGGAAAGGCCCTGTCAATGGTTTGGGTGATTCTGTCCTTGGGTGCTGAAGGGCCTTTGGCATGCTGGATTGCTATGGCCTGAAGCTGAGGGTTAGTGGAGTGGGTTGATTTGGAGCCATCTGGTTAGTGGGGGCCATTTGATGAGAGTCGGAAATTTGGCAGCGTAGTCCATGAATGGGTCCCATATGTTTAAAGCTCTGTAGAGAGCCGGATCGGATTGCCGTGATTTTTTCGGTGACCGCTATGTCCCAGCATTTAGCCCACCAGAGTGCCACAGAGGGTCCGTCTTTATCTTTCCACACCCGGGCCATTGCGATTTTCGCTGCTAGGAGTAGGTGAGAGCATACGCTGGGGATTTGGCCTGAGAGTGGGAAAGCACCATCGCCTGTATCGCCCAGTAGGATGATTCCGGGGTCCCAGGGGATGGATAGGCCCGATATGTCCTTAATGTTTGATTACCTCTCTCCAATACAGTTCAGCCTTAGGACATGTCCATACCATGTGGAATAGTGAGCCTGGTGTCGGGCACCCGTGCCAATGATCGGGTTGGCCCTATTGATTTGTGCAGGGGTTATGTAGTACCTGTAGCAGAGTTTGTAGCCCCCTTCCCTATTTGTGATACATTGCGAGCTTTTATGCAGCCTGGTCCAGATTTTCCCCTAGTTTTCAACATCGATTTCCCTGCCCAGGTCCTTTTCCCATTCGAGCATGTATCTTTTATGGATGGGTCTGCCCTATCTAGGAGTTGGTAGAGGGTCGAGGTTCTGCCTTTGCTAGTAGGGGTCGTTAGTGATAATTCAAGCGCAGTCAGTTCTCTGGAGCATTTCTCTCTGGTCGCTCTGTGGGATAGCCAGTGTCGGATTTGGGCATAGCGAAATCTTTCCCGTTCATTTACCCCGAATTTTGCTTTGCACCTCTCAAATGTAATGGGTGCTCCTGCCTCTAGGAAATCACTGGTTGTTTGCAAGCCTCCCTCTATCCATAGTTGGAAGTTCTGTGGGGACATGCCTGGGGAGAATTCTGGGTTGTTCCAGATAGATGTTAGGGGGCCTAGAGAGCAGCGGATGCCCCATTTTCGAGCTGCAGCCTTCCAGCAGCGGGTTGTAGTTCTGGTCGTCAGTAGGGGCTGGTGGTAGCTTGGGGTTGAATGTTGGGTAGGTGTGGTAGTGCAGAGGGTGGGACCGGGCACCAAGCTTCTTCGAGATGTGTCCATTTTGGTGTCTGATTTGCAGTGCAGGAGTCCCCAGACTTCCTCCCTCTTGTTCCCACAACTGAGACTCGGGAACAGCGAGATCTGCAGGAACTGCCAGGAACAGATGTCTTCAGCTACATCTTTCTTGTTTTAAGATACTGTGAAAACCCGACCGAGGGAATTAACCTCTCACTGCGAAAGTGCTTGAAACTTTGGCAACTTGCAGGCCTAGTCAGCTTGTGACCCAACATATGAATCTGTCTTTTTTACGAACTACTTCTGAGAACTTTGGCAAAGACTTTTCCGTTTAACTTCCAGAACTGCTTTATCCTATACAAGACTTTAGCCCACTGACTTTGGCCTCACCTATTGCATTGAATCAAAGGTACTGCATGCAAACTTTGCCTAACAGGGGTCTAAGGTTGGAGGAATTGAGCACTGAAATGAAAATTCTCCCTAAGTGTGCCATCCTAAAATAAGTTACAAGATCTCTTGCTTATCTCAGTGTTTCACTGATCTCAAAAAGCAACTGTAATGGTATTTTACACACTTTACTCTCCTAGTATATTTGTGTGTTAACACAAATGTCGTTCTAGGTTTTTATTGTTCCTTGGATAAGTGTCCCACTATTTTGGAAAGTGTATTGTCCAGTTGATTTACTATGATTTGCTTGCTGAGCGTCACAGTGCAACTGCTAGGGTCTATCACCCCTGTACTACTGAAGGTAATCTAAAATGTAATTATTGGTTTGACTTCCCGAGAACTCCTGTTAGGTGTCCCAAATAATGTTCTATGCTTTGGTCTGTGTACCTTCGCACATAGTGTTGTTTTTCTATGTGTTTATATGCTATATGATAGTACTTACTCACCCAAGAATCTCTAGGCCTGCTTGTATATAAAATAAACCCTTTATTTGTACAATACATAGTGTTAGTGTATCTTTGGACCATATATATAATACAATTTCTTTATACTGATTGTACAGCCCTCTCTTCCCCTCCTACGAGGAGCCTGGCTGCTCTGTCTATGCTACCATTAACTCGGGTGGCACAACCTTCTACCAAGAGTTCTTATACTGCCTCAGTTGAATGTTTTTAATTAGCCCTTAGCTGGACTTCATAAAAACTGTCCTAACTCGTTTCCAATGAGATGATCTTCCACTACAGTTGGAGGGTGCTGGCAGATTGCCTTGCATTTCAACGCAAGAAACTGTTGCTTTTAATGTCACGTCCTGGGTATACTGTAGCAGCTGTTGCAGATGGCCTCAAGAACCCATTGTTTTGATTTTGTAGAAAAGTACTCTAGGGGCCTTCCCTCTCCTGTCTAGGTGTAGGCCAGAGTTATGCAAACCTGGACTACAAATCCCACCAGTCCTAGTCAGCATAGTCAATGGTAAGGGATTATTGGACCTCAAAACATCTTGAGAGCCAAAGATTGCCACACCCTCGTGTAGGCAGTCGTGTCCCTAAACCCCAGGCTGGTTACTAGACAACAGTGATTACCCCCCCCCCCCCAACCCTTTCTGCCGATACGCGCTCTGCCTTAATGTGATAAAGCCAAATGCCTTCTCTAGCAGTCTAGTGGTTACTAATCAAAAGGATTTTCCGATTATTTTTTTAAAATATTTATTTTTATATATTTCTTTTTATTTGTTATTTTAAATCTGAGTCATGGTTTTTGCCTTCCAGACACACAAGTCCCACTTCATCAGATCCTTCCATGCTCTGGTGTTCCTCTCCCTATAATCTCGTCTGCCTTCCTTTTTTATTTGCCTTGATCCTACTCCACCCAGTCTCTCCTCTCTCTCCCTGGCTCTTGCTTCTCTATCTCTCGATGTTCCGATCACTACCTCCATTCTCTCTACTCCAATATCTGACCTCACTCCTACTACCTCTCCTCGCTACACCACTACTACTCCGCCCAAACTCATGTACTACTGCTCATTCACTCCCTACATTCCCCTGACACCCCGCTTATTGAACTCCTGGTATCCCTTCCTCTCGCTAACCAATACCTCGGCTTGCAAACTGAGTAATCTGCCTCCACACCTCCACCATTCTTCCCCACCTGATCTATTGGTCAGCTTTCCCCTGTATTGTGTATATTTAGTCATTCAAAATTGATTTTAACGTTTATTTTTATTGTTCATTTATAGTGCCTTCTAAGCACGGAATCGAGATTCAAACCCATGTTGTGCTGCGTTGTCTTGCATCCAAGACAAAGGCGTTGCCTCTGAGCTATCCTTCCTCCCGCACATATCCATATGTGAGAAAGTATGGGACCTTTTCTTTCAGTACCTTTTATCATCCCCTTGAACAGCAAGAAATTGCAAAAGTTTGATTCTTGTAACTGTTAGTCTGTCTCTCGCATCGGTTTTGAAGAGTATTTACCAGTCCTGCTTTAACAACTGCTTCATCATGTAACACTATCCCTGCGTGACGTGTAGTGTACCCAAAATCCTTCACGCGTCGAGGTCCCTAAGATTGTTTTTTCCGCCCAGCAAACTGGTCGCCTTATGCAGAGCTCATCCAGAGACATTGCTATTGTTATCCTTGCGACACTTGGTTATATATTATAAATTTATTGAATATTAACCTACTGTCCATTTCTTCAACGACTGTTTCCTGATCTACGCCAAAGCCGGTTCCACGGACCTTCGACGGACCCTGTTCTGGTCGGCGCTGCCAACCAATTGGCCGGCCCTTCGGGCCGACCTACACAGTAGGGAGAGTGGGGTTGGTGTGGACATTTCCTTTTCTGAGAATGCCTTTCCCTTTCCTCTTTGTTCCCTGGGTCTCTTTGTCACTTTATTTTTCCCCTACTATGTAGATGACTCCTTTTAGGTTTTGTCCTTCTTGTAAGGCCACATTTCCTTGGAGGGATAAACACCGTAAGTGTAATAGGTGTCTGCCCCCTGAATCACGATGAGGCAGCTTGCAAGCTCCTGCGTGTAGACACTAAAGGAGCGCTGTTAAGCGGTGGGGGGCCTACGGAATGTAGCAGGCCGAGTCTAGTGCTCCCGCTGCCACAAGCTGCCATTTCCCTCTCGGTGGAGCATTACCGCTCCATGTCATCCGTCCTCGGCCCTGTCAGGCAAGACTCTTGTCCTGCTATGGGGACTGTACACCCCGGCGACAAGGACACACTCCTTACACAGTAAGGACACAACCCCTGGGACGTATTCGACAAAACAGTCGAAACGGCCCATAGCGCCAATGGGCACACCAGCTGTTTCAGCTGTGCCTGCTGAATGTCCGGATCGGCAGCCCTCCCCGCAACCGCATGTGCGCCTTGCGACTGGGCATTCTAAATCGAACAGCGCTGCCCCCAATATTCAGGAGACTATCGAGACTCATCGGAAGAAGGCGTCCACGACCGAGGGCCCCGGTACCGTCTAAAACTGTGCAACCGCAGGACTGCACTAGACATCTTTCCGCCTCTGAAGAGGTTATTGAAAGAATCGCTAGGATTATTTTGGCAGATAATCAGAAGCAACGGTCCAGGGATTCATCGATACCCAAGGACAAACCTAGGGATTCGTCAAAATCCAGGGATAGGCCGAAGGATTCATTGGAACCCACAGAGAGGCCGAAGGTCAAACCCATCAACCATCGGTCCCCCAAAGTGACTTTTCGGAAGTCACGTTAAAAGGAGAAATCTCGATGTTCTGCGACGGAAGATCCATTGCAAGAGCCTTTTCCACCCCTAGCCTCCTCTGGTTCATCTATTTGGACCAAGGAGAGTTTGAGGGCTGTATGGATAGGTTAGAGAGGTTTGTATGCCCAAAAGGCCTCAGAGTCCCTTTCCCCCTGTGGCTAAACTTCATAAAGTCTTTGATTCTTCTCAAGAAGAGGAATATACCTATGACCTCACTGAGGATGAGGTTCCTGTGGAACAATACAATCTGGATGAAGATCCTTTTGCTGAGGATGTTCATATGGACCCCAGAGGGTTGGGGGGGACAACCCCGACCTGGTTGATCCTCAGCCTTGGCAGTCACCTAACCCAACCCCGCAACCTGATGCCTTTTGCATGGATTCTCCCCCCTCAGTCCCCCCCCCGACCACAACCACTAGACAGGCCTGCCCGGTTGACGACCAAATGGCGTTCCATGCCATTTTAAAGGCAGTGGAACATTTCCAGATTGCAAGGAGTGCAAGAGGCTACACGCTGTAGGGAAAAGGGTCATGGCTGCCGCGGCTTTTTACACTTGCAACGCAAATAACACGACTTTGTTGTCTAGCTATGCCGACGCACAATGGGCCATGCTACAGGAGGGCCTTCAAGAAGTCCCTGAACCGCTTCAGACTCGGCTGCTTGCACGGTAGCAGAAGGCAGACAGGTTAATCAGAGTATCCTAAAAAATACTTTGGATACTTCGGCAGAGACAGCTGGCAGAGACAGGCAGGTCCTTGGCTCAGGGTACCCACCTAAAGAGGCACGCATGGTTACGAAACTGGTTTCAAACCAGAGACACAAGCTTCACTGATAAATAAGCCGGTGGGGGAGACTAATCTATTTGGAAAGGCAGTTGAGGAAGCGCTCGCCACTGCTAAGAAAGAACATGACCCGCTCGAGACCCTGGATCTGATCACCCAGAGGCCTTCCCAAAGGAGGGGGAGCGGATCGAGATGTTCCTTTCGTGGCCAACGTTTTCCTTCAGAACCAATACGGCTCGGTAAATAATTGGTCCTCTCCCCAAGGAACCAGCAGCTACACCACCCCGTATCCTCCAAGAGGCAACAAGGTGGGAAACAAAGGGACCGGAATTCTACCCCTCGAAGCACCCTGGCCTCAGGTAAAAAATGACCCGCAGATCCGGGTCCCCTCCCATGCATCCCCGGTCAGGGGCCGGCTAACATCATTTCTTCATGCATGGGAGGGGACAACTACAGACCAGTGGGTACTCAAGGCCGTCGCCCACGGGTACTGTCTAGAATTCTGCCGGTCCCCCCAATTCAGACCTCCACGTTCAAGACGCCTGATGCCAGAACATCTACGCATCCTGCTACAAGAAGTCAAGACCCTGCAGGAAAAGGGCGCCATAGAAGTCGTACCTCCTTCTACAGGTAAACAAGGGTATTTATTCAGTTTAGTTCCTTGTACCCAAAAAAATCTTACCATGCGCCCTGTACTAGATTTGCGCCCAGCGAACAAATTTGTCAAACCTCAAAAGTTTCGTATGGTCCCTCTGCAGGAGGTCATCCCCCCCCTTGCTCACAAAGGGGAATAACAATGAAAGATGCATACTTTCATATTTCAATGTTGCCGGCGCACAGAAAATACCTCAGATTCATGATACAGGACAAGCACCACAAGTTCAAGGTACTATCCTTTCTGCATAGCCTAAGCACTGAGGGTATTTACAAAGGTACTGGCAGTGGCAGCAGCACACCTGCGCAGGCTATCCACCCTGGTATAACAGGGGAATCCTACGAGGGATGCCTGTCCAATACCCAAAAGACAATAGACCTCTTATTCAGCCTGGGATTCTCCATCAACGAGAAGAAATCCAGCTTGGACCCCAGTCAAGTCAAGCAGTTCCCATGGGCTCTAACTCGAACAAAGGACAGCCTCGTCTTCCCCTCCAGCAAGAGGGTCCAAAACATGTTTCAAATCCCTCAATATGTAGCCAGTTGAGAGGTGATGGCACGCAAGGCTAAGCGACTGTTGGGAATGATGGCGTCATGCATTTATTTGGTACCTCACGCGTGCTTGCTTCCAATGCAGGAGTGGCTCAACAGCCAGTGGTGCCAGGCCAGCGGACAATGGGACGATCTAGTAGTTGTCTCGCCAGCCCCTGTTTGCTCGCTGCAGTGGTGGTGGAGGAAGAACCTCTTGAAGGGAAAATCCTTCACCACCCCCGCAGTGGAGGCCACTCTCACTACAGACTCATCTCTAACAGGGTGCGGAGCTCACCTGCTTCAACAAACGGTGCATAGTTTGATCAGACATAGCATCCAACCACAGTTGGAACTGTTGGCAGTGTTTAAAGCACTGAAAGTCTTTCAGACACAACTGCAAGGGAAGATGGTCCTGATCCTCGCACAGCTCCACAGCAATGTACTATCTGAACAGACAGGGTGGCACTCGCTCTCCAGGGCTGTCCAAACTGTCCCAGAACATCTGAAAGTGGCCTCTCGAGCACATGTTCCTGTTGTCACAACATGTTCCAGGGGAACTCAATCATCTGGCAGGCTTACTCGGCAGAGATTTCCCACTACCTATAGACTACGAATGGCGATTACATGAATACATCGTCTCCAACGTTTTTGCAGAATGTGTCTTCCCAGAGAGCAACTTGTTTGCAACTGTGGAGAACGCTCAATGCTAAGACTACGCCGGCAGGTACCCCCAGAACCGTTCAAAGGGGAATGGACTCTGGATCACATGGACCAACCCTCCTCCCATCCCCTCCCCTACGCCCCCATTGACTCCAATACTCAACAAGAAAGTGAACAAGATGCACCAGGAACCAGTCACCATGATATTGGTGGCCCACCAACCCTGGTTTGCTCATCTGATGGAGATGTCTCCATCTCCCCCAATGAAACTACCTTCCCTGTACAACATGTTGTCTCAGGACAAAGGGGAGACACTCCACCCATGCCCGCAAACATTGAACTTGGCGCCCTGGCTCCTGGGGTCATAGAGTTCGGACACCTGCATCTCCCTCAGAAATGCTTAGACATACTTAGGGAAGCGAGAAAACCTAACACCCGATCTTGCTATTCCAGTAAATGGAAACACTTCGTTATCTGGTGCAATACCAAGGGCATCAATCCCATTGACTGCTCTCCCACGCGCATTGTATTGTATCTGACTCACTTGACTCAGGGCTGGTTTTTAATTCCCTTAAGGTTCACTTAGCTGCTCTCTCAGCCTACACTGTCACAACAGAAGGTGTCATGGTGGAAGATGCCAGTTAAATCTTTCATGGAAGGGTCCAGAGGATTCATCCCCCCCCCCCAATTTGCTGATACTGCACTGGTTACCTGGCCACCCTTCTGATCTCGGGACCAGGCCCCGCCAGTTGCACACCTGCACTGCCTCCCCGGCAACCCTTGCACCTAGGGACGGTTTTTCTGTATCCCTACAGTCCCCCTACCAGCACTTACATATGCACTTACCACCTATGACCTTTGTACTATCTTATTTATTCTACTATCCCATGTACTGCACTTCCCCCACCCTTCACCCTCGCACTTTTCCCCCTTCCCATGCACTTGCGCGATCTGAATGACACTGGGCCTAGTAAGATCGTTGTCCGTCTTCCCTTGTCCCACTCCCCCCGCCCCCTCCCTTGCCTCGTCGGGCCTTGAAACACTTGTGTATAGGCACGTTATAAATGCCATATCATTTCTAATCCAGCTCCCGGATGGTACCTGAATGTGATGCTGTCTCCATTTGAACCTATGCATTGGGCAAGTCTCAAAGAGCTTACCTATAAGACAGCCTTCCTAGTGGCTATCAATTCTATTAAAAGGGTTAGTGAACTACAGGCCCTTTCAGTTCTAGACACTTTCGTTACAGTTCACCGAGATAAGGTGGTTCTGCGCACTCGCCCTCGATTTGCGCCTAAATTTATCTCCAAGTTTCATGTGAACCAATCAATGGAACTGCCTACTTTCTTCCAGAACCCTACTAACATGGCCGAAAGAAGCCTACACACGTTAGATGTGCATGGGCAGTCATGTTTTACCTGGACAGAACTAAACCACTGGGAAAGACGAACCAATTTTTCATTTCAGTAGCAGCTGGTAGAGAAGGGGATCCGATCTCTAAATCGGCAATCTCAAGGTGGATTGTCAAATGCATCACACTGTTATCTTGCTTAGCGAGAAGTGCCATTCAAGCCTAGAGCGCATTCTACTCTAGGCACTGGGGCTTCCATAGCATTCATTACAAATGTTCCCCTAGAGTCCATTTGCAAAGCTGCAACCTGGAGTTCTGTACACACCTTTTACAAAACACTATTGCCTAGACACTCATTCTAGTTCTGATTCTCAGGTGGGACAAGCAGTACGAAGACATCTTTTCACTACTGTTCCTTCTCACAACCCACCTCCAACTCCGGGTACTGCTTGCTAGTCTATGCACAGCATGTGATTCTAAGCAGATTAACAAGCATCAGAAGACATGCAGAACTTACCGTAAAAGGATTTCTGATGATTGTATCGGCTTGGAGTCCCCGCTCGGATGGAAGGAACATGGACGTCTTACTAGTTTCTCTCTTCTGTACTCACGATAATCATACGGCTCCCTCACGGCAGAAGAAATGCAATCGAATGGACTGCGACGCGTGAAGGATTTTGGGTACACTACACGTCGTGTAGGAATAGTGTTACAGGCACGCCCATGTCAACGTCCCCTTTTGATTCTCGAAAGACAAGATGCAATACTCTGCGGTTACTACTGGATGTCGGATTATATGCACAGCATGTGAATCTAAGGAGATATAATCATCAATGCTTTTACGGTAAGTAATGCATGTCATTCCTTGCGTGACCTTCTTGTTTTAGGATCAGCTACAAGATATCAATTTGGTTTGAACTTTGTCTGCTCTGTTCAAAAAGTCAATGTTCTTCTGATGATATATTTTTGCATGTCTGCTTATGTTTTGGTACACTGTCTTGTAGTATGGCCCACAAAGTGGATTCTAGCTTTTCTGTTCACAGCCTTTTATGCTGCATGTTACGAGGACCCCACTGCTAATTACAGAGGTTCTTGGTCTTGATGGCTTTGTGTGTGTTGGGGGTTTCCAATGCTAGGCTATATGCAGCACTCGGTTGGCCTTGGCAACCAATAATGAACGGCCATTGAGAATATGAATCCAAAATGGTGCAAATCAAGACATCTCATTTTGGGTCAACGGCACAGAATCTGATTTTTATATAGGAGTGCAGTGCTTCCTTCAACCAACAGGACCCTTGATGATCCATTACAGCATTTACCTCCCTAAATAGTGGAGTGTCACAATGGGTGCCTTGCAATCCACAACCGCTGTGGCACCCATGAGCAAGTCGAACACCTCCAGTCTACTGTGAGGAAGGAATGGTATTGATAGACAAACACAATGGATAAAAGTTTTGGAAACTTTGATACTTTTGACTGGGACGGTAGAATTCCTAACTGGCCCTAACTCAAAAATGGGAGTAATCTTGACCATTAAACAATATCGAAACACGTCCAAGTCAGTCTGGTCAAACTAAAAAGCCCTATACTAAGAACCTAACCTTGCCCTCCTTGGAGGAAGAAATCTGTAAGGAGGGGAAAAAAATGAATGGTGTCTCAAAAGGAAATGTCAGAATGACTTCAGCACCAACTCCCTCCCCCAGGTTCAATCCCACAGGGTCTAGAGTTTTTCCAAAACACAAAGGATGGATGGCTGGCACAGTACTGTCAGTCTTGCACACTTTGGCTTACTGATATAGTTTAACAGTTCACTCTTAGGCTTTTAGCTTCCGGTAGCAAAATCACTTTTTGCGGCTTTGCCCGCCTTGCCACAATACTCAGTTCATACGTTCTCAATTTCTCAGTTTTGGACAGGCTTCCCTCTGCCGGGCTCAAGCCTGTCTTGCTTTCGCGGGGTTCCCTTGTTTTAATGTCATATAGCTTTCTCACTGTCGAAGACTTTCGAGACTAGAAGGAATTTACTTAGAGCCCCTGCATGACCACTTCGACTTCTCCTTCAACAATCTTTCAATTTGTCACTTTCTCTGGTAGCACCAATGCCTCTTGGTACTTGTAGTTCTATTCTCTCCTACTTGCTTTCTTGGCCTTTCTCCACAGTTCTTATTGTTTCCTTTTGCCCTCTTGGCGTATTTCACAGTTCACAAGTATTATGTATGCTGTACGAGCCTGTCCTCCGAGCAGTAAGTACTGCTACATAGATCTAGACCCATCTAAATTTGACCTTTTTTTTTTCTTGTGAGGCCACTTACGAGGTTGGTGATTCCACCTCAGCACACTGTCCTGCCATCTCGTGCACTGCATCTTGCTGCTGGACACAGCTGCCTGCAGGCATTACAGTAGTTGCAGTAGTTCTAGAACTAAATTTCCCAGCTACAACGGTCCTCTTAATCACATCAGCGGCCCGTTAACCTCCTGGCTGTTTTGTTCCCGTCCCGCCAACTGACCTCCAGGTATTGCACCCATATAGCATACATCCTCGAGAGATATACCCACTCCCAACTGCTGACCCACGCTCTGGATCGTCTGCTTCCGTGAACTACAACCCGAATACATTGCAGCATAAATGCCCTGCCTCTACGACTAAACACACGTCCCTAAATGTCACCACCAAGGTGAACACCATGCCCCTAATCTCAGCCAGCATCTGTTTACACTGCAACTGCCTGCCCCCAGCACCGGCATGGATGCAAGCCATAAGGGACCAGTCAAGCGGCTGAATGATCATATTTGCCCAACCGTGGTCACTCCAACCTTAAAGGCATGGTCAGTAAAAAATGTTATTCTCCCTACAGGTTGGCCATGTTTTTTTTAAGCCCAAGTGGCTCGATTTTAGAAAACTTTCCTATGGACCTTACCCGAGTTTTCGTCCATTAAACGCACATGAAAACAGGCACCAGGGCGCTGCCATTTTGTGATAATCCTATCACTTGCCACATCGCCCTGGCTGACCTACTTCTGCAGCACTAAATCAAATTCCCCCGCCCCTGAGCCTGACATTATCAAAACATTCATATTCCCCGCCTCTCTCCGTGACGTTTCTGTGCAGCGTAGGCAAACGCGCCCAGTCGTCTTCTACGCGACTCCACACAGAACCCGGAAACCAACACAGACCATCTCACAACACAGCGCGCCACAATTCAGAATAGGAAACTGTACTTTAAAATCAAACAGCAATGTTCAGAGAATATTCAGCAATTGCCATATGAATTCCGAAAGCCATTTATTTTCTTTTATCTGTATCCGCAAATCCGTCTAAGTTAATATTGAGTCACGCGCTGTTCCTTTATGGTACACAGGGTGTTTTTTTTCGTTAAAAGAAGCACTTTGGAAGCACGGTGAACCGCAAGGCTAATCTATCAACTAGGGACTAGGCCACCGTAAAGGTTGATATGTTGCTTCTAGCCACTAGTACAGCGTAAGGGCATGTGGGCCCTTGGCGATCGTCCCATAATATGGTTAACGTGCTCCAGTTGTTCACCCGAAGCTGCAGGTGTCTATTGAAGAATCCGTCTGCCGTTGTCTCAAACCGATGACCGTAGCAGAAGGGGAGCAAATACCTGTCGTGAAAACAAAAAAATTATAATTCGTCTCGCCAGCTGATCTTCATTAATATTACTAATTTTATTTATTGCGGCCGATCAGAAACTATTTGCTTGCAAGGATAGTTCAATGGAGTATTTTCGGCTCTAAAATCAATGCGAAAAGTAACGAAATGAATTGAGGCCAACACACAATGAGAAACGACAGTTAGTCTACATGCGTGTGGAATGATATGATATGGCATTTGTAACGCGCCTATACACAAGCGTTTCAAGGCGCGACGAGGCAGGGGGGGAACAAGGGCAGACAGACAACGGTCCTACTAGGCCAGGTGTCTTTCAGATCGCGCATGGGGAAGGGGAGAGGGGGGTAAAAGTGCTGTACATGGTTAGTAGAATACAAGATAGATAATAGGGCAAGCTGGTGGCAAGTGCAAGGTAAATGCCGGGAGAAGGGGCTGAAGGATACAGACAGTCCCGTAGTGCAGGTAGGCAGTGCAGGGAAAAGTGGCTGGGCCAGGGACCGAGATTGGTGAGACCAGTGGACCTGCATGCCCATGTGCCCACTACGAACACGTTTTCCTTACTTTTCCTAGCTCTTCATTCATTCATTTATTCATGCATCCATTCATTAATTCTTCATTCTGGTATAAAAGCGTCTAAAGATTTACTCACATTATATTTGAAATTTCCATTGTGTCTCTGCGTAATGCAGTCTGTAAATCGGACCGTGCTCTTGACAATGATTTTTCGTATACTGAACTAAAATGAAACTCTGTCTAGTTTCTGAATTTTCTGCCTTATCGTCTCTTACGTTATTGCGCACCCCCTTCAAATGAAGTTCTTTCGCCATGGTCCCTGTCTCAAGGTCAAAAAACAATAGACCCTTATACTTCCAGTGCGACTGCGACTTGTGGGCCTCTCCTGGGCGCGAGCTGAAAATCAAAGCCGCTGTCCTTCGCATTCTTTATTTGCAACATCCCGTAGTAAAGGCATCTGTGAGAACTTGAAGTTTAGAATCCCTCTATGTAGTGCGCCACAATGTGCAATTGGGAACTGGCTTCTCTCCCAAATGCCACGGCCCGCTTGACGTGTTCTAAGGCCCCCAATTTTGTCCCTGTTGTCTCCGAGCTTTGCAGCCGAAATGGAGACATTTAATTTTTGGCGGAAGGTCAGGGAAAGTATAAAGTACCACAGGAGTTGAGTTAAAAGTGAGATTTATTGTTGTATTATTTGCAATACGCAAGCCTCCCCTCCGTTAACAGTGTGCAACAGTGCGCAGCATTTACATGAGATGAGACATGAGAAAAATATATACATACACATATATGAGGTGAATAGAGAATTCAAAGATGACACCCAGCTTGTTCGCCACCCATGATGTGAAGGTAGGGGTTAGGGTTACAGGTACACTGTACAATAACATTTATTCACAAAAAGACAATCGTATTGCAATTATTTAAACCGGGATTTGTACTTCACAACCAGCTGTGCTTCTGGTGGACATGGCACAGTTGCAATGTTCGGTGGCAATGGATCACTGCTCTGCACAGAAACGTCCAAAATTCCATATCTGTGCTTCTCTAACACAGCAACAATAAGGCCTTTCACAAAGTCGAACTGCATTTCATCATAGACTGGTTTGATCACCCATTGCTTACTTCGTTTTGAAAACACCTTAGTGTAGCGAGGCATCCTTACTTTACTTTACCCCTAGTCATAGATTGTTCACGTCCGACATTGCTGTTATGGGCCAAGACCGCTAGTAAAGTGCGATGTTTCATGCCCCGAAAGATAAAATGCAAGCGCTTTGGCCTGTACTTTAGGCACATATTGTGGAACACCTCCAAATCTCCTGTGTGACAGAATTCTGTCAGTCCTCTCAAATCTCTGGGTAGAGTTTTGTCAAACAATCTTCTCAATGGCTTTGTGTGTCTGTGAAGATGGAATCAACCACTTCTTTTTCCTTGCCTCCTCTGGGGACAAAGGGTCATGTTCACATTGGCGGAAATGTAGGTTTTCTGACCAGCGGTGAACGTTGGTACAGTGGTGCATCAGTGACCGCCATTTTTCAAGTAGTATTTCCACTGACCCTTCACGAGTTTTTGAGCTCCACCAAACATGGTTGGTGATAGACTGGGACCACTACAAAATACTTTCAAAACCTTTTTTTTTTCCTGCAGCCGAGATTTTCTTACTGATTGATTTAGCAAGATGCCATACGTCAAATTGATGATTAATGAGCGGGAACTGCTCTCTCATTGTCTTGGCAATTGAAACGTGTCTGTCCGTGGCTATGAGGTCGATGTGCATTCCCCTTGATTGTAGATATTCCACTGATTTTATAAATCCTAGTTTCTCCATGGCCACTGAGGATGTACATTGTGTTACCTGCACGACCACCGAACTCACAATTTTCTTACTATCCATGTCCTGGAAGTGGTAGGTGCAGTACTTGGCAGAAAATCCAGGGCTGTCGCACTGTCCATCGCCGGCTAGCCTGAAACGTTTCCCTTCGAATGTACTTGCTAGAGACAATTGTTCAATTTTCCAAGCATCACTAATGGCCGGAAACAGATAATCACGTTGGTATATGTAGTACAGCGATTTCGAAATGAATGGAGTCCCACAAACTGAAAGAAAGCCTCAAACTTTCTAAAACTGGAGCCACTAAAAAGTGATGCAGCTGCACACAGTAGATTGCCTGCTGGCATTTTCCCCAGCATCGTTTGTGCAGACCATGAGAACCTATGATTTAATCGACAGGTGGCATTTATTTTGACGTTACTGCCTTTTATTTGACGAGTTACATTAATCAATGGCTTCCCACATACTTTCCCTCTAACTGAATGCCCACATTTCAGCATACTTATAATTTCCATCAAACAATTGTCGAATACAATGTATTTGCTCTCTTTCATTAGACTGTCATCCTGCGTCAACGTTGTTTCGGCCTGTGACGTTGCAGAGATTTCAACACATTGGAAAGTAATATCGCTGCTATCAAGTTCTGATGCGTCTATGGATGCTGCGGCTGGTTCATTCTGTCATTTCCACATCTGCTACTTCAACATTGATGGGAGAACACAACAATGTCGACATGTTTTTGGGTGGCAATTTTTTGGCGGGTGTAGATTGTGTGAATTGATCTGCAACTACTTCAGAGCTATCTTCAATACATTCAATATCATCTTCTTGTGGTGGTGCGGTCGCACTGTAGCAATGGTCCAATGCAACTTTGCTGTATTCTCCAAACACAGTTAATTCATGTTCTGGCCATTGGACATGAGCATCTCGAGCCTGAACACGCCTCGCCTCAATTAATAGTTCCTCCATATTGTACATGGTCTGGCAAGCAACATCTCTCATTCGCTTCACTGTCTGTGTATGTATAGTTCTGACACCCACGGGTAACTAGAGGAGATATTGGAAAAGGGATGTTCAGTTTAAACGCAAGATAAAGTGTAGTCCAATTGACTGGAAAAAAACATACAATAGTCCCCCACCACAAACATTTTTTTAAAGTTAACTGTTTGTAACTAACCTCTTTTTGTTTTTTTTTTTCTTTGCAACTTTTTTGACTCTACCTTCAACATCTGCATGCTGTAGCTCCGATTCTTTTCCGCATGTCCTCCCTTCCTCTTGCGCTGCAACGACTATATTTTCTGTATCTGCATAGACAGCACGGAATGAGGCTCCATCCTCTCCCTGAAACATAGTAATTTCATTACTATGTATCAAAATATTGTTAGCATAAAACACACGTGAGGACGAACACACAGGTACATCTCAATAGCCAAATACGATTTAGACATTGTGTGCAACAATCAAACGACAAGTATTCGACCAATGATCTATTTCGATGGACCTGTCAGTATCCATACCTCTGGCGCTGCATGGACTGCCATGAATGGGTGTATTGGAGAGGAGGCATCAGCATCTCCCTGAAACATAGTACTTGCATTAGTATGGTTTTCAATATTGGAAACATAACACACACTTGGGGTCGACGGCACAGGTACATATAAAGAGATAACCACGAATGATGCATTGTCTAAAACAATCAAGGAAAATATAAATATGATCACATTTCATCGACTTATTTCTCCGATTCCTTTACATCTGCATCCTCAAAATGGGATGTTGTGATTGTAGTGGAAGCTCCGTCATCTCCCTCAAACACAGTACTTGCATTAGTATGGTTTTCAATATTGGAAACATAACACACACTTGGGGTCGAAAGCACAGGTACATATAAAGAGATAACCACAAATGATGCATTGTCTAAAAGAATCAAGGAAAATCTAAATATGATCATAGTTATTTCTCTGATTTATTTACATCTGCATCATCTAAATGGGATGTTGTGATTGTAGTGGAAGCTCCGTCGTCTCCCTGAAACGCAGCACTTGGGTTAATAGGGAAGAAAGTATAGCAAATGGAATCGCGTTATATGATCATGCATGATGGAGCTGTCAGTATCCATACCTTGTGCTGCTGAAGAATATCTATGGATGTTGCAAATGTAGTGCACACTTACGATAGCTGTTGCGCCGATTCGTATACGCATGGTCCCGCTTCCACTTCCCCTGGAATTACTTGAATGTCAGGCTCCGCATCAAGTGAAGGGGTTGACGCTCCATCAACTGCCTGAAACATAGTACTTGCATTAGTGAGGATTACAATAGTGAAAACATAACACACACCTGGGGTCGACAGCACAGGTACATGTCAACGGCTAACCACGAATGAAACATTGTGTAGAACAATCAAACGATGGAGCTGTCAGTATCCATACCTCCTGCTGGTGAAGAACATCTAGAAATGTTGTAGATGTGGCAGACGCTTCAGCATCTGCCGGAAAGACAGTACTTGCATTAGTATGGATAACACTAATTATAACTGAAAACAAACACCAGTGGACGATAACTAAGGTGTATATCAATTGGAAAGCACTAACCAAACATTCAGTGAAATAATAAAATGATAGAATAAAACTATTACTTGACATGCATAAAACCAGTCTGTAGCGGATTAGCCTAGTAAGATTACCTGATATGCGCTAGTGGTTGATGACTGCGACCACGTCAAGGATGTAGAGGATGTAGAATGTTCTTGCTTAAGATTCAAGGGATAGTCAAGAAGTTGTAAAGGTAAATTAATGATTGATAATTAAATGCCAATATTAAAAATAGCCATGTAAGGCGACAGAATACTTGAAAAATGCTCAATATAGCACAGTTCCCTGATCATATATATATATATATATATATATATATATATCGTTTGTGGGTTATGAAATTGAAAGAATATATTGATAAATGTCATTATTCAAAAAGCTATACACTTAATATCAATATTGAAATTATTACAAGAGATAGAACACCTACAATATCAATTAATCCATTCGGCTACCTACAGACTACCGCAAGGCCTAAAGCTAAATCCGGACACATCACTCACCGGTGGCGGAATGTGTACGAATAGAGTGGGAATAGCATTTTCCAGCAATTTCCGCGTCGTTCGCCGTTTATTCTTCTTTGTTACCCAAGATGTTGTGTACATGTCCAAGGAAAAGTGCCGGCTGCAGATGCGGTATCGATCACCCCTCTTGTCCTGTAAGACTTTTTGGACTCTACTTTCCAGCTCATCCAGTGGATATCCGCAATCTCTGACCTATTCTCTTATTCGATCAACAGTTTTCGGGAATACATGCATTGTAGTGCCTTCAGATTTCGCATGGGTCTTCGTAGGGCAACCGCTAATCGAACAGGCAGGCATTGTTGATAAATCTGAAAAGTAAATATCGACATTATACAATCTTCATGAATAAAGATTTGATACAAAAGTAAATGAATCGTACAATGATCAATGCAAGGTTTGTTTTGGTCGCCTGAACTATACCAGTTCATTATGTCCGACTTAGTATTTGCATAAGTTGCAGAAATGTATAAATTATGTGACTAAAATCTGAACATGTGACTCGTCCCTTGGATGTTCTGTCTTGCACGAGAAGGAAACATGCTTACATTATAGACTGGACCCCTCGAAGGATGCAATGCGATGACAATGGACAAAGATGAAAATAAATAGATCTATTGATAGCATAGCAATGGAAACTCAAGTCAATAGCAATGAGACCAATGAACATAGCACTATTGTGTACTCTACTCGCAAATAGATAGAAATTTAAAAATCTGCGAAATATGACTAGGATACATGGCCTTACCTTGACCAACAAACAGTTGGATTCAGCAAGCAGAGCAGTATGTTGCAGGAGAATAGGTGGGTGGCCACAGGTAGCACACTGATGGGTTTGCTCTAAGCGGTCACAGAAGTTCACGGATAGCACGACGACTAGCAGATTAGCGTAGATCTCAGTGGTTGCCAGGTAGCACGTTCAGGAGTTGACTTGCAAAGCACAAAGATGTTCTCATGAGACATATCGTGGTTTATACAGTATTAGAAACAGGGGTGTGTTTTTGAATGAATGACGTATGTATGTCGTGGTCTTAGGGGGGCGGCCTGCTTGAAGGGGAGGCCTGGCTGGAGACACGGGGTCTGAGGAGGCCATGTGAGCGATGGCACCTGGGTGTGGGATACCTTTTGAAGTGTACATGCTGTTTGGCAGCTTTGCCGTTTGCGCCCGTGACAGCCCCCCGTGCCAGCGCTCATTCCCGGGTGCGAACCGCCTTTGATAGAGGGGGTGGAATGGATGGGCCTGGGGCATGCAGATAAGGCACAGGAAGACTGCTGAATGGAGAGACACTTATGTGGATTGCAGGGGGGTGGCCTGCTTCAAGGGGAGGCCTGGCTGGAGACACGGGGTCTGAGGAGGCCATGTGACCGATGGCCCCTTGGCGTGGGATACCTTTTGAAGTGTACATGTAGTTTGGCACCTTGGCCGTTCGCGCCCCAGACAGCCCCACATGCCAGCGCTCATCCACGGGTGCGAACTGCCTTTGATAGTATGTTGTTGCTTATCAATAACAAATGCCACATACCAGAGATTCTTGTGAGCACAGACCCACACTTCAACCGGTGTATTATAGTGGTCAAGACCCTAAGGCCTGTATAATCCAATGGTAATTGTTAGGTGACTTTTATAGAGACATAACCTACTGAAAGACCTTGAACAAGTGTTATTTAGTGCATGCATTATCGAGAATATGTTATGTTAGCTTAGATAGATAGTGACCACCCTGCTTCACAGCGACCAGACCTTCACCCATTCGGAGCACAGATGTCTGACGTCCATCCTTGAATGGAGACACACTTGATTCATTTAAAAAATCGAAAGAACCGTTGTTAAAATATATGTGGTGTTTTATTTTGTATCTTATTTTCATGACACAAAAATACAAGACTTTAAAGATTATACAGGTCAGATTGCAGCACAGCGAGAGAAAAATCCCCTGTACTGACCGCTGTCATTCGGGAACGTCTCTCCTATGGCACAAACGGCACAGGCGGGTATCACTCTTCGAACGCGGTGTCCAAACCTCCCGTGGAGCCATCATGTAAAGGAACGATAGGCCACCAGCCTGTACCACCTGTGAAAAGGAATGAAACTGTTTTGTAAATGACCAAGATAAGTTTAATAAACGTTTGTGGTCTATGAAAATTCTTGTAACTAATGGCATTCTGCACGGACAAATGCTATCTAGACAATGCACACTATTGAACGACTCATGCGTTACTATGATATGAATATATAATTTTGGAAATAATAGAAGAACATGAAATAGGAGTGGCATGACAAGCAGATTATACTTACTCGTTACTCGGATTACGAGGACGAACAGTTGCGCGAAGTTCGTGCATAAGCACCATCATTATTCTCAACATGGCCCGTGTGAGGCAGGCTGCCCTGAAGTCTGGCAGCTCGGTGATGCATTGCGGTCGTGGCTCGCCTTCCGAAATGTAGGCCAGGCATCCCGAGTTTTCTCGGCAGCAGCAGTTCTCGTCCTCGGTTGGCATTCGCTCGCACCGATTGCATGTGCACCAGGTGGGGACGCCATCCATGCGACTAGACCCAGGCTCTTCATCTGTTGAATCGTCCTCCCAACTGCCGTCCGAATCCCCATCGTTTTCGCGTGCTTCCCTTTCCAGTAGTTCCTCCTCGGTATACTCTGGCTCGTACATGTAGGGCATTATTGTAGCCATTGTGCGGTAAACAAAGTAAAATAATTTACAGAGATGGTACAGGTGTTCACACGGGCTACAAGCGGCGAAGGTAGCTGACCAGAGCACAGAATACTCAAAGTAACACAGAGAGAGGAATGCAATCGAAAATCTGCTGCTGTGTGTTGGGAAACTGTTTATACTTATTGAGGAAAGAGGCGTCCTGCCATTTCCATGGCGACACGTCATTAGCTGAGGCGCAGCGATTGTTGACACGAGACGTGCTTTGGCGTTGGGAAATGGGCGGTACGAGTCTGCTGATGACCGGCACAGGTGCGGGGGATTTGATTTAGTGCCACAGAAGCAGGTCAGCCAGGGGGATGCGGCAAGTGATAGGATTATCACAAAATGGCAGCTCCCTGGTGCCTGTTTTCGCTTGCATTTAATGGACGATAACTCTGGTAAGGTCCATAGGAAAGTTTTCTAAAATCGAGCCACTTAGGCTTAAAAAAACATGGCCAACCTGTAGGGACAATAAACATTTTTACTGGACCATGCCTTTAACTAAATGATACAATATTCTAGGTAGGTAGGACCATTTTATTCGGGACAGGCTAACAGCAGGTCAGCGGAAGCAAGACCCAATTGGGGGAAAATACTCATACAATGATCCTACCAGGAATAATCTGGTGAAAACCAACAGATTACTTTTGGGAAGAGTCAGAACACAATCACAGGTGAATAATATACCCTCATATCTACTTTCTATTAGAATTGCAAAACGGTTTCTAAGGAAAGAAAGATGTTAACCATACTTTTGAGAATAGTGCATCACACATCCAAGTAAGAACTTTTGTAACTGTTCACTCTTAGAGTTAGCTACCAACTAACACTTTTACAAGTAACTGACTTTTAAACACTTATTCTCTTTTCTAGGCAAAAGGCCAAACCCTTATTTCCCTTTTTCTTGGAATGGAAGTGTTCGCAGTGGCCGAACAGGGGGGGGGCGTGGGGCAGTGTCACTAGGATCTAGTGACCAACAGTGTCAGAATAGGTTCTTAAGTAGCAAAAGTCAGAGTTCCTTAGGAAGACTGGGCAAATGGGTGAGTACTTTTCTGCGAAGCCCATGGACCCTCTTCTAACTCGAAGTAGACACCCTAGTAAGTGCATACCCAAGCCAACACAGTACCTCAGCATTGAAGATGATTTTACAGCAGGAGGTCATCCGGATCTGCAGCCAGATACCCGGTCAGTGGATCCCTTGTTGTGATGCCTGAAAACAAGACCTCAGAAGGAACTTTGCAGCAGGGAATCAATGGAGAAGGCTCTAGGAAAGGTTTTCCTCGTGGCTGAATGCAGTTCTGCAGATTTGGCACCTTTTCAAGGAGCACAGAAGACAGAAAATCGCGGTTGAATCCTCGTTACAAAGGTCCAGCACTCTGTTGGGCCTTTTCATACTTGATTTGTGTCTCTGAAGATACACCAGGATGCCCACTAAGTTTCAGCGAGATTCGGAATACGGAAAACCGTGCTCCGCACGATGGCTTGAGTTCACAGGGTATTGGGGTATTGCAGCCACGCAAGGTCACAGCAACGCGTGTGATGGCTCACAATTTGAGTCTAGTGTGTCCCACTAGGGGCTGGGTCGTTGTTTTCGGGAGTCCCCAAGTCGATTGGAAGGAAGGAATACAGCAGGCTCTGGTTAAATAGCAGGCTCGCGAGACTGAAAATCGTTTCATCCGCTTTTCCTTCTTCATCATCTTTGGTTTCGTTTCCAGTGATCGACTTGTATTCGGCTTCCAGGTATGCAGTATTTAACAGGAACCACAGTACAACTTCTGCATTCTCTCCCTGCAGTTTACAACAAAGGGCAGTCTGGTTGTTCAATCAGGACAGCCAGCACCCCACTAGGATTTGTCCCCATTCAGGCAAAGGGGAAGACAAAGGGCTGCAGTATTTCTAACTCTTTCCTCGCTTCCTGCCTTTTTAGACAGACTGAAGCCTGGGCGGGGAGTCCAGGGCAATCCCGCTTAAGATAAACCTCACACAAGAATTTGCCACCCTGGATGTAAAGGGAAGGAACAAGAAAGGACAAACACTAAAATGGCAAAAAAAGACAGGGGCCATTTTGGTAAGATGAGCACCCTTAGGTGCCTTTACTGCAGCTGTGAACACAGCCTGCGATAAAGGTGCACCAAATTAATACAAGGGATCACTGCCACCAGCCATTGAAGTTAAGCATGTCCCTGTAACACAATTTAGTTTTAATGTGAAAGGGGTATACATTGTCAAAGGGGATACATTGTATTTCCAGCAGTCCACATAAGGTGGGGTGTGCTAGTTTCACAAAATAAAATGTAAAAGGGATCCAAAGATCCTTTCTTCCCTTGTGAACTGTAGTTCTCTCAAGGTTAGCCAGAGAAAGTTTAAAAGGGGAGCCCCTAGGGCAACCCAGCAACTGATTGCCAAAAAGTTGTTAGAGGAGTACTTTAAAAAGACACTATGGAGAGTCTAAAAACTGACACCTATAGTAAGAGTGGAAGATTCTGTGGGTGTGGAAAAAGGTTCCATGCAGAGGTATTAAGGAGAACTATCCCACTTGTAAAGCAAAAAGTTCTGGGGTTGACACAGGGTGGGAAACTTTACCATTTTTATGAATATCTTACCTAACAAATCTCCCGTCAAAGGAATCCATGATACCTTTGTCTCTAAATTGCCCTCACATAGTCCATCCGTTTACGACAGGGAGTCTCTTATTGTGAGAATGGGCTCACCAGAGCTGGTTGTACATCCTACATACTCTGCTGGTAAAGATATGATTGGTTATTTATAACATGCTTAATACCCAGTGGTTTCTCAGCACGGACCCGGGGATCGAACCTGTAGTGCTACGTGTCGTCTTGTTTCCAAGGCAAGCACAATGCCCCCTGAGCTATCCTCCTGAGACAACCAGCCCTCTATTTCTCCCAGAGTACAGAGTGCAAAGTTACAAAGATCATTACCAGTATGAAGCCCACGTCATGCAAAGGCGACGTGTTCCTGTCTAGGCTACTGATAGGTTGCCTACGTGTTTTAGGCTCCTGGGTGACTAAGTTGGTCAATCTGCCCTTCTCCGAAGGGTGTGTCCCGTCTCTTCTTAGAGGCATGGATCACCCCTCTATTAAAAAAATCCTATGCTTGCCAAAAAATATCGTCCCATTATTAATGTGCCCTTCCTCCTCAAGATCATGGCTAGCGTGGTGTTTATCAAGTTACAGATGTTTATTGAAGACTGTAACATTTTCGGACAGCAGCAATCTGGGTTTTGGGCCAAACACGGTACAGAGACCGTTATGCTGCTTGACCTAAAATCTAGTCTCTCCAGCATTGGGGACCAAGGCCACCCTGCCCTTCTGATGTTGCTTGATCTGTCTGCTGCCTTCGACCTGGTCGGCCATGCTCTATTGGTAACCAGGTTGGAGTCCTTGGTGGGTGGCATCCTTTGTGGGCCCCTGCAATACTAGAGTTGCCATCAATGACGCCACTCCTCACCGGTGGCGATCTCATGCAGGGTCCCACAAGGCTCCTGCCTCTTGCCCACTCTTTAATATCTATCTTGCTGCTCGTGGTGCTTTTCTATGACCTGGGTGTCCTTTATACCAACTACGCGGTGATACCCAGGTCGTCCGAAAGCTGTCCAGTGCTTACTCTCAAGACTCCCTGGCCATTAACACCATCTAGGCCACCATCCAGGCCTGGATGGTGACCAACTCTTTGGCCCTTAAATCTGACAAGACGGAGCTCCTTGCTGTCTCCTCCTGCCAAATGCTCCAAAAACTCACCCCTGATTACAAGAGCTTCAACATCGCTAACCACATAGATGCTGAATTTTTCAATGAAATGGCATGTGGCAAAAACGGTCTTCCTGCCGCCTCCAATAAACGGCTCAACTGTCTCTCAAAAACATCTCTCTTCACCTCAGCCCTTGTAAATTCTCGGCTGGACTACTGTAATAAATCTCATTACTGCAGGTGATTCGGCATGGGGCTGTGTGAGCAACCCTGGGTCTGTCCAGACTAGATCATACCACCATTGCTAGAAGGGAGTTGCACTGTTTGCCTGTGAAACATTGTTTCCTGACCTTGACCCACAAATATCTTGCCCTTGAGTCCCCAATATCTCATTGGGCGATTGAAGGCCTACCAGCCATCGTGCTCTCTCAGATCCCAGGATCAAGCCAAACTCTGCCAGCCCAGATTTAGGCTGGTCAGATTTGGAGGAACAGGATTTGATGCTCAAGCCCCACGTATCTGGAATTGTCTTCCACTTGATCTGAAAAAAGAAAAACCACTAGAGGAAAAAAGACTCAAGACATTTGTTTAACCACCCTCTTGACTAAACGCCACTTCTAGCCTCCTATGACCATTGCTGTTCCCTCACTGCTGTCTGTCCATTGTCTTGTGTGCACCCTGATGCCCTTGTGCGAGTGGCGCGTTACAAGAATTAAAATGAATCGGAGAAAAGTGATATTTAATCATCTTTCCTTATTGCAGTTTTCTTTGCCCTCTGCTTTCAATTTCTTTCACATTTCGGGGACTTTCGAATGTGCGTCTTTCTCTCGCAGGAGCACTCTGCTACTTTGTATCTTTGTCCTTTTAACAATTCTCTTCTTTTGCGTTTTATCGCCACACGCACAACTTTCACATTCATAAATTATGGTCCCTTTCCCTTTAACATCAACCGGACATTTGTTTCCCTTGATAACTCACCGGCTAGGTTAATTGGGTTTCTTCTAATTTCTGCAGCTCAAGGCTGGTACTGACGCCTCTTCTGCTCCTCCCCAACTCCGCCGTTCACCGGGGAGGGTCGCGGGCTGGTTTCTGACAATTAGGTTTCTTTTTTTTAACACTCGTGGCCTCTCAAAAGCATAGAAATATTACCTAGCTCTTAAGTCTGTCCACTGCCAATCAGCCCTTTGGTTTTCCACCTTCCACAGCCTTGTTTGCAAAAGCCTTGGAAGAGCTGTTCCTTCTCTTCCCCAGCCTCGCTCAAAGTGTGCTTGTGTGCGCGCCACCTTTCATCTTCACAGGGAGTGCTAATAAGTGGCAGGTGTACATTAAAGTTAAATGCCTGACTCTGCCTGACCTCATTACAGGGATAGGGCCAATGCAAGTCAGGGGAGGCAATCCTAACCTCTTTGGTGCAGTACTTTTGTCTGGGAGAAGTGGAGAGGAATTATGGCAGTTGTAGTGTCCCATAAACTAAGTGGGAATAGGGGTTAGATGGGTTGTGGAAAAAGGGGGCTAGCATGTCTCCCCATTGGCTGCTTTTCCCCCACTTGCCGAGGGCCCCCTATCCTGGAGTGCATGTCATGCACAGTTGAGTAAAATGTATAACCCCTCTTATTTGTATGTTGCCCTACATGCATCCATTAAGTCCAAGTCGGACATAAGAGTATGTCTGGTTTTAGCAGCATTGTGAGGCTCTTTAGGTGTAACCGAGGTCCGATCCAGGTCTACGTCTAATATAGTATTCAGATCTCCTCCAAATATCATTGTCCATATGGTAGTTGGAGCAGAGGCCACACAGCCCTTCATAAAACTCAGGGTCATCTACGTTATGGCCATAGACATTCACCAGTAGGATCTTCCGCCCCACAGTGTGCCATGTAACAGTACTTATCTCCCTCCTTCGTTTACCATGCTTCCAATTTGGGTAAATTGTAAGGTTTGATGTTTCAGCGCCATCACCCCTCTGCCCCTTGTGGAGTATGTGGTATAGTAATTGCATCTCCCCCATCCCTTTGCAACCCTCACTGCCGGGTGTCCCATCAAGTGTTTCCTGAAGGAAGAGAACCATAGCCCCTTTACTGTTGGCTGTTAGGCAAAGCTTGTATGCAGTACCCCTTGGGAAGACTACACACAACTATGACTACAGGTGTAAGCAAACCAACCTTTGGTAGAAGTCTTTACTACAGTTTTGTTAGCGGGGCTGAACAGCCAGGCTTATCTCAAGAGGGGAATGTGAGCAGTAACAATGTTACACAGCGGTCTACAATCACGGGTGCTCAAACTCTTACACTCAAGGTTCCTTGGCTAAATACTTATTAATTTATTTAAGTCTGTTATAAAACCTTCATTAGAAGGAGGCAATCTAATATAATACAGAAATATACTTCAGTACAGAACATAAGACTACAATTATTCATAAACAGTGCAAATACTTTAGTTCACCAGAAGAGTCGAGTCAATTCAATGGGCTAGGCCAAAGTCAATGGGCTAAAGTCTTCGATAGGATAAAGCGGTTCTGGTAAGTAAACGGTAAAATCTCTGCAAAATTGCTCAGAAGTGATTTGTAAAAAGAATCCTCATATGTTGGGTCACAAGCTGATTAGGCCTGCAAGTTGCAGACGTTTCAAGCACTTTCACCCCGAGAGGTAAGTTCTCTCGGCCTTATATCAATGTACCTTACAATGAAGAAAGAGGCAGCTTATGGCTTTTGTTCCTGGCAGTTCCTGCAGATGTTGCTGTTCCTGTGCTTCAGTTGTAGGGACAAGAGGGAAGATGTTGGGGGACTCCTGCACTGCACGTGAACTGTCAAAAGCTTGCAACTGGCAAACTTCATTTCCGGTGGCTGTAAGCAGCGCACACAAACTGGTGTCCCTCTCCCTGGTCCTAGGGTTTCCTGCAGCAACTCTGAGGAAATTCAACCAGCTCCGAGATGGATGTCTAGGTGGCTTACTTTTGGAGTTGATTGGTCCCAACAACTCAAAGGGAGAAGTCGTCCTTGCAGGGGCTTATCTGTCGATTAGAACTTGGCGATTCGTACCTGCAGCAGGGCATCACTGGGCAAACAAACGGTCCAGGAGTTGCAGCCGTCGTCCTCTTCCAGCTCGTCTTCGGTTCTTTTG
Source organism: Ambystoma mexicanum (assembly GCF_040938575.1). NCBI lineage: Eukaryota > Metazoa > Chordata > Amphibia > Caudata > Ambystomatidae > Ambystoma > Ambystoma mexicanum. The sequence continues at coordinate 152,046,197 of NC_090923.1, read as the reverse complement.
TTCCAGTGGTCGACTCTGCCTTCCAGGTCCTGGAGACTCGCCTTTTATCCAGTTTCCTCCCATCATTCCAGCCTAGCTGTTGCTCACCTAGCAGGGTGGCTGTCCTTGCCGGACAGTTAGCCAGCCAATTACGCCAGAGTACATTTGGGTCTCCTAGGAGACTAAGCACAGGGAGTTTCGGGCACCTCCCTCACTTCTGCCCACCCCAGACACTCGGGCGCTAGAGGCAGTCTTCAGTCCTGAAGCCCGCCAAAGGCACACAAAGGGACCAAACCTGGTTTGGCGCACAGAGAAACTCTAGAAGGATCTTTCCAAAAAGAAACGTGAAAAAAAGACCAGGATCCGTTTAAACCAAGGGGTTTAAGGCGCCATCTTGAAAAACATGGCTCCAGTGATTTTCTTTTTTAGCTACAGGTGTTCGCGTTTGGGAAAAATCATGGTAGTTTGTTGTAAAACCACTGCCATCAGCCTTTTCAATAGGAAAGGGTAGCATTTGACTGCTACATTTTAGACACGGGATACTATGTAACCCCTCCAGCACTCCATTGTAAGATGGTGTGTGCTGTGTCTAAGAATTTGGAAAGACTAGTAAAGTCAATTTCACTTTACATTCTCTGGGAAACAGTAGTTTATCCCAGCGGAGGTATTTAAACCTTTGGGAAGTCTAAAAAAGACATCCCAGTGTCACTGCACTAAGGGTGCTGTGTAACACACATGAAAAGATTCCTATGGAGTTATCTTAAAACTCCAAAGTCAAAGAACACAAATGTAAAACGTACCTCCAAATACATGAGGGTGGGAAAGTCCTCAAAATCCAGCAAAGTTGCTGGGGGGGGTTGCTAAGGTGAAGGGAATTAGCACATTTATGAGAATTCTCCCTGCTGCAATCGGATAAGGCGGGGGTCTTGTCTGCAGAGAAGTGTCTTTGGCTTGCAGATATGAAGTAATGTTGTAGATGACTGTTGAGGTCCCACCCTGCATGGAGCTTAAAAGAGGTCTGCCATCTTGGCTCCCCAGTCCAGAGCGCACCCCTCACCCCCTTACCCCCCCCTTCCCGACCATGCATACTCCTCATTTTACACACTGTTTTTATAATTAGAGTGTAAATTATACTTGTAAAAATGATCTGCCTCCGCATGATTATGCACACAGCACAGGAACTCTTATGCAATACTTTTTTGCTTTCATTGGGGGAAAACTAGCATAATTAAAGATGAATTCTCAATTGCAACTTAGTTTTCCATCGTATTAATTATACAATCCTAAAATTCTAGGAAAATAAATATGCACAGTGCTTCTGTGAGCATCTACACACAACACAGCAAAAGCTGAATGGAAGAAAACCTTTCCTTTTCATCACAGGGTGCATTTATTTATTTATTTATTATTATTATTTTTTAAAGGCTTCAGAGAAATGCTTTCCGTTTCAGAGGCTTTTCTCCATCCATGTAGATAAAAATCAAAAGCAGCCATCTGGTTTCTGTCAAGTAACCTGATCTTTGCACTGCCCTCTGCTCTAAACTTGTGTGTAATTGTACACAGGAAAATAATACAACTGTTGTATTTACAAGATTTTCATGTGTAAAAAGGCGTGATCTGAAACTTATCTGGAAGCCTCGGTGTCACATACAGACTTGGTTTACTTGCCTGCCGAGTACTGCAATTATTGCAGATCACTTTTACAGTTCTTATGAGTATGGGTCCCAGAATCGCTCTGCAGGCTTCCACCAGTACCCCGCTAAACTTGGTTCAGCCGCCAAGTATTATTTAAACGATTGAGTTTACGGAATGTTTTGGATTTCTCATAGGGTCGCAGACCCATTTTGTGTGGCTCTTTGGGCTTTTTTGCCTCTTCAGACAGTCTTCACCGCTTTACAGGGACCCTGGAGCCTCACCGTTTATCAACATATCTTATTTTGTGGTCTCAACATCCGACGCGTCTACCGTCTGCTGTGGGGCTGTCCCTGCTTCCTTCTCGTGTCTCTGGAGGCTCTGTCGTGCCTGCTTCCTTGTTTGCATGGTAACCGTGTTGCCACAGCTGCTGACTTTAAGGGATGCCAGGAGCGTCTTCCTTGCTGCTCACCCTGCTGTACCTACACACTGGACCAGCTTGACGGCGACCTCCTTCTTGCACTGCTCCGAGGTCTACCTTTCTACCTGCCAAAGGAAACTGTCTTTGCGGTTCCTCCTGGATGGGCTTGACGCTTGGCCAAGTCCTTCTTTGCTTTTAATTTGGCTCCTTCCAATCGACTGTTGAGAGCCACTAGAAGGGCACGGTGGTACTGGTAGGTATTCTGTACTGCTCTGCGTCTCCTTCTCGTCCCAGTACTGATTGAGTTAGGGGGTTATAACTCACTAGAATCTTCCTTGTCTCAGTAGTCTATTTCTGTTTTACTACAGAAATACATGGCATAACATGGCAAGGGTGGAGAGGGAAAGAGTGTTAGGAAATATTTCTCTTTACTGCACCTTTCCTTCCATTTTTATGGACCCCCAAACTTTTATTTTTGATCCTGACCTGTACTTTGTACTGTGCAGTGAAGCCTTAAGCATCACCACACTGTCTTTTGCTCATATGTTATGGGGAAACTGACTTGTCCTTCAGGCTGGCAGTAGTGGCAAACAGCGTTTCCCTTAGTCTTGTGACTTTTACTACTGGTAACTTATCATTGCACACATCCTACCATGCAGTACAATGGGGTACACTTTTTGTTTTGCACTGGAGTATCACAGAACTGATTTTTGGTTACTCTAGGTGTGCTAAATAGACATGCTGGTGGCAGTAGTGATTTTTTTTTGCTTTTCGTTTTAGCCTTACCGCATTACTAGCCAAACTGTGGCTAGCGATCAAACATGGCTGCGTCACATGGTTTTTTGCTTGTCCTTTGGCCAACTTGTTCTTTAGCCTTCTTCCTGGCCTGTTGGGATGAATTTTCATTTCTGTGCTAAGAAACCCTCAGCTCTTTTGCTGGGCTTAGGACTTTTTAATTTTAACTCCTGAGTGAGTGGGACCTTTTTCGCACACTCTCGCCTGTATTTTCCCTGATTAGGATTTTGTATTCTATAGGCATCTTTTTTTTGGGTATATTTTCAAACCACACCCTCGGTGCAGTGTCACTGATCCCTTGGATTTATCTTCAGGTTTAAATACCTTTTCTTGGGTGAACTACTGTTACAAAGAGGAGTAAGGTGAAATTGATCTTAGGTCCAGCACACACTATCTTATGTGGAGTGCTGGGAGGGTTACCTATTAGCCCCTTATCCTACTTCCTCATGTAACATGTTGTTGTTAGCCTCATTACTTTAAATGGCTGGTGGCAGTGGTTCACTTTTTACTACCAGTGCGCATTTTTACCTCGGGCTAAACCCTTTGCTGCAGTACAGCACCCGTGGGTGACCATTTTGCCAAAATGGCTGTTGTCATCTTTCTTATCTTTTACTCTGTGCGTTGAGACAGGTTTGAGCCCTCTGTGTTTTGCCTTTGGTGGGCTTCAAGCCTGCCACTGGCTCCAATATGTCTGGAAGGAGGGTAAGAGAGGGAGGATCCCAAAACTACCCTGTCCTTTGTCTCTAGGTGTGCCCGATCAAAACTAGTCCTGATTGGCCGGCTGGCTGTCCGGGAAGGACAGCCACCCTGCTGTGTGATTGACAGCCTGGGGCTGTGAATGAATGACAACAAACTTTAAAGGCAAGATTCTTGGGACTACAGGCAGACCACTGGAAGAAACATCGGAAGAAGAAATTGTGAAGAGAAGCCCTCTGCACCTCCTGTCCCTTGAATTGCCCGGTGAAGCCCTGCTGCTGTGCTGACCTATTTTTCTGCATCGACTGAGAAGCTCCGGCCAAAATAACTTCTCCCCTTGGGCTGGTGGGACCAACTAGCCCCGTGACTAACTTCACTTTGGCGCAATGCCTGACTTGCCATGCCTCTCCAGTGCTGCAGAAGCCCAATGCCAGGGGTCGAGGTCCATAACAGAGAGCAGCGTCGTCCGAGGAACGAATCCGGCCAAAAGCTCCAGGAGCCTCCTAAGGACACACCAGAAACAAGAAATCCATAGTCCAGGACCGAGGGAGCACGGAAAGTTCAACCAGCGATAATCTTTCTACATCAGTGCTGTTTGCTAGGCGGTGAAACCGTAAAGAGCTTCTGAATCAAAGAGCCCGTAACTGCCAAACCCCTTCCTGTGTACTGCCATAGGAGCCTGCCAGTGGTCCTCTCTCTTGTCCCTATGACTGAGGCTCAGGAACAAGGGTCTGCTTGGCTGTAGCAAGACTGATTCCAGCTGGACAACGTTTTTGTCAAACCAGAAGTACTTGGGCTTGGGGTACTTAACTTCTTGCCTTAAGTCGTGCTTTCTCACTTGAGAAGTGCACTTGCTTAACTTTCTGCATTGATTTCAACTCCCCTTGCACAGGCTTAACGGCTTGTGTTCCTTCAGTGGTCTTTTTGAAATAAAATCTTTCAAAAAAGGTAGCAGGCGCCCCTCTCCAGAAAGAACATGGCATAATAACATATTCTGTTTTTATTCCCCAATTTAAGAGTTCGTAGCCATCACTTTTTGCTCACTGTACCTTTCACAGATGGGGAAATATCCATTTGCAGATCCGTCTTTGTCCCTCCCATATGGGCGACTGTGTCCAATTGACTTTGGCTGTCCTGGCTCCTTAAAGGCACCCTTCTAAACTATTGACTTTGGCATTGCTTGTCCCTTCATAGGTTGTAATTTGTCTAACACTTTTACTGCTGGGTCAGGCTTACCTAGACTTCATTAGAGGATCCAAACAGTCTTTCTGTTAAAAGAACGTATGTTCTAACCATTCTATTTCCTTAACCCTTCCTTCCTGAAACTCAGTCTAAAAAGTAAGTTTACTAGTGAGTTGTCAGAGTGCATGGAGTCAAGGTGGAGGTGTTGGGCTTTAGTGATATTGGAGACGTTGAGTCACAAATTACGATGACCGGCACCTCAAATGGGAGTATTTCAATTAATGGGTCAAGATCATAGCAGAAGGGTGATGCTCAGTGGGTGGTAGATCGGGGGGAAAGTAGATCGAGGAGCTGGAGCTTACTATGCTCGAAGGGGTGAAATCTGTTGGTCAAAACATTTTCCATATTGTCTTTGCTGAGGAGACCAACTCGCAACCTTTTTTCCACAGAGACGACGTGAGTAAAGATGCAATCTGTGTGAAACGCTGCCAGGTTGGCAGCACTACAGGTTTTGGTGATGGCTATGGCAGAGTTTTTAGTTATTTTGCAAAGGGCTTAGGCATTCCAGAGACCCAGGATGTGGTCAATAATGGGAGCAGAGGTAGAGGAGGTAGCTGCTGGAGTAGATTGATCGAAGTGTGTGACTGTGTGTATGGTAGTAGTACAGGAGGTGTGGCTGTAGCACCTACATGCCCCTAACTTTTTGTACATTTATCAATTTGCTTTTTTGTACTGTGCTATTGCATACTGAAATCTGTTAGAAGAGCCATCTCTGATAAACGTGTGGACGTGCTCCAAGATGTTGCTTATAGCCATGATGAGGCACATGAAGGAGAATCAAGGTCTACAATCGCCAGTATTCAAATAAACTTACACTCAAGGTTCTTGGTAAACACTTATTAGTTTATTTCAGTCAGTTATAAATCCTTCACTAGAAGGATGCAATATTTCTCACACACTAATATACTTCAGTTCTCCAGCATGGAGTCTGGCATGGATTCACATGCTCATGAATATTCCCCGTCGTCAGGCTGGGAATCCTCGGTAAAGAAAAAATCAGTTTGTTTCTGTTTTAGTTTCTGAACTGTCTTTCTACTAATAACCAATCACTAGTCTCTGGGTCATACTGCCCCCAGCCAATGATTGCCCTCTACCTAAGCCCCACCTCTGGCAGCCATCTTCAGATTTTACAGCACGTTCAAGTGTTGGGAGTTCTTGTGCTGCACCTCTCGATCTTTTACTGCGTATTGTTTTTTTTTTCCAAAGAGTTTACTCTTATTTTTCGGTCAATTCGAGCCTCAAACTCTGCCAAGTCTTCTGATCAACAGAGACCCGTTTCAGAATTTCCTACGCCCCTCAAAGGCAGTTTTTCGTCGAATTACTCTTCTTGGAGGATTCCAGAAGACCTTTGAGGCCTACCCCGATTCGGACATGGCCAAGGACAAAGGAGATTTGACCCCTACTGGATCCAAACTGTTTAGGAACTGCCCAGGATGTGGACTGCAGAACGTCTTTAAGGAGGGCGAGCACTCCCGGTGCCTCTACTGCCTACATGCCGACAAGTCGCACGTGGAGGGCTGTGCGTTGTGCAAGAACATGTCCGTCCGGACCATGGAGGACTGTCGTAAACGACTCGCTGACTGACTGGAGGCGAAGAGCCCAGGAGCAGGTGAGAAGTCTGAGTGGTCTTCTAAGACCCTTGAGGACGCTCTGGCGACGGGGGCCCAAACAAAAGGCAAAGCACAGCAAATCTGCAGGCTCCGGGAGCGCCGTTGGTTCAGGCTCCTCGGCACCACCGACTGTTGGGTGCTGGATACCCTGGCCCATGGGCACACTTTGAAGTTCCAAAGGAAGTGCCGACGCCATCATCCACAAGCCAACAATCTGGCTCTGTGAAAAGGAAGGGAGATCCCAGGTAAGCTTTGGGAGAAGCCCTGGTTGATCCCGACTGAGAAAGCCAACGGGGGGGCGAGGCGGTAACCCCCCCCCTACCTCCAAGGCCCTGATTCCCCCGGCGAAAGCCTCGATTGAAGGAGTCGTGGCGCTCCTGGTGAAGCCTGCGGGGGCTCCCCCAGTGGAGACTACTTCTGGGCCTAGAGTTTCCCTGCCACCCCGGAGGGAAATATCTTTCCAGCCTATCGAAGACACCCGTGAAACCCTGGGATGAGAGGGGGGGTGGGCATGGTAGCCATAACGGACACAGATGCTACCTCTGAGGATGAGCTGGCTGGCTTCAAAGTTATCCTGACCAAGAAGTTCGAGGAGGTCAGGACCTACGGGAAGGATTCCGAAGAGGCAGATGTAGAGAGCAACGGTGGAGCCGACGAGGAGCCGCGGGCCGTGGAGGAAATCGGAGGTGCCCACGCCCCAGCTGTTGCAACCGATGCCTATGCCACAGGACAATTCAGGAGCAATCTTGATGGCTTTGCCGACCCTGTGTAAGGAGATGAGGACAAGGTTGCCCTTACACCCAGTGGACGATCCAGCGGCGCCTGAACTGTCGGGAAGCCCACAAATTTGGCTCCTCTCACGCCATGATCGCCAGGGCATCGGAGCTTTTCCAGCTGTGCCCCAAGGAACAAAAGAGAGGGATTTCTTTACCAAGGACGGGAACTGTACTCGCGGTCCTGCTGTTGGACGACATATGGGACGCAGGACTGTCCTTTCTGAAGAACCCGCCCACGGCACCTGCGAAGAGAGACCGGTACCACAAGAAGTACCGGGTCCCGGATTCCGTGGCAGTCAAGAAGAAAGTGGCAGGGGTGACCGCGTTTCCTCCACTTCCCCGCCGGACAGCGAGGGAAAGAAGCTAGACGCCATGGGATGTAGTCATCTCGTCTGCAGTGACGACCATTAAGGCGACCAACACCCTCGCGTTCATGGCCCGCTATGATGGGGAGCTGTGGTTCAAGATCGCCCCTATCCTGGACTTCCTCCCGGACGACAAGAGGGCGGATGCCCTGGAAATCCTGCAAGAAGGCAAGGTGGTGTCGGATCATGCCATCACTGTAGCTACGGAAATCGCCGATACTGGTTTTCATAAGATGGGCAACAGCGTTTGCCTACGCCGGCGCGGTTGGCTTAGGGCCACCGACTTCCGTCAGGATGTGCAGGCCAGGGTTCTGGACATGCCCTTCAACGGAAACAACCTGTTCGGGAAAGCAGTGGATGAGTTGCTACAGGCCATCAAAGCGGACATCGAGATGGCCCATGACCTAGGCACTCTTCATCAATGACAGCTGTCCTTTCGGACCACCGGAGGCAAATCCCAAGGTGCCTCCAAAGGATTTGGCGGCAGTTCATCGTCCTGCCGCCAAGCTGCCCGGTCTTCGTCGCAAGAAACTTGGAGGCTGCAGCAAGGTGGGTGGATACTGCCGTCGTCGCCAAGGAGCCCAGGGTGGCAAGTCCTGAACCGGCCGTGATGTTGGGGCCCCCACTTAAGCACCCTGGTGGGAGGCTGGCTGGCGAACTTCATCGGCGTGTGGGAGTCCATCACCAGCGACTGTTGGGTGCTGGGTACCCTGGCCCATGGGCACACTCTGAAGTTCCAAAGGAAGTGCCCCCGTTTCCCACCTGTGGCCAGGAAAGAAAACCACGTTCCACAGCTGCTTCTAGGGGTACGAGCCATGCGATAGAACTCGTCCCAAAGGGGCTCTGGAGTATACTCGCGGTACTTTCTCATCTCGGCCGGCGGCCCATCCTGGACCTTCGGCGCCTCAACAAATACATCAAAGCCCAGAAGTTCCGGATGGTTACCCTTCAGCACGTGCTGGGACAGCTGGAAGACGGCGACTTCCTATCGTCTCTGGACTTGGAGGATGCCTACTTTTCACATCCCCATACACAAAGGACATCGAAAGTTCCTACGTTTCGTGGTCCAATGGCGGCACTACCCGTTGAAGACCCTGCCCTTCGGGTGTCGGCCCCAAGGCTCTTTACCAAGTGCCTGGCGGCGCGGCTGCGCCTGCAGGGTATCCATGTATACCCCTACCTGGACGATTGGCTCATCCGAGCAAAGTCGAGAGAACTCGCCGTCAACCACACAGCGAAGACCGTCCACCTGCTCACTGAACTGGAATTCTCGATCAACTTTGCGAAGTCCCACTTGGTATCGTCGCAGGACGCCCTGTTCCTGGGAGCCAGACTTGACACAGTGGCGCGATTGGCCTCACCGCTGGAGGAAAGGATGAGGGCCATCCTGGGCATGGTACAACGGCGGCTGACCATGGAAGTGGCCATGGTGAGGGCCATCAAGTCCCTGCTCAGCATGATGTCATCGTGCATCTACCTCGTGCATCTGTGCAGGTTGCGGATGCGGCCACTGCTGGAGTTCCTCGACGCCCGTTGGATGCAAGTGGCGGGAAGCTTTGAAGACCACTCCCACTCAACGAGACTTTCCGTCAAGCGATACGGTGGTGAGGCACACCCGCGCTCATCTTGCGGCGGGTATGGACTTCCAGACGCCAGCGCACCAGGAAACTGTGACGGATGCCTCCCTGGAGGGATGTGGAGCGCACATCAGTGATCTCCATGCAAGAGGCCTTTTGGCTCCCAGAGGAGAGGTCCCTGCACATCAACGTCCTGGAGCTCCACACAGTGTTCTGGGCCCTCGGGTCTTTCCTTCCGTCCCTCAAGGGCAAGGTGGTACGTGTCTTCACCGACAACACCACCACAATGTTCTACATCTGGAAGCAGGGGGGTGGGTACTAGATCCCCAGCCCTATCCAGGGAAGCGCAGGATCTGTGGCACTGGGCCGTCACCCAGGGGATATTCCTGGTACCTTTTCATCTGGCAGGATTAAAAAACACTGTCGCCGACTCACTCAGCAGGGAGCTGCGCTCCTGCCACGAGTGGGAACTTCGGCAGGATCAAGTGTATCTCCTATTATAATGGTGGGGCAGTCCCCAGATCGATCTGTTTGCGACAAACACCAAGTGCCGGAGGTACGCCAGCAGGTTTCCCCAGCCGGGGAGCATGGCTGATGCATTATCCTTTCCCTGGAACGGCCTGTTCCTGTCTGCGTTCCCACCGTTGCCGTTGCTTCTGTGACTCATCAGTCAACTCAGACGGTCCCGGTGCAGGATGATCCTTGTTGCACCGGTGTGGCAGAGGCAGATATGCTTCCCGGACCTTCTGGACATGTCGGCGTCCCCCGCCCCAGTCAAACTGCCGACAGACGCGAATCTTCTCGCCAGGGAAGGAGGCACTGTCCTACATCATGACCCGGGAATCGCTGAACCTGCAGGCCGGACTCCTGCAGCACTAGAGTTCGGAGGCTACAACATCCCGGTGGGCTGCAAGGAAGTCCTTGCAAAGGCCAGGGCATCCTCGACTCTTAAGTGCTATGGACATAAGTGGAAGAGGTTCTCTGCCTGGTGCCGTGCACAGAAGATCAACCCCCTACGGATCACGGCCCCTCAAGTGTTGCTGTACTTGCTGTCGCTGGCCAAGGCGGAGCTGGCACATGCCTCCATCAAAATCCATCTAGCGGCTATCTCCTGCTACATCAGAACTCTGGGGCGGTCGTCGCTGTGGTCGCATCGCCTGGTGAAGCAATTCATGAAAGGACTGTTCTGCTCATTCCGCCGGTGAAGGCTCCGGCCCCGGCGTGGGATCTCAATGCCGTGCTGACCAGGCTCATGGGGTCTGCCATTCGAGCCCCTGCACTCAGCACTGCTGAAGTTCATATCGTGGAAGACCGCTTTTCTTGTGGCCATCACCTCCGCACGACGAGTGGGTGAGATCCAAGCCCTCTACTGTAAGCCTCCATATCTGACATTCCAGAAGACGAGGGTAGTGCTGAGGACGCACCCCTCTTTCATGCCCAAGGTACCGTCGGACTTCCATCTCAACGAGCCCTTGATGTTACCTGTTTTCTTCCAGTCGCCGGCTGAGAGGACTTTGCACTCGCTGGATGTGGCAAGAGCACTGAAGTTCTATGTGGACCGCACGAAGAGTTTTCGGAAGACATCACAGCTGTTTGTGAACTTTGGACCTGTGAACCAAGGGAAGGCCCTCTCGAAGGCTTCAGTTTCCAGATGGCTGTTCGACTGCATCATGCACCTATGGAAAACCAACCTTTGCCCGGCCGTCCGAGAGCCCATTCAACCAGAGCGATCGCTGCTACGGCGTTGCTGTCCGGTGTGCCCCTGCTGGACATTTGCAGGGCTGCTACGTGGAGGTCGACGCATATCTTCACGAGATTCTACTGCGTCGACCGAGATTCCAGGGGGGAGTCCTGAGTCGCCCCGGCAGTGCTGCGCAACCTGTTCGCTTGAAGGTGAGCCTGGTGAGGAGGTAAGAGATGCTTAATGTTGAGTTGTTGAAATGCTTAATGTTGATCCTTGCCACCTCCTGTGGTTGTGCATGTGTGTACTATGTATTCATGAGCATGTGAATCCATGCCAGACCCCATGCTGAAGAGGAAACCAGTTACTTACCTGTAACTGTTCTCCAGCATGGGTCTGGCATGGATTCACATGTGAACCCTCGCTCCAACCCCTCTGCAGCTCTTCTCTTGGTCATACTGCCACTTTACGTGCTACCAAATCTGAAGATATCTGCCAGAGGAGGGGCTTAGGTCGAGGGCAATCATTGGCTGGGGGCAGTATAACCCATAGACCAGTGTTTGGTTATTAGTAGAAAGACTGTTCAGAAACTAATCAAACTGATTTTTTTTTTCTTTACGGGGGATTCCCAGCCTGACGAAGGGGAATATTAATGAGCATGTGAATCCATGGCAGCCCCATGCTGGAGAACAAGTTACAGGTAAGTAAGTTGTTCCTACTTTATACTGTATGTTTCTGAGGCATTTAAACTACTTTGAAGGAGGAGCAAAAAGGCATGGCTTAATAAAAAGAAGCTTAGTTATTCCTGGACAGTGCAAATACTGAATTCACCAGGGGCGTCAATTCAATGCAATAGGTCAGGCTAAAGTCTTGTATAGGATAAAGAAGTTCTGGTAGGAAAACAGAAAAGTCTTTGCCAAAGTTCTCAGAAGTAGTTTGTAAAAACATTCATATGTTGGGTCCCAAGCTGACTTTCGCAGTGAGAGGTAAGTTCTCTCGGTTGGGTTTTCACAGTACCTTACAATGAAGAAAAAGATGCAGCTGAAGAATTCTGTTCCTGGCAGTTCCTGCAGATCTTGCTGTTCCTGAGCCTCAGTTGTGGGGACAAGAGGGAGGACGTCGGGGGGAATTGTGCACCGCACTGGGACAGGTCAAAAAAGCTTGCAAAAGGCAAATCTTCAGTTCCGGTAGTTGTAGACGAGCACACAAACTGGTGTCCATCTCCCTGGTTATTCGGTTTCCTGCAGCCCTCTGAGGAAAATGCAACCAGCTCCGAGAATGGTATCCAGCTGGCTTAGTGTCGAGTTGATTGGTCCCACCAACTCAAAGGAAGACGTCGTCCTTGCAGAGGCTTCTCTGTCGAGGTGAACTTGGCGATTTGGACCAGCCGCAGGGCTTCACCGGGCAAACCAACAGTCCAGGAGTTGCAGCAGCCGTCCTCGTCAAGCTCTTCGGTTCTTTCGTTCCAGTGGTCGACTCTGCCTTCCAAGCCAAGAGACTCTCCTTTTATTCGGTTCTCTTCCATTCATTCCAGCCTAGCTGTCACTCACCCAGCAGGGTGGCTGTCCTTGCCGGACAGTCAGCCAGCCAATCACGCCAGAGTGCATTTGGGTCTCCTAGGAGACTAAACATAGGTAGTTTCGGGCACATCCCTCACTTCTTGCCCACCCCAGACACTCGGGCGCCAGAGGCGATCTTCAATCCTGAAGCCCGCCAAAGGTGCAGTAACAAAGGAACCAAACCTGGTTTGGCGCACAGAGACAAACTCTAGAAGACCTTTCCAAAAAGAAACAGCGAAAAAAGTAGACTGGGACCTGTTTAAACAAAGGGAGCTCAGACGCCATCTTGAAAATTGTGGCTCCCGCAATTTTCCAGTACCAGTGTTCGCGGTCGTGAAAAATCATGGTAGTTTGTTGTAAAACCACTGCCACCAGCCATTTCGAGAGGAAAGGGTAGCATTTGACTGTTACATGAAATGCTAGACACAGGGGATACTAGGTGTAACCCCTCCAGCACTCTATTGTAAAATAGGGTGTGCAGGGTCTAGGAATTTAAAATTTCACTTTACTTTCTCTGGGAAACATTAGTTTATCCCAGAGAAGGTATTAAACCTTGGGACAGCCTAAAAGGCTTCCCTGTGCCACTGCACTGAGGGTGCTTTGTGACACAAATGAAAAGACGATGCCTATGGAGTTTAGGCTCCATAACCAAATGAAACACGGGTAAAACGCATCAAAATACATGAGTGGGGAAAAAAGACTTGCACTCTCTCCAGGTAAAAAAAAATCAAGTCCTCAAAATCCAGCAAAGTTGCTGGGGGTCTCTAAGGTGAAGGGAATTAGCACATTTATGAGAATTCTCCCTAACATGTATCAAGCAACCCACCAAGCTGTAAGGGATCCAAAAAAAGGAAAGCAGTTACAAGTACTTGAGTTGTTATTGCGACATGGGAGGCTGGAGCAGCCTGGCCACCTTAAAGTGGCAGGGTTCTTTTCCCATGTTTACATTACCACATATGTGCTCAAATCCCCTTTTCAATGTTAAAGATTAGCAAAATATGTTTGTTTAAAACCACACTAAATGTGCTTTGTGGAGCCAAGTCAGTTATTCTGAAAAAGGTACAGATAAGAAACCAGACAATATTTTTGTAATCCTAATTTCTGATGCTTGTTAATCTGCCTACAATCACATGCTGTGCATATAGTCCGACATCTTGCTAAAAGGGAGTATTCGCTATAGAAAGGTGTTCAGTAATCTCCTTCACACACAGATTGTGTTTAAATATATTAAATGTTAATATCAATGATTAGAGAAAAAAAAGTCAAGGAAGTAACTTCTACATGAGATATATGATCTGTGAAAGGACATGCTCTTAATTTCCTTCATGTAATACTGCGACTAAGTATCCTAACAAATGGAGTTACTTTACTCTGTGTACCACATCTGCTGATGTGCAGGATTACTACCGGTCTCAGTGGAAGATCACTGTTGAATCGTCATTGCTGAGCTCATTAATGGGTGGAATGTTGTGTTTAGTCTCACAAATTGAAGTTGCATGTCGGATGTAGTGGGTCAACATAAAAACATGTGACTGCATTTAGGGTCAGTTCTGAAGTTATCCTACAGTTCCCGTATAAATATGAAATTAATATGATGATCTAGGATTGGCATTGTCCATCTAGCTGGTAGTGGGGTGGTGAATATGGAATAGAGTGAAAATTGTTTAAGTGACGAACATCCAGGACAATTTGCACTGGGAGGGTTTAGGACTGGCCATAGCGCAATCCGTTGCAATATGTGAGATTAGACATCCAAAAATGATGGCGTTTTTGTTACTGAACATGTTGGAAGGTGGAAGTGCAAGTATTGAAGGTTCTGTAGCTTCCAATGGCAGGGTGTCGAAATTGGGATTTGTTCACTATGAGCAAAAAGCAGCTCCTGGGTATCGGGCATAATCAATTAGGCAGGAGCTACCTGTCTGGAATCGGGAGCTTGTATGTAGCGCACAGCAAATCTAACTTTGGCAAGATGCAAACTCTAACCTTTTATCCATTTTATATTATCCACTATGCTCTGAATATCCCTTAGTTGAGTTCTGTATCCTCCCTGATGTACATTCCCAAACATATAGTTAATATCACATGGCTAGGTTTGTATGGCCCCAATTGCCACAGGAGTCAAAGGTAGCTCCTGGCAGTTTTTGGTTTCAAGCTAACCAGGCTCCCAGCACCTGGCAATTTTGAACCCTGAATGGACGGAGAAGCTGGACGTTGTCATTATGTATAAAACGTAGACTTTTCTGAAAAAGCGATTGTGAATTGGTGACTGTGGGAGCAGGGGTGAGGGTTGGGGGTCGGGTGATGCCAGATATTGGTCAAATAGTAGGGATCCCGTTTGGGTATCACTGCAGCCAGCGGTGGAGCAAAGAATTAGCTCAGTGCAATTCTAGTGTGCATGATATTTCTCAGAAGTACACTGTAAGCCAGTAGTGGGCATTGACTAGGAACCCCAGTATTGTGAATGCACGTAAATGTCTGATATCGTGTGTGTCCATTGAGTCAGAGAGATCTAGGATGACTAAATGGGTAACTGTGGTAAGCAGATATTTTCATTACTTAGTTCAGGGGCGCTGTGAAGCACATATTGGGCATCTTTGTAGAAGTTTAACCATATGTAATAGTAATCCCTCGAGGGAGTGCAAGAGATTAGAATTTGTAGCTAGAACTAGTGGTTGTCAGGCTTGAAATGTTTTATTTTCATTAATTATCGTTTTATTCTTACCTAAATTCTATGTTTATGCATGTGTTAACATAAACCTGTATTTATATTTGTAGATCTTCTGACCCAGCTTGAAGCCACAAGTTCATTGACGCCTAGCAGCGAGCTCTCTGGTGCAGGGCTAAACGACCAGAACAATCTGGACCTTGCATCTCTTTTTTCAAGTGCATCTTCCAACAGCCCTGGGATTGGCACAGACATGGCCCTTGTTAACTCTGGAATCCTAACCATTGATGCTGCGTCAGTGGGTTCTACTCTCGGAGGAAACCTTGCTGTTGTCAACCATTCCTTGGGTCAGCCAATTGATCCTTTGCTATTGGTTGCCGGTAGTGACATGCCAAATAGCCTGGATACTTCTTTGTTACTTGGAGCAGCAACCTCTGTTCTTCAACAAAGCACTTTAAATCTGGATGATGTCCAAACTGTCAGTGCTGAGGCTTTGGGTTCCATGGCCTCTCTATCCATGCAGAGCTCTAGCCAAGATCTTCATGGTTTGACCGTTGATACCAGGACCTTACTACCTTCAAGCAGCCTGGGTGGGAGTAACACTGTTCCAGAGCTTTTAACAACCGTTAAGGTTGAAGGCAACCTGTTGGATGGATTGGATGTTGCTGCTCAACAAGAAGGAAATAAAGTGGTAACCCAGTTTGTTTTTCCCAATCCCACGGGAAGCTACAGTGCTCAGAAGGAAATGGATCTTAGCACAGTGACTGGAAGCTCATTTTTGGTATGCAATAACTATATTTAGTTGTCTCCCGAAGACTGATGGATTTAGATCACCCTTCATTGGGGATCAATCTACAGCTTTTCTGAAGGCTGACCTCAGACCTGTTTTGTATCCATTACCATGTGTTTTACCATGAAGGAGGTAGAATTATTGGTATTGGTCAAAGATGTTGAATGTAAGGCGTAAACTATCAGCAGCCTGCAAGGTTGTGTGGCATGGACTGCTCTGTATAATAAATAATGTATTGAGTATTTTAGTTCTGGATTAACCATCAACACTGAGAATAGTGTACATATCGTATTGAAAACATGTTGGTAACAGAAGCGTAATGCAGTTCTCAGATGCACTGTGTTCTCAGGAGGGGTTTTATTAAATTTAATGTCAGTGATGCAGTCCTTTGCAACTAGCTTCCCCCCATGGTATGCTTAAATTCCTTATGTAAATATCGTTTTTGCTCAGTTTTAGCTAGTTGCTTTGCCTAGCATTTTAAAATCGGGAATACTTTTATTAGCAACTAAAATAGTTGTGCTGGTAGTACTTTGAAATTACTTGGCTGGTACTGTGCCATGCTGTGTACCATCAGGTATATTATATGGACCACCATTATGTTTGTGTTTTGTTTTAGCAGTAGGTTGATTCCCCCCTCACTGCAGCATGGTTCTATGCCCATGTTTACGACTTTAATAATTTGACATGTAACAGTTTTGATTTTTTACTCTAATATATGAAGCCTTTTTAGATTCTCCTCGGTTTCTCTCCCTTACTATTTCTAGAATATTTTGTAGATCCATTCACCCTGTTTTCAGTGCATGGGCATCAATCCATTTTTGTAATTGGGGAAAGAAGGTGCTATGAAGTCGGTTTTGCTTGCCTAGGGTCATCTTTGGTGAATCTTTGTGTTTTTGCAATTGTTCTTTCGATAAGAGTCCTTGTTTGCATAGAAGGGTGGATGTCATTTTTTTTTTTTATTTGAACACAAACGTAGTTTCAGCGCAGAGAACTTTGGATCGGTAGGTGGTAACAGGAAATTGAAAGTAAAATCTGAGCTCCTGTTCAGTCACTCATTTTTAAGAATTAATTTTTCTGTCCTTAGAAACCGTTTTTGTTTTTCTCTTTCATGCAAAAATAATATGCTAGTCTATTTTGCTTCTTCTCACATGTGCTATGGCTAAGGAATCCTGAAGTGTATCTGGCAAAGATGTTCTCCTCTCACCACTCTCCTACACCCATCTTCGCTACTACTCCCTGTGTCCCACTCCTCTGTCCTGCTGATGTGTCTGACTCCTTCTACGCCTTTTGATATTACGCCATCCTCCACCCTACTACTCCTGGCCAGTCTCCCCACCACCCCCCGTTCCACTGCTTTCGCTGTGTAACCACTTCATATTTACTCCGTACACCCGACCCCCCCCCCCGTAATCTCAATTGCTCACTAAACAGTACTACACTTTTCCCACTGTTCTACCTCGTGCTGGTCTCTTGGCCTCCCTCTTCCTCTGACCTTATTTGTTCAACCCACACTTCATTCTTCCTGGGGTCTTTTTAAACCCTGTCATGTCCTCTGATTTGGCTGGCCCTGCCTTCACCACCCAATGTTTATATAGCACGTTAACCCTGCCCTCTCCCCGCTGAAAAACAATGGGTGTCCTGGTTGTACAGCGTCCAAGTCAGGGGGGTGGAGGGGAGAGGGGCGGTGGCGCCCCTGACCGGCATTCCCTTAAGATGAGTACAGCCTTTGGAGGTGCTTGACAGTCTAGAAACCTAGTGGTTTCTGCTGAGGTTTGCTTTAGTGCTGAGTTAGGGGGTGTGCAGCCTGCCAGGGAGCCTCATGTGCTCTCCAGTATGACTTTCACCTGCTCTCGTTTTTCATTTCGCACCTGCACAGCGTATGGTATGAGTTGTGCTTTTTTTTTGTCTCTTTGGCTTTTTATGTAGTGTTTTTAGTTCTGAAACAAAGGACATGGAGAGCTTGTGTAATAAGCAGCATGGGATGAGGCATATGGATAATGCGCATGTGTAGAGTGGCATTTGGGGAGGCAACAGGATTTGGGCACCTCTTCAACCACGTTCACCCTCCTCCATACCATTAGGTAGGACTGATTCTGGCTTCCGTCCTTGTAGGCCTCCCACGCCAGGCTCAGAGGGGTTCCCATCTGCTCTTGACAAGGTCAGGTTCCTTAACTTGTCGCAATACCTTTTATGCAATTTTTGTACAATTCTAGGAAGGTCTCATTCACACACCTCCGTGGGGGCAAATTAGTGTTTGGAGGTTCTACGTAAAGCATTGTTGGTTGCCTAGTTGGTTTCCCTTTGAACCCGCTCCCTGGCTAGGAGTGATCTTATAGTCCTTTAATATTTTTGTAGAGACAGCAGGTTACATAACTAAATATGTTGATCTTTGTTGCTCATCACCCATGGGACTTAATTTGCTCTTTAACTATCTAGGTAAATTAAGTACTTTTTTTTTAATGTTCGTACCTTCCATCCCACCCTATTTATTGCATGGTCAACAGGTTGTTGGGAACTATTTAATAGGTCCCTAATCTATCCTTCACTAACATTCTACTCTTGTTTTCACATTCATTGGAGTTTATTTTCATAAGGATACATTTTTTGAAAGATATTTCAGCCATCCAAAGTATTTCCTTAAGGCTACTTTCTGACCTCTATAGGATTCCTCCCGATGCTTGGTAGATGGTTTTTATCTCCTAGAAAATCTTCTTGCAATCTTTTCTTTGTTAATTTGTTTTTTTAGTTTAACTGTTTGCCATTAGATCATTGAACTTATCAGATGATCACTATTAAGATACTGTCTACACCTCCATAATTGAACTGCCCATTCACAGTAGGCAGCACTCGTGAGAAAAAGCTATTCACATTAGAATAGTTGAACGCTGAAGGGTAATCCCTATGAACGCTGTCCTGTAATTTCTTAATGATTTTAATTGTTTCTGATCAACAGGAGTGCTTTAACTGAACGAACTCCGTACTGTGACGATTCAATAGATGCTGTTCTCCAGAGGTAGCTCTTTCCCATGAGGCCAGGGAGGCGAGGCTGCTAAACGATAGTCCCCCTGGTGGTGATATGAGGGTGGATCTCATGGGCTGCATCCCTCCAGTAAGCAGTCTGTCTTTGGTGTTTATTGCATAGGTTAAACCAAGCATCTACAGAAGTCTATACCGCTGTGGTTCCCTCATGGTATTGCTCTTCATTGTTCATGTGTCCCACCGCGCCCTAATGGTCATCTGTTTGCCACTCTTCATGCTATAGTTAATCTTAGGCTCAGTCAAAATAATAGGAGAGATGCGACTATAGCAGATAGAAGTGCTATGAAAGGAGGGGTGGGGGTTGATGGAATGGTGGCAAAAGGCTTGGGAGGGCTGCAGTGTTTGATTCTACCCAGATGTTCGTCCTCATCGCCAGTGGACGGGGGGGGGGGAGCAAGAGGGGAGGTAGCCAACCAGAACAAGAGCCTTGGCAGCCCTACCCCTACCAGCATCTGCGTAAGTGGCATGTGTCTGGGCACTCCACAGAGAAGGGCGTCATCACCAAAAGTCACAAGGCTATCGAGATGTCTCTTAAGAGTGCTCTGACGCTTAAGGTTCCGGCCATGTCTAAATCTACGGCAAAGCCGCTTGAACAGCCGAAACCCTTTCAGGAGACTGCGAACATCCTCAAGTCTCGCAAAGTTTGTTTCGCCCGGACAATAAGACTAAGGAAAGACGCGTCCACATGTCCAGGAAGACTTTGCTGAGAGCCCCCAGCCTTTAGCCAAGACTCGCAAACAAATCAACGTTCTAAGCAGGTAGATCCACAAGAGGAGCCCTGTCCCCCTCTGGACCTTTCTGGTTCCCCCTTATGGACCAGGGATAGGTTTGAGGGGTGTGTGAATAGGCTTTCAAAGTTTGTAGACTTCTCAGAAAGATTTACCACACCCAAGAGGCCTAGTGAGGAGGACCTGTACCCCAAAGTTTCTAAATCTTTGACCTGATGGATCAAGAAGAGGTTCCTCAGGACCCCTTTTTACAAGAGGATGATTCCTTTGAGGATCCCACTGACCAGGCCCCAGATTGGGGAGATGAGCCACCGGTGGATAACCCACCATGGTTGTCACCTACCCATACCCTGAATCCTGATACAATATGCATGGATCCACCCGCCTCCCCACCTCTGCGACAGGCATTTCCCATAGACGACCAGATGGAATTTAATGCCATTCTTAAAAAAGCAGTCTAACATTTAAAAATAGTCATGCAAGAAGCGGTGCAGGACTCTGACTTCGTGGAGGATGTTCTAAAGGAAAAGCCACCTGCCAGTCAGGCTATCCCTTTGCTTAAATCCGTTAAGTGGCCCATCACCCCTTCTTTACCGACACCTTCACAGACCAGGGCTGTGAACCCACGGGTGGAGAAACTTTTTTGCCCCTCTACAGACCCTCTTTATATTCAGGGACATGCCACCCCAGATTCTCATGTGGTCACTACAACAAGAAAGAGGGCAGGGGTACCCTTGCCCACGGATGAGGCACCACCGGACAAGGACTGCAAAAAAACTGTATGCCATGGAAAGCGTGTCACTACTGAGGCAGTGTATTCCACCAGGATTGCCAACAATACCATGCTGTTGGCCAGCTATTGTGATGTTCAGTGGAACCTGCTACAGGAGGTCCCCCGAACCAGCACGTTCACGCCTGCTCACAATTGTGTCGGAGGGTAGACAAGTAAATCATCATATCTTTAAAAACACCCTAGATGCTGTGGACTACAGGGAGAACTTCGGCACAAGGTACCCTTTTAAAGAGGCACGCCTGGTTAAAGAACTCGGGGCTCAAACCGCAGACACAAGCGTCTCATTAACAGACTTGACTTTAACCTGTTCCGCAAAGCTGCAGATGAGGTGCTGGAAACTGCGAAAAAAGAACATGAGATGGGAGTTCTCGCCGCTCCTTTCGCGGACAGTCCTATTCACGTTCCCCACATAACCAGTATGGAATGGGTAACGCATGGTCTTCAGGACAAGGGTCTGCTGCCTCAAATCGGTATTCACCTAGAGGACAGTGCCGTGGGAAAGGAAGGGGCCGCAATGCCACCCCTAGAGGCTCCCAGGCCTCCTGTCAGAAATGACTCACAGATCCGGGTCACCTCTGATGCCTCCCCGGTCGAAGGATGTATAACATCATTTTTATGCATGGGAGGGGATTACCACAGACCAGTGGGTGCTCAAGACTGTCGGCCAGTGTTCTTGCATAGAGTTAAGCCGGCTTTCCCGATTCAGAACATCAAAGTCCAGATGTCTTAACAACGGAACACCTCAAGATCCTGCTGCAAGAGGTCCAGCCTGCAGAAAAAGGGCGCAATCAAAGTCGTCCCCGTTCTACAGGTATACAAGGGTATTGATTCAGTGTACTTCCTTCTACCCAAAAAGGATCTCACCATGCGCCCTGTGCTAGACCTGCGCCCGGCAAACAAATTTGTCAAACCACCAAAGTTTCGATTGATAACGCTGCAAGAAGTAATCCCTCTGCTAACGCAAGCGTATTACATGGCAACATTGGTCATGAAAGATGCATACTTTCATATTTCAATGTTGCCGGCACACAGGAAATACCTAAGGTTCAGGATCGAAAACAAACACCATCCGTTCAAGTTTCTTCTCTTCGGCATTGCCTCAGCCACAACAGTGTTTACAAAGGTACTGGAAGTTGCAATAGCTCGCCTACGCAGGCAATCCATCCCAGTATATCCTTACCTCGATGCACGTTTGTGCCTTCGCCCCATTTGAGTGGCTCAACAGCCAGTGGTGTCAGGCCAGCGGACAATGGGACGATCTCGGCAGCCCACGTTCTCTCTCTGCAGTGGTGGTTGAGGGGAAAACCTCTTGAAGGGGAAGACCTTCACCACCCCCGTAGTACAAGCCACTCTCACAACACTCACCTCTCACAGGGTGGGGGTGCCCCTCCAGCAGATGGCGCATGGCGTTTTGGTCCCCAGCAGTAGCATCCAACCACATATATCTGTTGAAGCTGTTAGCAGTGTTCAAAGCTCTGAAGGCTTTTCCAACACAGCTGTAGGGAAATACATTACTAGTCTTCACGGATAGCAACACGGCCATGTACTACCTGAACAAGCAAGGGGCCACTCACTCTCCAGGTCTATACAAACTGTCACAGAACATTTGGAAGTGGGATCTCAAACACAAGATATTCCTACCGTCTCAATGTTCCAGGGGAACGCCATCTTCTGACAGACGTTTTCAGCAGAGACTTCCCACTACCCTTGGAGTATGAATGGCGACTACACGTAGACATCGTCTCCAATGTTTTTGCAGAATGGGTTTTCACAGAGATCGACTTGTTCGCAACTCTGGACAACTCGCAATGCCCAGATTACGCCTCTAGGTACCCACAGAACTGATCCACAGGGAACGGTCTCTGGATAACATGGTCAGGGAAATTTGCTTATGCCCGTCCACCCCCCAACTCCCCTATTCAACAAGATTGTGCACAAGATGCACCAGGAAGCAGTCACCATGATATTGGTGGCCCCTATGTGGGCCTGCCAACCCTGGTTCTCCCATCTGATGGAGATGTCACTCTCTCCTCCAATGAAACTACATTGCCCATACAACATGCTTTCTCAGGACAAGGGGGGGAAAACACTTCACCCATGCCTGCAGACTCTAAACTTGGTGGCCTGTGTCCGGAGGTCATAGAGTTCGGGCATCCAACTTCCTCAGATGCATGGATATACTTGGAGTAGCAATGTTCTGGTGTTAGGCTTTCTTGCTTCTCTAATAAATGGAAACACTTTGTCATCTGGTGTAATTCCAAGAGCATCAACCCCACTGACTGCTCTTGTACTCCTATTGTAGTATACCTGACTCATCTACTAGACTCTGGTCTAGTTTATTCCCTGACAGTCCACTTAGATGTGCTTTCATCCTATACCACGTCTCAGCGGAAGGTGTTGTGGTGGAAGATCCCAGTAGTTAAAGCTTTCACGGAAGGCGTTAAATGAATTCATCCCCCTATTTCTAACCCTGCTCCCGGATGGGACCTAAACATGGTATTAACCAGATTTATGGGGTCTCACTTTGAATCTATGCTTCAAGGCAAGCTTCAAAGCACTCACTTACAAGACTGCCTTCCTAGTGACAGTCACTTCAATAAGAAGAGTCGGTGAACTACAGCTCCTTTCAATTCTAGACCCTTGCGTTACAATTCAGAGAGAAGGTGGTTCTGTGCACACTCGCCCATGCTTTGGGCCCAAATGTATTTTAAGTTCCATGTGAACCAGTTCATAGAACTACACACATTCTTCCAGAACCCCATTAACGTGGTGGAGAGAAGCCACACTGGATGTGCGCAGGGCAGTCATGTACTATCTGGAAAGAACTAAACCACTAAGGAAAACCAACCAGTTTTTCGTTTCAGTGGGAGCTGGTAGTGACGGGGACCCTGCCTCTAAATCTGCCATCTCAAGATGGATTGCCAATTGCATCACACTCTGCTACACTCTTGCCAAGAGATATTTGACCTTCAAGCCTATAGCACACTCTACTCGGGGTAGCAGGGCTTCCATAGCATTCATTGCAAATGTTCCTCTCGGTCCATTTGCAGAACGGCAACCAGGAGTTCTGTACACACCTTTACAAAACACTATTGCCAAGACGCTCACTCTAGGTCTGATTCTCAGGTGGGACAAGCAGTACTAAAATCTTTTCACTACTGTTCCTTCTCACATTCCACCACCAGCTCTGGTAACTGCTTGCTAGTCTATGCACAGCATGCGATTCTAAGCAGATTCACAAGCATCAGAAGACATGCATTACTTGCCGTAATAGCATTTCTGCAATCGGAGGGACCTCGACGCGTGAGGGATTTTTGGGTACACTGTCACATTAGGGATAGTGGTATAGGCACGCCCATTTTGACGTTCCCCTTTCGATCCTCGAAAGACAAAATGCAATACTCTGCGGTTACCACTAGATGTCAGACTATATGCACAGCATGTGACTCTAAGCACATATAATCAGAAATTCTATTACGGTAAGTAATGCATGTCATTACTCTGTTGTTAACAGATCTGTCTAAAGGATAAAGTCTTCTAATGGATTGTCCTCCCACGTAATCCTAGTCTTATGATAATTATCCTTCCAGCTTTTGCTGCTTTGGATTTATTTTCCACAGGGAGTGCTGTGTGCCATCTCGTCGAGTCGTCGAAAGGAAGCCCTCGAAGGAAATCGACATCAGTATAAATGGCGCATGCAGCGCCTGTTGGCTTCAGTTCTGTTTTTACGAACTAACTCTTCAAAGAATTATGGCATGCTTCTGAAATGGGCTTCAAGAAGTGCCAAGACTGTGGATCGAAGAATCTCAATCTGATGAGAAATTGTCAAGGGCTTCAATAAGTTGGGAATCTAGTCCCTTGAGGGTTTCTTAGAAAAAGCATAAAAAAGTCAACAACTCGGACTCCCTCGCTAGCGACTCTACAAAAGACTCCAACTTCAAAGTCGTTGTCAGTGATTTTTTTCTAAGTTGTCGAAGCCAATAGTAATTCGGGAAAAGGTTTGCAAACCCATGCCAAAGAAAGACTTTTACATTTTTAACCTGAATCTATGAATACAATGAGCCTTCAGTAGATAAAACACCACCATTTGGGTTACAATATGGCACCCCTAATTTACCAGTGGAGTTGATTTCAAAAGAGACTAGGTAAAAGATTTGAATGATGACCTACAATCGGACAGTGATACAGATACCTCTCCAGAACTGGAATTTGGTAAGCCAGATCCTACTGACAATGCTGACTCCTCATATAGGCAGCTAAGGAGCAAGGTGGTAGGATGTGTAGGTTGGAACAAGCCTACACCTTTCGAACAGAATGACCTAACATATTTTGGATCAGGGTCCCCAAAGAGATTACATTTTCCCTTTCCACATTTCTCAGGGTCTCAACAAATTGGGAGACGACCGAGACTGCGGCTGCAGTAAATAAAAATTGTGCAAAAAAAAACCATATGCTTTCCAGCAGTGATCCAGAGTACTTTACAAAACACCCAACACCAGTGCTTCAAGCTGCTACAGCGACCAATCAGCATACCCTTCTATTCCTCGTGATAGGGATGATAAGAGAGTGGATGCCTGGGCGAAAAAAATAGTTGCTGCTGGTAGTATGGCTTTAAAATCAGCAAACACAACTTGTGCCTTGTCAAAATTCATGTTTACCCTGTGAGACTGGGTAGCTATGGCGGCTGACCACATCCTGGAAGGGGAAGAAAGGCACGGCTTCCTGGCTATCAAGGATGATAAGAAAGCAATGTGGGAATGCTTTCAGTCCGGTCTGTATGCTGCAGACCGCATCAGCAGTTCCATGGCAACTAGCGGAGATTTGTGTGGTTGAAGTCTGGATTTGCACCAGATGTGCAGTCCTCAACATGCCCTTTGACGGCTTGAGGCTGTTTGGCAGTAAGGCTGATGAGTTTGGAAAAGCTGCCGACCTCGAAAGCGGCAGCTAAATCTTAGTGCCATCTTAGGCAGCCTCAACACTTGTTTCCTCTATCTCACTCTGTACCTGCGGTGTTCCCCAGGCGTCTAACCTTTCTCCCTGGCTGTTCAACCAATACCTGGCACCTCTCGCCCACCGCCTTGCCGCGTTCTGCTCCAACTTTCAGTGCTATGCGCATGACTCTGCTTGTTTTCAGGCTCCCCTCTACCACCTCTTCTCCTATCTATGACTGTCTGCTATCCAGTAGTGGTGTGCCGCCAACGATCTCTGCCTTGATGCTAGTAAGACACCGATTCTCCTCATCAGCACACCTGCACCCTCCTTTCCTGTCACTCTCTGGCCAGCCTCCCTTGGCCCTCTGCCTGCTCCCACCTGAGAACATTGGGGTCATCTTTGACTCCCCACTCCTCACATCTCTGACAAACTACCAATTGCACCTCCTCAGAGGCATTCTTCCTTTCCTCTCCTTGCCCCAGAAGTGTGCTGTCTCTAGAGCTCTGGTTCTCGCTAGGCTTGACTACTACAACAGCCTCTTACTAAATCTGCCTGCTTATATTCTCCGCAGCTCATCCAGAACGGGTCTGCGAGCCTTGGCCTCAAGCCCAGTGATTGTATCCCTCCAGCAATGAAATCTCTGCATTGGCTACCAGTGGCTGCAAGGATTAAGTTCAAGACCCTCTGAAGTGTCCACAAGGCCTCCTGGGGACTAGTTCCTCAATACCTCCAACTCTCTCTTCGTAAATACATTCCTACTCGAGCTCTTCACTCCTCCACCTCCAACTCCCTCAGGGTCAGTCGTGTCTCCAAGCAACGAGTTTGTGGTAGATCTTTCTTCGTCTGGGGCTTCCCTTTGAAACAGCCTCCCTGCCTTTCTGAACCTTGAGACCCATATGTATTTCTGGAAGCACCTCAAGACTGCCTTCTCTCTTCCGCTGATTTCCTGACTGGTACTGCACTGGACACCTGGCTACCCTTTGATTTCAGGCCAATGTCCCTGCCTGCCCAGTTGAACACCTGCACTGCCTCCTGGCAAACCTTGCACTTGGGTCTGTATCTGTAACCCTACAGTCCCGCTACCTGCACTTTTGGACATCTGCTGTCTGCAATTGCCATTGCACCTACTTGCCACATTTCTTGTTTTTATCCCATGTACAACTGCCCCCTCCCCGGACATTTTTTCCTCCCCTTGCACGGTCTTGATGTCACTTGGCCTAGTAAGATCATTGTCACTGTCCCCCCTCCCTTGCCTCGTCGTGCCGTGCCTTGCAACACCTGTGTATAGGTGTGTTATAAATGCTATATTGTATCTTACTCCGGTTCATCGGCTTGAAGGGGTAAGTCCTTTCGATTCTACTCAGTTGGAAGAGGACAAGACATTCAAAGGTCAGAGAAGATTCCCTCGTGGCTCAAGCAGCAGCAGTTTTAACCTCAGCCGCCGCTTCAAAACCACTCTGCCTTGACTCACAAGACGCTGGTGGGGGGGGGGGACTTACTCAGCATTTGAAAGAATGGTGGTGCATTACTTTGGGTGCTTGGACACTAGAAACCGTAGCACAAGGCTACGGCCTACCTTTTCAAAAAAGGCCTCAGGATCATCCACCAGGGACAAACTCTTTCAAAGTTCTGCATCCGCTCCTTGTGCAGGAAATGTTGACCCTGCTATAGAAATGTGCTATTGAACTGTTACTTGTGGCGGGGAAGAACAATAGTTGGTACTCCCCATATTTTCTGATCCCAAAAAAGGATGGAGGATTGAGACCCATCTTGGACTTAAGAAACTTGAACAAGTTCCTCAGAAAGGCTCTCCAACTTCAAGACTGGATGGCGTCATTGGACCTTCAGGATGCTCACTTTCATGTGCCTATCCATCACAAGCACAGAATACCTTAGGTTCAGGTTGGCGTTCTCATTATGAGTTTCGAGTTCTACCATTCGGGCTGACCTCCACCTTAGGGTTTTTACCAAATTAATGGCAGTGGTGGCAGCGAGTGTCAGTAGTGGGGGTTTCACGTCTACCCCTACCTGGATGATTGGCTGATCGGGGCCTGTTCACACGAACAAGCCTGTGAACAACTCAGCGTAACCTGCCACTCTCCACAAACTCACACATACCATCTCAAAGACTCTAATTTATTGGAGCAGTCCTGGATGCTTCCTCGGGTGGAAAGCCTTGCCATCCGAGGTGAGGGCTCAACAGATTCTGCAGGTGGTCACCAAATTCCAGAGTGCCCAGCGTTTTCCAGCCTTTTTTGGTTGCGCAGTCTCATAGCATCCTGCGTTTTCCTGGGCCAGAGGCTCGCCTGAGAATGAGATCCCTCCAGTGGGCTCTCGGGACTCAACTGTCCCAATTCTCAGGCAGAATGTTGGACCACCTGCAAGTTCTGAGGAGAGTTGCTTGGGCCCTTCTGTGGTTGGCTTGCCAGGACAACCTTCTCAATGGAGAATCTTTTTGGCAGCTATGGCTGGAGATAACTGTAGTAATGGACGCCTCACTCACAGGGTTGAGAGCCTACAAGCTGACAATCGGCAGTCGTTGGTCTCCATCGGTGTCCAAACTACACATCAACCTATTGGAGTTTAGAGCAATCAGACTAGCCTGCAAGGCCTTTCTGCCATCTGTATGGGGAAAGAATGTCCTCATAATGACGGACAACACAGTGGCCTTGTATTACCTCAACAAGAGAGGAGGCAAAGGGTCACTACTACTGTGCAGAGAAGCAATGCATCTCTGGTTCTGGGCAATTCAAGAAAGAATCGATCAGCAGTTCACCTAGCCAGAGAGGAAAACATGGCGTTGGATGCTCGAAGCAGGAGGAGCATGGTCTCCCACATGTGTGAACTATCTGCAGAAGTCCTTCAAGAGATGGTCACCCTTTGGGGAGCCCCTCAAGTGGATCTGTTCACGACCAGTGTCAACTGGAAGTGCAAACTGTTTTGCTCCTGGAAATTTCTTCCAAAAGATGCTCTAGGGGACGTGTTCGTAGTAGATTGGGAGTTTTCACTCCTGCAAGCGTTTCCTCCAGTCCTTCATTCCTCATGTGATCAGGTTGAGAAAGTTCGGGAAATCCATGATCCTAATTGCCCCATGAGTGGACTAGGAGGATGTGGTACCCGGACCTTCTGGACATGCCCATTTGCCCTCCAATGCTTCTTCCACAAAGAGAGGACCTTCTCTCTCAAGAGGAGGTTCTGGCTCTCCATCCAGAGGTAAAGGCTCTCCATCTTCATGCATGGTTACTGAGAAGTTGAGATACAAGGATTGGGACCTCCTGGATGACGTAATGGAGATGTTGCTTTCAGGTAGAAGGCCGGCAAATAAATCCTTGTACTGCTGCTGTTGGAACAAGTTCTGCAGTTGGTGCAGGGATAAGAATGTGGATCCATTTCTATTTGATACACATATGGTGCTTTCTTTTTTGTTACATTTGGCTAATCCGGGGCTCCAGATTGGAACAATTTAAGGTAACCTACCAGCACTATCTATTTTCAAGCGCTCTTCATAGGAAGATTCATTTTTTTAAATCCTCTGATTGTTCAATTCCTGAAGGGTCTTACTAACTTATTTCCACCATTTCCATTTAAAATCCCTGTTTGGGATCTTAATCTGGTGTTAACATTTCTAACATGCATTCCTTTTGAGCCAATACACACATGCCCGTTAATGCTATTAAGCATGAAAAATGGTTTACTAATAGCATAACGTCAGACTGCAGGGTAAGCGGGTTGCAGGCACTTTCCTGTAAACTCCCCCACATACTGTTTCCCATAAAGACAAGGTTGTTCTCAGGGTGAAACCTTCTTTTCTACCGAAGGTAGTCTCATACTTCTACTTGTTGCAAAAGATAATTTTGCCATCTTTCTCAACCCGGACAGGAGGAGGAAAGATGACCTAGGCTGGATCCAAAAAGGGCTCTCTGTTTTTATCTACTCAGAATGGCTAAATTGTGTAAAAATTACCATTTATTCATTGGCTATACAGGCCCTAAATTGGGTTTAGCTTTGACAAAACAGACACGATCCAGATGGATCATCCTGGCTATTGGGGAATGTTACAGATTAGCGGGCAAAGACCCGCCAGAAGGCTTGAGAGCACATTTCCACAAGGAGCATGGCTACCTCGGCTGCTCTTCAGAGAGGTGTTCCACTCATTTGTGCTGTGGCGACTTGGTCGTCTGTTCACACGTTTGTGAAACATTACTGTCTGGATTCATCTTCCAGTAAAGGACAATTTGGAAAAGCAATCATTTAGTCCATGATAACAATTCAGACAAAATATAATTTGTACTCCCGTCACCAAATTATTACTGCTTTGGGAGTCTATCGTAAGATGAGGAATACGTGGAAGGACACAATCCATTTGAATAAAAGCATCCTCTTCAGGATGTGCAGCAGAACGCTGCACTTCCAATCAGTCTTGATTTGTGGGGTGAATGAGTCTGCATCCAGTTGTATACAAAGGTTTTTAATTCGGTTTTGTACCATTTTTGTCACAATGCAGCTTGGTTTCCCATTCTGTGCTCATCAACAATCATGCTTGGATTACTGAAGATTACCGGTAAGTAACCTGGACATTACCTCAATGTCCTGTCTTCCCCGTCCAGCCATATAAAAAGTGGAAACAAATTAACTAGTACCAAAAACCACTGAGGAAATTGACTGCTGCATATTAACCATGACCACATGCAGCAACAATTGAACAACTTCCTCAACTCAAAAAGTGTCTGTGTTAGTGTAAACCGCCTTTCCAACATGTGTTTTTATAATGAAACATTAAAGTGTAAGGGTATGCTTTTGCTTCCACTGAAGAGGCGGACGTTCCTCTTGTAGACTTCACTTGGAATACAGGAAGGGGGGCTGGGAGGGAACTGTTGAAATGTGGATGCTGGTGATGCCACCTGTCTCACCCTTCTGCTATGGAAGGGGTGGTGGATTTCATGACTTATGACATGGCCTAAAGGAAATGAGATTCACATTCTTGTAATGGCACATACATGCTTTTAATGTGTCTGGTGGACCCTCACGTCTATCCACACATCAAAAAGATGTAAAAATCCAAGGGGGTGCAAAACTAGGCAGGATATGTTCCTCATTGATGTGGAAAGATGACCATACTTGATGACTAAAGGGATGGGAAGGTCGAATGTCCTGGGACGATTCCCTTATAAAACCACAGGCAAGTTTCAGAGCATAGTAAGGCCCACATTTCACCTATTCTAGCGTTTGCTGACAAAAATCCCTTTCACAGTCTGGAACTTTAAGGGAACATTAGAAACAGCTAAAAGGGAGTGCTTGAAGAGTCTCAAGGACCCAATGGTGCTCCCAAGAATTGACGGTGGGCTATTATGACTCTTCAGTAGGTAGGATTGTTAGGACATTTTTTCTAAAGTCCCACTAAGGGCTTCATAAAACTATATATATATATATATATATATATATATATATATATATATATATATATATTTCTGAGGCTTGTGGAATCTGCTTAGATCACATGCTGTGCATAGGCCGACATCTAGTGGAAGCTGCGGAGTATTACAGTTTGTTTTTCGAAAATCGAAAAAGGGCGTCGACACAGGGCGTGCCAGTAATACTATCCCTAGTGTGACGTCCACTGTACCCATGATCCCTCACGCGTCTAGGATCCCCAGATTGTTTTTTTCCGCCATTCTGGCGGAAGCACTTCATCGGAGTTCCCTGGCTTTGCCATATTTACACTTAAAACTAAT
Organism: Ambystoma mexicanum; assembly: GCF_040938575.1. Lineage (NCBI taxonomy): Eukaryota > Metazoa > Chordata > Amphibia > Caudata > Ambystomatidae > Ambystoma > Ambystoma mexicanum. Next base: position 152,015,185 of record NC_090923.1, on the reverse strand, counting down.
TCTAATTTGCCCCATTTTGTCACCCTTACGTCGACCAGCATCTCGACGCCGAACCGGGGAGGAGATCAACGTCGAAACCCGACGGATTGGGCCTTGAGGCTTCCGCCTCGGCTCGGGCCTGGGCCGCTGGCCTCGGCCCTACAAGTAGGGAGAGTGGGGGGTGGTACACTTCCACACTCGGTTATAGACACCTTCTTACCTACACACACTTGCCCGCTGCCCACAGGCGCGTATGGAGGGTACGCCCTTTCAGTTTTGCCCCAAGTGTAATAAGAAATACCCTTGGGTAGATAAGCACGCTACGTGCAACCTTTGCCTGCCCAGAGACCACCCCGAGGCGGGTTGCAGGGCCTGTAGCAGGTTTAAGACAAAGACTCTTAAGGACCGCTCCACCAAGCGTTGGGCCCACCACGCCAAGCTAGCAGCTATGGAGGCGGAGGGTACCTTCAGCGACGGCAGCGACGCCGGACTTTCGGACGGCGAGGGCACCAAGGCGTCGAAAGACAGCCTAACGCACGTCCCCGGCCTCGGAAGGTCGTCCGTCCCGGCGACTATGGGGAAGTCCCCCGGCGACAAGAGCGTTACACATACACACGCTAAACACAAAAAACCCACCCGAGATTCGACGTCGAAACCTCGGAAAGAGGCACAGAAGGAGCGGTCCGAAAGGACGTCCTCTGGGCGGGCCCGGTCGAGGTCGCCGCACGACGTCAGGCAAGCCTCCACACTTGCACATAGTGCCTCGCCCATTAACATCACGGAAGATCACTCGTCCGGAGACGAACACGGCTTCCATCCCCAGCCTGCACCCCAGGGAAAGGGTACATCACTTGGGAGTGAGGAGGGCCCAGTTTCGAAGCCTAGGTCGAAACACTGGGATTCCACCTCCGATCCTCGACGCCAGGCGTCGAAAGATAAGGGAAAGGGTAAACACACTTCCACCCACGGGGAAGGGGGTAAGCAACAAAGGAAACAACCCTTGCAATCCCCCACAACAATAGAACTGACTTCCCCGTCCAAGTCTTCTCAGGGACAGTCCATAGAGAGTTCCAGCAAGGTCACCCCAAGCTCAAAACTCTGGTCATGCGAGGACATTGACAGAGTAATGTCAAGGATGTCCTCCTTAGCAAATTTCTTCGAAAGACACCCTGACCAACTACTAGCTTTTAACCCTCAGGAATCTTCTCCCTCAGGTTCAAGGGACCCTATCCCTTCAAATAAAAGGCCCCGGGTCGAGACACCAGTAAAGGCTTCAGACCCCTTCGAGGTCCAACCCTATTCTTGCCTTTTCCCTACAGGCCAAGGAGACTCTTCCCTTATAGAGGGCCAGGATTTTGAGACACCAGAAGATCTCGCAGTGTCAGATTATTACGGGGAGGACGAAGACGAGGATGAGCCAGAAAATAGCCCAGATATTTTCAGAATGGACTCACCAGTCGAAAGGGAAGCCCCAGTGTCTGATTCCCCAATAGATAATCAGCCCCTCCTGAATGAACTGCTCTCTCGGGCAGCTAACCACTTCCACATAGACACACAAGGTGTCCAAGAAGAGAGGGACTTCGCGGAGGAACTAATAGGGGAAAGGAAGACAGTAGCCCAGACCATTCCCATCCTGAAATCTATTCAACGCAGAATAGCACCATCCCTTGTCAACCCAAACCTGACAAGACCTGTAAACCAGAGAGTAGAGAAGCTGTTTAAAGCAGCCCAGTCGGACCCTCTATATATTAGAGGCCAACTTAAGCCAGACTCTCTAGTCGTAACTAACACCCGCAAGAGAGCTGGAACCCCATTATCTTCCTCGGAGGCTCCCCCCGACAAGGAAAGTAAGAAACTCTATGGTTTTGGTAGAAAAGTAGCTTCCACGGCAGCCTACCAAACCAGAATCGCGAATTCCACCACACTGTTGGCCAGCTACAACTGCCATCAGTGGGAAGAAGTGGCAGCACTAATAGATTCCGCTCCCGAACCCCTTAAGAGCCAGCTATCTCGCATTTGTGCAGAGGGAAGAAACGTCTCAGGCTGCATTTTAAAAGCAACTTTAGACGCCGCAGACAATGCGGGTAGAATTATAGCAGAGGGGACTGTCATCAAAAGACATGCTTGGTTGAGACAGTCGGGATTCAGAGCAGAAACACAAGCTGCACTCTTAGACAAACCAGTGGAAAGTGATCTGCCTGTTTGGAAAGGCAGTCTAGGACGCACTAAAAAACGCTAAGGAGGAATTCGACACCCTCAAATCCCTTGGCCAGTTAACTACAAAACCACCTAACCAAAGAGGGAACGGCAATTTTCGTCGCCCCCGCGGCCAAAATTCCAATAGAGGAAATAGCTATTCCCACACCCAGGGTACACAGTGGAACACCAACTCACAACAGTCTACCCAGGGGTATGGTAGGGCTAGTAGAAGAGGACGTGGTAGAGGCAGAGGCAGCCCCAGTAAAGGAGGCTGCACGCCTCCACCAAAGCAGTGACGCTCATTTCAGGGTCCCTTCCCATGCAACCCCAGTAGGGGGACGAATATCCAGCTTCACCCAGGCATGGGAAGGGATAACATCCGACAGATGGGTGCTGTCGACGGTATCCAAGGGGTACTGTATAGAACTACTGCAACGTCCCCGAAACCACCCTCCAAGACAAAAAGTCCACTCTTTAGAACATCAAAAGATCCTCCTCGAGGAAATCTACAATCTGCTCCTAAAGGACGCGATAGAACTCGTCCCAGGACACCAGGTAAACAAGGGTATCTATTCAACTTACTTCCTTGTGCCAAAGAAAGATTTAACAATGCGCCCAGTATTGGACTTGCGACCTGCCAACAAGTATGTCAAGCCCCAAAAATTCCGTATGACCACGCTACAAGAGGTAATCCCACTCCTAAAAAAGGGGGATTACATGGCAACCTTGGATATGAAAGATGCCTATTTTCATATTTCTATGCTCCCGGCGCACAGAAAATACTTGCGCTTCAAGGTGGACAGTCGCCACTACCAATTCAAGGTACTGCCCTTCGGGATAGCTTCAGCACCAAGGGTATTCACCAAGGTACTGGCGGTGGCAGCTGCACACCTACGCAGGGAGGCAATCCCAGTGTACCCTTATCTAGACGACTGGCTCATAACGGGGGAAACCCCAGGAATCTGCAGATCAAACATTCAGAGGACTATCGACCTCCTCCACGAATTAGGCTTCTCTATCAATGAGAAGAAGTCAAGTCTGGTGCCAAGCACCTCAAAACAGTTTCTAGGAGCTATCCTAGATACTCAGAGAATTGACCTTCCCTTCGGAAGAAAGAATTCGGAATATACTTCTGCAAATTCCGCATTATCAGTCAGGTCAACAGATAACTGTACGCAAAGCTATGCGGTTACTGGGCATGATGGCGTCATGCATTTTCCTGGTCCCCCACGCGCGTCTGCGCATGCGTCCCATGCAGGAATGGTTGGCGAAACATTGGTCTCAGGCAAGTGGTCAGTGGGACGATCTAGTGGTCGTTTCGCCAACACTCGTACAGAGCCTACACTGGTGGACAAGAGAGAATATCGCAAAGGGGAAACCCTTTTACGATCCCGAAGTACAGGCAGTGGTTACTACAGATGCATGCCTGACTGGGTGGGGAGCTCACCATCTCCACCACACAGCTCAGGGTCTCTGGTCTCACTCAGTAGCCAAGAACCACATCAATCTGCTAGAGCTTCTGGCAGTATTCCGAGCGCTGCAGGCGTTCGAGCCCTATCTACTGAACTTGTCGGTGCAGATCAGGACGGACAGCACGACAGCCATGTTCTATCTGAACAAGCAAGGAGGGACTCGTTCGCCAAATCTGTCCAAGCTTGCCCAGAAAATATGGATATGGGCACTCAGACGGAACATCTTCCTGTCATCGCAACATGTTCCAGGGGAGCTCAATTCCCTAGCGGATGCTCTAAGCAGAGACCCCCTCCCAGAAGAACACGAATGGGTCCTTCACAGAGACGTAGTAGAAGATCTCTTCTCTCAGTGGGGTTTCCCCACTATAGACCTATTCGCCACAAGCGAAAACAAACAATGCCCAGGATTTGCATCCAGGTTCCCCCAAACGGACTCCCAGGGGAATGCCCTGTGGATGAACTGGTCAGGGATGTTTGCGTACGCTTTTCCACCAACTCCTCTCATCAGGAAGGTGGTGTACAAGATGAACAAGGAATCAATGACGCTCATCCTAGTTGCTCCCATGTGGGCGAGACAACCATGGTTTCCACACCTACGCAGGATGGCGGTGTGCGAGCCCATCAGACTCCCAGCCTGGTACAACCTTCTGTCCCAGCAACAAGGTCAAACACTGCATCAGGAACCCAACTCTATGAACCTAGCAGCATGGCTCCTGAAGTCATAGAGTTTGGACATCTCAAATTACCACAGAGGTGTATGGACATTCTAAAAGAGTCCAGGAAACCAAATACAAGACACTGTTACTTTGACAAGTGGAAAAGATTCGTTATCTGGTGCCAGAATAAACAAATCAACCCGGTTGATTGCACTCCTTCCAACGTTGTAACATACATGCTCCACCTGCTGGATGCAGGGTTGGTTTTTAACTCTCTGAAAGTACACCTGGCAGCCCTCTCGGCTTACACCACATCCCATAACAGGGTCTCGTGGTGGAAAGTACCAGTGGTTAAAGCCTTCATGGAAGGAGTAAAGAGACTTCACCCTCCTATTTCGAACCCACCGCCAGGATGGGACCTCAATGTGGTGCTAGCTAAGCTCATGGGGCCCCCCTTCGAACCCATGCATAAAAGTAGTCTCAAACACCTGACTTATAAAACGGCCTTCTTAGTAGCCATTACCTCCATAAGAAGGGTCAGTGAAATTCAGGCTCTGTCAGTGCAAGATCCTTTCTTTACTATCCACAAGGACAAACTGGTTTTACGCACACACCCTAGGTTCTCACCAAAATTCATATCCAAGTTCCATGTAAACCAGTCCATCGAGCTTCCGGCTTTCTTCCAAAACCCACAAAGCTCGGCTGAGGTGAAACTACACACCCTAGATGTGCGTAGGGCGGTCTTATACTATGTAAATAAAACCAGACCGCTAAGGAAAACAGATCAACTGTTTGTCTCCGTAGCTACAGGCAGAGAGGGGGATCGCGTCTCTAAGGGCGCTATCTCTAAGTGGATTATCAACTGTATACAGCTGTGTTACTCTCTTTCTAAAAAGACTCTGCCGTTTACACCAAGGGCCCACTCTACTAGAGGCATTGGGGCCACTCTGGCTTTCATTGCAAATGTTCCCCTCGACACCATTTGCAAAGCAGCTACTTGGAGCTCTATTCACACTTTTACTCAGCATTACTGCATTGACACTCATTCCAAGACAGATACACAAGTGGGACAAGCGGTTCTAAAGACACCTGTTTGCTCATGACCCTTCTCACATCCCACCTCCTTCTTCTGGTACTGCTCGCTAATCTATGCACAGCATGTGATCTAAGCAGATTCCACAAGCCTCAGAAGGGATACATTACTCACCGTAATCGTATTTCTGATGCTTGTATCTGCTTAGATTCACATGCGACCCACCCTTCCTCCCCTCCGAGAGAAGGCGCATGGTTGCTTGTAGTCTTACCTTTCTGTCTATCTGCTTGGACTATCTGTACTCACGCTACTCCTCATGCTACCTCATGTCAGGAAAAACACAATCTGGGGATCCTAGACGCGTGAGGGATCATGGGTACAGTGGACGTCACACTAGGGATAGTATTACTGGCACGCCCTGTGTCGACGCCCTTTTTCGATTTTCGAAAAACAAACTGTAATACTCCGCAGCTTCCACTAGATGTCGGCCTATGCACAGCATGTGAATCTAAGCAGATACAAGCATCAGAAATACGATTACGGTGAGTAATGTATCCTATATATATATATATATATATATATATATATATATACTCCACACTTAGTATAAGGCTATACCACCTGAGAATGTTGGGTAGCGTTGACAGTGCAGCCAGACTTATCTTATGAGGGAGAGAGGACTGTAGATGGTACAAAGAAATTGTAGCATACATATGGTCCAAAGAAATACTAATGAACTTATGTATTGTACAAATAATGGTTTATTATACATGCATGTAGACACAGATACATCTTTGGAAGAACTGTTACATATAATGTAAACTTAATCCTAAAAACCAACACAACACTTATGGTATGCAAACCAAAGTATTACTTTATTTAGAAGAGAAGTCAGCTAGTCAAGGTGAGTCGAATCTAAAATTACATATTCAGAATGGCACTGCTATTCTTGGGGAGTAAAACCAGGTAAATTATACTTTTAGAATACAGTAAGTAGTTCAAGGGCAAATGACCCTATTGGTCCTAAGTTAGTGTTGTTGAGCTTCAAGAATCACTCTTAGACCAACACGCAACACTGTTGCAGGTATATCTTGCAAATATGCAACTTTCTTCTATTAGGAATGGATACATTTACAACACCACTATTTTAAGAACACAGATCAGAGCTAGTAAAATAACTCCTACTTTTGAGGGGATCAGTAGCTACACATGGACAAATAGGAACCTAGTAAACTATTTTATTACTGCACTAAATAAATTCAGGGTAAGCATAACCCAATGTTAGTTTTACAAGAGAAGCAGCTATTAGTCGCTATAATTGTTGGATAGTTTTGTAAGGGCTTCGTAAAACCATTTCTCAGGCAGTACAAAGCTCCACTCTTAGCATAAGGCTGTACCACATGAGAACATTTGGTAGCGTGGACAGAGCAGTCGGGCTTTCTTAGGAGGGAGAGAGTGCTGTAGCTTGATACAAAGAAATTGTATACATATGTTTAAAAGAAACTCTGAAATACTATGTATTGTAAAAAATAAATGGTTTATTTAAATGCAAGTCGGCCAAGATACATCTTGGGTAGGGAAGTACTAGAACATATCATCTAAAGCAATTAAATAAACCAACTCGATACTTATCTATACAAACCAAAGTATAACCTTATTAAGAATAACAATCAACAGTTCAAGGTGAGTCAAACCTATAAAACATTTAGCATGGCATTCGGCTATTGTTGGTGAGTAAAACCACACTTTTCTAGATTGTTTAGTAAATCCGGATTAGTAAACCCAATGGGTTATAACCTAGTGTTATTCACTTATACAAACACTGGTTAAAAGCATCTCTTGCAACCCATTCTGTCAAGAATGGATATAGTTACCAGACCACTGTCACTTTTAAGAACACAGGCCTCTAGGTGGTATAAAGGTTATGTTACTCCCTTTGAACTAACACCACTCAAGAATAGTTGTGAATACAGTAAACTGTTAGAGCAGTTCAGGGAAAGCACAACCCAGTATTACAGTTTAGGAAGAGCAGTAGCTCTTCAAGGTCAGTATAACCTATTGAGGTTTAAAAGATTACATAGGAATAGACTGTTTCACCAATGATACTTTTCAGAAGTGTTATACCATTTTCAGGTAAGTACGAACTCTTATGACTATTTTAGAAGTGCTCTAGAGCAGTTAAGGGAAAGTATAACCCAGTTATACACTTTTAGAAAGACACAATGGGCCTCATTACACGGTAAGCGGTAAGGGTTTACCGGTACCGATAAGGGCACCGGTACCGGTAAACCCTTACCGCCTTACTACGAGGTCCCTTTGCGGGACCCGACCTTAACGGCTGGTTTTACCAGCCGTTAAGGAACGGGCCTGCTAAGGGACCTTGGTGCTAATTACGGTACCGCAATTGCAGTACCGTAATTAGCGCCTTCCCCATTCCCATTGAGTCCTATGGGGGCAAAAATGGGAATGGGGAAGTGCCTTGGTGAATGGGGAATTACCTCCACCGCTCACCTTGGAGTAGGGCGGTAATTCCGCCATCCACCAAGGCGGACAAGGTAAAATACCGGCGGCAGCCATGGCGCTAATAGCGCCATGGTTACCGCCTACAGTGTAATGAGGCCCAATGTATTTCAAGGCAAGTAACCTAGTATACTTTTAAGAAGGGCAATTAGCAATACATCGGTAAGTATTAACTACAAGACTGTTTTAGAAATGCACTAGGCAGATCAGGGAAAGCAAAACTCAATAATACACTTTAAGAATGACAATAAGTTATTCAAGATTGGTAAGCTTTTACACTCATTCATTCAAGAATAATACAGTACCAACACAATTACTGTTAAGAGTGGAGCACTATTCAAAGTAAGTCAAGGAACTTGTATACTTAATGAAACAGAAAACGTTAGAAGGCATTTAAATGGCAAAATACCAAAATCACCAAAAAAGGCCTTATCACTGGAAGGGGGGGGTGTGGGGGAACCCATGGCAGTAAAAAGGTTAAGTAATAACTTTTGTGACACTTTCTAACTTCTATTTCAGAGATGCAGTTACAACACGAACTAATTTACGAGTAAGTACTTTTACACTTGTTTTCAAGACTGAAGCCTGATCTTTGTAGTCCTTCCCTAGTCTGTAGCATGAGTTTTTGGAGAGGCAGAAGAGGGACCCTAGTGGTCTAGGAGCCAGCTGTAGGCCGGTCAGGATACGGTTCAGATGCAGGAAAGTCAAGAGTTCAGTGGATATCTTCAACACATAAGTATTCACTTTAGAGTTATTTAACTGTTCAGGGACTTAACAGACGGCTCCCTATATGCGTTCCAGCATCCGCCTGGGTGAATGGTATGGGCAAACTCCCAACCACAAGAATATCCCACTCAGGCTCACACGATTCACACAAGGCTTAAGGTAAGTATTACCCAAGCCAACACAGTACCTTGGGAGAAAAGAGCTTCCTGGATTCTTGGTCTGGACATTAAAGAAGTGGACACTGGATGGGAACTTGCACCAGAGGAGGCTTCTAGCAAAGGATTCTTCCTGGTTTCTCACGGCTCTGTGGATTTGGCGCCTTTTACAGGAACCAGAGGAAGGATAAATATCACTGATTGGATTCTCTTCACACTCTCGGTCCAGCACTCTGGTGAGCAGACTTCGATTAAAATGATCTCTTTGGTGCTCCAGCAGGAGTCCACGAAAGTTTCAGCAGGATTCGGAATTCGGAAGGCCATCCACTGCACTCGGGCTTGATATCCCCTGGTATTAGTGTTTTTCAGCCCAGGAAGGTCACAGCATGTTGAGTAATGGCTCGTTTTGCAGGTCCTCTTGAGACTAGTGGATCTCACCATCCTCTGGGCATGAGTCTTTTCATTCAGGACCCACGGGTCGATTGGATTGAAGGGTTTCATCAGTCTCCAGTTACACAGCAGGCTCTCTGGTCACTGGAAATTGCTACAGACGCCTTTTCTTCCTCTTTGGATTCAGCTCCAGTGGTCGACTTGTCAGCAGGTTCAGATTATTCATCAGGAACTACAGCATACATTCTATAACCTCTCCCTGCAATTTACAGAAAGGGGCAGTCTGGCTGTCAAATCCAGAAAGCCAGCCCTCCAGTGGGTACTGGTTCCTTTCAGGCAAGGTGAACCACAAAGGGCTGCTGAGTTTTGGACTCCCTCGCTTCCGACTTTCCGACACTCCGGAGCCTCTGTGGGGAATACAAAGGATTCCCGCCGAAGACAAAACTACAACCAGGGTCTTTCCCGCCTAGGGCGGCAGAAGAAAACCCAAGTAACAACAAGCAAATGAGTAATGGCAAAAAAAGGAGCCCATCGTTCTAGCAGAATGGTGACCCTCCCATGCATTATCAAGGATGATTTGACAGCCTGCGAGTAATAATGACTAAGTCATGAAAGTAGTTTCACTGCCACCAGCCATTCAAGTAAACTTGTAATTGTAACAAAAATGTTATCGGGTAAGTAAGAAAGGGGCTACATTGTATCTCTCCAGCACTGCACATAAGGTGGGATGTGCTGTCTCGTTATATAAAATGTAAAGGGGAAGGAAATCTCACTTTACACCCTGGGAACATTGGTTCACTCAAGTACATTAGAGAAATTTAAAAGGAAGCCACTTCATTGAAAATGCTGTGTGCTGCCATAGTACTTTACAGCCAGTTAAAGTTATAGGTAACTATAGCTCCAATCATACAGTATGGAGTGACATTAAAAGGTCACCCATGGAGAGTAAAAGACTAGTTGAGAGGGTAAAAAAGATTTCCACTCGCCTCGGAATAAGGGAAACATCACAAAGTCCAGCAAAAAATATCCTGGGGCTGACACATGTCAGGAAGATTCATCACTGAAATGAAAATCTTACCCATCAAGAACCTATTGGTGTATAAACGATTACACTATTTCTAGTACAGGAATAGACCATTTAGCCAATAATACTTCAAAGATGTGAAACACAATACTTATTTAAGTAGGAACTCTACTAGGCTTTTAAGAAAGACAATCAACTATTCAAGGTAATTAAGGACCTATATATTATCCAGAGGGGCAGTATGTAACTCTAGGTCAAGTAACTACTCTGACTATTTTAGATATGCACTAAAGCAGATTAAGGTAAGAAACACCAATCGTAGACGTTTAGAATCGCAGCAACTATTCAAGGTTTGTTAAACCCTATTGGTAAACTTTTACAATTATTCTGTTCAGAAATAATAAATATACCAATACTTACTTTTGGGGCAGTAAGCAACTCAAAGGTAAGTAATAAATTCAGGACAGTTTTTAACTCGTTCTGTTCAGGAAGGAAAATTAAATATTCGCACATTTACAACTAGGTACTTTGCAACAGTTGTTCCAATTTCAAGACACAAGTCTCATCTTTTATAGTCCTTACCTATTCTATGGGATTCGTTTTCTCAGATGCCAAAGGCGGACCCTAGTGGTCTAGGATCCCAGCAGTAGAGAGGTCAGCATAGGGCTCAGATGCAGGAAAGTCAAAATTCAAGAGGATATCTCCTTGAACAAGTAACCGCTTTCGAGTTAGTGAAAAGTGTTTGGGGACTTCACAGAAGGCTCCCTATATGCGGTCCAACGTTGGGCCTGGGTGAATGTAACGGGCAAACCTCCAAACACTAATCACGCACTCGGTCACGTAGGATTGACACAAGTTATAGTAAGTATTACTAAAGCCAACGCAGTACCTTAGCAAAGAAGACCAGCTTGGAGTTGGTTGTCTTCCCAAGGCAGCAGCACTGGACCCAGTCCCTAGATTCTTGGTCGTGGTGATGAAAGATCAGATACTGGATGGGAACTGGCAACGCCAGTCGACAGGAGAGGCTTCCAACAAAGGATTCTTCAAGGCTTGAAGTGGCTCTGTGGATGTGGCCACCTTTTACAGGAAGAATTACAGGTATGAAGAATTAATTTAGCCGATCCGATTTTCTTCATTAATCTGGTACTGCACTCTGGGAAGGGAACTTCAAGTATTTGAGTCGTGCCTCTGGAGGGCCAGCAGGAGTCCGTCCAAGTTTTGTCAGAAATTGGTCTTCAGAAGACCATGCACCGCACACTGGCTCATGTTCCCTGGGTATCAGTGGTTTGCAGCCAAGCAAGGTCACAGCTCGTCAAGGGATGGCTCAACAGACCAATCTTCTCAAGACTAGTAAGTATCACCATCCTCTGGGTAGAGGCCGTCATCTTTGGGACCCGCAGGTGGCTTGAAAGGAAGGGTTAAAACAGGCTCTGGTTACACAGCAGGCTGTTCGTTCAAAGGCTTCAGTCACAATCTTTTCTTCATCTTCCTCTTGGGCATTTGGTTCCAGTGGTTGACAGGTCTTCAGCTTCCATGATCGGATAATTTAACAGGAACCCAAGCACAATGTCTTCAAACTCTCCCTGCAGTTTACAGACCTGGGTGGGTGGCTGTCTAATCAAGATGGCCAGCTCCCCAGTAGGAACGGGTTCCTTTCAGTCACACTGGAAGTCCAAATGGCTGTGGAGTTTGACTCTCCTCCGTCACTTCTTGCCTTCAGACATGCTGTTGCTTCGGCAGGACACAAAAAGGGTTGCTGCTGAAGACAAAACTTCAACCAGGACCTCCCCCTCCTAGGACGGCAGAAGAAGACCCAAGAAGCACACTCAAAATGTAGAAGTAGAAAAAGAAAAAAAACACCATTCTGCAAGAATGGTGACCCTTCTGCGCGAATTACTGCAGCTGTTTTGACAGCCTGCTAAGTGCAAAAGTCAACACTTCCACCAGCCATCAGAGTGAGCTTTCCGTTGTAAATAAAGTTCACTAGGGTCAGTAGGAAAGGGAATACATCGCATCTACCCAGCACTCCACATAAGGTGGGGTGTGTTGGTCTCACATATCCAATGTAAAGGCGATGGAAATCCCATTTTATCCTTGAACAGTAGTTCACCCAAGCTATGTTGAGAGAAATTAAAAGCGAAGCGCAAAGGCAGCCCAGTGACACTGCACATACGGCGCTGTGTACTGCCATAGTGAAACGCATACAGTCCAACTTAAAGGGAGCTATAAATCCATACACCCTATGGAGAGACATAAAAAGTTCACCCATAAAAAGAGCAAAAGAAAGGGTTACCCCTCATCGCAAAAGCTGGAAAGTCTCACAAGCTCATCACAATGCTCTTGCAATTAACTGAAGCACAGACTCGGGGTACGTATAAAGTGGTGGAAACAAAATGCTGCTCGAAAGTACTGGGAAGGAAGGAATTCATTACCAGGGTTCGAAATTAGCTACCACTGGAGCGAGGATAGAATACACAGCGAACCGTAAAAATAACTTCCACAGGAGAGACACACTAACCTTTAGCCCATAATGTATGATCTATTGTGTATAAATGTGTACTAGATGTGACCCAATTAATCTTGAATAACATTCTTAAATACTCAGTTAATGTTGCATATGTATATTTGTAATGCACTAGTTGGAACTGGTGAGTCGGAAATAGCTCCTGTTAGCTGCTCGTTGCAAGCTAACCATGCTCTCCTAGGTTAGAATCTGGAACTAAACGGCTCCCAGCAATTGTTATCCCTGAATTACACTTCTTCTACAGCATGGGGTCTGGCATGGATTCACATGCTCATGAATATTCCCTGTCAGGCTGGGAATCCTTGGTAAAGAAAGAATCAGTTTCAGTTTCACTTAACTGTCTTTCTCCTAACAACCAATCGCTGGTCTCTGGGTCATACTGCCACCAGCCAATGACTGCCCTCTCTCTAGGCCCCTCCTCTGGCATCAGATGTTTACCGCACGTTCAAGTGTTGGGGGTCCTCGTCCTATAGCTTTTGAGCTTTTACTGTGTTTTGCGATTTTTTCTAAGAGTTTTGCTCTATTTTTTTCGATCAACCCTCTGATTAATGGCGACCCGTTTTCAGATTCTTCAGTGCCCCTCAAGGGCGGATTTTCGACAAGTTTCTTCTTGGAGGATTGTAGAAGCTTCAAGGCCTAGACTGCGTGGACATGGCGGAGGAGCAGAAGGGCTTGGGATCTCTCTTCAAGTTTTGCCCCGGCTGCAACCTACTGAATGTCTTTTCAGACGATGGACATTCCCTGTGCCTCGTCTGCCTGCATTTGGACCCGACGCATGTGGAAGACGACTGCGTAACTTGTCGGGAGATGGTGCCACGCAGGCGGACCGACAAGTGGCTGCAGGCCAAGGCCCCTGCTCTGGGTGAGTCGCGGCAGCATGCCTCCCCTGCCCAGAAGAAGAAAGCTGAGCGGTCTTCGAAGACCTTTAAGGGCACCTGTCCCGCGGGGACCCAACATAAGGCTAAGCACCGCAAGTCCACTGCTTCTGGCAGCGCCGCTGCGACGGGCTCCTTGGCGGCCAGGGCGAGTTAAGTGTCTCCAGCACCTTCGACCACGAGCCAATGCTCGGGATCTTCAAAGAAGAGGAAGTTGCACCATCCAAGCAAGCTCTTGGAGAAGATCCCGGCCGGCCCTGAAGACTAGGCCAAGGGGAAGCGGGGCACCGACCCTCCGCCTAAGGTGAAGGCCGTGGACTCGGCTCAGACCATGAAGGCCCAGGTGCATCAGACGAAGGCCCACACTTTGTCCCTAGTGAAAGCCGCCGTGGCGGATCTGCAGGGCACGGCCCTGAAAGCGAGAGTATCCCTGCCTGCCAGGAGGGAATATCCTCTCCAGCCCATCGAAAAGACTCTGGAGAAGATGATGCCCATCATTTCACTGAAACCGTCTCCCTTGGTCGCATAGAAGGGTGGCGAGGGACGATGCGTCGAGAGCGGGCCTCATGGGAGGGATCCCGACAAAGGGGACTAAGGTGACGACGAGGAGACCGACTAGGAGCTGCAGGGCGGTGACAACACAGAGGAGCAACCTAAGCTGCAATCGCCTTTGTCTCCGTCGCCTCCACCACCTCAACAACCACCTAGGGATATATTAGTGGACATTCTTACGACTGCATACCCTGTGCTCGGAGATCCGGACAAGGATGCCTCTTACACCGGTGGCCCCGTCTGCAGCACCAACCCCATCAGAGGAACCACCATCCAAGCGAAGGAGAGTCCACCCCCTCCTCCGTAAGCTGTTGCTGGAATTTCGGGCCATGCTAAGAAAGTGTGCGATAGACCTCGTCCCAAAGAGGTGCCGGGGCTCTGGAGTGTACTCTCGTTACTGCCTTGTCAAAAAGAAAACTGCCAGTTGGAGGCCAGTCCATCCTGGACCTCTGCTGCCTGAACAAGTACATCAAGTCTCAAAAGTTTCCGATGGTGTCTCTTCAGCACATGCTAGGACAGCTGGAAGAGTGGGATTTTCTGTCATTACTGCACCTGGAAGATGCCTATTTTCACATCCCCATACACAGGCCACCGCAAGTATCTGCGCTTTGTTGTTCAAGGACAACACTACCAGTTCAAGGCCCTTCCCTTCGGACTAAAGTTGGTGCCAAGAGTGTTCACCAAGTGCCTGGTGCCGGTGGTGGCGCAGCTGCGCCTACGAAGGATCCACGTGTACCCTTACCTGGACGACTGGCTCATCCGGGCAAGCTCAAATGACATTGCAGTCGAACACACAGTGAAGACCGTCCGACTCCTGATGGATCTGGGGTTCTCGGTGAACTACGCAAAGTCCTACTTGATTCCATGGGTTCTCCGTTCGAGCCCATGCATTCGTGCAACTGACATTTTTGTTGTGGAAAACCGGGTTTCTTGTGGCCATCACTTCCGCATGATGAGTGGGAGAGATTCAGGCCCTCTCTTGTAAACCACCTTATTTGACATTCCACGAGACAAGGGTGGTGCTACGGACGCGCCCCTCCTTCATGCCCAAGGTGCCGTTGGACTCATCTAAACAAGCCCTTGGTGTTACCTGCATTCTTCCCGACGCCTTTGTCGCCCGCTGAGAGGACTTTGCACTTGCTGGATATGGCTACAGCGCTGAAGTTCTATATGGACCGCACGAAGAGTTTCCGGAAGACGTTGCAACGTTTTGTGAACTTTGGCCCTGTGAACCATGCAAAGGCCCTCTCCAAGGCTTCCATTTCCAGGTGGCGTTTCTGTCTGATGTGCTCCTGCTTGATATTTGCAGGGCTGCTACGTGGAGTCGACGCACACATTCACAAAGTTCTACTGCATCGACAGGGATTCCAGGGAGGAGTCCAGGGTCGGTCAAGCAGTGCTGCGCAACCTGATCACTTAAAGATTAGCCTGGTGAGGAGGTAAGGGATGCTTAATGTTGAGATGCTTAATGTTGATCCTTGCCACCTCCCGTGATTGTGCATGTGTGTACTGCTATGTATTCTTTATTCATGAGCATGTGAATCCATGCCAGAACCCATGCTGGAGAAGGAACATGTTACTTAACAGTAATTGTTGTTCTCCAGCATGGGTCTGGCATGGATTCACATGCAAACCCTCCCGCCTACCCCTCTGAGGCTCTCCTCTTGGTCCTACTGCCACTTTACGTGCTACCAAATCTGAAGATGGCTGCCAGAGGAGGGGCTTGGGTAGAGGGCAGTCATTGGCTGGGGGCAGTATGACCTAGAGACCAGTGATTGGTTATTAGGAGAAAGACAGTTCAGAAGTGAAACTGATGTTTTCTTTATCGAGGATTCCCAGCCTGACGACTGGGAATATTCATGAGCATGTGTATCCATGCCAGACCCATGCTGGAGAACAGTTCCAGGTAATTAACGTGTTCCTAATGCCTCATTTCTAAGGTTTGTTTATATCTAGTTTCAACCTCTGACTCCCTTCCTGTTACTACTAAGGAGAGGATACCTTCGATGGATTCTAGGAGTAGTCAATTTAGGTTTTACGAGGGAGTCCTGGTTGTGTGGCTAATAGATCTTAAAATAGCCATTAAAATGAGAATCTCTGGCATATATTTAGTTTCCATCCCACCGCTGAATGTAAGAATTGTTTATAAATGGTGTTACTGTTTCAGCACAAACCTTGAGGAAAGGAGCTAAAGGTAAGTAATTTATCTTTATTGGTAAACTAATGTAATATATGGTTCGCTGCAGCTTCAATGTGCTGGCACTGGCTTTAAATTATATTGTAACCGTGTAGCCCTATTTGTGCAAGCATTTCCTCAAGCAGACTGTCGGACTTTGTAGCTAATTGACCCATATTTGCTGGTTAGATTAACTACACACAACTATTTAATCTCTTTAGGAGAGTGTGGGATCTGCAAGAACAGACTACAGGGCCATTCAGCTTGCCAAGAACCAAAAACAGAAGGGGAGTGAAAGCAGCACAGGTGAGGAATCTGCTGCATTCCCCCTGCTCCCACTGTCCCTTGTTCCTGTTTTACATTGCATACCAGATATTGTTAAAACACTTCCAGAGTCTTCATCCCCTGATCATTCTTGTGTTAGTCAGATTCAGAGCATTTTTTGTGCAAATTAATTTCATTACCAGATCTGCACTTGAACCATGTTGATCAGATCCACGTGTTTTTGCCACCAGTGGTTTACACGTCTGCGCTTTCAACGTGCAGTTTTTGCTGCTGACGTTTTCGTCGAATTTTTAAAAATGGGAGGCCCCCGACTTAACCTCATATCTAACCCACCTGCTTCACCTTATTGTGCTATTCAACACCCCTCACCCCCAACACTTAACTCAAGCACACAACATCCGTATTTTAAAAGAGAAAAGTCAATAAATGCCTGTGCCGAAAACTACATGTTGAAAGTGAGGACATGTAAAACACTTGAGGAGAAAACCACAGCAAACGTTTTCATCACATGTTCTATATACCAGTTTGGTATAAACCAGCGTGTAATAATAATCTTTCATATTGCTTGTATAATTAATTGAAATCCGCATTAGTTGTGTACATTTTGTCTGACGCAATAGGCAATTTTAGTGTGAAATACAAATTTCAACACAGTTGTAAACATTTTTCATTGAATCTAGTGAACAATCCAGCCGTCCAAAGATGCTGTTCATATTCACGAGTTTTAGGACATTTTCAGAATCCACAAAGCGATAGAATGGTTTTCCCCTCAGTCTAAGTGGGTACTTGAAAATAAAGAGAACCAGTTTCTGATCATGTTCGTTAGAGTGCTGTAGCTCAAGTTTATAATATTATCAAATGAGTTCATATTATTTTGCTCATTTAAAGAGACCCCAAATTCCTGCCATTTCTACAACGCATTGATATGTTAGCTTTCTGAATAGGGTCATAGCTATAGTCTCTCTTGCATCTTTGGTTTGCTTAGTGGCCGATGAAGGTAATTTGATTATACTTATTTTTAAGATTGCTGAATCTTGAAAACGAAAAGACTTGGGGCTCTAGATCGTCATCTGTGTCAAAGATATTTACTCTCGTTAGATCATTCTTTCTTGTCTTTGGTTTATTTGCTACGGACTGGAACTGCGTGACAACGCTGCTGCCATTGCCTCAAATCTACTCTTGGTATTGTTTATAAATGTGGATGTTTTTAGGGCCTTTGCCTCCAATGTGTTTAATGCATGTGGTGTTTCCTGCTAAATGTGATACTTAGAAATATTTAGGTCCTCTCAGCCCTGCTTGCAATGTTAATGGTCTTCCAGTGGCACCACTTGCACCTGTGTGTATATGGTGCCCTAATTTCTTGACTAGCAAGACGATGTTAATATTTTTTTGCATTGTTTGAGGGTCCTCTCTTCATGGTCCTTTTGTGCAAGGCTTTTATGTTCTAGTTTTGACTGAATGAAGACATGGGGTGATTATACTCTGTACCTATAGAAAAACTACTCTATCCATGTTGGATTTGTAATCCGTGTGGATATATGGGTCAAGAAAAGTACTGTGTTCAATTTACATGAATGTCTGTATAACCTCAAATAGTGGTGGGGACCTTGAATGGATAATCTGGCTGATAGGTGCATAACTTTGATTACCGTCAGCCATAAATTGATTAGTTGCCTTGGGTAGCAGTTGATCTCCCATCGGCATAAATGGACTTTGAAAAACGTGGGGCTCTTCACGGGACACTCTGTCCATGGTTGAATGATTTGGTTTGGTTTATTCATGGAGTTGTGGTTTGCTAAACGAGGCCTGCAGCTCTCTTCTGTTTCGGCCAGTTCCCTGAATATCCTGCCACCCCATCCTCTCTAGTTGCTGGTATTTTGAAAAAATGAAATGGAACCAGGTTCTGGACTGGATACATAACTTCCCCTTTACAATACCAATTCCAGATTTCATCACATTTGTAACTATTTTTGTAATTGAATGGACATTCCTTTTCTTCCACTCAAGAACAAAAATGTATACTACGGAAGCAGTTCCTGTACTGATTTCCATTTCCCTTTTTGAAAGGGTTCCTGACTCATGTACGCCAACTGCCTTTTCCATGGATGTATTGCTCAATTTGTGACTCGTTCCAGGCCATAGTTGTCGCATAACAGAATAAGCCATTTTGGTGAAGTTATTTTTTTTTTCTAATTACTTTGGGGAAATAATCCTGAGCCTGAAGCAAGAAGTGTGTCTTTGCGTATCTCAAACCCAGCGTTTCATCTCTTGCTGAATGGTTTCACCTCTCTGATATCAATTCCACAGCATGATAATCCAAAATGGTCGACATGGTTTATATCGCGTAACCTTCACATGTCATTTGACAGGCACCAGAATGAAGAACATGATGAGAAATAAGAGCTAAGAATTGGGGATCAAAAACAATATTGAAAGAACCACCCTGCCAATTATGGCGCAATACGAGATGCACCAGAATGGCAGGACTTCGATATAGAAGTGTTATCATTTCTGGCTGGATGAAGAAGCATGGCGCTGCAGCATTGTGAAGAGACTGATGGAGTTAGCTGATGCTTGAACCTCCTGAGACTCTGAAAGTGCCTCGGAGTAGGCGAGAAGAGAAGCCCAAACAGCACTTAGAAACTGAATTTTGCTTAATCCTCTGACCAGGGCTTTGAGAAGTTTACAAAGTGCATAGAGCCCAAGAAAGGTATTCAGAAATATAAATATCTTAACCTTGGCAGGACTGCAACTTGGAAAACATTGAGAAACCAACTGCAGAAGAGTGAAGCAGTGAAAGATAAGAGATCAATCCTGATAGAGCGAAAAAAGAAAACAACTGTGTGTGAGAAACATGATCTTGTAAAATAAAATGGTGATATTTTTAGAAAATACAATCGTGTCCTTGTTTTTGTATGTAAGCACACACAATCATATGCTTTAATCTTCTCTATTGACTGAGGTCCTGTGGCTGAATAAGTTCTCCTCTTTGATTGTCCGACAAGTGTTCCCGTTGTAGGTGTTGATGGAAATTGTGCTGCTATGGCTTCCTAGCAGTGGTTGAGGCTTACCTACCCATCTTGATGCACATATGTATTCCTATGTCCCATTGCCTTTCCTCCATACATATGGGGGTCCGACCTGTCGAGTGGGGACTGGATCCTTTTACTCAGCAAAGTCCTTTAAATTTGAGTTTGAAGCTTGGCCTTGTCACATGCTACCGTTGCCTCACGGCAATGCTTGCCAAGCCCCTTTTCCATCCAGATGGAGTGCATGGCTGCACAACAGCACTTTTTATTTCTTTATTTCTACTATTTCCATTTGTCCCTATATTTTTCCATTTTTATTTGTCTACTGGCAACTTTCATTAAACCTTCTCACCCCTCCGTATTTAGTCTCAGCAAAACTGTTTCCTCTTTAGGGCTTGCACTCACCAGTTCTCTGTGCATGATTATACATGATTATGCTTGTTTGCTCTGTCTGGCATACCTAGGACCTGATCGCTACTGGGAAGCCTGTGTGGCCTCTGCAGAACCATACATTTATGACAGGGAGTCAGAAGTGTTTCTGGAGGTAGGAAATGATCTTCACTGTAGAACTTCTGAATGACTCCTTTCAGGGGGATCACTTTTGTGGAGAGTTTCTAGCGCTCCTTCAGCATTTTGGCTCTGAGCTAAAGGGGTGTCCCCCAAGGCTTGCTCAGTTTGCACTGGTGGAGGCACCAATAGTTGTGAGGGATCTGGTATCGATGACACCATGCGTACCTTTGGGCCTTATGCAAGGTCTCTGCCCAAGGTGACAACTCGGCATCCATAGACTAACAGATTCTCTCTGCAAGGGCCCTGAGCCTTTTACTGGAGTTTGCCCCAAGCTCTATTGCCGTTACTGGTCTGAGGATCCTCACAGGCCTACAGCAGATCTGGGAAGGGAATACAACAAAATCACACTTAGTGTGCCATAGTCCAGCGAAACAAGATGGCAGGTCAAACAGATTGGTTGCTCTTCTGCCATTACCTTAGTGGGTGGAACAGCCTTTTGTCCATTGGGAGGGGCTCACCCTCATCACACTGCCACCAACAGTCCGCATGCTTGTGGTAGTCTGGTCCCCAAATACCTCAACTCCCTGGACAACTTCAGGTCTCCCTCCAGCGTGTTCCAAGATGCTTTCCGAACCATTGACAGCTCCGCATAGGCAGCTCATGTTTTACCCGGATTCCACTGCTTCATGGATACCACCTTTGGCTCTTACCACCTCCGCTTTCAAGCGAGGACTTTAAGAGTGCTTCTAGCACCTTCATGTGCTTTTCGATGACCAACCTCCTTTAAGGGACTGATTTAAGGAGGGTTTAGCTCAGGCTATGTCACAATCTTCCCCCACCAGCTCCATCGACCTGTGTGGCACACACTTGAAAATGAAGCTGTGCCAACGGGTCTAGCAACAAATCAAAATATGGTGCAACCTCCTCAGCCTCTGGAAGAAGAAGTCCACTTTGCTCTGCTATCTAAAGCCCTTTAAATGCACCCATGTGTCGTGCCCCAATGCTTGATACCTCACTCTGCGACCAGGCTGACCCTGCTGTAGATGAGATCAATTATGACCTTGCTTCCTTGGTTCAGTCCTTTCATGATCAGATGGGAGGTGTCATTGGATCCCTGTGCCTGACTGCGGGATAAACTTCCACTCGAGACTGGTGTTCTTGGGCTTTAGGGACCCGAGAGGTTCATCATGCCTCTTTGGTGGGATGTGCAGGAGGAGGCTGACAATGTTTGGCAGACACCTTATTTGGCTGATTCACGCTAACAGCAAACTGGATCTGAAATGCAGGTAACTGTCCTCTGAGAAACGGTTTGTTGTGACACTGTCAGCTGTCATTGGTGTTTGCAGCTGCAGCACTTGATCTGCAACAGGCCAGTCATGCCTTGCTTTGAGCTTATGCAAATGTAGGTGTGATGTTGTATTGGCAATGAAGAGACACACAGCCTTTTGGTAGGACTTTGTAGATGCCCAGCTGATTTCATGCACCACATTGTCTCCACTGCCAGGGGTATTTGTTTGGGAACAGACTTGATGCGTTCAGCATCATTCAAAGCTACCAAGTTCACACAGGTATTGCAGGGCAAAATCCTGCACCCGCCTTACAATGGCTATGAACTGCACATACTAGGTCTGATCACAGGCTGGCAGAAAAATTGGTTAAATACTTGGTGCTACTAATTAATTGGCTGCTTACGGCTTTTTCGATGCCCAGACTTGATAGCAGATCTAAATAATCCTGTTTGTTCCTTAGCTTCGTGGAGTGTAGTCCACTGAATCGCTCTCCAGTGTGCTTCTAAAAAAGTGGAGAACGACCCTAAAGGGGTTATTCCCGGTGCATCGCACCTCATCAGCTAGTGACGAGAAGTGGTGTCAGCATCTGGATCTTCGATTTCCCCTGTGGAGGCAAGTGCGAGTTTTCTGGCAAGCTGCATTTCATTCTCCTACGACATGAGGACACTGACTGTGGTTTCCAGGCTTACCAGGCTTACTCTTCCCAGTGCACTGATCTCTTCCTCCTCTTCGAGTGGGTAAGGCCTCGCTGCTACAAGAGCTAAGCCATTCAGAATCTTGGATGGAGTCACTGCCCATGTGAAACATCAGGGTTCCTATTCCTGACTCTTTATTGTCCCAAAGAAAAAACTGGATGTTTTGGCATTTGCGGTTTATGCATTTTTCCACTTCTAGGCAAGATTCCAGTAAATACTATGGAATTACTTTGTAAATAGACCCAAACATGTCAGTGTTTGTAAAACACATTGGTAATGGATTTAGTTGAAGAGACCTTCACTCACTGCTATCTACGGAAGTCTTTTCCTTTGCCCTTCTACTGTTCTGTGCATGCAAATGCTAATTTGCAGACCTGGTTGGATGTTGAGCTAGGGCACGTAGACAGATAAGGTAGAGTGGGTAGGGTTTGTAGAGTGTGTGTGGGTGTAGATTGGTGAGCTGAGGTGTGGAGAGGTTCTGATAGACCGGGGTGAGTTGAATTTGGTTGGTGATAGACGGGGGGAGGCAGGTTATATGGGTGGGTGTATTGTGCCAGGAGTGAGGTGGGTAGACTGTAATTTTAGTCATGCTTTTTCAGCTTGCGTGTTGTGAAGATATTTTCCAGAGGGCTCCTCCGTGGCATATCACCAATTTTTTCAGCAACAGAAGCTGTTGTTCACAGGTGTTTATGCAATTCCTTTGGCACCCTGTTCAGGTTATCTGAATGAGAGGAACACAAGTTCTTATGTGGCTACCAACCACATTAGAGGCTCGCCGCGAGGCCATAAGGCTTTCACCGGTGCTCGCAGCAAGGACCCATTGAGGTCTCGGCTGTGTCACAACTCAGCGGCGTGACGCCCAGAAAATAAACTATTTCACAGTGGTGGTTACATGCACCGCAGAAGCTGTATCGGAAGTGTACTCTCTTGAATCACATTTCACGGAGGCTTCCACAGGTTCCAACAGTGACCGCCTCGAAGTTTCTCTACATCCCTCTGTTAACAAAGAGGCTTTTGTATGGGGAAAGTGGTCCCCTATGACCACTTTGTGGGCTACCTCCTATACCATCCTCTTCAATGAGTTATGGGGTAACCCCTCCTCACAGGCACCCCACATGGATTTCTGCCACCACATCCACTGCATCATCAACCTCTTATAATAGATTTCAGAGGCTAATCCACTCTGAGGCGATGGTGGATTATTTCAAGATGCTGATTGGAGAGGTTTTGCCGCAAGAATGCCATACCTAGAGCCCCCAATGACCACTAGGATTCTGGCGCAGGAGGGAATCCTTGGCCTACAGGAATGGACATGCTAACAGCTCCAATTGTGAGCTTATCTTCTCAGCCAGTTGGAACACATTAAATGATAGTCATGGATGATGACACAGGGGAGATGTTGCGGTTTGCCACAGCCCTTCATGGAAGAATGGGCAGGGTTCAAGAATTAAACATTTCTGGGCCTTCCTGTGCTGGAATAAGCTTCTGCTGAGCCTGGTGTGGTCTCTCCAGAATCAAGCCAAATCAAGGCTGACGTTTCCGAAGGATGTTCTGGTGGAGGTGAAAAAGATATGGCATAACATGCATCTGGTTCAACCCATCAGTAAAAATGTGGAGTTTGGAATCAACAATTGTAGTCTGTTCCACATGTTTTTCTGCTAGCCCACAGCTGCATTCTTCTGTGGTGGGAACAGCCACTCTTTTCAAAATCATCAACATCTCTCACAGGTCAATCTTCTACACCCCTTTCAAAAGAAGACAAACTCTTGGAGGCGTATGGCAAAAAGTCTATGCCAATAGGCTGCTTCACCTTAGCTAAGCTAATTGTGACACTATGTTATTGGCTGCAAACAGACAACTATGGAAGGTGATTGCAGATTTCCAGCAGTTTCTTCCTCTGAACAAACTGTCAGCTTTCAAATCTGTTATTGCTGAGGCCGAACTGATCGCACAAGACTTGAGTCCTCGATTCATCACATTGGTACAGCTTCCAGAGGGCTTTGCATGGGAGTCAACATAGGTCCTACAGCCCGGGCCAGTGTGACACGTTTTAATAAAAATGGATAAGAGAAAGTGTTGGCTCTTCGACTTTGAGCGAACAGACTTTTTTTCATGCATGTATTGGGTGATAAATTAATCAAAAAGAAGACGTCTACTTTGACTGTAAAATCTTTTGACTAGGCCCCTCCCCCACAAAAATCGTGCATGCTGAGTTGGTGGCACGCTTTTGTTGGAGAATGCTCCCCCCCTGGACTGATTGCAGTGTGCCACAGGCTACATGATAAAAAAAAAATGTATGGATCCACTCGACTCATCTTTATTAAATACCCCAGCCCCAATCTTCACTGATATTGTATTATTCGTCTCCGATTCCCCCTCTATGGATTCATCTGTAAATGTTTTTTAAAATGGTGGATCCTCTGCCACCTACAAAAAAAAATAGACTCTGGCCCTTCGTCCCTGATGGCACTTTGCTTGGTGTTATCGTTAGTAATTGTACGATATTAGAGCTGAAGTTAAGTCCCACACAGCACTGCTAAATTTGATCGTTTATAGAATGGATAAGTGGGACGAGGCCATAGTTGGTAGCCTATGCCCACTCCATTTTAACATAGATTACTACTGTAAATAACTATGAGGGGCAGAGCTGCCCAGCGCTGTGGGCGAAAGGGGTTACTCTAGCATCGACATTTTCATGTGGGGCCAATGCGTTACATGCAGCAGGAGAGGATGCAGTTCAAGAGGTGTCCAGAAAAGCTGATCATACACTGTTCGCTTTATCTATTTCCTCAAAAGCAGCAAATAACCCACAACAAGAGAAAAGAAAAACTAATAACAAATCATCAAGAAAGTACTTGCATAATATAGGAAATAGTCCTCATTTATTTCTGATCCATCTGACCCATTGGTCCAGTGTGACAAAGGATAAGTAAAAAAAACCTAGTGATTAACCTTTCAGATCGAGTATTGAATCAATATGAAATCAATCTATTAAATTATGGACTCTTTTACCCCCACCTCTCCAGCTGATTTAACAGAAGTCCAAATAGACATATACGAGTTCACTAGAAAACTCATACTTAAAAAATTCTTCCATACAAAACCAGCTATGTATAAACCTATGGAGAGACTTACTATGCTGAGTACTCTCAGCATTGCAGATATAGAAAACGCACACTTGCTACTTTCTCTTACCAGGGACACACCGAAATCAGTATCAGAAATTCAAAGGGATCTAGGGATACACCAACGTAATATTGATCTGTTAGAACATCATCCCAAGTCCAAATTCATGCCACCGACATTATCAGAAAATGTAATTGACATCTTTTATCAGGCTGTATCCAATAATATTCACGATTATATTAATGGCAAATATCCAGGACTGTGTAGCAAATAATCCAATTTGTCATATGCTGAGAGACTAGCTTTGCAAGGTCTGGCACAAGACGAGAAAATAATTTTAAGAGAAGCTGACTAGGGAGGTAATAGTGTCATCTTAAATACTGAGGATTACATAGCTATTGCGCTTGAACATCTTGCCATACCTGGTTGCTATAAAAAATGACCCTCAGATCCTACAGCTGCCACAGTTAAAGGATTGATCAAATTAGTACAGCACTGGTACTTGCAGGCCCTGCTGACAGATGATGAAAAAGCATTCCTCTGCAGACCTAAACCACTTATGCCCATGATATATTTTCTTCTTTAAGGTACACAAACATTTTGAACATTTACCAACAGTCAGGCTGATTATGAGTGGACAGGGCTGGGCAACAGAGGGGCTTTCTGAATATATAGATACCTCCATCAAAGAACTGGTTGCCAAAATCCCGGCGTACATGAAAGGCACTACTCACACACTAAATCTGCTACATCGAATTGTCTGGCTGTAAAATCTTTATATACATCAATACAACATAATTTGGCTCTTGATACCATCAACTTCACCTCCAGTACTTTTTCTGCGTCTTACGTGACTCATGTGCAATTAATCAAAAGTTTCTTCGAATTTACGCTAAATCACAATCGGTTAATTTCAATTGTCAATATTATTCCCAAACCAGTGGCATAGCCATGGGAGCGAAATATGCTCCTTCGCTCGCAAATCTGTTTATGGCTTATTTTGGGTATAAGTTCTCTGAGCATGGCTTTTCCCAGGAAATTCACCTGTGGAAACGCTATATAGACAACATGCTCTTAATCTGGAACAGCACCTTGGAGAAATTTAAACTTTTTCTTCAATATCTTAACTCTAACAATTTTGGGATAGAGTTTACTGGTCAAATACATGCCTTGTTTTTCTAGACTTGAACATATTGATTGTGCAGAACACTGCAATCCAGTACTCATCGAAAACCTACAGCAGCCAATTCTATTTTGCATGCAAAAAGTTGCCATCAGAAAAGTGTTATTGCTAATCACCCTAAAGGGGAGTTTTTCTGTGCTCAACGTAATTCCGTCAAGATTTGATGTTTAAATCCGAAGTAATTGGGAACAGGTCTCGGGCAACAGGGTACCCAGCATGCTTAATTAGCCAGGTACAACGGGCTACACGAGATTTAGATCGGACAGCTATCTTGCCAAAAGAGTCGATATCCAACAAGCCATTTCCAGATCGGGTCTCATTTATCACAACCTATTCTAGTGACGGCTCCCAAATTTATTGGTTGCTTAAACATTGGCACATTTTCAAACTAGATAATGATATTACAGAGTGTATATTCCAGACAAACCCAAAATTATATGCACCAAATTACCAACTCTGCGTAATACATTGAGTCCTTCTTTCCTGATACCTGAAACCAATAAAGACACAGTGGCTTTGCAACCCTATCTCTGGCTTTCACCATTGTGGCACATGCAATTCTTGCAAATTTGCGCTATCGCCCACTAAGATTTTTACATGCTACGGAGGACTACGTTTGGAAATCGCCGACTTCATCAATTGCAAAACCAAATTTGTCATGTATGGCATTGTGTGTGTGTGTGTGTGTGTGTGTGTAATAAGGTATACGTTGGCAGTACCATTCGGGAACTCCGGATTAGAATTCATAAACATCTTTCAAGTCTCAACAAACAGGACAAACTCCCTTTGGCTACTCACTGGCAGACCCAACTTCAACTGGATAGTTTCCAAGATATTTGCTTTGTTGTCTTAAGAGTGGTGAAACAGCCCATAGGAGGGGACTGGCAATTGGCTTTGCGTCAACAAGAGACACAAATGATATGCCAATTACGATGTCTCAGACTTGGATTAAACAAAGAACACGATTTACATGTATTTTTGTAATGCATTTCTGAAATGTATATTTGGGTGCTGTATTATTTATCTGCCATTTATAGGACTTGCTCTAATCTTCCGGGGACCAGAATTTTGCTAACTTCATATGTCAATCTGTTGGCACGTGTTTTTCTTGAGTTGAAATCACTCAATTAGTTTTCATTTGTAACAATATTGCTGTGTACCTGACATTTGTTCAATCATTTGGAGGGTGTATGGAAAACCTTCCTGCGGAACCGTACCAATTTTTTATCACCATTTGAAAGCATTTACCTCCATGTTTACCTCAATTCTTATCAGCACCATTTTTGATTTATATTGGAGAACGGTAACCTAATTCCATTACATGGTCTATTTTGTCATATTAATTACTCATCTAGGACTGCGTTGGCAATATGACAATTGTTATCACACATGTATGCAAAGGTTGATGGTCCTAATTCACTAATGCCTCCCATCGGTTACGGCCACATTCACGTGATCAGACACGTGATTACTCACATGATCCTCTTTTACATATTTACTTAGTGCTGACACTACCTGCCAACCCTTTGGTTGAACGGTGTCGCACACACGCACTCAAGCGCTGATTGATGGCTGTCGGATGTTTTTGTTGGTGAGTAACTGTATAGCCGGCTGAGCGTTTCTTTCAGTACTTTTGACAGGCGCCAATGTTCTATGGAGCAGACGCTAAGTGGCTATGATTTTGCTTTTCTTTTTGCCTACCAGGACTATTGAACCATTGCAGGCATTGGTTTTTCACGCTCCGCAGCTTTCTATTTCGTAATTTACCCTACTGAGCGCAACTTTCTACTACACCCGAAAAATGGATTCGAGGTGAGTGGAAAGATCCCAGATCAATCGACCTAATGACTTTTAGAGACACTCCTGAAATTATTCAGTGGCAATAAGTTGGGTTTTGTTCCCCTTTTTCAGTCTTTCCAATCCGTGCTGAAACAAACTATTTCTCAGTGGTTCCTAGTGCTACTGTCACGTGGGAAATTCCAAATAGCAGTCCAGCATAATTGCTAAATACGGGCAGTGGAAGTAACACGTGTGTACGCATTCAGCGAAGTGGCAGTATCAAGACCACTCGGTAAGCAACCATGTATAGGCGTGACAAGATTAAACAGTTTGTAGGACTATTATTCAGTTCAAGTGGTAACCAATGGACACTTCTTTGTCATTTCTCTCTCTCTATATTCAGTTTCAAAGTGCTTTTTGACTGATTTGAATGAGATATCTGGTGTTTGCAGCACTATCTGTTACAGTGTTATGTACAACACAAACATATTGCTATCATCATTCATGGTAAGATGGCCTGTTTCAATCAGAAAATATGGAATTTTATTTCAGAATTACAATATTTATATATCTTTTCTAACTCAAATGGCCCTATGAGGCAGACTTATCCATGCACCCTCCAACTTTACATTTAGAATTTGGTTAGTTTGAATTTTGTGATTTCTTGACTTCTTGATAACGTGGAGTACAATGGCTGCTTTATGTACATGGGAATGTAGACCATTTGATTAATTTGTATTTCCTTCTTCTCCTCTTCTTTTTCTTTTCTCCCCCATTTTTGTTTTTCCTGTGCCGTGACATCTTATCAGCATGAAACTTTGGCATATTTAGGACATGTATTATGTGGTCATTGTGCAACATATCATTTCATGATGCAGCAATACAAATGACTCTGTTGTGAAATCTGATTCTACCAATTTAAACTGTATGCGTCGCTTTAATTCCTTTTGGAATTCATTAGCAGTGTATGCCCTGAGGAGGACCCGATAAAAGGTCGAAACACGTGTTGGCACACTTTGAT
Source organism: Ambystoma mexicanum (assembly GCF_040938575.1). Lineage (NCBI taxonomy): Eukaryota > Metazoa > Chordata > Amphibia > Caudata > Ambystomatidae > Ambystoma > Ambystoma mexicanum. The sequence goes on along the minus strand of NC_090923.1, from coordinate 151,985,987 downwards.
TCCTTGGCACTATCCCTTGATTTACTTTGGTGCCATGCCAAGAACTGATTGTATAGGTATTGGCTTTGTAACCTTTTGATACACTTAGTTACTTTGAAAGCAGTGTCTAATTGCATTTGGTGGTACTAAGAGCCTTTGGTCATCATCAAATCTCAACCTTTAATGACTAAAAGCTTAAATGTTGACATTGTTCACCAACCTATTTTCCCTTGAGTGAATACAATCTTTCTTCAAATGAATCAGAGGGGGTCTCTGCGCGGGTTGGAGATTTCTGTTTTTGAGTATATCTCAATCAGTGGGTTGGGGTACCCACTTTTCCCTGCTTAACTGCTGCTTTACCCTCTACCTTATTTAGACACCTGTGTCATTCCTTATTCCAGAGCGCACAACCACACAGGAACCCATTCTTTTTCTCTTTTCTTTAGTAAAAAATAAATCTCAATGGGAATCTACGCTGGATGATATCCCAACAAGAAAGCAATCCGCTAGTGGGAACTCTTCCTTTCTATTTTGTGGCCTTATCTGTTGGTGCAATTCCAGTGAGTCCTGATAGGGTCACAATTGATCAAAAGCAGTGGAGACTCAGGATCAGGATGAGATTGTGGATACTGTGGAGATGAGTGCTCTGGATTGCATTGTTTGGAGTGGCTCCTTGCATCGTGACATGTTCCACCACACAATCCTGTACTTTTGGGTTGTTCAACTTCAGCCCTTGGGAGCTGGAAATATGTAGCATTTTCAGAATACCTCCTGATTAATATTTTAGATAAATTTGCATTCAGTGATTTTAAATATATGCACTTTTTTCTCATTAATATTAATGGGGGATTCCCTGAAAACAAGATTTGTTCACCGCCTGCAAATTCGAGTAATGGCTCTTTACAATTTCATATTAAAATGGGTGCCAAACGCTTGTCTGATTGTATGTTTGGGGGATGACCGAATAATTATGCTAAACATGTTTCATGCACACCGAGTCTTTAACTAGAGTATCTTCTTAAACCAGACAAACCTATACTTTTGAATAGAACTAATGTATTGGTGTTATTTTATGAAATCATGAATCGAAGATGAATTTTATCGAAATAGTTGGGGAGCTTGTCGAATGTATTGACCTTATTAGAGATGATCGTATTAAATTGCACATACCATCAAAAGTTGTATTTGATGTTTTAATTAACGTGGTTAATACTTTGAGACAACTTGGTTATGAAGTGTTGCCCTTTAAGACCTTCATGGTTAATATTGTTGGGCCCCATAATGATAGCGACATACAATATACAGGACAGAGAGGACCTAACTATAATGCTGGGGGCCGTTGTGGATAACCTACAGTAGTGAGTTCTTTAAAACCACTGCGTGGTAATTTGCCTGCTTGTTCAGATTGGTCATGGCTAGTATCGCCCCTTAAATATTCAACCACAAAACTAAATGGCTTAAAACATCATCTTTAGAAAAAGTGAGCAAGTTAAGTCTATTTCTTGGAATGCCTGTGGATTTAAGTAGTTACTTAATAACGTGGAGTTGTGCACTTTCTTGAGAACCCACATGCTTCTATTACTACTAGAATATCCGTCTCAATTCTTGCCCAAGTTTAGATGGTTTTTATGTCACTTTCTAGGTGGCTGTAAAAGGGCATGCTGGTCGACCATTCAATGGTCGCATCACGGCCATTAGGAATGAGGCGGGTTTACAGTGATTTAAGCTATTTGATATTGGTAGGGGAGCCATGGCCGTCTTATTGTCTCAAATTGATAACACTACCATAGATTACCTGGTTTTGAACATTTACTGGAAACAGAGTCACTTGTAACTCAATTTAATCTTGGATAACCTATCCTTGCTATTTGAAGAATGCCATACCAATTGCAATAATTGACATATTGTAGCTGGTGATTTGAACTCAACCTGTATTAATGATACAAGTACCTATCGTGAGACTAATTTAATTAATGAACCTTTAGTTCAAACCATACACAACTGGAATGGTAGGCTGTGGAATACAACGCTAGAATTGTGGGGCTTACACATGATTAACAGGAATTTTAGATCTCTAGATCAAACCTACTCGGCTAAGGACTGATTTGTCCTCTATTTGTCTCTATGGATCTGTACAATAGGTGTTCCAGTTTCTGTGTATGGGACGGGATAGGAGTGATCATAATATGTTGGTCACCACCTGTCTACCCATTGAAACAGCCATGGTTGGTGGTCCAACCTCTCTGATCCTAAAATGTGGGAAACAAATATTTTAAATTAGCGACAAAAATAACAGGCATTTTAATGAACCAATAAGACTTCTGTTCTTGTCCTCAATGTTGCAATGGAAGTTCGACACATTTACACCTGATCATTTTAACATTTTGGTTCACGTCAATCTTAAAACTATTATGCCGTCTAATATGAGGGTGAGGTTGAGTAAAAAAAACACTTGCATGTCTTTGATAAAGAATATATCCTTAAAGATTTTATGTAAGGAGATCAGTAGCAGCTGTGCAGATCCATGTAATATAAAGCGATTGGTCAAGAAAGAATTGCAAAAACGTAAGAACTGGTGTAGGCACCATCGACACTTGCTTCTCCAAAAGATGGTGAGGTGATTTTATCGATAATTGCGGGAAGATCGGATTCTAATTTCTGGACCGTGATTAATGCTCTAAAGAATCAGCAGGTTGTGAGTCATACTAATCCCATAACGAAAGGTGCTTGGCTGACATTGTGTTTGCAGATCTATATGGTGTGAAAAGAAGGCGAGGGAAGTTGGTCAACCTCTTAACAGGGCATGGGATCTGGGCTCTGAGCCAGAGGACATTGAATATATAAGTAAGGCTAGTGGTTTGAGGGCGGGAGACGCGATTCGGCTATCAAATAAGCTATTTAATCAGGTGCTGGAAATCTGTGCATCCTTTCTGTTTAGGCATATCATTCAAGAGCATAGGACACCTTGGACATGGAAAACCTCCTTTGTTATGCCGTTTTTATTTTTTAAAAAAAGTAAAACTTTTGATCCAAAAAAGTGACTCGTCACGTGCCTTGATGCCGACCACAAGATCTTGCAGCATTGATTTGAAAAGAACTCGAAAACTGGGCCTCTATTACAGGCAGTCTTAAACAAAAAAATCATTTTTGGGATAAACATAGGTACAGACTAATGGGTGTATACCAAATTGTCTACAGGATTCTGCTTGAAGAAAAGGTTCAGTACCTACCTATATATATATATATATATATATATCCTTAGATTTATCATCTGCCTTTGGCTAGGAGACCTCATGTGGAAAATATAGTGAAATGTGGAATTTGTAGAATTCCGGAAGGCTTAGTAAGCATTCCATTTCATTTATACACTGACACGTCAATTCAAGCGAGGTTGCGTCACATGGAATATTAACAGATTCAGTCCCCCACATCTACGGGACTAAGACAGGGGTGTGTGCAGGCCCCCTGTCTTTTTAATCTTTGTCTCTGACATTGAGCAATACTTGCGGCAGTTAGCGCTCCAAAGCTAGGTAATATTAAATGTACCTGGCTGGCCTATGCAGATGTCTTTATTTGACAGTAAATTGCTTTACAGCGTTTGATTAGTGCCTTTTGCGACTACATGGGTAAAAACCTGCTAAGAATTAACCCATTGAAGACAAAAATCATAATATTCTCTAGACAGAAAAAAAAGCAAATTTGCATGGTCTAATGGTAGTGTTAAACTTGAAAATGTGGAAAATCGTGTTTATTTGGGCTTTCCATTGACCTTCCACCCAAAGAAAGGGTTTATGATGGAGTACTTGAAAAGAAAAGCGGTAATGTTTGCGGCTCAAATGATTAGTGAACAAAAACCTTTGTAATTAAGTGTTATATTGGTGAAGTTGTCCCTAAGTTAATGTATGGCCTGGAAACTATGCCACATTGGATACTGGAGAAGTTGGATTATTTTGAGGCTTTAATTTGGAGGAAAAGGCTATTTTTACCAAATTGCATATCTTTAGTGGTAATATCTCACAAGCTAGGACTGCAATCCCGAAAAAAAAAGTAGGGTCATACCGAAACAATTGCTACTTTATTCAAAATCTTATATCCCTGTCAAATTCAATATATTTTTGTATTGTTTTGTGGTTAGTTAACCTTTCACAAATACAGAATTAAACATTTCATTAAAAAATCAACAAATCAAACAAATTTCATTAATAGACCAGCATAGATAAAACTCTTCAGCTTTAGATTAGGATTGTGACAATAATTCATTAGATTTAAGTATTACATTTTTTTTAAATGTCGTTAATTGGTTAAATCAAAAGATGGGGGGGGAAGCGGATTTATTTTATTGGTAATTTCTAAGATCACGCAAAAACAAGTAACTTTACGTTTTCACTCCAGTGATGTTAAAAAACGTGTTACTGCCAATGATGTTAAAAAACCTGTTACCGCCAGAACCACCAAAGTAGTTTGTCCCGCCAGACAAAGATGCCAGAGCGAGAAAGGCAACAGTAACCTAAAGTGCAGTGCTCGATTACAACAAAGTTTAGGATAAAAAATTAACAAATGTTCCAAAGTTTCAATAGAATTAGGCAAACTGCAAAAATGACATGGACTATAATCATTTGGTGAGTTGGTACGGCTAAGAATCTCCCCTGTTAATATCACATTCCATTTAAACTTACGAAATAGGTGTCTAATATACTGATGTGGATAGATGGAAAGATAGGGAGCTAGAATTCCAACTTTCTTCAAATGAAGTCTAAAATGATTTAACGAGTCGTAAGAGTGAAAGGTATTTAGCTTGTGAGCCCAATCATGTCTGCCTATTTGACTTTCAACGGGTTCTCTTCAAGATTACCAGGAAACCGCCGCAGCTCAGCTAATATGTGTGTACAATAGTCTGAAAATTCACACACAAGTGTCACAAAGTACACTAATGTCATGTGTACCCTGGCCAGGTTTTCTCATACCCTGTGGCACTGTGTTAGTATGGAAGCTGAACATATTGCCGAAGGCGATGAAAGGGATGGCTTTCTGAATATAGTTAAGGATGACTATGATATGGCATTTATAACGCGCCTATACACAAGTGTTTCAAGGCGCGACGAGGCAAGGGAGGAGGAACAGAGGGATGACAGAGACAACGATCTTACTACGCCAGGTGTTATTGAGATTGGACAGGGGAAAGGGGAAACGCGCTGGGGATAAAGGGGAAGGGTCAGTGCAATACATAAGATCAACAGTAAAATATATAATAAATAGAAGCCATAGGTGAAGGGTGCGGCCAGCTGGTGGCAAGTGCCAGGGTAAGTGCAGACATCAGGTGTCAAGTGCAGGTAGTGGACTGTAGGGATACAGAAACAGTCCACAAGTGCGGGGGTTGCCAGGGAGGCAGTGCAGGTGTGCAACTGGCGGGGGAGAGGACCTGGGCTTGAGATCGAGGGTGGCCAGGCAACCAGTGCAAATTCAGTTTCGTTCAGCAGGGGAGAGGAGGAGAGAAAGCAGAAGCAAAGTGGAAGGTTTTGAGGTACATCCAGAACCGGAGATGGTTCTCTTCAAGTTTCAGGGCGCAGGCAGGCTGTTCCAAAGGGTATCACTACACATTATTAGCCATACTTTTGCTAAAATATTGATTAATTGACATCCTTCCCCATCCCAACGTCGGACTTCGACACTCTACGCCGGCTGGAGAAGAAATCTATCGTCGGCTACTGCACGACAGCCTTGGGCCTTCGAAGCCCTCTGGCCTCGGCCCTGCAAGTAGGGAGAGTGGGGGGTTGGACATACTCTACACTCTTGGTATATAGGTACACCTTATACATTTCCTACACTTAACAGCCCGCTGCCTCAAGATGCATATGGAGGGTACCCCTTTTCAATTCTGCCCCAAGTGCAATAGCAAATACCCTTGGGTCGACAGGCACGCCACATGCAATCTCTGCTTGCCGAGGGACCACCCCGAAGCGAACTGCAGAGCGTGTAGTAGGTTTAAACCTAAGACACTTAAGGACCGTTCGACGAAGCGTTGGGCCCACCACGCCAGGCAGGCGGCCATGGCAGCGGAGGGCGCCTTCAGTGATGGCAGCGACGCCGTGCTTTCGGATGGCGATGGCATTACGGCGTTGAAAGACAGCCGAGCGCAGGTCCCCGACCTCGGAAGGTCGTCCGACAGGGCGGCTATGGGGAAGACCCCTGGCGACACAGGCGCTTCACACACCACCCACACTAAACACACGAAGTCCAACCGAGACTCGATGACGTTGAGTGCTCGGAAAGAGGCATAAACAGAATGGTCCAAATCGGTGTCCTCTGGGCGTTCGAGATCGCCGCATGACTCCAGGCAATCATCCACTCTTGCCAAAAGTGCCTCGCTCCCTAGGCTAACAGAAGTTCGATCGTCGGATGACGAAGACGACTTCCACCCCCAGGCCGCACTCCAGGAGTCAGAGCCCGCCGACAAAATCAGCGCGGCCCCACGTTCGAAGGACAGGGACTCTACCACCGATCCTCCACGCCAGGTGTCGAAAACCTCCGGAGCCACAAAGGGACAGGGAAAACACTTTTCCACTCACAGGGAGGGGGAAAAACAGCAGAAGAAGCAGTCTCTGCACTCTTCCACACCTGTGAAACACTCCACTCCTCCTAAACAGGCAGACAAGACCAGGTCTGCTGATATTTCAAAAACCAGCAAATCTACTCAAGATAAATCTCCAAAACTTTCTGAGAGAGTCATTCCCAGTTCCAAAAAATGGTCCAGTGATGACATAGATAGGGTCATGTCAAGGATGTCTTCTTTGGCAGACTTTTACGATAAAAATCCAGACCATTTCCTTTCATATGATCCACAAGGGGCTACACCCTCAGGCTCTAATGATCCTATCCCCCCAAGTAAGAAGCCCCGGTTTGAGACACCGATGAGGTTTACAGACCCCTTCGAGGTACAACCATACTCACGGCCATACTCACTGTATCAAGGAGAGACTTCCTTTGGTGAGGACCAAGATTTTGGCATGGTAGAAGAGCAAACCGGGACGTGCTACTATGGGGACAATGAGGACCAAGAGGAGGAAGAGGAAGACCCTGAAACCTACAGAGTAGATTCCCCGGTAGAAAAGGAAGTCCCGGTTACCGACTCCCCTGTCGATAACCAACCCCTCCTGAACGAGGTTCTCACACGTGCAGCAGAACATTGCCATATTGACACCCATGGTGTCCAGGAGGAGAGGGACTTCGCCGAGGAGTTAGTGGGAGAAAGGAGGCCTGTTGCCCAGACCATCCCTATCCTTAAGTCTATTCAGCGAAGAATAGACCCGTCCCTGGTGAACCCGAACCTCACCAGAGCAGTCAATCCCAGAGTTGAAAAATTTTTCAGGGCAGCCCAGTCTGACTCTCTCTATATAAGAGGACATCTGAAGCCAGACTCCCTAGTTGTCACTAACACTCGTAAGAGGGCTGGAACAGCCTTGTCATCGTCCGAAGCTCCTCCAGACAAGGAGAGCAAAAACCTATATGGTTTCGGCAGGAAAGTAGCCTCAACGTCCGCCTATCGGGCAAGGATTGCAAACTCCACCACCCTGTTGGCCAGCTACAACTGCCATCAGTGGGAAGAAGTCACGGCACTCATAGCCTCTGCACCAGAACCCTTAAAGGGCCAGTTAGCACGTATTTCCGCAGAGGGTAGAGCCGTGTCTGGTTGCATTTTAAAAGCAACCTTTGACGCCGCGGACAACGCAGGAAGATTGATAGCAGAAGGTACTGTTATCGAGAGACATGCGTGGTTACGGCAGTCAGGTTTTAAGGCAGAAACCCAGGCATCATTGTTGGACAAACTGGTGGAAGCCGATCTGTTTGGTAAGGCGGTCGAGGACGCACTGAAGAATGCCAAGGACGAATACAAGACACTCAAGTCCCTTGGCCAGTTAACCAATAAACCCCCTAACCAGAGAGGGAATAGTAATTTTCGTCGCCCACGTGGCCAAAATTCCCAGGGAGGATCTAACTATTCCCAGGGGCAGGGTACACAGTGGAACAACAGCCAACAGTCTACCCAGGGTTACGGCAGGGGTAATAGGAGAGGACGTGGTAAAGGCAGAGGCAGCCCCAGCAAAGGAGGCGGCACGCCTCCACCAAAGCAGTGACGCTCAGTTCAGGGTCCCTTCTCACGCAACCCCCAGTAGGGGGACGCATTTCCAACTTCACCCAGGCTTGGGAAGGGATCACATCAGACAAATGGGTGCTGTCAACAGTATCCACAGGGTACTGTATAGAACTACTGCAGCGTCCCCGCAACCATCCTCCACGACAAAGAGTACACTTTTTAGAACATCAGAAGATTCTCCTCGAGGAGATCGCCATTCTGCTAGCAAAGGACGCGATAGAACTCGTCCCGGGACACCAGGTAAACAAGGGTATTTATTCAACTTACTTCCTTGTGCCAAAAAAAGATTTGACAATGCGCCCAGTATTGGACTTATGGCATGCCAATAAGTATGTCAAGCCCCAAAAGTTTCGTATGACTACGCTACAAGAGGTAATCCCCCTCCTAAAAAAGGGGCATTACATGGCAACCTTGGATATGAAAGATGCCTATTTTCATATTTCCATGTTCCCAGCGCACAGAAGGTACTTGCGCTTCAAGGTGGACAGTCGGCACTACCAATTCAAGGTACTGCCCTTCGGGATAGCTTCGGCACCAAAGGTACTGGCGGTGGCGGCTGCACACCTACGCAGGGAGGCAATCCCGGTGTACCCTTATCTGGACGACTGGCTCATAACGGGGGAAACCCCAGTAATTTGCAGGACAAACATTCAAAGGACTATCAACCTCCTCCACGAATTAGGCTTCTCAACGAGACAAAGTCAAGCCTGGTGCCAAGCACCTCCAAACAGTTCCTAGGAGCAATCCTAGATACTCAAGAGGGGTTGACCTTTCCTTCAGAGGAAAGAATTCGGAATATACTACTGCAAATTCTGCAATATCAGTCCGGTCACCAGATAACGGTACGCAAAGCAATGCGTTTACTGGGCATGATGGCGTCATGTACTTACCTGGTCCCCCACGCGCGCCTGCGCATGCTTCCCATGCAGGAATGGTTGGCGAAACAGTGGTCTCAGGCAAGTGGTCAGTGGGGCAATCTAGTGGTTGTTTCGCCAACACTAGTACAAAGCCTTCACTGGTGGACAAGAGAGAATCTTGCACAGGGAAAACCCTTTTACGATCCCGAAGTACAGGCAGTAGTCACTACCGATGCATGTCTGACGCGGTGGGGAGCTCACCATCTCCACCACACAGCTCAGGGTCTCTGGTCTCCCTCAGTGGCCAAGAACCATATCAACCTGCTAGAGCTTCTGGCAGTATTCAGAGCGCTTCAAGCGTTCGAGCCCCACCTACTAAACCTGTCAGTGCAAATCCGGACGGACAGCACAACAGCCATGTTCTACCTGAACAAGCAAGCAGGGACTCGTTCGCCAAATCTGTCCAAGCTTGCCCAGAAAATATGGATATGGGCACTCAGACGGAACATCTTCCTGTCATCACACCATGTTCCAGGGGAGCTCAATTACCTAGCGGATGCTCTGAGCAGAGACTCCCTCCCAGAGGAACACGAATGGGTTCTACACAGAGAGGTCGTAGAAGATATCTTCTCTCAGTGGGGTTTCCCCACTATAGACTTATTCGCCACAAGCGAAAACAGACAATGCCCAGGATTTGCATCCAGGTTCCCCCAACCAGACTCCCAGGGGAACGCCCTGTGGATGAACTGGTCAGGGATGTTTGCGTACGCTTTTCCACCAACTCCTCATCAGGAAGGAGGTGAACAAGATGAACAGAGAGTCGATGACGTTCGTCGTAGTTGCTCCCATGTGGGCAAGACAACTGTGGTTCCCACACCTACGCAGGATGGCGGTGTGCGAGCCCATCAAACTTCCAGCCTGGTACAACCTACTGTCCCAGCACCAAGGTCAAACAGTGCATCAGCAACCCAACTCAATGAACCTGGCAGCAAGGCTCCTGAGGTCATAGAGTTTGGACATCTCAATTTACCACAGAGGTGTATGGACATCCTAAAGGAATCTAGGAAACCAAACACAAGGCACTGTTACTTTGACAAGTGGAAGAGATTTGTTATCTGGTGCCAGAGTAGACAAATCAACCCAGTTGATTGCAATCCTTCCACTATTGTTACATACATGCTCCACCTGCTAGATGCAGGATTGGTTTTTAACTCACTGAAAGTACACCTGGCAGCCCTGTCGGCATACACCACTTCCCATAACAAGGTCTCGTGGTGGAAAGTACCAGTAGTTAAAGCCTTCATGGAAGGAGTAAAGAGACTTCACCCTCCTATTTCGAACCCACCACCAGGGTGGGACCTTAATGTGGTGCTATCTAAGCTCATGGGCCCCCCCTTTCGAGCCCATGCATAAAAGCAGTCTCAAACACCTGACTTATAAAACGGCCTTCTTAGTAGCTATTACTTCTTCTATAAGAAGGGTCAGTGAAATTCAGGCTCTGTCAGTGCAGGATCCCTTCTTTACTGTCCATAAAGACAAACTGGTTTTACGCACACACCCTAGGTTCTCACCTAAGTTTATATCTAAATTCCACGTAAACCAGTCCATCGAGCTTCCGGCTTTCTTCCAGGACCCTCAAAGCTCGGCTGAGGTGAAACTACACACACTAGATGTGCGTAGGGCGGTCCTCTACTATGTAAATAAAACCAGACCGCTAAGGAAAACAGATCAACTGTTTGTCTCCGTAGCTACAGGCAGAGAGGGGGATCGCGTCTCTAAAGGCGCCATCTCGAAGTGGATTATTAACTGTATCCAGCTGTGTTACTCACTCTCTGAAAGAACTCTGCCTTTCACGCCAAGAGCCCACTCTACTAGAGGCATTGGGGCCACTCTGGCTTTCATTGCAAATGTACCCCTTGACATCATTTGCAAAGCAGCTACTTGGAGCTCTATTCACACTTTTACTCAGCATTACTGCATTGACACCCATTCCAAGGCAGATACACAAGTGGGACAAGCAGTTCTAAGACACTTATTTGCTCATGACCCTTCTCACATCCCACCTCCTTCTTCAGGTACTGCTCGCTAATCTATCCACAGCATGTGATCTAAGCAGATTCCACAAGCCTCAGAAGGGATACATTACTCACCGTAATCGTATTTCTGATGCTTGTATCTGCTTAGATTCACATGCGACCCACCCTTCCTCCCCTCTGAGAGAAGGCGCATGGTTGCTTGTAGTCTTACCTTTCTATCTATCTGCTTGGATTATCTGTACTCACGCTACTCCTCATTCTACCTCATGTCAGAAAAAATACAATCTGAGGATCCTAGACGCGTGAGGGATCTTGGGTACAGTGGACGTCACACTAGGGATAGTATTACTGGCATGCCCTGTGTCGACGCCCATTTTTGAGTTTCCAAAACAAACTGTAATACTCCGCAGCTTCCACTAGATGTCGGCCTATGCACAGCATGTGAATCTAAGCAGATACAAGCATCAGAAATACGATTACGGTGAGTAATGTATCCCATATATGGTCGTCTGGAATGGCTAAAAATAATGCAGGGGTTACAGGGGTGTCCCCCGCAGGTTCCATGCCTTAATATCGCTGCAAAAATATAGCAATATTTTTTTATGGCGATATTTTTGTGGGGATATTATCACATGGAACCTTCCAAAGGGAGGCCCCAGCAGAAGACAGAGATCTACCACCAACTCGTTGCTTGGAGAAGTGACTGACCCTGAGGGAGTTGGAGGCAGAAGAGCGAAGAGCTCGAGAAGGAAGATATTTAGGAAGAGAGAGTTGAAGGTATTGAGGCCCAGGCCCCAGTAGGCCTTGTGGACAATGCAAAGGGTCTTGAGCTTAATCCTTGCAGCCACTGGGAGCCAATGCAGAGATTTCAGTCCTGGTGTTACGCTCACCTGGTCTCTGAGGAGGCGTGGGGGCACAGTTGCAGCCCTCCCGGGGGTGAGATCGCTCGGGTCTGACTTTGCCCTGTGCGCTTATGTGGTGACTGGTGGTAATAGGTGATGCTGCTCGGAACTGCTCCTGTTGATTAGTTTTGGCGAGCATGCCGTCCTGCTGCTTCTGGCACGGGTGCTTGTGTGATCTGGACCTTCACTGGTCCCTTGCACGTGGTAATCCAGTCCTGCTGCGACTAAGCCACTGTACTTCAGGTAAGTGTTCCTGTTTGCCTTTGTCTTTCCTCGTCTGTTTTTGTTGTATTGTAAAGTTTGTTGTCTTGTATTGCTGTTCGTTCCGCTTTTGATGTTTGCTCTTTTGCTTTCTTCCCTTGCAGGTGATGTTGCCGGTCCGGCAGAAGCTGCAGAGCTCGAGGCGGCAGCCGGAGGGAATGAAGCTGCAGCGGTACAGTAGCTGGCAAGTTTTTAACTAGGGGGCGCGCAGGGTTCAAATGCGGCACGGCCCTAGGACGGATGTTCTAACCTTGTCTTTCTTCTTCTTCACAGAGTCAGAGTTGTCGGATGCGTAACGCAGTGCTGCAGCATCGGGATCAAGATCACTGGATATCAGGAGATGAGTCTGCAGATGAAGCGATGAAGCACCGGTTTCCTGGAGGTGAGTATGCAGGAGAACGCCTGGTTTCAAAGGTAAGTAAACTGGTCCAAGCAGCGGTGAGCGTCACGTTGCATGCGAGTGCACGGTAACGCCAAGCACCGGCCTTCAGGATGGAGCAGCTTATATAGCTGAATCTCTGAAGCCATGCCCACCAGGTTCAGCATGCCTGCCACACGCGATGAGTCAGCACATGCGGATGTTCTCTGGAATAAAGGCTTTCAGCTCCTGGAAAGTTCTTGTAAAGTAAAAGCACTCCTGCACTGAAATAGTGTTCCTGCTCGCATCTCTATATAGTAGGCAGACCCCTACCCCAACGTATAATAATGTTTACATTGAATGTTCATAGGTACTCAATTTGACCACAAAGTATTGAAAAAAAGTATTTACCTTTTTTAAGCTTTGTCTACTTTTGATGTTATCACAGTGTGGGAAATATTACATTGATTTTTCATCATGTTTTAATGACTTTTCTGTCTTTCCTTTCTTAATTATTAATTTTTCATTTTTGTTTTATTTCATTGCACTTTGTTATTTCAATATATGTTTAGAAGGATTTTTTAAGTATGTATAAACTGTGTTATTGATTGTATATGCCCCAACTTTGTGGGCGTTCACTATATGTACAACTCTTTAATATAAAGCCTTGTTTCAAATATCACACAAGCTTGAATGATTCTTTTTGATGTTTGGTTTGAGATATATACAAATTATATGTAGATGTAAGTACCCAAGAGGGTACATAGGATTGGACCAGAGGCAGGGCTTTAATTCATTTATACCTCCCTATAGGCCATTCTGCATACTTACCAGTACCTTGCGTTAATCTCCGCATCTCTATATGAGCCTGGGGCCAAAGGAGCCAGGACTGAGTCCAGCCAGGGCCCATGTGTTTATGGGTCCCAAAGGGACATTAGTGAGTCAAGTGACCAATTGCCCGCATCACTAGATGGTGTGGTTTTTGTGGTGTTCTGGGGCCTGTGGCCATGACAGAATCTCTCTATCAGCAGTTCACCTAACCGGAGAGGAGAACACAGCGGCGGACGCTCTGAGCAGGCACAGCACAGTCTTCCACAAGTGGAGGTTAGCTGAGGAAGTCCTTCAAGAGATCTTCACCCTTTGGGGAACCCCTCAAGTGGATCTGTTCGCGACCGAGGTCAATCAGAAGTGCAATCACTATTGCTCAAGGAAATTTCCTCCAAGAGGAGCCCTAGGTGATCCGTTTGTGGTGGACTGTGAATTTTCCACTCCTGTACTAGTTTCCTCCAGTCCCTGTGATTCCTCACGTAATCAGGAGGTTGAGAAAGTTCAGGAAAACCATGATCCTAATTGCTCCCGATTGGACCAGGAGGACGTGGTACCCAGACCTTCTGGACATGTCCATCTGCCTTCCAATACGTCTTCCACAAAGAGAGGTTCTACTTCTGCAAGAGGAAGGTCAGGTTCTCCATCCGGAGGTGCAGACACTTGGCCTTCACGCATGGTTTCTGAGAGGCTGAGATATATGGATTGGGACCTCCTGGACGACGTAATGTTGTTGGAGTAAGTTCAGTAATTGGTGCAAGGATAAGGATGTGGACCCTTTTCAATGCGGCACTCCTATGGTGCTATCTTTATTGCTACATCTGGTCAATCTGGGCTCCAGATTGGAACAATAAAAGGATATCTGGCGGCGCTTTCCATCTTTAAGCGCTCCTTTGAAGAGGTTTCATGTTTCAGAATATTGTTAATTGTCCAATTTCTGAAAGGACTCATTAATGTGTACCCTCCAGTACCTTTTCATGTCCCTGCTTGGGATTTAAATCTTGTGTTAACATTTCTAACATGTATTCCCTTCGAACCTTTACATTCTCGCCCGTTGAGGCTATGAACACTGAAAACTACTCTTCAGGTAGCACTAACATCTGCCTGCAGGGTTAGTGAGTTGTAGGCTCTTTCATGCAAACCTCCCTATACTACCTTTTTATAAGGATAAAGTAGTCCTGAGAGCATCTTTCTTGCCAAAAGTAGTTTCTGAATTTCATTTGTCGTAAAAAATAACACTCCCAACTTTCTAACCTCCTCCTCATTTGGGCAAAGAGGTAGAAAGGTTGCATAGACTAGACTCAAAAGGGCTCCGAGTTTTTACATTGCGAGAATGGCAATATTTTGCCATGATAACCAACTTTTTGTGGGTTATACCGGTCCTAAATTAGGACTAGCTTTGACTAAACTATTTCCTGGTGGATTACACTGGCTATTGGAGAGTGTTACAGACTGGCTGGAAAAGACCCACCGGAAGGGCTCCAAGCCCATAACACAAGGGGTATGGCTACTTCTGCGGCTCTTCAGAGGGATGCCTCTGTGATTGACATTTGCTCAGCCACAACTTGGGCGGCAATGCATACCTTTTGTTAAGCTACTGCTTAGACTCCTCCTCATATCAAGAGGGCATTTTTGCTAAGGCAGTCCTTCATTCCATTCATGATGAGAGTAAATAGTACTCCCTCTTCCAAATTGCCACTGCTTTGGGAGACTATCAAAGATGAGGAATATGTATTCCTCATCGCCCCTCCTTGCCTACCCCACTGTGCAATTTACGTGAATTACACTTTGCGTTTTCGGGAGAGCTTGCAGTCTGAGGTATGCTGAATAGTTCCTTGAATAATGAAACGAAAAAACAGACTGAAGCCAACAGGCGCGGCACAAGCTACTTATACTGCTGGTGACGTTGACACGCTACGGCGGCCTTCGAGGGACGTGGACATCGTGCACAGCGCCCTCTGCCTAGATGAGGAATACGTCGGAGGAACATCCAGTCGAAAGAATGTTACAGTTGGTAAGTAACTTGTTCTTCTCCTTCATCTCCACCCCTCTTTCAAGTGGTTCCAGCAGGCTGTATCCTAGAGGTGAACAAGCTGCCTTGTATCAGGGCCATTGAGCGAGTCCCTTCCCTCAAGAGGGTAAGCAGATTTTACGCTCTCCGCTTTGCTGTCCAAAAAAGTACCAGGCAATCTTGCAGACAGTATTGGATCATTCCTTCCTCAAACTTTATTTTCCATTAGAGAAATTCATGATGGTAAGTCCTGCTGTTGATTTGCTCTGCTCTTTGCCAAAGAGACTGGCTGTGAATCCATTGTACCCTTTGCAATAGCACACAAAAGATGTCTGGTATTCTCTCTGGTGCGCTGCTATTTACAGTATGGAGTGCTGCCATCCAGCCTGAATGCAGATCCTCCTGTTATCTCAAAACAGCAGCTCATGTATTTTATCTGGCGGTACATGTTTATCCATACCTAGAAGACGGCTGATAAATTTTGCTTCTCAGGTTGGGTCCATCAGTAAAAAAGAAGAAATATTGCCTATTACTGACGGATGACATCAGATTCATTGGCTTCTGATGGTATGCAAGCACAGGAAAAGTGATCCCTCATGGCATAGAGGATACAAGATATCAAATTGGTGGCCAATCATTTTGTAGATTGTCAACACACTTCAGTCTGGTGGCTTCAACACCTTCTATGCTGATGGTGTCCTGCATTCCAGCGGTGCCTTTTGCTTGACTGAAAATGAGACTCCTTCAGCTCCAGTTGGCGCCCTGCTGGAATCGGAAGCAGAACCAACAATCTGTCAAAATACCAATCCCACTGAGTTAGAATCCACCGGTTTTGGAGCCATGACTTCAAACTGCTTAAGGAGACCCTATTTCAGGATCTTACTCGCCACTATGTTTTGACCTCTGACTCGTCACACAGGTTGTGGGAGGTGACATTAGGTCAATGTTCGACACCTGCACTATGGTCTCTACACATAAATGTATTGGAGCTTCTAGTGATATTCAGGGAATTGAAGACATTTCTCAGTTATCCAGAGCGCCTCTGTTCTCATAAAAATAGGCAGCGTGACTGACAATTTTCTATTTAAACAAGCAAGGAGGAACACGATAGTCTCCTCTGTGTGAGTTGGCTACACAAATCTATGAATGGGCAATTCATCATCAGAGAGCACTTCAAGCTATCCATCTAGCCGAGGAGCTAAACGTGGAAGTAGACTGTTACTCAACACTCCGAAATAGGCCGAAGATGCAGAGAAGTGACCTTGGAGAAGGTGGTGGTACAAGAATCGATATTCAGCCTTCCATCCCAGCTACCCTGAGTACAAGACTCGGGCTTCCTCAAAGAGGGGCTGTTTTCCACAATGTACCTCTGCTGTTTCAGTTGGGACAGACAGAGGTGTCAATTGAATAAAAGAGCGGGGAGAACACACACCGCCAATACCAATGCTGCAAAGGAATAAAAAGATATTAGACAGTGTTGAGGTTAATGCAAGTGATTAGAATAGTTGAATTAAATGGGCAACTACCTAGATAGATATTGGAGTG
Source organism: Ambystoma mexicanum (assembly GCF_040938575.1). Classification (NCBI taxonomy): domain Eukaryota; kingdom Metazoa; phylum Chordata; class Amphibia; order Caudata; family Ambystomatidae; genus Ambystoma; species Ambystoma mexicanum. The sequence continues at coordinate 151,969,061 of NC_090923.1, read as the reverse complement.
GAGCTTCCCCGGGGTGGATCTACAAGGAATAACACAAGGAATAACACAAAATGAGTGGAAATGGTCTAATTCAATATCGGTCCCAACTATATATAGAATTGATAACAACTAACCTGAATAAGGATGTATTGAGGAAAAGGAATCCAGGAAACAGAAGACAGGAGAAAATAACAAACGGGGATGTTAGTATAGGGAAGTAGCCCAGGACGGCACGAGGGTCGCACTAGTGCCGGGTTGGTGCAGTTCCAGGAAAGCGTTTATATGCACTTAAGGACAATCTCACAGGAAAGTCACTCAATGTCTCAGGATCCAACAGAAGACAAATATCCAAACAAGTCGTGGAGATAAACAGTAGCAAAGATGGAGATACCAATTAAGTATGTACCTGAGCACACATGTATCCCGAGTAGCTGTAGAAAAGATCCGGATGGTAGACAGCAATTTGGTTCCGAGTGCAGAAGCGGCAAACAGGAATGAAGTACCGCAAGAGACGGAAAGGAGACGGATCCAGTAACGTTCCGAGTCAAACAACCAGACGAGCACGACAGGAATAAAGGAGGAGACAAAGCAATCCAGTAGTCAGGCAAAGGTCAAAACCAGGAGTTCAGATGAGGAATCGTGTAGGAAGACACGAAGAGGAAACGGACGTAACCGCGTGTAGCTTGTAACGCTAATTAGCAGCAACGAGCCCCTTGGAAGATAGTGGTTTTATAGTAGTAAGAGGGGCCTGTCTTGCCGTACGTCTTCCACGTACAAGACGTGTCAGCTGACCTGGAGTCCATCGAAGTTTGTACAGACGCCATGGTAGCCTGTATCTGGTCCATAGAGGAGCTTGTAAAGAAGTCGTACTCTGCAAGGAGGTCCGCGGGGAAGCCTGAAGTGTAACATAGACAGACTCTGTCATCTCTCGCGTGCAAATCATGAATGGGAGCTAAAAGATTGATTTGTGCTTTTTACTCGGTCATGCCTGGGGAATGCCAGAGAGAGCCTGGTTTGCGACCTTTCACAATCGCAAATAGTAACTTTATGCTTCCCTAATGAGCCGAGTCCTGATTCAAGGGGCAACTATCTACAGGCTTCGTGGAACTACAAAAGCTCATGTGCGTTTCCTCCGATAATGGGGGTAATGGCAAAGGTTCTAATCTCCGATCATTGCTCTCTGATAGTAATAGCACTTTACTTCCCAATGAGGATTTGGTATGCAGATCTTCTGAGATTGAAACAAGAGGGCCGAATTCAGCTTATCAATTAATTACCTTGTCAACATGGTTACTCGGATGCTTGTTTTTTATGATGAAGTCTATCTGAGGAAAGTCTAACAATCATCCAAGCAGCTAGGGAAGATTCTGTTAGCTGCCAATCCAAAATCAAATGGACGTGATTCTGTTACTGGATGCTAGGATGTGCTACGGATCCTTGAAAGTCATCCATGGCCTATGCCTCATTACGAGTTTGTTCGTGCAGGAAAAAAGTGAAGGTAATTCAGTTACCTCAATTTTTTTCGGCACTGCTAAATTACACGTTTTGGCAGAATTTCTACTGGTAGAATTACTGAGTTGTAATTCTGTAATTTTTGGAGGAAAAGTTGAGGATTTACCTCCAGCTTTACGCTTGAGGTGAATTCTCCACTTGTCCTAAAAAAAATTGGCGGAATTACCACTGCCAAAAATACCCAAAGAAGTCCTATGTGGATTTACACCACCTACCACCACTTGTAATCCTGTGGTAATTCCACGGGACCACGTGGTGGTAACTGTAAATCTGTTTGGGGTTATCTTGGAAATATCACCAAACTTGTAATGAGGCCTTTTGTACTTTCTTTAATTTCCATCTTAGCAGAGTTGACTTTCAAGGTGGATTCTTGTAGAAAATATTTATTGGCCATTGAAGCTCATTTAAGCTCTTGTCACCTTTCTTTCTCCCCTTCCAATAAATCAAAAGGCATTTTGATGTTCTCCTGTTGTTATATATAAATCACAAGCTTCGTGGGACCTGAATGTGGTTTTAGCTGCCCTTGCTTATAACCATTTCAAACCCATGGCTTGGGCTTGTATTAAATTAGTGACTTGGAAAATTATATTCTTAGTGGCTGTTACCTCGGCCAGAAGAATTGGCGAGATTCAGGCTTTGTCCACATCAGAGCCATACACAGTGTGTCGTGGGGACAAATAAATCCTAAGAACACATCTGGCTTTTCTACCCAAAGTTTTTTTGTCATTCCATATCAATCAAGTGACTGTCCTTCCTAATTTGTCCCCTTCTCCTCAGTCTTAAGGTGAAAGAATACTTTATTGGTTAGACGTTAGGAAGATCGCTACAGGTTTATCTTGAGCGCTCTAAATCTTTCAGAAAATGTGAGTCTCTTCATAACCTTGGGTGGCCAAAACTCAGATGCACATGCTTCTTAAGCGACAACAGCCAAGTGCATTGTAGCTTGTTACACAGAAGCTTACCATTTCAAAGCAAGTGTCGTCCTAAAGGTCTACATGCACATGCGATTAGAGCAGTCGACAGCTGTGCTTACCAAAGGACCGTCCCATGGGATGTTATCAACAGAGCAGCTGCATGGGTCTCACCATCAGCCTTTTGTAAAGATTGCTGCATGGACTCAACATCCAGAGCCGATGCCCGGTTTGATGAACCTTTTTAGTCAGATTAGGTTAACCTCCTTGTGTGCTTAGTACTACTTAATCGGCCATAAGTATGCAAGAAGGTGGATGAGACAATGGAGTAAGAAAGTGAGTTACCATAGGGACTTCTGTACTCCTAGTCCTTTGTCCTCTTTCCTCCATACACCCCACCTGCTGTCCCCCTTTAATAAGTTGTTAGTTTATCAAGTCCAGCAAGCGGTTCTAAGGACAGATGGGTGTTGCTGGTGGGTGGGTTCAGTGGGGCTAGCGTCGCTCATGTTGCCACGCCTCAATGCGCAATCGAAAAATTTTATGGGAAAGATAATCTTTTGACTGTGCAAAAAAGGGTACAATTCTGTCCCCATGAATGGACTTGCATAAGTATGGAGGAACAGGGACTAAGAGTACAGAAGTCACTATAGTGAGTACCCTTTTCTATGTCACTCATGCAAGACATCTATAAAACACTCCACATTGGACACCAAACCGCAAAACGACACTCTCCTCCAATAACTCCCACAATCTCAGCCTGGCCTATGAATACTCACTCCACAGGCACAAAAGGCTACCTGTATGTACTTAAGTGCCTGCACGCCCAACAGCCCAGACTACTTTGAAGCAAAGCCGCACCCAGTGACTGATTTGAAACTACCAACACTGCAGCAAAAGCACTCCTGTGCTGTCCTATCAACCCACTAACAAACCTGACCCATCTATTTTCAGGTCTGCTAAAGCACCTGGAGACCTTACAAATGAGAGTGGTGTACAGTATACCTTTCATTAACACATCATAACATAGTAACACGCTGTAGAGTGACAGTATCAGTTGGCAGGGAAGGTATTATGTGCCTTCTCAGTGAAGAATCCAGACCAATAAGTAAGTTCCTTGGAGGTTTATTAAAGGAAAGATTGTTAATGAAACTGGAGGCTAAGACTCCATCATAATAGCAGTCAGTCCTCCTCATACTGATATCATCCTTGGATAGGTCCTGATGACATAATTGTTTAACCCAAAGTAGGCTCTGGGAACAACAACAGAACTATTAACACATAACTAAAGGAAAGCATGTAAAGGGTATGCATATTGAAAATGGCATCCATATCCCCCCTCTTTGCATGAAAACCTCAACTGTAGGCAAGACACAGGGCCTCATTACACTGACGACGGTAAGGGTTTACCGGTACCGGTAAAGGTACCAGTGCCGGTAAACCCTTACCGCCTTACTACGAGGTCCCTTTGTGGGACCCTACCTTAACGGCTGGTTTTACCAGCCGTTAAGGACGGGACCCGCAAAGGGACCTTGGAGGTAATTACGGTACTGCAATTTGCGGTACCGTAATTACCGCCTTTCCCATTGAGCCCTATGGGGGCAAAAATGGGAATGGGGAAGTGCCATGGGGAATTACCGCCCCCACACACCTTGGAATAGGGCGGTAATTCCGCCATTCACCATGGCGGGCTCGGTAAAATACCGGCGGCAACCATGGCACTAATAGCGCCATGGTTACCGTCGTCTGTGTAATGAGGCCCACAATCTAGAAACTATAACAACTTGGGACTTGTTCCAGACTCTACTATCCTCCAACTTGATCACATGCTGATAGCCTGCACTACACATAAGGGTTTGAAGCAATGTGACTGTCCCTTGGGTAAATGACCATGAATGGATCCCTGATTTCTAGTCTTTTGGCCATGCACCCATGGTTAATATGATTAGCTATTTTGATCAGCCACAGTTTTTGCGCCAGTCGCTCTGAGAAAAGTGCATGCTCCATCCAACCCAGGTATTCAGAAGGATTTCCCGAATCAACGGGGGTAGGGGGATAGAGTCTAAGATTACATCAAAGTTTTAGTGAACAAGAAGAAGCCACTGATGTCTAGACAAATTCTGTCAAGGTTTGATGGATCAACTTCTGGGGTACCAGTGGTGAAGATCTGTTTTCAAACCATCAATCAGCCCCACACCTCTAATATACCAGAAGGGATCCGAACAGATTGGAATAACAAGCAAATCATAAACTCCAATTTTGGTCATGTGGACTGAACGAAAGGCTTATCTCTGAAAGGTCGTGGATCGTCGGTTTGTTGCAACACAGCAAAAATACAATTATTACCCAATGATGAAAGGGACTGTCCAGTCAAGGTTGTATAAACATATCAAATGTATTAATCAGACTAACAGCACTATGAAATACAACCCACCCTGTAAAGGAATGCAGGGGACAGACCGTTTCAAAGAAGGAAAAGGGATGCACTCTGGATACTGACAGGAGGGGAGTCGATATGGTTAATAACCACAACTGTTTTCAGGTTTCTTGGCACTCAAGGGAGCAATGATTCTTAAAATGTCTCATGGGGTATTCTGGGAAGGACCCGGAGGCAGAACCACAACGTACCTTGTGCTGTAGATGTTCTTGGTGGTCGACGGGGTCAAGTTGGCTTCAGGGTGTTTTGCAGGCTCCTGCAAGACAATTCGAGATGGGAGTCAGCTGCAGGTATTTGGTGGAAAAATGTATTGACAATGGAAGCTAGATGAGCGACTGCAAGCTGGCCTACATGGTGGCTCTGGGTCAGGGATCGTTATCTCAGTGCTGATTGAGGTTTCTGAAGCACTGGTCAAGACGACGTGGATGTTTTTAAGTGACAGCGGCTTGACAACTTTGTTGCTGTCGGTTGCGGATCGAGGAGCTCGACTGGCTCAAAAATGTCTTCTAAGGTGGACGTTGGTAGATGCTCGTCGAGGCACTTCTCCCAGCTTCTTCAATTGGCATGTGTCATCCTTTAAGGTGGATGGCCAACAGCTGTGGAGTTTGTTGCAGGTAGCTGCCTTGTCCTTGATTTTAGGTTCAGAGACCTTCTGGCACTCCCTGTCCAGGGAGCTTGCTGCAGAACCTAGCAGCGCACGCTGTGTGCTGGCTGGTTACCGGTACTGAAGTGGCTGAAGGTTCGTCTCGGTTCTGTATCTCGCTTTGTTCCCTGGCAGATGTTTAGGGGAGGGATCTTGCTTCCCTCTTTGAATATCCTGGTCTTCCTTCACTGGTGGAAGATGTAAGGCAGACTGTACCTTCAGCCAGGGTCCAAAAATGAGTTCTTGCTGACTTCTTGTGACGTATTCAGATGATCTGCCAAAAGAGGAGGCTCAGCCATTTTTAAAGCCAAGTGGTCCACAATGATTGGTGCAGGCTTAGCCTACCTTAATGAACCAAAACTGGGGTCCCTTCCAGCAATCTCCTGTATGCGGGTGGTCATAACCAGTGTGTCTGTTTGAAGTACACTCTATTGGTATGTTAGTTGCTGCCACCAGCCACAGGGGCTTACAAAAAAGCAGGGTGGATCCATGGAGCCTTTGCTAGGTAATCGGCCTGGCCATGGCATCTTAAGCTTGGCCCTCCCACTTCCTGGAGATGACCTAGTGTACTCCTGGCTGTCACATTCCAACTAAATATGACAGGGCGGACTGTGTCTGAAAGCTATGTCCACCCAGAGTGCACAGGTTTATCTGTTTGTTGTGAGCATAGTAAAATGTGTGGATTAGCCCCACACATGTCCTGAGGGTGGTCTACCATCATTCCATTTAATTAAACATTTTTTAAAAAGCCCAGGCGAGCGTACGGACAGCATGACAATGGTTGAATTCCTCACAACAGAGTTGCTCAGCAGTAAGGGCTAGACTCTGAGGGTGTGGGGGTGATCTAGGGCTACAAAGTACACACATGGAGCCCTCCAATAATTCATGTTTGACAGATTATACAAATTTACAATTATTTATTGGGCCTCTGAGACCACTCTTATCAATGAAAACCCTGGGTTAGTATCATCACACTTCTACCTATACACCATTTACTTTTTGGCGGTTCTCATAACCCCACAAGCCCTTTTACCTTTTAAAACAATTGTAAGCAATACTGTAAATAATACTGTGAGCAATTGTGTAGGATAAGTGAAGATTAGAGCAAATATCAAGTTTAGAACCAGTTGGAAACAGGTAAGTACATTGTTAAAAAGCAGACCACTCAGAATCTAGTTTCCGGTCTCTGGTTTTTAATTAGCCCTGATTTGCTCAGAGATGGAGCCTAGATACCTGAGTCACCAGTTCCACAAGAATCACTTTGCAGAGAGTTAGGAGGGTTCACTATTTAATTTAGTTATTTAACAGTTTTTATTCGTGATCAAGAGTTTGCAATGCCAATGGTTGCAGGCAAGTGTTCCAAAAGCAGAAAACACGGTAGGTAAAGTTCTTGTAGGTTCCTTTCCAACCACTCTAGGGAAAGTCCAGGACGGATCCTTGACCAGGCAACCACCAATCATGGCCAAGCAAGGGAGAGGTATGGTTTGGACTTTACACCCATGCAATCCCATGGGAACAAGGGGCCAGGAATAGGTATGCAAACTTGCCTCCCTTACTTTGATTTTTCCAGCAACCACTTCAGGGCTTCTCAGATCTGCTGGGTCCACTTCTAGGTTTTGTCTGGTTGCGGGGGATCCACAGGCTGCAAATGCAGATGTCACTTTCAGCATCTATTTGGGCGCAGCTAGTCAGCGGTTCCGGGCTATCGTGAGAAGGTACTGAAGACTGGAGACTCTTGGCATGACGGGATTAGGACCTGCATGGATCAGTCCGATTCAGGGGAACTCCAGGACAAGGCGGCGGGTTGCAGTGATGGTCACCACGATCAGATGGCCACATGCGATCCTCATGGTGAGAACAAAGGAACAGGGCCTGCATGGCTCCTCTTTGGTCATTGAAGGCAGCGACTGCAGGAAAAGGTGTCTTGTCTCACCAGTTGAAAATCTGCAGTGTTGCATGGAGAAAATTGGAATGACAACCACTGCATCAAGGTAGCTGGCAGTCCACTGGGTGATCCAGCGACACTTCCAAAGGCTTAGGCACGGATACTCGCCCAAGGGTCGGGCTGGGTTATTCACACTAGTCCAGGGGTCTAAGCACTGATGAGGGCCTTCTGGCTATAGTGAGGAGCAGGGCTTTGCTGGGATTTGGTAGAAGGCAGTGCTAGTTAGCTGCAAAGGTCGTCCTCTTGCTGTCAGTGGGCTGAACTTCTTTGAATGCATCTCGGCTCTACTGATCTGTTGAATGGTTGGATAAGGAGTCCTTGTATCCAGGATTTGACCTGGAGTCACCCCAAGCCGACCAATGGTATGGATCTGCACCATGCAAACTGGCAAGGACTGTCCAATCATGGACAGCCTCTAGCCAACTTACCTGGCCAGCAACAGACCCGCTTTGACATGGATGTGGAATGGGTCCAGACAGACTCGGCCACTGCATCAGGCCACACACATAGATTGCTGCTTTGGCCGGAAGGGGCTTTCGATATATGGCAATTTCTGGACCCTAGAGGCAGAAAGAAGAGCCAAGGCACAAAATGGCCAAAGGACAGGCGAAAATATTGTGGTATATGGTACTGGCATTACGAGGTAAAAAGTGAAAGTAAGACAACTTAAAAACATGGTAGAAAAATATCTGCGGCTGCCAGCCCATCCTGGGCACATCAGCAGTGATGTTACAAACTACAGCAAATGGACAAACAGTGAACTGCGGTAGGGATTCTATAAGGTGAATTTCACTAAGGCAGGCCGGCTCTTTAAGTAGCCCCAGAAAAGGTAAGCAGAAGCGAGGTAAGGCTAAGTGTTTTGCTTAGCTCTAAAGTTTCAGGTCAGAGTGCAAACAATAGCAACAAAATGGGTGGTGGGGTGGCTATGGAAGGAAAGCATCTTGCTTTTCTGAAGAACCTTGTAGGAAGCAAGGCTCGTAAAAGAAAAAGGTGGTAGGCAGTACTTGGCCACTCTGAGTTTTAAGGAATATGCCGATTCCCCACTGTAGCTGATTTGGTGCTGTTTAGAAAATATGGTTTGTAGGATTCATTAATCTGGTGACCCTTATTTAACAACCCACCCCCGAACATATGCTGGCAATCATCTTTTTATTGTTTACAAACCTAGACGGCCCTAATCTAATAGTGTTAATTTGCAACAATGTCGCTGCCACACTACAAGAAACAGACGGATTTTCAGTAACAATTGATTTTATTTAAAATATTGAATGATGGCTTTTACTGGTGATCCCTACTCACAATGCAGGAGATGCACGCCTTAAATACTGTTCACAGTCCAGGCGCACAACAATGGATTATCTTCTCAACTAATGGAGTAATAATTATAATAATGGAATTAATATAATGTTTTCCAAACTTGCATCCACCTTGTAGTCCACAGATGTACAGTTCAGAATACTACATTGAATTTGACAAAATGCAATAATGGTAAGTTTGAGCAACATGCATTTGGATTTACAGGCTCAAACAGAATGAAAGATACATGATTTGGTGGGAATCGCTAAAACTGTGAGCCTGTGAAACAGCAAAAGGTGCGTTAACTATTTGGTTGGGGTGTTAACCTACGTTTTTTCCCTTACGTTCTTCACAATGTCAAGCAGTATAGGCATATCGTTTTGAATAACTGTGTTCTTGTTGTCTGACTCCATAATATGTCTATGTAGTCTTTTCAAATGAATGAATTGTATACCTAAAATCTATTAGTAGGATGTCTAGGGATCGTGGTTCCTACTCACACGTTCTTAGTGATTCTGGCCCCTTTTACCAGCAGCACACCAAGTTCAATTAGTTTTTCAGGGAAATAGGATTTAGTTACCTTATGGCTATGGCATACACACTTCGTGAGCTCCTTAAAAACTCTATCAGTCTGCTCCCTCTCCCTCCCCCCCAGGTTCTGGACACCGCAGAGAGCAGGCAGAGACCATCCACAATGTTTTCACCAAAATGATTCTATTTTATTTATTCAAATTCACCAAAGCGCATATTGTTAATCTGCTTAGAATTACATGCTGTGCATATAGTTCGACATCCAGTGGTAACTGTAGAGTATTGCATCTTGTCTTTCGAGAGTCGAAAAGGGATGTCAACATGGGCATGCCTGTAACACTATCCCTATGTTACGTGTAGTGTACCAAAAATCCCTCGCTCGTCGAGGTCCCTCAGATTGTTTTTTTCGCCTTATGCAGAGCTTGTCCAGAGACATTGCTATTGTTATCCTTTTGACCCTTGGCCGTATATTGTAAAGTTATTGGTTATTACCTACCATCTATTCCTTCGACAGCTGTTTCCTGATCTACGCCAAAGCTGGTTCCACGGACCTTCGACGGACAGTGTTCAGGTCGGTGGCCGTCCTACACAGTAGGGAGAGTGGGGTCGGGGTGGACATTTCCTTTTCTGAGAATGCCTTTCCCTTTCCTCTCTTTGTTCCCTGGGTCTCTTTGTCACTATATTTTTCCTCAGCTATGGATAGGACTCAGTTTAGGTTTTGTCCTTCTTGTGTAATGTATGTTTCCCCCTGAATCACAACGAGACGGCTTGTGCGGCTTGCAAGCTCCTGCATCCAAAGCCACTAAAGGAGCGCCATGTTAAGCTGTGGGCGACCTACGGAATGTCACCGGCCGAGTCTAGTTCTTCCGCTGCCACAACCACCGATTGTGACGAGGGGCTAAGTGACGAACAGGCCTCTGATTCGGAGGCCTTTGACCTCTCGGCTGAGCATTCCCGCTCTGCGTCGTCCGTGCCCGGCCTTGTCAGGCAAGACTCAGGTCCTGCTATGGGGACTGCACACCCCGGCGACAAGGACTCACACTCTACACACTAAGGACACAACCCCCGGAATGTCTTCGACAAAACAGTCGAAGCGGCCCATGGCTCCAACGGGCACACCAGATATTTTGGCTGTGGCATTCTAAATTGAAGGACGCTGCCCCCAATACTCAGGAGACCATTGAGACGCATCAGAAGAAGGTGTCCACGGCCTAGAAGGCCTCGGTTCTGCCAAACAGCCACAAGACCGAACTACACACCTTTCCGCCACTGAAGAGGTTGCCGAAAGCATCAGTAGGATTATTATAATTTTTTTAAAACAATTTTTATTAATTTTCAAAACAATCGACTTGCAGTGCATGTAACAATACTCTGAGTTTCACACAGATCAATGAATGTCAATTGCATCCCCATTCCCTCCCCTCTTACGAGCTTACTCTACCTCGCGCTCTGCAACTGCTTCATGCGAAAGGGATTCCTTATCTATGTTTTCAACTGAGTCCTGGTCACTTGACCAGTCCTGGGCTGGCCCGTACAGTGTAGCCACTAACTGTTTCCAGGCTGTCAGGGTTCCCACTTCTTCCTCCCCTCCAGTATTAACAGCATCTTGCCACACTGCTGTTTCAGGTTCAGTCCATTTCTGGAGGTCTTTCCACCAGACCTCTATCCTTGGTCTGTGGCATGCCTTCCACCCCATGGCAATCCTGCGTTTTGCAAGTATGTATGCCAGGTCCTTCAGTTTGCTTAATTGTTTTAATTTGTGTGATCTGGAGAATCCTCCCATCATGCATGCCCATGCCGTCTCGAAATGTATCTTGACCCCTTTCTCGTCTAATCTCTGGGCTACTTCTTCTCAGAATTTACCAATCTCTGGGCACGCCCAGAACATGTGCGTCATCCCAGCATTTTCTTCGCCACATTTAGGACACGTTTGCCTGTCCAAGTTCTTGAATTTAGCTATCCTTTGAGAAGTCATATATGCCCTGTGGGTTATGTATAACTGTATCTGCTGTAACCTCGCATTCCTCAACACCTTCTTGTGATATCCTTGGGCCCGTTCCCACATCCCGTCACTCATAGGAGCACCCACATCTTCTTCCCAGTCCTGTCTTAGTTGTATCACTTCCTTCCCTGCTTTGGACATCAATAGCTCATATATTCTAGATATCTCGTGCCGTCCTTCTGCTGTGTCATATATTGTTTCTATTGCGGCGTCCGGTAGCTCATCTAGTATTATTTCTGACCATGTCTCTTTGATCCGCTTCCTCATTCTGGTATATGTAATGTATTGCCAGTTATGCAACCCCGTTTCCTCCACCAATATCCCAGACTCCTTGATCCTCCCTTCTTGTATTACATCTCCTACTGTTGCTATTCCCACCGGCTCTCAGTGCATCCTAATCATCTTCATTAACTGTCCGTCTTCCCCCGTTAGTGCGACTAGTGGCGCTTGCGGGGAGTGCGGGTTGGGTTTTCCATGACCTGGCAGGCCCTTCGCCACACCTTCCATCCCAATGTCAGCATCTCTGGGTGTTCTCTCATCTCCTCTTTGGGCAGCCACATCACCTCTTTCAGGAAGAAGGGGGCACATTCCAGTCTCAATAATCTGGATTCTGCGGTTGGGTCTTCTGATGGCCATTTAGCCACATATATAGCTAGATAGTATATCTCATAGTTTGGCAATTTGATGCCCCCTCTCTCACGTGTGTTTTGTAGCTTTCAGATCGCTATTCTATTTCTCATCCTGTGCCAGAGGAAGTCCCTGCAAATGCTATGTAGTTTGACAAAAAATCACCTTGGTATCAAATATGGTATATTCCCAAAGTAGTGTAATAATCTTGGCAGGACCACCATTTTCAGCATCGCCCCCTCCCCCCCCCATCATTGCCAGGCGGAGTTTCTCTCAGAACCTCATGCTGTTTTCTATGCCCTCTACCGCCCTCTCCATGTTGTGTTGATGGTCTGCCTCATCCGTGTGGTAAATGTCTATCCCCAGGTATCTAAACGTGTTTGTCTCTTATGGTATTTGTAGGATTGGTAGCTGATCTCGTGGGATCCCCGCATACCTGCCTAGTGGAAATATACATGAATTTTTTGGGTTCACTGCTATACCTGATAGCGACACAAATCGCTCCATCACTTCCAGGATATACTGGAGGTTCTCTTTGGGGTATCGTCAATAGAGCAGCATGTCATCTGCATACAATGAGATTAGGTGCGGCTCCCCTTTTATATTGATTCCTATTATGTCGTATTGCTGCCTCAAATATATCGCCAACGGTTCCAGCGCCAAGATATATAACATAGGGGACCACGGACACCCTTGTCTAGTGCCCCTGCTGAGTTGCCACCTCTCCGATATTATCACTCCCGTCTTAACTCTGACCAGCGGTGCACTATATAGTAATTTGACCCACCTAAGGTAACCTGGACCTATCCCGTTTTTGGCCAGAGTGGCCATCAGCCAAGGCCATTTAACTGAGTTGAATGTTTTTATTGCATCTAGTGATACTATCGCTATCTCACCCGAATCCCCTTTGGTATGTTCTATCACTCGATGCAGCCGCCTAAGGTTATCAGAAATGTTCCTGTGAGGGACATATCCGGTCTCATCTTGGTGTATGAGTTTATCAATTGTCCCTTTCATTCTATTTGCCAGTACCGCCGTGATTATTTTACTATCTTGGTTGAGCATCGACAGCGGCCTATATGAACCACAATCTTTGCTCGACTTGCTGGGTTTGGGGAGAGGAACAATGATCGCCTCTCTTAGGGATTCTGGCAATCTTCCTATGTCATATGATTCGTTCAACATTTTCAAGAGTCGGGGAAGTATCTCCTCGCTTTATGCTTTATAAAATTCACTAGGGAGTTTGTCAGCCCCAGGGGTCTTACTAGTGGGCAGCTGCCGTACCACTGCTTCCAGTTCCCCTAGAGTTACAGGGGCATCCAATATATCTCGCTCCTCTGTACTCCTTTTCGGCATATTTGTCTTCTAAGACCTCCTGTATTTTCCTGCGGTCGCTACGCTCTACGTCCCCATATAATTGTTGGTAATAACTCAAGAACTCCCGGTTCACGCCCTCTTGGGTGTCCTCTATTTGCCCATCACCCCCCCACTATATCTCGAAATGTGGTCCTGGGGGTGTCGCTTTTATTTAACCACGCTAATATTCTCCCCGGTTTGTCCCCTCCCGCATGCTGTCTTTATACATATTTTTTATAGTTAAGGTTGCATAGTCTCTCCCAATACCCCATGCATTTCTGATGCAATTTAAGTACGGTTTCCGCATCTTCTTTGGTGCCCCCCTCTCTACCTAGGACCCCTTCTAGCTCTACCTCAGTTTCCTGCGGTTCTTTTAAGATCCCTTCTTTTAGTCCTTTGGATTTGGCTATGGCTATCCCTCTTACTACTACCTTAAAGGCTTTCCAGAGCGTACCAGTGGACTCAACATTCCCAGTATTAGTTTCAAAATAGTTTGTGATTTCTTCTCTCAGATCCTCCCTAAATGTTATATCTTTCAGTGCCTCGGCTCTGAGTCGCCATGTTGGAATCCTGGCCCTTGGGGGTTGGTATTGCCACCTCAGGATCAATGGCGAGTGGTCTGACAAAACCCTTGCTTTATATTCGGTCTGTGCCATTTCCGCCAACAACTCCTGTGTGCGAACATATAATCGAGCCTAGTGTGCAGATTTTGCGGGGCAAAGTAGTGAGAGTACTGTCTATCCTGTGGGTGGTGCTCTCTCCATACGTCGGCCAGCCCGAAATCTGTCAATATTGACTACAGCGCCCTAGCGGCTGGAGTTGGTTTATTTTTATGTCTGATCTGTTCATTTTCGGGTTCAACGTGCAGTTGAAATCCCCTCCCCAAATCATCGCTCCCCCTAAGTACATGCTTATTTTAATGTATAGTGTCTTAAAATATGCCAATGTGTCCTGGTTCGGGGGCATACGTATTTTTGATACATATCTCTTTATTTTCCACCAGCCCCTTTATTGCCACCGTCCTCCCATCTGCATCTGCTGTGGACTGTAGTACCCGGAATGGTACATGCAGTGCCACCTATTTGATCACCCCCCTAGCATAGGCAGAGTTTGTAGCTCCCACCATGGTCCCCCTCCATTTCTTCCGGACCACCTCTAGTTTGTCTTTTGTGAGGTGGGTCTCCTGTATCAAGGCTATATCTATCTTCTGTCTACGAAAGTACATCATAACCTTGTTTCTTTTTAAATAGCGATTGAGCCTCCTGACATTCCAGATGATTAAGGTCCCCCATAGCCACTTCACATCCCATCCCTCCCTTTGTCTATCTCCGAGGACTTCTCGGAGGCCATCGCTCGTTTATGTAAGCCTGCTCCCCAACCTACACCAACATTTCCCAACGCCCCTTACCCGTGCTTCCGTCCCTCCCCCCCACCCTTCCCTTCCCCAACACAACACTCAACACCCCATACCCCCATTCCCCTCCCAACTGTTGCACAGCTCCATCCTTGCATCTCAGTCTCCTCCACATCTAGCCCCTTTCTTGGCGCTGCCAGTACTTGGGACTCAGTGGGGAGATGCTACCCTATCGGCGCACCTACTACTTCTACTAATGGGGATAAAGCGCATGCATCCCGTGGCTCCAATATATCTAGAAGTCACCGCGCTGTGCATCACATATCCAGGTTATTTATCACTATATTCCAGTCCTCAATGTTCTCTTAGCAAGCGTATATGGCAGGTGGTCTCTACCCTACTACCATCCAACTCTAATGATCCATGCCCCTTTACCCCTATGCAATGTCGCTCCCTCCTCTTTAGCCCCCATGTCGTCGGATCACTTAGCCTCTCGGTCCTGGTCCCCCCTCCGACTCTTGGCATCCTTGCGTGTCCAGCCAATTTGTCGCTTCCTCTGGGGTCTCAAAGAAGTGGGCTTTGCCCTTTGCAAAACTTTTAGCTTCGCCGGGTATAGGAGCATATATTTCATCCCAGCAGTGCGTAATCTCCTCTCGACTGCCACATAGCTGTACTGTTGCCTCTGCACCAGTATAGTGTAATCCAGGTAGGCTGTGATCGTTGCTGACGCTCGCGGCTGCTGTGTAATCGGGCTGTTTCTTGGTCAGCCCCTCTCGTGTGTGTGACAGCTCCCTTTGCCGTGTGCAACCTTATCCCAGCGGTGTTCGGGCTGCAGGGTCTAAACATATGTAATATTGTTCATCCGCACCCTGGGCACCCCCCACGCTCCCACCTGCAGTATTCTTACCGTACGTGTTTACGGTAACAAGGTCAGTGCATGGACGCTGCGGCGTGCGAACATCATCCAGCTCTGCTCGCGCTCAGTATCTTCCTCTTTCAAGTCGCATAGCCGAATATTCCTCGCCGGGTCCTTTGCTCTGTTCCACCATTTTGAATTGCTGTGTATCTCGGGCCGCTGCAATTGGCGGTATACACGGCGGTGTACACATCTTTGTGCTGATACATCTGGTGGGCTTCAGATTTCGTCTAGGAACGCTTAAGACCTTCATATGAATTTTCCTGCATTTGCAGCTATTGTAGGCACCTGCGTGTGCACTTATTATGCGGATCATTTCAGGATCGATGGAGCTCCTCCGGGAAATGCGTTTCCTCGCATGGCCTGATAGCCACACCCCCATCGCTAGGATTATTTTGGTGGATAATCGGAAGCAACAGTCCAGGGATTTGTCGATACCTAAGGACAAACCTAGGGATTCATCGAAATCCAGGGATCGGCCGAAGGATTCATCGGAACCCACGGAGATCCCTAATGACCGACACAAGGACACACATCAACTGTCGGTCCCCCGAAAGGACTTTTTGGAAGGCACTGGAGGGATTTCTTCGACGTTAAAGGAGAAAGCTCGACGTTCTGCGACGGAAGATCCATTACAAAAGCCTTTTCCACCCCTAGATGACTCTGGTGCATCTATTTGTACCAGGGAGAAATTTGGGGGATGTATGGATAGGTTAGAGAAGTTTGTACAACTCTCAGAGAAGCCCATGCCCAAGAGGCCTTGGGAAGCATGTTCCTTTCCCCCTGTGGCTGAACTTAAAAAAAGTCTTTGATCCTTCTCAGGAAAAAGAGGAAGAAATATATACTTATGACCTCACTGGAGATGTGGTTCCTGTGGACCAATACAATCAGGATGAATATCCCTTTGCTGACACTGAGGATGTTCATATCGACCCCACATTGGGTTGGTGGGACAACCCCAACCTGGGTGATCCTCAGCCTGGGCAGTCACCTAATCCAACACTGGAACCGGATGCCTTGTGCATGGATTCCCAACCGACCACACCCACTCGACAGGCTGCCCGGGTTGACGACCAAATGGCGTTCAACGCCATATTAAGGAAGGCAGAGGAACATTTCCAGATTGCTATGCAGGAAGCTGTACCAGAGGCTAGTTTTGTCCAGGACATCTTAAAAGAAAAATCACCGGCCAGCCAAGCTTGTCCCCTTCATTATTGACAACTGCCCTAACTAGAGCAGAAAATCCTGGCGTAGAAAAATTGTTTCGACCTTCCCCCTCTGACCCACTTAACATCAGGGGCCATGCTACTCCAGACTCACTGGTGGAAACTACAACCAGGAAGAGAGCGGGGGGTTCCCCTATCAACTGGGGAGGCACCCCCGGACAAGGAGTGCAAGAGGCTATACGCTCTAGGGAAGAGGGTCACGGCTGCCGTGGCTTTTTCCACTTGCATCGCAATGAACACAACTTTGTTGGCTAGCTATGCCGACGCACAATAGGCCATGCTACAGGAAGGCCTTCAAGAAGTCCCTGAACCGCTGTGGGCTTGCCTGCTCTCCACAGTAGCAGAAGGCAGACAAGTTAATCAGAGTATCTTAAAAAATACTTTGGATGCGGCAGAGATGGCTGGCAGGTCCTTGGCTCAAGGTACCCTCCTGAAGAATCGCTCATGGTTACAAAACTCTGGTTTCAAACCAGAGACGCAAGCTTCACTAATAAATAAGCTGGTGGAGGAGACTAATCTATTTGGAAAGGCTGTAGACGAAGCGCTCGAAACTGCTATAAAAGAGCATGACACCCTCAAGACCCTGGATCCGATCACCCAGAGGCCTTCCCCAAGGAGGGGGAGCGGATCGAGACGTTCCTTTTGTGGCCAACGTTTCCCTCAGAACCAATACGGCTTGGGAAATAATTGGTCCTCTCCCCAAGGAACCAGCAGCTAAACCACACTGTATCCCCCAAGAGGTGAATGACGTGGAAAAGGAAGGGACCGGAATTCTAGCCCTCGAGGCTCCGCGTCCTCATGCCAAAAATGACCCGCAGATCCGGGTCCTCTCCCATGCCTCCCTGGTCGGGGGCCGGCTAACATCATTTCTTCAAGCATGGGAGGGGATAACCACAGACCAGTGGGTACTCAAGACCGTCGCCCACGGGTACTGTATAAAATTCTGCCAGTCTCTCCAATTCAGACCTCCATGTTCAAGGCACCTGACGCCAGAACATCTGCGCATCCTGCTACAAGAAGTCGAGATGCTGCAAGAAAAGGGCGCCATAGAAGTTGTACCTCTTCTACAGGTGTGCTGCAGACTTACTTTCATCTCGGAACAGGTTATCATGCCATGTTCTTTCTGGAGAGGAGCGCCTGCTACCTTTTTTTGAAATATTTGCAAGGAACTTGTGGTTGGTCACCCTAAGTTACCTGGGGGCAACCAGACGTGGACTCCCTGCTCACTGTGCTCAGAGACACAAATTGCCCAAAAAGGCTGAAACACGTGTATGGGGTTGCTGTTGGTACTCTTGTTCAGAGAGGAATTGCCATAGCATTTTGGTGCTGGACTGCCTATGTGGGCAGGACAAAGACTGATATGCAAATGGATATTTCCCATCTGTTAAAGGTACAGTGAGCAAAAAGCGTGTGTTGCAAACTCTCATCTCAGAACAGGTTATCCTGCCATGTTCTTTCTGGAGAGGAGCGCCTGCTACCTTTTTGTGAAACCTCTTCTACAGGTAAACAAGGGTATTTCTCCAGCATGGGGTCTGGCATGGATTCACATGCTCATGAATATTCCCCGTCGTCAGGCCGGGAATCCTCGGTATAGAAAAAATCAGTATCAGTTTCGTTTCTGATCTGTCTTTCTTAGTAGTAACCAATCACTGGTCTCTTGGTCATACTGCCCCCAGCCAATGACTGCCTCTCCCTAAGCCCCGCCCCTGGCAGCCATCCTCAGATTTTTACCGCACGTTCAAGTGTTGGGAGTCCTCGTGCTGTAGCTCTTGAGCTTTTGCTCCGTTTTTTCACGTTTTTTTCAGGAGATTTTTCTTATGTTTTCAGTTAAAAAGAGCCTCAAGCTCCACCGTTTCTACATCCGATCAAGGGGGACCCGTTTCAGAGTTTTTTACGCCCCTCAAGGGTGAAGATTTCGTCAAGTTATGCTTTTGGAGGATTCCAGAAGTTCCGAGGCCTACCCTGGACAAGGCCCAGGAGAGAGGAATCTCGACGCCCGGGAAGCTGTCCAGGACCTGCCCTGGATGCCAGCTTCAGAATCTGTTCAAGGAGGACGAGCATTCGTTTTGCCTCTGTCTCCATGAGGACAAGACGCACCTGGAGAAGGACTGTGCATTTTGTGGGAACATGTCGGAGCGGACCATGAAGGATCGCCACCTCCGTCTCGCCAACTGGCTGGAAGGTAAGAGCCCGTCAGGCGAGAAGAAGAAGAAGTCCGAGCGGTCTTCTAAGTCCTGTGAGGGCACCCCGGCGACAGGGGCCCAACAAAAGGCCAAGCACCGCGAGTCCACGGGCACCGGGAGTGCAGAACAGTCGGGCTTCCTGGCTGCCAGGCAGGGCGCATCCTCCCCGGCACCATCAACCATGAGCCAACGCTCTGGCTCGGGTAAGAGGAAGTCCGAGAACCCGGCGAAGCTTCCGGAGAGGCTCCGGTCAATCTCGAAGATTCCGTCATAGGGGGAGCGAGCTCGGACCCTCCCCCCAAGGAGAAGGCCCCAGGCGTGCAGAAGGTGACAATGGCCTTAATTCACCCTGCTAGGACCTCGATTGAGGATGTCGCAGCGGCCCTGGCTCAGCCTGTGGAGGCTACGCCAGTGGGGACGACCTCAGGATCCAGAGTCTCCCTGCCACCGCGGAGGGAGTCGTCTTTCAGGCCCATCGAGAAGACCCCCACGAAGTCCCCGTTGGAAAAGGAGGGGGAGGGGGAGGAGGAGGGGCAGGTGGCCATCGTAGATACGGACACGACCTCTGAAGAGCTCCTCGAAGTCATGGAGGAGGCCCAGCCTATCGGGAGGGATCCCGGCGAGGGTGACGATGAGAGCGACGGTGTTGCTGACGAGGTTCCTCAAGAGCCCTTGCGCCCGTCTTTTCCAGTGCCGCAGGACACTTCGGCAGCCATTTTGTCAGCGATTCAGTCCTTATGCTCGGAGATAAGGACAAGGTTGCCCCTCCCCCTGACGGAGGTACCTGAGCCAGACCCGACGGGGAACCGGAGCCGGGACCTTCGGAAAGTTCACTGCATAAGAAGAGGACACATCCTCTGCCACCTCTCCCACCTCTGCAGCCCGCTCTGCCTTCCCCCCGGTCAACTACCCACGGGGATGATACAGGCACAGACACGGCTACGACAGGTACAGATGACGACGGAGGCGACGACGTGACGTGTCCCCCGTCGCCCCCTGCTCGGGCGTCCCCGCCCGACGAGATTGGATCCTTCCATGCCATGATTTCCAGGGCATCCAAGCTCTTTCAGCTCTGCCCTGAAGAGAAGAAAAAGGAAGGGTTCCTTTACCAACATCGCAAGGCTAAAAGGAAGACGGTCCTCGCCGTACCACTTCTGGATGACATCTGGGATGAGGGGCTCTCCCTCCTCAAGAACCCTGCGACGGCACCTGCAAAGATGGACCGGTACGAGAAGAAGTACCGGGTCCTCGACGCTGCCCCCTTGTGCCTTCGGGCACACCCTAACCCGGATTCGGTCGTCTCGGCAGCAGCAAAGAAGAAAGCTGGGGGGGCATCAGCCTCGACATCAACCTCCCCGCAGGACAGCGAAAGCAGGAAGCTGGACACAATGGGACAACGGGTCTTCTCATCCGCAGCGACTATCAAGGCAGCCAATGCCCTGGCTATCGTAGCCCGCTACGACAGGGAGTTGTTGTTCAAAATCTCCCCTCTATTGGACTTCCTTCCGGATGCCAAAAGGGCTGAGGCCCGTGAAATCTTACAGGAAGGTTCAAGGCGACGGATTTTCGCCAGGACATACAAACCAAAGTTTTGGACGTGCCCTTCGACGGGAACAACCTGTTTGGAAAGGCGGTTGATTAGTCCCTTCATGCTATCAAGACGGACACGCAGACTGCCCGGGCACTGGGAGTGCTCCAACAACGACAGCCTTCCTTTCGGAGCGCCGGAGGCAGACAAGGTGCCTCCAAGGGATCCGGCAGTGGCTCCTCGACGTACTGCTTACAGGGGATGCGGCAAGTCAGGTGGTGCCCGTTGTCATTGACAGGGAGGTCAAGGAGGCAAGGCGGCCTCCAAACAAGATTGAACCGATCGTGGGGTCGGGCCCCCGCCGAAGCACCCCGGTGGGAGGCCGGCTGATGAGGTTCATCAGCGTGTGGGAGTCCATCTCCACCGACCGGTGGGTGCTGGATGCCCTGGTCCAAGGGCACGCCCTCGAGTTCCAGAAGAAGTGCCCTCGCGTTCCACCCGTGGCCAGGAAGGAAGATCACGTCCCTCAACTACTGTTGGAAGTAAGGGCGTTACTGAAGAAAGGTGCCATCGAGCTCGTCCCAAAGAGGCTTCGGGGCTCCGGAGTTTACTCACAGTACTTCCTCGTAAAGAAGAAGACCGGAGGATGGCGTCCCATCCTGGACCTGCGACGACTGAACAAGTACATCAAGGCACAGAAGTTCCGGATGGTCACCCTCCAGCACGTGCTGGGCCAGCTGGAGGAGGGCGATTTCCTGTCGTCGTTGGACTTGGAGGATGCGTACTTCCACATCCCCATTCTGAAAAGACACCGAAAGTTCCTCAGGTTCGTGGTCCAAGGGTGGCACTACCAGTTCAAGGCCCTCCCGTTCGGATTGAAGTCAGAACCCAGGGTATTCACCAAGTGCCTCGCACCGGTGGCGGCGCTGCTGCGCCTGCAGGGGATCCACTTCTACCCCTACCTGGACGACTGGCTCATACAGGCAAAGACAAGGGAGCTCGCCGTGGAGCACACTGCAAAGACCGTCCAGCTGCTCACAGACCTGGGGTTCTCCATCAACTTTCCAAAATCCCACCTGGTCCCGTCGCAAGTCGCCCTGTTTCTGGGAGCCAAGCTTGACACAGTGGCACGGCTGGCCTCGCCGTCGGAGGAAAGGACCAGGACCATCCTGGGCAAGGTGCAGCGTCTGCTGGCCACGGACATGGCCAGGGTAAGATCTATCAAGTCCCTCCTCGGGATGATGTCCTCCTGCATTTATCTGGTGCGCCTTTGCAGACTTCGGATGCGCCCCTTACAAGAGTTCCTCGACGCCAGCTGGGTCCAGTCGACGGGCAGCTTTGAGGACAGGATCCCACTCAACGAGAGGTTCCGTCAGGCGATCCGGTGGTGGGGTACCCGCTCTCATCTGTCGGCGGGCATGGACATTCAGACCGCTGTCCAGTCATTTGGTCGACTACAAACTGGTCGACTGCAATTTGGTCGACGTCATTTGGTCGAAAACCAAATGGTCGAATTTTTATTTATATATGTGTTTTGTGGGTTTTCGTGTAGAAAAAAAAGGGGTTGGGGGGGGGGGTCCCCCCCCCCAAAAAAAACCAAAAAAGGGGTAAAAATAAAAAATTTGACCATTTGGTTTTCGACCAAATTGATTCGACCAGTTGTCCAGTCGACCAATTGTTTTCGACCAAATGACTGGCAACCCATTCAGACCCCAGCTCACCAGGTGACAGTGACGACAGATGCCTCCCTGGAAGGTTGGGGAGCGCACTCCAGAGAGCTTCACGCGAGAGGCCTTTGGCTCACGGAGGAGAAGTCACTCCACATCAACATCTTGGAGCTCCGCGCAGTGTTCTGGGCCCTCGGGTCTTTTCTTCCGTCCATTAAGGGCAAGGTGGTGAGGATCTTCACCGACAACACCACCACGATGTTCTACATCCGGAAGCAGGGCAGAACCAGATCCCCTGCCCTATCCAAGGAAGCCCAGGATCTGTGGCATTGGGCCGTTGCCCAGGGGTTGTTTCTGGTGCCTTTTCGTCTGGCAGGAATAAAAAACACCATCGCCGACTCACTCAGCAGAGAGCTGCGCTCGTGCCACGAGTGGGGATCTACCCAGGATCAAGTGGATCGACTCTTCCGACGATGGGGCGAACCCCAGATCGATCTCTTCGCGACGGCGATGAACTCCAAGTGCCAGAGGTTCGCCAGCAGGCTCCCCCAGCCGAGGAGCTTGGGCGATGCTTTCTCGTTCCCTTGGGACGGCCTATTTCTTTATGCGTTCCCTCCGTTGCCGTTGCTACTCCGGCTCATCAACCAGCTCAAGAGGTCCCGGTGCAGGATGATCCTCGTCGCACCGGCGTGGCCGAGACAGATCTGGTTCCTGGACCTTCTGGACTTGTCAGCGTCCACACCAGTCAAGCTGCCGTCGGACACGGATCTTCTCTCCAGAGAAGGAGGCGCCATTCTTCATCACAACCCAGAGTCGTTGAACTTGCAGGCCTGGCTCCTGCAGCACTAGAGTTTGGAGGGTACGACATCCCAGCCGACTGCAGAGAGGTTCTTGCAAAGGCCAGGGCGTCCTCAACTCTCAAGTGCTACGGACATAAATGGAAGAGGTTCTCTGTCTGGTGCCGTGCACAGAAGATTGACCCTCTGCAGATTACGGCCCCTCAAGTATTGCCGTACCTACTGTCATTGGCCAAGGCTGGACTAGCTCACGCTTCCATCAAGATACATCTGGCCGCCATCTCACGATACACCAGAACTACAGGACGGGCGTCCTTGTGGTCTCATCGGCTGGTGAAGGAATTTATGAAAGGATTGTTCCAATCATTCCCACTGGTGAAGGCCCCTGCCCCGGCGTGGGAGCTCAACGTGGTGCTGACCAGGCTCATGGGGGCCGCATTTGAGCCTATGCATTCGGCACCATTGAAGTTTCTGTCGTGGAAGACAGCATTTCTCGTGGCCATCACCACCGCACGACGAGTGGGAGAGATCCAGGCCCTATCTTGCAAGCCACCATACTTGACGTTTCACGACACAAGGGTGGTGCTGAGGGCGCACCCCTCCTTCATGCCCAAGGTGCCTTCAGACTTCCACCTCAACGAACCCTTGGTTTTGCCAGTTTTCTTCCCGTCGCCTTCGTCGCCGGCTGAGAGGACTTTGCACTCGATGGACGTAGCTAGAGCGCTGAAGTTCTACGTGGACCGCATGAAGAGTTTTCGAAAGACATCACAGCTGTTTGTGAACTTTGGACCTGTGAATCAAGTGAAGGCTCTCTCGAAGGCTTCCATTTCCAGATGGCTCTCCGGCTGCATCATGCACTGTCACCGGTTGGCAAACCGACCGCTGCCTGGCCGTCCGAGAGCCCACTCGACCAGAGCAATCGCTGCTACCACGGCGTTCCTATCTGGTGTGCCCCTGCTCGACATCTGCAGGGCTGTGACGTGGAGGTGGGCGCACACCTTCACGAGATTCTACTGCGTCGATTGGGACTCCAGGGAGGAGTCCAGGGTCGGCCAAGCAGTGCTGCGCAACCTGTTCGCTTAAGGTGAGCCTGGTGAGGAGGTAAGAGATGCTTAATGTTGAATTTTTTGTATTGCTTAATGTTGAGCCTGTTGCCACCTCCCGTGGTTGTGCATGTGTATACTGCTATGTATTCTTATATTCATGAGCATGTGAATCCATGCCAGACCCCATGCTGGAGAAGGAACAAGTTACTTAACTGGAACTGTTGTTCTCCAGCATGGGTCTGGCATGGATTCACATGCGAACCCTCCCGCCTACCCCTCTGCGGCTCTTCACTTGGTCATACTGCCACTTTACGTGCTACCAAATCTGAGGATGGCTGCCAGAGGCGGGGCTTAGGGAGAGGGCAGTCATTGGCTGAGGGCAGTATGACCCAGAGACCAGTGATTGGTTTCTACTAAGAAAGACAGATCAGAAACGAAACTCATACTGATTTTTTCTATACCGAGGATTCCCGGCCTGACGACGGGGAATATTCATGAGCATGTGAAATCATGCCAGACCCATGCTGGAGAACAGTTACAGGTAAGTAACTTGTTCCTTATTCAGTGTACTTCCTTGTAACCAAAACGGATCTCACCATGCACCCTGTACTATATTTGCGCCAAGCGAACCAATTTGTCAAACCTCAAAAGTTGTGTATGGTCACCCTGCAGGAGATCATCCCCCTGCTCACACAGGGGTATTACATGCCAACATTGGACATGAAAGATGCATACTTTCATTTTTCAATGTTGCCGGCGCACAGAAAATACCTCAGATTCATGATACAAGACCAGCACTGTAAGTTCAAAGTACTACCCTTCGGCATAGCCTCGGAACCGAGGGTATTTACAAAGGTACAGGCAGTGGCAGCAGCACACCTGCACAGGCTATCCATCCCGGTTTATCCTTACCTCGACGACTGGCTCATAACAGGGGACTCTTACAAGACATGCCTGTCAAATACCCAAAGGACAATAGACCTTTCATTCAGCCTGGGATTCTCCATCAATGAGAAGAAATCCAGCTTAGACACCAGTCAAGTCAAGCAGTTCCTAGGAGCTCTAATTCGAACAAAGGACGGCCTCCTCCTCTGCTCCAACGAGAGGGTCCAAAACATGTTGTTTCAAATCTCTCACTATGTGACCAGTTGAGAGGTGACGATACGCAAGGCTATGCGTTAGGAATGATGGCGTCATACATTTATTAGGTTCCTCACACGCGCTTGCGTATGCGCCCAATGCAGGAGTGGCTCAACAGACAGTGGTGTCAGGCCAGCGGACTATGGGACGATCTAGTGGCTGTCTCGCCAGCCCTCGTTCTCTTGCTGCAGTGGTGGTCGAGGGAGAACCTCTTGAAGGGAAAATCCTTCACCACCCCAGGAATGGAGGCCACTCTCACTACAGACGCATCTCTCACAGGGTGGGTGTCATGATCTCTGCTTCCAAAAGGTCAGGGTTTTCCCAACTCCCTTGGAAGCAGATCCATAACCCAGGTTCCGAGTGCCAACCAGTCCCAATTGGGACCTTTTGGACCCAGTCCTGGCGCCAGTGGCACCAGGCTCATAAATATGCCCAGTCCCAGCGCTGGAAGCGCCGGGCTCATAATGCTTGGGTGGACTTACCTGCAGCAGACCATGCTGCTTACTTGCCTGCCAGTTGAGCCTCTGATCCTCTTCTGTTTGGAACTACTTTTCCTGTTGGGTGGGGCAGGAGCCACTCCCTAGATTCAGAACACTGGAACTCTTCTGGAAAGCAGGAACTCTTTTCTTACCTAGGCGTGGCTGTGGAAGGAGCCACCTAAGCACTACAGGAGGCTATTTAAACCACACCCGATGGATGAATCTTGCTTTGCTTTATTCTGCATCCTCTGCAGCAGAACGCTCATCGTGTCTTCTGCATCTGATCCTGGGCCTAAGGAAAAAGGCTTACCATCCTGAATCCAGTCTTCAGCAACACCTATAAAGACAAGAAAGAACAGGTTAGCATTACGGTCTTCAGTGACAGCTCTTCACTTACCTGGTCCATCGGCTGTCACCAACGCCTCGCGCTGCATTCCGGCATCTGAAAGACAAAGGCTTACCAACTCTTCGCACTCTCCGGAGGCCTTCGGCGCTTCATCCCGCATCTGAAAGACAAAATAAGGTGCGTTTAAAGACATTGTGGAACTTTAATACTCACGTGCCATTACTCCTTTCCACATCTAACCCAGTGGGTATTCCGGCACCCTGCAGCCGCTCCGAACTTGTACCTGCAAAATAGAAAGACAGTTAGAGCGCATCGTGAAGCAGGCAACAAGCGCTTACTTACATGCTTCCAGGCGCTTCTATTCATCACACGGGCTCCATCTTCAACTCACTTCAGTCCGCCATCGCCGGAACCCTGCAAAACAAGAAACATCATTACTAAAGACTTTAAAGACATTAGAATTACTCGAAATTTACCGTTCGTGCAGTAAACAACGGACAGCAGTCCTCTGAAGTCAAGAGGCCTGCTCCCCTTATCCAGTGAAGAAACTGGTTACAGCACCCTGCCCCGAGGCAGATGGAGAGCACGGCGTTCACTTACCTAAGGTGAGAGGGTTAACCTTTGGGGTTCTACAGGAGAAGAGAAAGGGAAGAAGAGAGAGACATTCAATAACCCAGTTCCTTAATCCCATATTTTCTATCTGCAGACATCTTACCCTTCAAGTCAGACATACAGTGCACAGAGGTCCAGCCCAAAGAGCCAGCCGTGTGTTACACATCACCTTTGCAGATACGGTATACGCCCAGTCAAGACCGGCGCCTCTACGGGAATCAGGTGAGCGTTACAGTGGGGAACTGACCTGCTTCAACAAACGGCACACATAGTTTGGTCGTCAGACATAGCATCGAACCACATAAATCTGTTGGAACTGTTAGCAGTTTTCAAAGCACTGAAGGCCTTTCAGACACAACTGCAAGAGAAGACGGTCCTGATCCTCACAGACAGCACCATGGCCATGTACTATCTGAACAAACCGTGGGCGGGCAGTCACTCTCCAGGGCTGTCCAAAGTGTCCCAGAATATTTGGAAGAGAGCTTTCAAACACAACATTTTCCTGTTGTCACAACATGTGCCAGGGGAACTCAATCTTCTGGCAGACGTACTCAGCAGAGATTTCCCACTACCCATGTAGTACGAATGGCTATTACACGAAGACATCGTCTCCATCGTTTTCGCAGAATGGGGTTTCACAGAGATCGACTTGTTCGCAACTTTGGAGAGCGCTCAATGCCAAGACTATGCCTCCAGGTACCCCTTGAACCGTTCCAAGGGGAACGGACTCTGGATCACATGGTCAGGGAAATTTGTTTACGCCCCTACCCCCCCCCCCCCAAAATCCCCTACTCAACAAGATAGTGCACATGTGGGCCCGCCAACCCTGGTTCACTCATCTGATGGAGATGTCCCTCTCTCCCCCAGTGAAGCTACCTTGCCCGTCAACATGTTGTCTCAGGATAAAGGGGAGACACTCCACCCATGCCTGCAAACAATGAACTTAGCGGCCTGGCTCCTGAGGTCATAGAGTTCGGACACCTGCAACTCCCTCAGAGATGCATGGACATACTTAGGGAAGCCAGGAAACCTAACATCCGATATTGCTATTCCGGTAAATGGAAACGCTTTATCTGGTGCAATTCCAAGGATGTCAATCCTATTGACTGCTCTCCCACACACATTGTATTGTACCTGACTCACTTGACTCAGGGCTGGTTTTTAATTCTCTAAAGGTTCACTTATCTGCTCTCTCAGCCTACACCACGTCACAACAGGTGTTGTGGTGGAAGATACCAGTTATTAAGGCTTTCATGGAAGGGGTCAAAAGTATTCATCCCCCCATTTCTAATCCAGCTCCCGGATGTTTATTTATTTATTTTATTCAAATTTGTTGAGCGCACAACAGCCCAGAAGCATCGTGGCGCTTGTTACAGACATCTTAGTTGCAAAGGAAACCGTAGTTACAAGCAGTACATAAATTACAGAGGAAATATATACAATAGCAAGGCAGTATATTTACATGGCTTTCTGAAGTTTGCTAGTTATTTAGCAAGGAACAAGGTTTTCAGTTTCCTGCGAAAGATGGGAAGTGAGATTTCCGTTCGGATGTCTGAAGGGAGAGCGTTCCATGTCTGTGCTGCAATGTAGGGAAAACCTAGACCTCCGGCTTTGGCTTTTTTGATGCGTGGGGTGCAGAGTAGGTTAGCGTATTGCGTCCTAGTGGGACGTGTGGAGGAAGGTTTGAGGATGGTATCTGAAAGATAGGGCGGGGCGGAGAGGGAGAGGCATTTGTGAGTGAGGGTGAGGATTTTGAGGGTGATCCGTTCTTTGACTGGGAGCCATTGGGCTGAGATCCTGGCCTGGGTGATATGCTCTCTTCTTGGGATACTAAGAGCGGCCCGGAGAGCGTTGTTCTGTGTGATTTGTAGTCTATTTATGTTTTTGGCTGATGTGCCTGCTAGGAGAGCATTGCAGTAGTCCAATTTGGCTCCAATGGTTGCCCTCGCTATGGAGAGGCAGTTAGGTTTAGAGAGGTAGGGCTTGATGGCGTTTATAAGTTTGGTGGTGTGTGCGGATGCGGAAGTGATAGCACTGACTTGTCTAGTCATAGATAGCGAAGAGTCAAGGTATACTCCCAGTGTCTTGACGGCTGTGGACACGGGGATGATGGAGTTGTCAATTGAGAAGTTAGTGTACAGTTTGTCCAGTTTGTCTAAGGTGTTCTGTTGACCTAGTATCAAGATTTCGGTCTTGTCACCATTGAGGCAGAGGCCATTAATTGCCATCCATGCCTTGATGATGGAGTAGATAGTGTGGAGTGCCTTTGCGTCTTCATTGTATGAGCCTGAGAGGGGTAGAAGTACTTGTGTGTCGTCCGCGTAGTTCATGTAGGTGATGCCGTATGAGTCAAGTTTGTCAAAGAGGGGCTTGGTGAACAAGTTATAGAGTGTGGGTGCAGTGCAGGAACCTTGAGGGACCCCGCAGTGGATTGTCGTGGGTGAGGCGTTAGCGATGTCCGAGAAGACTGTCATGGCCCTGCCTTCGAGGAAGGAAGTGATCCAGGCGGCTGCTTCTTTGGAGAAGTTGGCTGAGTGCGTGAGGTGGGAGGTGAGAATCTTGTGATCAACCAGATAAAACGCGGCTGAGAGATCTGGAAGAAGCAGAAGAGCCGGCTTGCCTTTGTCCATGATTTGGGTGATCTGGCTCTTCAAATCTACCAGGGCTGTTTCTGTGCCATGTCCTTTCCGGAAGCCCGATTGCCTCGTCCCGAGGATGGAGTGGGTTTCCAGAAAGTGTTGGATTTGGCAGTGTGCGGCTTTGTCCAGTAATTTCAGCAAGAATGGCACAGCGGTTATTGGTCTATAGTTGTTGGGTTGTGAGGGGTCAAGAGTCGGTTTTTTTAGGAGAGGCCGGACCCAGGCCTCTTTGAGGTTGGCTGGGATGATGACTGTTTTAAAGGACGCATTGATAAATGCCGTGAGGAGCGGCGCAAGGCAGTCTGCGCAGTCTTTGACTAGTTTAGGTGGGCAAATGTCGCCTTTGCATGGGGAGGGTTTGAGGTTTATTAGAAGGCTAATAACTTCTGTTTCAGTGACATCTCTGAAGGAGAAGTCAGGTATGGTGGGCTTGGAGGAAGTGGGTGCGGTGTTGGTCGGTTTGGTTCCTGTCTGGTGAGGAAGTGCTTTGCAGTGGTCTTTGATTTTCTTTTGGAGAAGGTCAATTTTGTGAAGCATGGCAGCTTGAATGCTGGTACACCACGCTTCATCTTTGATTATTTCATCTGGAGTATTAGGGGGGGAGATGAGCTCATTAAAGATTGCGA
Organism: Ambystoma mexicanum; assembly: GCF_040938575.1. Lineage (NCBI taxonomy): Eukaryota > Metazoa > Chordata > Amphibia > Caudata > Ambystomatidae > Ambystoma > Ambystoma mexicanum. The sequence continues at coordinate 151,939,266 of NC_090923.1, read as the reverse complement.
AAATCTCTCTGGAGTGTGACTTGGCATTGGCGATATGAGTGTTGAAGGCGTTGGCTTTGGCATTGGAGATAGCTCTCTTGTATTGCTGGGAGATTAAATTGAATATGTTTTTGGTATTGGTGCAGGGGTCAGATTGCCAGTTTTTTAGTGCTGCTCTTTTGTGGGATCGCATTGAGTGCAGTTCTTCAGTAAACCAGGAGTTGGAGTGTAGGGATTTCTTTTCTTTTTTCCATTCAAGTGGTGCTATTTCATCGATAGCTTTGGTGAGGACATCTTTGTATATGTCTGCTAGGATATTGGGGTCGCTAGCGAATGGGGGGGCTAACACTGGGGTATTGAGGTATGGGCGTAGGTTCTCCTCTGTGAGGTTTTTTGAGCTTCTGACTTGTGCAGCGCTGGCAGGGGTCAGAGTCTTAAAGTGTTTGGTGATAGGAATAGAGAACTCTATGCAGTTGTGGTCAGTCCAAGGCAGTGAGGAGTTGGAGGTGATAGAGGAGAGGCAGTTATGGTCTGCGATCCAGTCAAGTATGCGGCCTTTGATGTGAGTAGGACTTTCTACTTTTTGGATGAAGCCCAGGTCATTGAGTTCCTTGGTGAGAGTGGCTGCAGATTTATCCTTGGGATAATTAAATCCTAGGTTGAGGTCCCCTAGTAGAATGGTTTTGGTGGAGCTTTTGATGTTGTTGCTAAGGATGTGCAAGATGTTGTCCTGGGAGTCTGGGGAATTGCCTGGGGGGCGGTATAGTAGGTGAATGTTGATGGTGCTGTTGGGTGACAATGTGAGTTTGGCCGATTAGAGGTCAGAGTTGTTGGTCGAGGGGTGACTGATAGGTCGGAGCTGTAGGTTCTCTTTGTAGATGAGGGCTACTCCGCCTCCTATTCGATCTGGCCTATCTTGTCTGAGTATGGAGAAGCCCGGTGGTAGCGCAAGTGTAACGGCAGGGCCTGATGCTTCATGTAACCATGTTTCGGTGATGGCTAACAGGTCAATGTTATTACTGGTTATAATGTCATGGATGTCAGAGGCATGAGCTGGGAGTGATCGGACATTGAGGAGGGCACATTTGATGTGAGGTGTGTGATGTTTGCTTGTGGAGGTGTGAGTGATGGTCGTGTCTGGTATGTTCTGTGAGGTGGTATTGCAAGGTGTGGCTAGGTTAGTGGGTGGTGGACTGTGGGTGTGTGGGTATTCCGTGCGGGGACAGCGTGTGGAGGTGGTGCGGGAACTCAGTCTATAGTTTCTGAATTCCGTGGGAAGGGCTAGTGTGCTAAGTTCTGGGGTCTGTGTGCGCGCTCTAAGTCTTTCTAGTCTGTGCAGAGTTACTACACAGGGTGTACGATCTGACATGGTAGGTGTGATATCCTAAATAGCGAAATGCTTGTGGCAGAAGAGTGGGCTGGGTGGTGTGTGGATGAGGGGATGGATGGGAGGATAGAGTTTGAGAGTAGTGAGAGTGGAGTGGATAGGAGGGTGAGCAGCGTGGTGGCGGCAGCGGTGAGCTTGCAGGACGCTAAGGGCATGATTGTGTACTTGGTAGTGCTGTGAGTGGGGGGACTCAACACAAAGGCGACCATAGGGCACAACACAACTTCAAAAGTGGTCTGTAGGCGACCATAGGGCACAACACAACTTCAAAAGTGGTCTGTAGGCGACCATAAGGCACAACACAACTTCAAAAGTGGTCTGTAGGTGACCATAGGGCACAACACAACTTCAAAAGTGGTCTGTAGGTGACCATAGGGCACAACACAACTTCAAAAGTGGTCTGTAGGCGACCATAGGGCACAACACAACTTCAAAAGTGGTCTGTAGGCGACCATAGGGCACAACACCAGGCACAGCATGAGCCAGACCTGTATAACGATCAAAAGCACTGCATCGGACAATGGGTGGCTGAGCTTGGCCATAGGGCATAGCAAATGATATGGGTAGCAGGAGAGCACTATAGTAACTAGTATAGAGTAGCAAATGAAAAGCTAGTGACAGTACTCACATTGTTTATGTCCTAGTATGAATTTGATCATCCACGTCAATCCATGAAAGAATGAAACCTTAATGAGGAGAATGTGTGTAATCTTAGAGGTCCAACGGTAACGGTAGCTTCCCGGTGCAAACAGGGCAGACGGCCTTATGTTGGCCTTGGGTGGCCGCCGGCTTCCGCGTGCCGGCGGATGTGTGGCCTTAAGGGCTGCCTACACAGCGTTGCTAGGCAACGTGCAACGCCCAGCCTCACTTTCAGGCCGCATCGCGCCCGACATTTTGTTTTTGTGAAAAATGTCGGCGCGAGCGGATCTAGGGGCTCTGGAGGAGCAGGGGGCTCCTGTGATGCGGTGGGGTGCCCAGGGGGGGCAGATGGGGGGGGGCGGATGGCCAGATGCTGCTGATCCTTAGAGGGGATCCGCGCCGCCTCCGTCGAGTCGAGGTCTCCGCTACGGTCCTGGACGGTGGTGGGGGGCTCCTGCCCTCTCCACGGCGATGGGGGTCTGATGTGACCTGAATGTGGTATTAACCAGACTTATGGGGTCTCCATTTGAACCTATGCATAGACCAAGTCTCAAAGATCTTACCTATAAGACAGCCTTCCTAGTGGCTATCACTTCTATTAGAAGGGTTAGAGAACTACAGGCCCTTTCAGTCCTAGACCCTTTTGTTACAGTTCACAGAGATAAGGTGGTTCTGTGCACTCACCCTAGATTTGCGCCTACATTTATCTGCAAGTTTCATGTGAACCAATAAATAGAATGCCTACTTTCTTCCAGAACCCTACTAACCTGGCCGAAAGAAACCTGCACACATTAGATGTCCGTAGGGCAGTCATGTTACCTGGATGGAACTAAACCACTGAGAAACACAAACATTCGTTTCGGTGGCAGCTGGTAGAGCAGGGGATCCTGTCTCTAAATCAGCAATCTCAAGGTGGATTGTCGAATGCATCACACTCTGTTACACTCTTGCTAAGAGAGAACTGCCCTTTAAGCCTAAAGCGCCTTCTGCTCAAGTCACTGGGGCTTCCATAGCATTCATTGCAAATGCTCCCCTAGAGTCCATTTGCAAAGCGGCAACCTGGAGTTCTGTACACAGCTTTACAAAACACTATTGCCTATACACCATTCTAGGTCTGATTCTCAGGTGGGACAAGCAGTACTAAGACATCTTTTCACTACTGTTCCTTCTCACAACCCACTTCCAACTCTGGGTACTGCTCGCTAGTCTATGCACATCGTGAGATTCTAAGCAGATTAACAAGCATCAGAAGACCTGCATTACTTACCGTAAAAGCATTTGTTATGATTGTATTGCTTAGATTCACATGCGCCCACCCTTCCTCCCCACTCGGATGGAAGGAACATAGACGTCTTACTACTTTCTTTCTTTTCTGTACTCACTCACGATAGTCATAAGGCTCCCACACGGCAGAGAAAATACAATCGGAGGGACATTGACGCATGAGGGATTTTGGGTACACTACATGTCACGTAGGGATAGTGTTACATGCACGCCCATGTCGATGTCCCCTTCCGATTCTCGTAAGACAAGATGCAATACTCTGCAGTTATCACTGGATGTCGGACTATATGCACAGCATGTGAATCTAAGCAGATGCACATCAGAAATGCATGTCATATTTGGGTTCTAAGTGAAGCAAATTTAATTAGGGTTCCTCAAATATACATTTTTTATATAAACATTTTATGGTTTTTAATTTAATTCTATAGAAATGAAGTACACTTCCTCCGTGCATGTAGCTTTCATTTGGCAGATAGGCAGGGACTACCTGCTGATGAGTAATTTTCCCCCTCCATGTCCACCTGTCCCAGTATACGGTTTCCTAAGTCCCTCAGTCTGGGTCCTCGCTCCTGCTCTGGGGTCCTTTCTGCAATCAGTCCTGCTGGATAAGCCCCTCGATAAAATACAATCTGCTCTCCCCCACATCAATTCTGTCTGTATTCAATACAGTTGGCTCCCAGTTTTAGTAATCTCACCCTTCTTCCCATAGGGTTTAAGCTTAAATAGTCTAAATGAACACCCTTAAGGGGGTTGGGCTCACATCTAATGTTCCCGTTTGGTAAGCTAGCTGATTCATTGCAAAATAGTGATGGCAAAGCAATTGAATAGCCCACCCCCCGCCCCCCGCCCCCTCCTTCCCTGCCCTTTTCTCCTTTAGCTGTCTTGGTTGAGAAGGCTGGTCGAGGAAATTCATGGTCATCCATCTCTAGCTTGTGACATCATCCAGCTTTAAATTGGCATCAAATAATGAGTTCTCTAGACATTTGGGTTAGTATTGTCTTAAAAGTCTGCAAATGGAGAACACGAAAGCTGTGTAAATAGAATTTCTGCTGTCCCCAACTAAAGTATGTGCCCCTCTCGACTGGCATGTCTGGAAAAGCAAAGCAGGGAAGATTTGAAAAATGTGGAAGCTGGCAGAAGAGCACTGAGGCCTCTGTGGCAGACCCCTAGGGAAGCAGGGCCGGGTGAGTAATGATCAGCTGACTGGAGAGTGGGTGGCCAGGTGAGAGCTGGACGTATGGTGATCCCTGGAGACTGAACCGCTCAGAAACCGCATAGAAGTGTTGGGGAATCATGGTGTCCAGGGCTCCAGCGAGACCTCAATGACCTGAATAAACAGATGTGAAAAGAGGGATGGTGGTGGGGGCAAAGAAAGGTAAATCCCTGTGGAAGATGCCACATCGTGAGAGAGAGGCCCCTTCAGCTTATACATGCCATGAAGGCTGAAGGAACGATGTCAGCCTTTGGGTGGGTGGGAAGATCCAGATCTGCAATCTCCAGGGGAGGAAAATCAATACAGACAAAGAGCCATCAGCCAGCACACCCACCCAAACCCTGGTCTTATTCAATACACACCCAAAGTATCCGGAGTAGGACACTGCAGGATTGTGAAAGCTTGTTGACTTGTAATGTATAGGGACCTCAAAGATAACCGAGACACACAGAACATGGTAAGTGGCAAAAATAAAAGCAGTGTGACCAGGGGAGTGTTTTGCCACAGAGACAAAGCTGCAAGGAGATTATAAAACCACAGTGTGAGAAACTCCCTATGGGAGCATCAGTGTGGAATAGAGAGACAGGGGCACTTAAGCAACCGTGGAGACCCAGAAGGAGAGTACTGGCAACATGGGGCCATACAGATCTCGTACCGGAGTACAGGTCCTGCAAATGTTCGAGTCCAGCAGAAACAACCCCCATAAGGGAATGCAAAAGAAGGGAGAGAAATCTGAAAGGGCAACGAAAGTAACATCTGGGACATTGTCATGAAATTAAATCGCTGCATTTAGACATACAATCCATCATCATTGAACTCTGTGGAAGAGTGGAGAAAATTTAAGGTTAGAGGGCATTGAGAACAGCCAAATATCTGCTGCCTTTGTTGAAAAGAAATTTGAAACCCGACTTGTAGATTTGGAGACACAGTGGGGGTACTTCATACAATTCGGCGCACAAGTGGTGCACGCAGCTGGCGCACAGTGTGCGCGTGCGGAAGTCTGCACCAGCCGCGTGCGCCAAAACCCATTTCGGCGCACAGCGTATTCATGGATTACAACATGCATAACCAGCCGTGGCGCAGCGACCCTGCAGCAGCGCCAGTTACGCCCCCAGCCCCGTCCCGTGCGCCATGGACGGCGCACAAATCCAGCACATGGCGCAAAGGCCAGTGGACCAGCACACAGCCCCCCAACCACGAAAACATGTGTAAAACACCCTGCGCATGCCCCCGAATACACGTACCCCGCTCGCGCAAGGCTAATAGCATGTAAAACTCCCTGCGCACGCCCCAGAATACTCGTACCCCCCTCGTGCCAGCGTGGGAAAAGTCCCCGCTGTGGAGTCGGCTGCCTGCCGAGCATGCCCAGTGTGGATGAGCTGCCTGCGGGGCATGCTCAGTGAAGGGCTGCCTGCGGGGTATGGGGAGGGTGGATGGGCTGCCTGCGGAGCATGCCCAGAGTGGGTGGGCTGCCTGCGGGGTATGGGGAGGGTGGATGGGCTGCCTGTGGAGAATGCCCAGCGTGGATGGGCTGCCTGCGGGGTATGGGGAGGGTGGATGGGCTGCCTGCGCGTATTCTGGGGGTGCGCGTGCAATTTCTCACGTGATGGGCCTTGTGCGAGCAGGGTACGTGTATTACTGGGGTGCGCTGGGAGTTTCCCACGCGATAGGCCTTGTGCGAGTGGGGTGCGTGGGAAGTTTTACATGTTATAGGCCTTGGCCGAGCGGGGTACGTGTATTCTGGGGGTGCGTGGGAAGTCTTACACGCGATAGGCCTTGGCCGAGCGCGGTATGTGTATTCTGGGGGTGTGCGTGTAGTATCACATGCGATAGGCCTTGGCCGAGCGGGGTACGTGTATCACTGGGGTATGCAGGGAGTTTCACACGCCATAGGCCTTGTGTGAGGGGGGTGCGCGGGAAATTTTACATGCGATAGGCCTTGGCTGACCGGCATACGTGTATTCTGGGGGTGCGTGGGAAGTCTTACACGCGATAGGCCTTGGCCGAGCGGGGTATGTGTATTCTGGGGGTGCGCGTGTAGTATCACACGCGATAGATCTTGTGCGAGCGCGGTATGTGTATATCGGGGGTGCGCGTAAATTATCACACACGACAGGCTTTGGCCGAGCGGGGTATGTGTATTTCGGGGGTGTGCGAGGAGAATCACACGCGGTAGGCCTTGTGCAAGCGGGGTATGTGTTACGCTCACCTGACTCCCACGGAGGCGCTGGCCTGGTTCGCGCTGCCGGGCCCCCAAATCTGGCTTGTCCGGTTCGCAGAAGTATATTTCTGTAGGCGAAAATAGGGGATTAACTGTCTGCGGGGTAATGCAATCGGCCTCCCACTTTCCCCTCTCACCCTCCTCGAAACCTTTCTGTTATTCCCCGTAGCGTCCCACCTTAGGGTCTGGAAGGACGAGCTCTCCATCCTGCTTCTGATGCAGGGGCGCGTTGGTATCCAGTTACTTCACTGGATTTTCGGATTGGTGAGAACCAAACTTGCTTGGCTTCCAGGTAAGTTTTTTGATAAGAGGTTCCCCTTGTGTCCATGCATTAATGTACTAATGCTAGTGTCTTTTTCCCCATAGGGGCCGGGGTACGGAATGCCGGGGAACAGGCACCGACCCGAGATGAGAGGTGAAATCCTTGTAGAAATCAGGTAAGTCTTTAATGAGCGTTTTTTGGTAATGTCTTTTAATTCGCTCATTAACGCTGATGTCTCTTTTTTTCCCCTTAGGGGCCGGGGTCCGGAAATGCCAGGATGCGGCGCGGACCCGAAATGAAGAGGGAATTAATCCACAGGTAAGTCTTAACATGGAGATTTAGCTTTCCTTATTCCCTTCTCTCTCTCACCTTTTGTTCTTGTCTTTTTCTCCCTAGGCACTGGGGCGTGACTGCGAATCCGGATGATCGCTGCTGAACATGGAGGCGCCCTGTAAAGGTGAGTGAAATGCGGTGCTGCAGCGATCGACGTGATGAGCTTTTAAATAAGTCTTCCTTTTCAGGATTGTCTGCGAAATGTCTCCAGGATGCGGATTTAGCAGGTAGGGACTTTTCCTCCTTCTGTTCTCTTCCTTTGCAGGTGATCCAGGATGCTGGCAGGCGTGGCAGAAGTCAGGATACAGGAGCAGACACGGTGAGCGTCCAGCTGCTAGATGCAGAACAACGCGAAGCACGTGTGGCTGTTCGGGTGGAGTTTAAATAGCCTTGGAAGAAGTTCCAGGTATGTATCCTTCCTCCAATCAGGTATGTATCCTTCCCCGACCACGCCCGGATGGTAAATTAGTCCAACAGGTAAAGTAGTTCCTTTCAGGCCTCAAGGAGGCCGGGATCTTGCAGCATGGTCTGCATCAGGTAAGTGCACCCAAGCACGCCTATAATGAGCCTGGCGCCTATGGCGCCAGGACTGATGTCTTTTATGAGCCTGCCGCCATAGGCGCAAGAACACTGTCCAAAGGGCCCCTATATGGGGTTGCTGGGTGGGGACTGGATGTCCGCTTTCGGGGACGCAGGGCTTGAACCGGCTCCCCGGGAGCGGGCATCATGACAGCACCCCCCCCCCCGGCCCTTCCCAAGGTTGTTCCCTCCGGGGGTTTTGATTTGTCTGGGAAGAGTCGGTGGAATTTCCTGACTAATCGAGTTGCATGCACATGGTCGCTGGGTTCCCACGACCTCTCCTGAGGTCCGTACCCCTTCCAATCAATTAGGTAGAACAGTTTTGACCTAAACATTTTTGAGTCTAAAATGTTCTTCACTTCGAATTCGGGCTCCCCATCTATTAGAATAGGTTCTGGAGGTTTGAGTAGTCGGGTTCCGGGTACCACTGGTTTCAGAAGTGACACATGAAAAACAGGGTGAATTTGCATACTAGCTGGTAAATCAAGTTTAACAGCCACTGGGTTAATTATTGCCGTAATAGAATAAGGTCCCAGATATTTTGGGTTAAAAGTTCGAGGCCCTTTGAGTGGTAAATGTCTGGTAGCTAACCACACTTGATCCCCAATCTGATACGGAGGTGCTTCACTCCGATGTAGATCAGCATTCTCCTTGTATTTTCTCTTGGCTTGTTGTAAATGCGTAGTTGCCTCTTTGAAGGCTTGGGTAATTGTAGAATGCAGATGTTCTACTGCAGGCATTCCGAGGTTCTGAGGTGAGTCAAGGTTTGAGGTTCGAGGGTGATGCCCAAACAAAGTATAAAAAGGACTGTGGCCAGTTCCAGAGTGTACCAAATTATTATATGCGTATTCGGCTATCCAAAGAATGTCTTTCCAGTTGCTTTCAGATTGCTGTAACATACACCGTAAGTACTGTTCAAGGGTCTGATTTGTCCTCTCGGTCTGACCATCGGTCTGAGGGTGGTGACTGGTCGATAATCTTACGTCGATCTGCGCCATTTGACAACATTTGCGCCAGACATGGGAAATGAATTGGCTTCCCCGGTCAGAGATTAGTATAGATGGGAATCCATGTAGCCGAACAATATTTTCGAGGAATTCTTTGGCTAGGACAGAAGCTGAAGGTAAACCTTTCAAAGGAATAAAGTGGGCCATTTTGGAAAACAAATCCACAATTACCAGAATAGTATTGTACCCCGAACAAGGAGGCAGGTCCGTAATAAAATCCATTGATAGGGTGTGCCAGGGTGCTGGCGGTATGTCTAGAGGTTGAAGGAGACCGGCTGGTCTTTTCTTTTGACTTTTATTTTGGGCGCAAACACCACAAGACATCACAAAAGATTTTAAATCTTTTCTCCAAGAGGGCCACCAAAATTGTCGTTTCACTTTTTCCTCTGTCTTGGCAATACCGGGGTGGCCCTCTATTAATGTATCATGATAACCGGAAATAACTAGTTTGTGTAATTCCTTATGTGGCAGGAATAAGCGTCCTTGGAAATAAGGTAAACCATTATCTATGGTAAAGTCTGATCCCTTTTGTATCCAATCCTGTAAGGTTGTAGGGTCCAGGAGTTGTTTCACTCTGGCTTGGATGTCTTCAAGCGTCTGTAACGAAGTCATGCCTAGAATCCTCTGTTCGGGAATTATTGGTACTGGTTCTGAGTTTGTATCAGATTCTCCCATTCCAATTCGGGATAAGGCGTCTGCTTTGCCATTCTTGCAGCCAGGTCGATAGGTAATCACGAAATCAAATTCAGTGTAAAACAAAGCCCATCGGAGCTGCCGTGATGACTGAGCCTTGGCGGTTTTCAAATACTGTAAATTCCGGTGATCAGTGATCACTGTGATGGTATGTCGAGCGCCAAGCAGATAATGCCGCCAGGCTTTAAAAGCGGACTTAATGGCTAACAGTTCTTTGTCAGTGATTGCATAATTAACTTCGGGTGCCGAGAATTTTCTGGACCAAAAAGCTACGGGATGCAGTTGGTTGGTTTCGGGATCTCTTTGGGACAGGACAGCTCCCATGGCTAGGCTGGATGCGTCAGTCTCGACGACATAAGGGAGATCTGGACGCGGGTGTTTCAATATAGGTGCGGAGGTAAACTTAGCTTTTAAATCCTGAAAGGCCTGCTCGGCTTCTTCAGACCATTCAAAACGTTTATTTTTCCTCAAGAGTGCAGTAATGGGTTGTACCACGCGTGAAAATTCTGGGATAAACCTGCGATAGAAATTGGCAAAGCCGAGCATGCTTTGAACCCCTTTTACAGAGCTGGGTGATGGCCATTTGAGGATGGCATCCACTTTTCTTGAGTCCATTCGGACTCCTTTGGGTGTCAGGATGAAACCTAGAAACTCGACTTCTGTGGTATGGAAAACACATTTCTCCAATTTAGCAAATAGTTTGTGTTGGCACAGTTTTCCAAGTACTGCCCTGACGTGTTTTCTGTGATCAGATTCCGAAGAGGAGTACACCAGAATGTCATCGATATATACGAGTACACAAACATCGATGAGTTCCCGAAGGACATCATTCATGAAGTATTGGAAGGCAGCCGGCGCGTTACACAATCAGAAAGGCATCACCTGGTACTCGAATAATCCGTATTTAGTACGGAAGGCAGTTTTCCATTCGTCGCCTTCTTTAACTCGTACCAGATGATAAGCCCCTCGGAGATCTAACTTGGTGTATATGCAAGCGTCCTTCACCTGGTCAAGGAGTTCAGGGATCAGAACTGGTTCAATGCGCGGTAATCGATACAAGTTCTAAGGTCGCCTTCTTTTTTGGGCACGAAGAACAAAGCCGAGGATGCCGGGGACTTTGACGGGCGAATAAAACCATTAGCTAGGTATTGATCCAAATATTGTCTCAAATGCAGGTTCGGTAAGGGCATAAATCCTGCTACAAGGGGGTTGTGCACCTGGCACCAGATCGATTTGGCAATCGTACGATCTGTGAGGAGGTAACGTGTTGGCCTGTTCCTTTTGGAAGACGTCCTGAAAGTCTTGGTATTCCGGAGGTAGTTGCATGGAGGCAGAGGTTACAGATGCTAGATTAATCTTCAGGTTTTCTAGGTAGCAGGTTTGTGTACAATCCGGGAAGGTTATTCTCTTAGCTCGCCAATCAATTCGAGGATTATGTGTCTCTAACCAAGGGATTCCAAGAATAACCTGAAACTGTGGAGCCTTGATTACATCAAACACAACACCCTCCCGATGGCCGTCGGGACCAATAAGAGTCACCTCAGTAGTGGAATGTGTTACCGGTCCAGAGGCAATTTCAGTTCCATCGACTGTGGTGATGACATCTTTGCTGGTTTTAGGACGGAGAGGGAGGTTAATCCTAGAGACCAATTCACGGTCCACATAGTTTCCAATAGCCCCACTATCGATGTATGCCTTTATTGCATGCAACCGCTTAGGCTGTTCTGGATCTACGAGAACCATTGGCACAATGAAATGCGAGGTCTGAGAGTTAGTTTTCAAGCTCGGCAAGCAGACCCCTACGCTTGTCGGGCGGAGTCGTTTCCCGAAACAGAGTCTTCATGGTTTTTATCAGCAGCTCCTACCGCCTTTCGGGGCGGTTTTGCCGGGCAATCTCGTAGAAAGTGTCCAGAATTCCCACAATAAAGACAAAATTTAAACTGTCACCTCCTTTCACGTTCCTTTTGAGTTAAGGGTGCTTTAACCCCTCCAATTTGCATTGGCTCAGAGACATCAACTTGGGGTTAGCATGGGTCTTGACCAACACCCGGGTCTCAAACCTGGACCGATCTGCTTTTCTGTTTTGAAGTCTGTGATCCAATTGGACCACTAAGTCTATATACTCGGTGCATTCTTGGGGCGGATTTACAACTTGGGCCAAGACATCTTTAAGTTCTCTGCGTAGGCCTCGATAAAACAATGTGACTCTTGTATCCTCTGGCCATCCCGTTTCCACAATTAGTCTATTAAAGGTTGCAATATAGGATAGGAGGTCCTGATTGCCCTGTCGCAGGGATAGAAGTTCGTCATCCAGAGCCTGCCCCTGAGAGTGTCGAGCAAATAACCTTTCCATGCTTGCTTGAAACCTTTGAAAATCACAGAGAATCTGGTCATCTTGAGTAACCAGTGGAACTGACCAATCGGCAGCGCAGCCGTTGAGATATGACAATACAAAGGCTACCTTGGTCTGATCATTAGGGAAGGCCCCAGGTCTGCATAGGAAGTGCAAACGACACTGATTCATGAATACGGCGAATCGTTTGGGGTCCCCAGCAAAGCGGTCGGGTGGGGCCAGCGGCATGTTTCCAGGTAGATTAATCTGCACAGGGTTACTGGAAACCACAGGAGCGGGGTTCCCTCCGGAACCGGGTAGAGGAGTTTGCCCAGCTTGACCTTGCAAAAGCTGTCTGGCCAGGTCATCAGTTCTTTCCTTTGATATTATTAATTCCCTCCTGAGGACATTAGTCTCTTGACGAGCGGCATGTACTTCGGCCCGTAATTCCCCCAGTAATTGGGCCAACTGATCAGTCTCAGAACTTTCCATAGCGCCTGGGTGGGAATTTGTAGGAAGGCTTTGCGTTCTGTTACGCTCATCTGACTCCAACGGAGGCGCTGGCCTGGTTCGCGCTGCTGTGACCTCTTCTAAGGTGATGCGCAGGGTTCGGAAGACAGACTGGACCGGGCCCCCAAATCTGGCTTGTCTGGTTCGCAGAAGTATCCTTCTGTAGGCGAAAATAGGGGATTAACTGTCTGCGGGGTAATGCAATCGGCCTCCCACTTTCCCCTCTCACCCTCCTCGAAACCTTTCTGTGATTCCCCGTAGCGTCTCACCTTAGGGTCTGGAAGGACGAGCTCTCCATCCTGCTTCTGATGCAGGGGCGCGTTGGTATCCAGTTACTTCACTGGATTTTTGGATTGGTGAGAACCAAACTTGCTTGGCTTCCAGGTAAGTTTTTTGATAAGAGGTTCCCCTTGTGTCCATGCATTAATGTACTAATGCTAGTGTCTTTTTCCCCATAGGGGCCGGGGTACGGAATGCCGGGGAACAGGCACCGACCCGAGATGAGAGGTGAAATCCTTGTAGAAATCAGGTAAGTCTTTAATGAGCGTTTTTTGGTAATGTCTTTTCATTCACTCATTAACGCTGATGTCTCTTTTTTTCCCCTTAGGGGCCGGGGTCCGGAAATGCCAGGATGCGGCGCGGACCCGAAATGAAGAGGGAATGAATCAACAGGTAAGTCTTAACATGGAGATTTAGCTTTCCTTATTCCCTTCTCTCTCTCACCTTTTGTTCTTGTCTTTTTCTCCCTAGGCGCTGGGGCGTGACTGCGAATCCGGATGATCGCTGCTGAACATGGAGGCGCCCTGTAAAGGTGAGTGAAATGCGGCGCTGCAGCGATCGACGCGATGAGCTTTTAAATAAGTCTTCCTTTTCAGGATTGTCTGCGAGATGTCTCCGGGATGCGGTTTTAGCAGGTAAGGACTTTTCCTTCTTCTGTTCTCTTCTTCTCTTCCTTTGCAGGTGATCCAGGATGCTGGCAGGCGTGGCAGAAGTCAGGATACAGGAGCAGACACGGTGAGCGTCCAGCTGCTAGATGCAGAACAACGCGAAGCACGTGTGGCTGTTCGGGTGGGGTTTAAGTAGCCTTGGAAGAAGTTCCAGGTATGTATCCTTCCCCAACCACGCCCAGATGGTAAATTAGTCCCACAGGTAAAGTAGTTCCTTTCAGGCCTCAAGGAGGCCGGGATCCTGCAGCATGGTCTGCATCAGATAAGTGCACACAAGCACTCCCATAATGAGCCTGGCGCCTATGGCGCCAGGACTTATGTCTTTTGTGAGCCTGGCGCCATAGGCGCCAGGACACTGTCCAAAGGGCCCCTATATAGGGTTGCTGGGTCCTTCCTTGGGGACTGGATGTCCGCTTTCGGGGACGCAGGGCTTGAACCGGCTCCCCGGGAGCGGGCATCATGACAGTATGTGTATTGCGTGTGCTGCGCGGGGAGTTTAACATGCGTTTTTGCTGTCACGGGAGGGATGCGTGTATTCCTGGTGTGCCCCAACGTGAATTGGCAGTGTGTGTCCTCCCATGTGTGCCCTCTTCCCCCCTCCTCAGGCCCTGTAGGCAGCCCACAACACAGGGGACGACCCTGCACCCCTGGCCATACCCCGCAGGCAGCCCATCCACCCTGGCCATGCCCCCCCCCCCGGCAGCCCACTTGTCACATGCACAAGTGAGCAGCGACACATGTCCCCCTGCACCCCCACCCACCCAGCAGTGACGGGTACCAACCAGCAGGCCCGACTCATGTCCCCCCACCCACTCACCCACCCAGCAGTGACAGGCACCTGCCAGCAGGCCCTGACTCATGTCCCCCCACCCACTCACTCACCTACCCAGCAGTGACGGGCACCTGCCAGCAGGCCCTGACTCCTGCCCCCCCCACCCACTCGCCCCCCCAGCAGTGACAGGCACCTGCCAGCAGGCCCCGACTCATGACCCCCGGTACACACCCACCCGGCAGTGACAGGCACCTGCCAGCAGGCCCCGACTCATGTCCCCCCACAACACCTCATGACGATCCACAATCATGGCCCTTATGGCCACCCAAATCACACCCCACGCTACCCCAGTCCAAACACACAACCAGGTATTACATCCACCCCACAATGAAATCCCCATCACATGATACATCCCAAATGGCACGTATGCACATCAACATATTTCCGTCACACCCACACAATGTGTGCATGTGATTGAGAAAACACACATTGTGACATGTATGACATGAAACCAAAGAGTGACTAGCACTCATTGAAGTAGGAAATAAAAATGTATTAAATGAAACACAAAAGAATGCAAATAATGAATGAAAAGGTGCATGTCCAAAATAAAAAATAAAAATGTAGGAAAGCAGAATCCAAATCAATCCAAAAGCACGTGTCCAAAGTCTCAGTCCGGCAAAACAAATGCAAAGTGAAAAAAGAAGATAAAACCATTGCTCCATGGAAAAAACAAAAATAAGAATGCCAATCCAGTTAAGAACTACTTACAAAGTACAAATCCAGGGTCCATGAGCCCAACCATTGAAATGAAACCTACAAAAAACACTACCTAATGAAGAACTATATATATATAAAACGGTGGGGCATTGGCCAAGCGCCGCAACAGAAATTAAAACAGAAAGGAAACTTAACACTAACTATATACAATGGCGGCGGGCAAGTCCTACGGCTCACTCTGTGATGTCCTGGGCCAGGGCATCATCGAACTCCATGTCGATGTCCCGGAGTCGGGCCTCTTCCCTGGCCCCGAGGTCTCGCAGGGATGCAGTCATGGCCTGTTCCAACTCCCTGTGAGTTGCCTCGAGGCACTCAGCCCGCCTCAACGCCCGGCGCATGGAGAACTCTGCCCTGAACATGGTGAGCCGCGCCTCTTCCACCTGCCGCCGCTCCACATCTATCCGCTGGCCCAACTGCTGCCACACAGAAGACACTCCCATTCCAGGGTCCTCCTGCCCTCCGGCCGATGCCTGCCCCTCTGATGTAGATGGCCCCGAGCCATCATAGTTCCCACCTTGAGCCTGCTGCTGCTGCCCATGTGCCCTGCCCGATGATGCCGGCACATCCTCCATCTGCTAATCTCCAGTTGTTGGGGTGTCCACCCCTGCTGGACTCCCGACTGTGGCATGGATGTGATCTCCACCAAGCTGGCTGTGTTGGTCGTGCCAGGTCTACAGGGGGCCCTGGTGGAATCTGGGCCAGAAGACGGCAGGGAGAACAACTGGCGCATAGTCTCCACAGAGGAGGAGAGGGCCGCCAGAGTGGTTGACACATGTAGGAACCCTCCGACCATGGCCCCTCCCAACTGTGCCAAGTTACCACGCAGCTCTTCGTGATGGCGTGCGTGGTCCCCCCAGGAAGCACGTACGTCATCACGAATGACACGCGTGCGCAACGTGACACCAATTAGGACGGACCCCTTACGGTCATGGGTCTCCTCGTCCGCACGTAGTGGAGTGCCAGATGACATGGGCCTCCCCCCTACATGCGGACAGGCCTGGGACAGGGCATCCCTGCTGGTGCATGGTGGTGCAGTCACAGGGTCAGGGAAAGTGACATGCGCAGGCCCCTCTGCGGTGACCTGTGCTGTCTCCTGGCCCTGGACTGCACCACTTGCACCAGTGATACTACCCCCACCAGGCCCCATGTGCGGCTCAGTAGCGGCCTCCTCCTCCTCTGTGGAGACCACCAACCTGGATGTCTCTGCACCGTCTTCCGCCATTGCAAGCCCCTGTGAGGGCTCACCCGGCCCTTCAGCTACAGCCGTAGTGGCAGACGCGGCACCAGTACCCCCGCTCCCGGATGATGGCAATTCCTGGGAGGGTGGCTGAGCCTTGCGTCGCCGCCCGGTGGAGGCATCCCCGCCCCTTTGCTCCACAGCGCCATCTCCGCCCTCTTCTTCACTCGACGCTGCGTAGAGGGCAACATAGAACACAAGCATCAGGGTACTGTACAATACTCCCCTAGACAGGAAGCAATAACACATTAGTGGCACTGTCAAACGTCACTTCCATCCTGTCCCGCCACAACACATGGGTCAATGCAGGCAACACACATGCAGAAACAGGCACGGGGCATGCAATCAACCTCAGCATCAATGTACAAGGGCCTCTATTGACATAAATGTTGTCTTCAAACTCACATGCATCATGGCTCATACTGATCCCATGCACACACATCACCGGAGGGTTCATGCATCAGGGCTCGTACACCACAGATACAGTGGATACAAGGATGACTAGACTGCATAAGTGAATAAACACATCGTCACGGACATGTGTCATGCATCCATGGTGTTTCTAAGTCACACACACGCTACTCAGACACAAAGAAATGTACACCATACATGTACATGAGAGCAGCACCCATCCCTCACACCCCATCCATTTCTAAGTAGAGTGACAGGCATGCATTCATGTGTGCATTACGCATGCTGCTCCCCATGTTGCATTGTAACACATGCACCATCCATGTGGTTCACGCATTACTGTTCTCACATGCATTACCATGATGTTCCTGCACACACACATCCATACATGGCCTATGTCGCACATACAGGCAAGTAGCTGACTCCCAGCACACTGCAACATGCCCTGTTTCACACAGCCATGCATGGCCACTTACCGCTCGACTCCAGACAGGCCTGCATCCTGAGGATCTGATGGTGAAGCAATGGGCAAATACGCTCCAGGACCCTCATCTGCTGGTTGGTAAGCTGGCCCCGGCGCCCCACTGCATCCTCTGCCTCTAAGAGGCGCCGGGCCTTCTTGAGGGTCCTGGACTTGTAGTCCTCCCAGCGCTTCTGGATGTGTCTAAGGTCTCGGGGTGCCACCCCCTTCGCGTTGATGGCACCCACTATGTCCGTCCAGATCCTCCTCCGTCCTTCCTTGTCGGCGCGCGATGGTGTGAAGAGGGCATCATAATGCACCAGAACTTGCTCCACGAGGATGCCAACTTCCTCAACGCTGAAGCTGGTAGCCCTCTGCCTCTCTGGGTGGGGATCGCCAGAGGAGTTGGATGGTGTTTGCCCCGACATGGCGACACCCTGTGGAGCGATGGTATCCCAGTTGGGAGTCTTCTGTTCCAGCAGGGGAGGACACAGCAACTGGACCCATGCAGATGGCTGACGTGCAGGCACAATTTAGCAGGGCACGTGGGCAGCAGGCAGGCAGGCAGCAGCAGATGGCAGGTGGGAGCGTGCTCGGGGCTCTGGGGGGGGCAGGAAAATGGCCATTTGGGCAGGAGCGTGGTCTTCCATGTGTTGTCGCGTGGCCAGCTTGATACAGAGTCATTTGGCACGTGAAAAAAGTGCACGGGTTAAAGGTGAGCGGGGCCAGCAGGTCGCTGTACGTGCCTTTCGTGGAGACCGACGTGTTTGTTGCTACTTCGTGTTGTTTCGCGCACCATCACAACTTCACAGCGGATCAAGGACGTATCTCTTCTTTTGGCGGGGGTATTGGCTACGTGTGTTTTTCATTATCACACTAGTCTGACGGTGAGTCGCACATGCTATTTTTCCCACTGTGGGTGCCCCTGTGTATTGCATACCCTTTTTTGAGGTCCTAGTAGCCTGCGTGTCCCACGCGTATGTGTTTTTCGTGTCCCTTGGTGCCACCGTGTTCTGCAGGAGGTTAATTCCACACACGTGGGCTACCGGGGTTGCGTGCACGGTTTTACTGCAGTTTTGGGGTGCCTGAGCGGTGGGTGACCCGTCACTTCATCACTGGGGTCACATACAGCCTTGCAGGTGCAGGGGTGCTTTTTTTAACATCTTGTATCCCACCCCCTCCACCCCAATCGCCCAGGACAATTGTCGTGTACACCTCCCATTGGCACTTCTCCATCTGTGCCATAGTTGGGAGGCCACCAAAGTTGAGGGGCACCTCAGCTGGGCGTACTCATCGTGGCGGGCGTGGTCGGGGATGTGGCCACGGTGACCAGGGGTGTAGGGGGACTCCAGGGTGTCGAGGGTGGCCGCACAGGGGGGAAGAGGCAGGGGTGCGCCACTTCGGAACGATGTTGTGCCATGTGTTGGTGCAGTCATGCCACCACCCCCTGAGGTTCCGGGAGATGCAGCTTCTGCATCTGGCACTGGCGCCCATGTGACCCAGCAATCTGTTTCATCGACTGCCACGGGCCCAGGGGTAGTGGTAGCTGCAGGTGCAGCTGTGGACACCACCACCCAGGCTCAGGCTCTGCCAGCGCAGGCTGCGTTGGCACTTGAATAGTCCATGGAAGATTTACATCAGGTTAGGACGAACACCGTAGGTGCACACAGGGCTGCCCTGACCGAGACACGTGTCCCTGGGGCAGTAATGTCATCTGCTGCCCCGACCAGCCGGGTGTTGGCAAGTGCAGGGGCAGATGCAGCCAACAACACCCCGGTTGTGAGTCTACCAACCAGGACAGTCGTGGTCAATGACCCTGCCACAGTGGATGTTGCTGCGCAGGGTCCATTCCAGGGCACCCAGCAGCCACTGACGCAAGTCAGGCCTTCGGTCGTCCTTCCACCTGCCACTCGGTCGTCCTTCCACCTGCCACTCCCTTGGCTCAATCCACCAGTGCCACTGGCCATACTGATCAGGGCGGCATTTGCCAGCCAGGGTCCGCGCCACTATCCAAGAGGAGGAAGGTTGCACCTGCAGCACAGGCTGTGACCCCACACACAGCCACGACCTCCTGCACATCGAGGAAGAAGCCTTTCTGTGCACAGGAACTGGACTTCCTCGTGGACTACGTGCGGGACCACAACCGTGACATGCTAGTGGGCCTAATTGTCAACTACGGCTGCCCATCGTGATACCCACTGGAAGCAAGTTGCGGAACATGTGAGTGCATTCGGCCATGAAATGCGCACGCGCAAGAGTGCAAAAAGCGTTGGAATGACCGCAAACGCAGTGCTAAGGCAAAGCGTGCCTCAAATTACAACATAACTCTGGTGACTGGCAGTGGGCCGGCACCTGAGGAGGAAGACCTCACTCCGCACGAGGAACTCGTTGCGGAGTTCATACCACCTGAATTGGTCGAAGGAGTGGGAGAGATGCAGGACTTTGATGCCCAGTCCAGTGAGTGTTGCTGCGTGTTTGCCGAGGCCATGTGTGTTTTACTTGTGTGATGTGCTGTGCATGACTGCCACTACATGTCATGTGTACATGGTTCAGATGTGCAAGTCATGCAATACTTCACTGATGCATGGCTGCTCTGCAGGATGGTGGACATGTGGAGCAGACGGGGACTGTCCATCACCACACTTGCACCCTACTCACATGCTGGTCACCTCAATGCCCCTCCGGTCCATGCGGGTACTCCACGTAGGCATGCTCCCTTGCCCCTCCACCCACCCTGCACCCCAATTTGACCTTTGCACTGGTGTGCATAATTTTGCTGTAATGCAATGGCCTGTTCATGCCTCCTGTGTACATGCTAACTTCCACCAGCCAACCTGCCAGACACATGCAGTGGGGTACATCCTTTGTCCTTGATGCTGGGTGTCTCACTTGTGCAGATGGCAGATGCTCCGCAGGGACATGAGTGTCCATTCATGCTCCATGTGCATTCCATATATGCCCCTATGTGTCCTTGAGTGGATGATCATTTTAGTACGTGTCCACGGTGACCTACATTTCATGGCATTTCATCAGCCTTCCCATGGCCACTGTGGCTCAGACCTGCATCACACCCATGTCTAGGGTGTGGCAGTCTGTGTGGCTCACAGGCCTCACCCTGTTCATGGCCCACTGACTCTGTCCAACTGGTGTAGTGTCTTCTGCACACATGGGTGTACTACTGAGGGTTCATCATGTGTCCTGCTTACTGTCTCATCATCATCATCTGCTGTGTTGTCAGTTGACTCAGATGATGCAATTGATGCTAGTCAACACTGTCTGCCAATATACAGGTCTCTGGTCATCCTTTTGATACCATGCAAGGCATCCCTGCATTTCCACTTAGGGGGAGGGGTGGTTTGCGTGTAGCCATGCAACCCATTGCATGCACATTGCACGTGATGCCTAAACTTGACCTTGCACTGCCTTCACGTTTTCTGATACTCACTATATACATGTACAAGTATTTCATGATGTGTAACGTACAATTGTTCTGCACTGCATCGACCCACTTCTGAGCCGTATAACACCCTTCTACATGCCTAATCACTGAAACAATGTCAAGTTGAACCGGCATGCATGGCAGGTTCGCTTTTGTGTGTGACATGCCTGCTTCATGTGTTGGCTGTTTGTGTGATGTCTATGTGTGTGTGTTGTGTGCTTCTAACATGTGTAGTGATCTTTTTTTCTCTCTACTTTTCAGATGATGACACAATGGAGCCAGAGGATGGTGTTGTCATGCCAGGCACAGGGTTGTTATCACTACAGCAACCCGGCACAAGTGGGGATCGTGGGGTGGTAGACCACGAGAACCCACATGTGCTACAGACCATCTTGTCTTTGGCTGGCAATGAGTCCAGCCCAGATGACCACTCTGACGTCCATGTAGAGTTGGATGTGCATCAGGTCCATACGTCAGGGGTGAGTGATTCTGATGTGGACACTCCTCTGTCCGCGACACCTGCACTGAGGGGTCAGGCAGTGGTGGTACCTCCGCCTGTTGTGGATCGGGACGCAGGGTCACCTGGGCCATCAAGTCGACGGGGGCATGTTGTCGTGGAGCCGCGGGCAGTGCCAACCCAACGAGGACGGCCGGTCCTTGGGTCCCGCAGGTGTCAAGCCCAGCAACACGGTGGCCGCGCGCCACCGAGGTATACTGAGTGGGAGCAAGGCATGACTGCCAATTCAAAACGCCAGGGGGCAGCAGTGGAAAATATTGCTGTGAGCATGGAGTGTGTGGCCCAATCCATGCTCTCCCCCTGCTAGGCAGGTGCTTCTCCAGCAGCGGGCGGCACAGTCCACAGCCCGCTTGCTCAGGCTGGGCATGGCGGCCTCAGACAGGGCACACCAGGCTGAAAAGTTGTCTTTGCGTCAAGCAATTGCTGCTCACGCAGAGGCACACATGGAGGCCCTGAGGGCTGAGTATGAGTCCCTCAGATCCACTCTGGGTGTCCTCTTGATGTCCCATAGGGCGCGGTCAGAGGAGAGGTTTGAGCAGCTTGAGCGTACCATCTCGGCTGAGCTACGTGCTTGCCGGGAGGTGCATCAGTTGTCCAGCCAGGCCTTGCAGGAACAACTCTTTGTTACCTTGCAAGAGGAAGCACGCGTATCACGGGAGGTTCTGCATGCAGACCTACGTGTCATCGCCGCACAGAACCAGGCTCACCCATCCAGCAGACTTGCTGCCGACGAGGGGTAAGCTGCGGCTAGGCGTGGTCAGGCTCCTGTGCCACATCCTCCTTTTCAGGATGAGCCAGACTCGTATGACGAGGTATCTCCCACACAGGTCGGGCTGTGCAGGCGTTGAGCCCATGGAGTTTTTTTTTTCCTCAACATCATCGCATGTGGGTTTTGAGCTGCACTCTGTACCGCCCCCCTCCTGGGTGCCCCCCCCCCCCCCCAGGTCGTATGTGGCCATTTTTGATTTTTCTTTTTAGTTTAGTTAGTTAACATTCGATTTGATAGTTAGTTTAATTGGGTAATGTAGGTTTTTTATAGTTAGTGTAATTAGTTAATATAGTTAAAATTGCTTGTCTATTGTGCTTTCCTGTGACGGTGTGGTGCTTTGTGGCTTTTGAAAGCATCCACTGTCTGTTCCAGCTGGCCCTTCAAGCTTGTCTCGTGTATGTGTTTGCAGCTTGGGGTCCTAACTCACATAGCCCACTCCTGCTTCCCTTATCCATGGGCTCGCAAGGATGGTTCGGTGTAACAGTCTATTTCACAAGGGCTTTGGACTGTCATATCTGTGGCCTGTCTGCTGCTGTAGTATTTGTGTTAACACCCCTAGTGGGGATTGTAGGGGTCTTATCGACGGCATTTCAGCATTAGAAATGGGTGGTTCCATGAATCAGGTGTCCATTAATCAATATACATTGTGTTGTATGTTTATTTTCTGTACTGTACATGTGCTTGATGCACTTCATGCTGTAGAGAGTGTCCGCCACACTTTGCCTGTCAAAGTCACACTGATGGTGGGATTGAATCTGATGTACGTCTCTGACATGGTCCCGTCACAACCAGCAAGAAGAGACACAAACGGGGGACTTTCCAGCATTAATTCTGTGTTTTGTGCCCTTTCTGCAGGAGAATGAGCCTCCAGACATGGCCCAGTGTACATCTGGCAGCTGGCCACATTCGGTGGTGCAGACATGCGCATGTGTGGCGCTGCCACAGGGCTTGTGCTCATACATCCAACAGAAGCAGACGTGTTTTCAGCAACTCCAGGCAAGGTGAGCAGCACAAGGGGTACACACCACAGCCAACCTTGCGCCAGGCCTGTTGCACATGCATGCTAAGTAGCGCCACTGACGGTGAGCTTGGACAGTTATTGGTGTTGAAGCGCACAGTACAGCTAAGATGAGTTGGTGGACACATGGCAAGTTGCTTTCCAAGTTGTCAGG
Organism: Ambystoma mexicanum; assembly: GCF_040938575.1. Taxonomy (NCBI): domain Eukaryota; kingdom Metazoa; phylum Chordata; class Amphibia; order Caudata; family Ambystomatidae; genus Ambystoma; species Ambystoma mexicanum. The sequence continues at coordinate 151,916,323 of NC_090923.1, read as the reverse complement.
GGCACATGCAGGGGCTGTCGCACATATCCTCCAGTCCACAATGCTCCATTGAAGCAGATGTATAAGACCAGTAGCGTTCAAAGCCGGAAAAAATAGAGCTGCGCACAGGGACACCCAGCGAGGGACAGACTTGTGTGCAGTACATATCATTTGCATGTTCTTTTATTTGGGGGATGCCAGAACACTACTTGTACTGAAGTCGTACCTCGCTATATGCGTGTAGCTGCTTACCCAGGGACCATTGCATGATGTGTGAATCTTGACACATTGGTCTTCCATTTGCCACGCGCCCACGTGCGCCTGACTTAATGCATTGACAGTGTATGAACCATCACGAGGGGAATCTTACGTATGGGTACGAAGCAGCAGGCAAGAGTGTTTGTTTGCGGAGGAGTTACTTGCTTTGTGTGTGTGTGTGTGAGTGTGACAGAAACACAGATTAGTAACTCTTACTATCTTTGCAGCATTGAACTGCTCCTGTTACCGGACCCGAGTGTGCGCAGGCAGGAGGCCAGCACTCACCCCAGAGATAAGTCTTCCTTTGACTTCCATTTGAGTCATTTGGTACAATGTGCATGATGTACATGATTTATCTGATTGAGTATGTGTTATTCTGAATAGTAGATTTTTGTCTTTTCCCTACTTTCCCTTGACAATCCAACTCCCCTCTCCTGCCCCTCTTTCCGATTATCCAGAATACCAATGCCTGTCCAGACAACATATCCCTGACCCTCCTTCCCCACCGTGGTCTCAGAGGCCTGTGTAAGTTTGACCTTGCCGGCGCCCAGACCACAGAGGGTGTGGTTGGTTCGTGCCACTCCTGCGTCTGGACACCGGAGCAGTGACACTACCCATCAGTTGGTGCTGCATCATTGTATATTATGTACCATACCTGGTACACATCATGTTGTAGCATTGTTTAAGTGTACTAATTTGGTTGTTCCATCATTGTGCTTGTACATGTGCTTTGAAATTTACTGCTACTGCAAGTCATCTACTGGAGACTCTTCAAGTGTTTTTTGCTGCCTACAAGCTTTTTGCCTGGCTTGTGTGTTTGGCTCCTTTGAGTTCTCTTTGATTTGGTATTTTTGCCAGTCAAGGTGGCCTCTGAGGGTGCTGGACACTATGTAGACGAAAGGTGGAAGATGGAGACAAAGGGTTAGGGTGATCCTGTGGCCAGGTAGACTTCAAGGAAGAAGGCTACATACCGCAGACACAGTTGTTCAGTAAGTCATGGTGATATGTGAATGAGGGAGGGTGTTTGGTTGTTGGACAGTTGTCTTGGCCTGCAGTGTGATGGGCACCCTGACATTGTTATTGTGGTGTCCTATGTACATGATGTGTTCTGCTGGTCAATGCCTGTTCCTGTGTTGTGTTTACCTTTTAGGTGTGAGGGGATTTGTGTGGTTTGACATGCTGGGGTGTGCACATGGGCAATGTTCACATGTGATGTGTAGAGGACACTGATGGTCACTTGATTGGACATGCATGTATTGAGTGCATGTCCCTACTGACACACACAGTCGCACTATGATCCACCACATGTACATCAACCCTTCCATGTCCAAATGTGCACACAGTTTGCCTTCTGGGGACCACTGTGTCCCTGCAGCACATGATCTATGACCATTTGTGGATCCTGTACATGCATCAATTGTTTGTTTATTTTGTCCTTTTCATATGATGCTCAAGGTGTGTCTCTGACACAATGGCTGGTAACTATGCTGTGTGCTGAGCAGTGTGTTGCAGGAGACGCACACAGCACACGTATTCAGGAGTAGAAATTTTGCCTTGCCCAATGTGCACGTGAACAGGCATTGATTGTTATGTTCATGCTACAACTGTTGGAATGCATTTGGGTATGACTTGTTTTGTGTGGGAGGTTGTTGGTCAGTCATTTCATCAGATTCCATGACAGGCGTCATTGTGTGAAGCCACTTTTCATTTATCACATGTCACTTTGTGTATTATTGGTAATGTGTTGGGCTTTTGCTATTGCTTGCCATGTCATGGTGTGTCAAACAAGGGTGATGTGGTTTAGGAGGGTTTGGATGACATACCAGGGATTGTGATGGCCTCTTTTGCAGGGGTGTGTTATACACACCTTGCATGTGTTCCTTTGGGTCACACACGATTGTTTATGTTTTAGTAGCTAGGGATGCCACGATGTAGCACTTCCATGGCAGCATTCTTAGGGTGGGAAGGTTGTGACAATTGACTGTCTCTTTGTCATCATTGATTGTCACCTGGTATGTGCCAGGGCTGTGTGCACTCCACAGGGGTGGGAGTTTAGGTGAAAAATGTAGCCACAAGCTGGGTCCGGGCTGCCTCGCCACGTGCCCTATCCCCTCCCATGGGCAGCGCCTGTGCCTGTGGTTGGGGATGTGGGGGCACCACCATGTCCACCGGTACACCCTGCCGTGTAGCAACTTTTTGCAGGACACATGCTGCCACAATTATCCTGCACACTACTGGGGGTGCATAGAGTAGCTACCCACCAGAGCGGTCAAGGGAGCGGAAGCGTGACTTTAGCACTCCGAATGTGCGCTCCACTATGCCCCTGGTTGCAATATGGGCAGCGTTGTATCTTACCTGGGGTGGTGTGGTGATTTTCCGGATTGGCGTCATCATGTGGTTGCTCAGAGGGTAGGCACTGTCCCCTGGAGAGGTGATAATGGTTGTGATTATTGGGGTTTGTGTATTTGTCTGTGTGTGACATGCATGCATGTGCACGGGCATTTGTACTCACCTAGGAGCCATGTGGCGCCATGCTGCTCCGCTTCCAGGGCCCGGCTTAGGGCAGACATTCTGTATATGAAACTGTCATGGGTGGAGCCTGGGTAGTTTGCATAGACCGAGGTGATGATTCCCTTTGCATCGCATACCACCTCGACGTTGATGGAATGCCAGTGCTTGCGGTTTCAATAGATGTGCTCAGTGTCCCTAGGTGGATGTAGGGCCACATGGGTGCAATCTATGGCACCGAGCACTTTGGGGAAGTGAGCCACCCTGTAAAAGTCCTGGACTACGGCCTGCCTTTCTGCAGGTGTTCTGGGTATGTATATGTGCCTGCGGACTGAGGGGCACGCAGTCATGATTGGCAACACCTGGTGTAGGCAGCGTGACTGCGTGGCCTGTGAGACCCCCCCCCCCACTATGGCAGTAGTCCGCTGAAATGACCCAGTGGCCAAAAAATGCAGGACATTGAGCTCCTTCTCCCAGGGGCTCAATGCTTGGGAGCAGACGGTGGGTGATGTAAGGTCATCTTCCCACTCCCTGACCAGGTCTAGGATGATACGAGGTGGAAACCTATACCTGCCGTAGACCTGGTCGTCAGGCATCCCAAAAAGGCTAGTCTGGGGGGGGGGAACAAATGCAGGCCCTGGCTATTCTCCTCCTCCTGCGGTGTCCTACGATCAGTGCTGCGACAAATGGGGCATTCATTGTAGCTGGATATACGTGTTTGTTGTTTGCGTGCACTTTTATGCTGTGCACGGGGTTGCTTGCGCCTACCTTCCTGTGGCAGGCGTGTTGACGCCTGTGCGCGTCTTCTAGCGTGCGCTTGTTTCCCGTATTCGATTCCATGAATACGAGTTGTTGCGTTACGTATATTTCCCTGCAGTACTTCCCCAGTTACGTATTCTTTTTCACGCGTTGTTCCCCATTCCGCGTGTTACGCCCCATGTCCCGCCCCCTTTTTCATGTGTGCGCCGACGTTGTGTGCTTTCCCTGTGCTTTCCCTGTGCGCATTGCGCTTTCCCTGTGCGCGTCGCGCACAGCGTTTGGGATGTTGCAATGATGTGTGCGCCCGTGTGCGCCACGCACGGAGTTGGCGCACATCCCGGGGAAAACGCGCGCAGGACCTTCCATGAATTGCACGCTTCCTTTTTCATGCTTGCGCCTGCTTGTGCCAGCTTTCGCCACATTTTTCGGCGCACGTTTGTTCTATGAATCGGCCCCAGTAAGCAGAGCTGGGGTTGAAGGAGGATGATCTAGAAAATAAAAATAATGTAATGGTCATAGGAATAAAGGAAGCAGAAGGGGAAACAGCAGATTTAGAAAGGTAAGTTAAATAATGAATGTTATTCAAAGAAGGAGGTAAAGACATAAGCATAGAAAGAGTGCACAGGTGAGGAGGCAATAAGAAGGGCCCAATGTCACTACTTGTAAAGTACCATTGCTACAAACAAAAAGCAGAGGTGTTGAGGAAAGCCAGACACGTGTAAGAGATGGACCATGATAGGTCCAAAATACAAATTATCCAGAATCTCTCAGGCCTGTTCACAAAAACGAGAGACTTCAAGCAGCTGATGATGTGGCTAAGCTCACACAGAGAAAGATATAGGTTGGTAAAAACCACTGAACAGGTTATCATCCCATGTTCCTTCTAGAGAGGGACGCTTGCTGCCTTTTTTTGTATTTTTATATGGAACTTGGGGTTGGTCACCCTGAGTTACCTGGCGGAACCTAGATGTGCATCCCTTGCTCACTGTGCTCAGAGAGGCACAGCTCCACCTCACTGATGAGGACCAAAAAAGCTGAGATGTGTCTGGGATTGCTGTTGGTACTCTTGTTCAAAGGATGTTTGCCGCCCCTTGTGAGCGGGACAAAGACTGGTATGCAAAAAAGCAAAGGCTGCAGACTCTCAAAGTGGGTAAAAACCCCTGAACAGGTATCATGCCATGTTCCTTTTAGAGAGGGGCGCCAGCTACCTTTGTTGTAAGATATAGATGAGGTTTCCCCATTCGCTCTAATGTTCAAATTCGACAGAGAGGACTTCAGGGTTACCAATGCAGAGGATGCAAGCCAAGGAGTCAGCCACGTAATGGAAAGTGAAACCGGATCACATGCCTTAAAGCCTGAAAGACTGCCACAGAAGTGATAGAGACGGATTGTGGACAAAGTCCTAGGAGCTAGGAAATTCAGGCTGAGGGGAATCGTTTTCCAGGGAAATGATAACTATATTGAAACACGTGTGAAGGCATACAGCGGAAAGCAGGTTAATGTGTCAACTGATGGGTTAGTAAGTGGATTAGTACAGGAAGAAATGGAGAGGAAATGTTTTCTTTTTTAAACTTTTATACATGGTCATGATAGCCACATGTGGCAACCCTCAACAATACAGTTCAGCAATGCATTACAATCATTTTTCAAATATTAAAACAGCACTTCAGGGTGTGGAAGGTATAGAAGCGTCGTTATCTGATGCCATGTCACACAGGAACATCCTGAAGGGGGCCCATATGTCTCTGGGGCAGCTAGTCCGTGGAAGTGTTATTACATACTGTTCCTCGCTTTCATTAACTGTTGAGAGTTCCTTAAGAAAGCCATTTACCTGTGGAGCAAAGGGACTTTTCCACTTCTGGAGTATGCATTTCTTGGCTACAGCGCAGGATTCATCAAACAATCTTCTAATAATAACTGATGTTTTCCCAGAAATGTTTTAAAATGCTTGGATTAAAGAGCAGAGGAATGAAGTTACTTAATGTTGGGGAGGTAGGGTAGCGGGGCAGGGCTGCAGCGGCCATAGACAAAGCTGGCGTCTCATTTGGGGAATCAAGTTGACAGCTGAACTGAAGAATTAGGCGGAGGCAAGCACCATGTAAGAGAAATAGATTTATTTACATCTCAATATAACAGCCCATCAGCAGAGCGTCCTCCTCTCACCAGTCTATCCCTTCAACAGTCACTAAACACCCAGCATTCTCATTCTAGCAAACACTCAAACCCATACATTACACTCAACCACACATGGCATTCCACACAGTCTCGTACATCATCAAGCACACTACACAAACATTGATTTTTTATGGTAGTGGAAGATAAGGGAGAGGCTGAGCAAAGGCGGAGGGAAAAGGGAATATGTATTTCTCTTACTCCAATGTGAACAAATGGCAAGAGCGATTGAGGAGTCTAGCGCAAGCGTACAGCCAATGTCTGAAAGGCATGCCCAAGGTGAAGAAGTTCCGGCAAAAGAATTGGCAATGCCAGTGAAGGTTATCTGGAGAGAGGAAGGGCTGAGGGGCCAAGTGGTGTATCTACAGAACGAAATGATGTCGCTTGTCACTGGGAGAGTGGCTGTGGGTCCTGGCAGATATATGACATTTATAATGCCCATGTACACAAGTCTTTCTAGGCGCGACAAGACAAGGAGGGGAACAATGTGAAGGTCAAAAACAATTATCTTACTAGGCATTGTGTCTTTCAGATTGCACAAGTGCGGGGAAGGGGCAGGGGAGACGTGCCAGGGGTGCAAGGGAGGGGAGAATGCAGGTAATTCAATAAGTGCAACCAGCAGGTGACTCATAAGCGCAGTGAGAAGGGACTGTAGGGTTGCAGATACAGACCCTTAAGGTGCAGGGGGAGCCCAGAGGCAGTGCAAGGGCAACTGGACATGCAGGAGCCTGGGTCTCAGTTTAGAGGGTAGCCAGGTGACCAGCGCGCAGAGCAGTCATGGACATCAGCAGAGGAGAGCAAGAGAGAAAGCGGAAGTGAATAGGACGGTTTTTAGTTGCTTCTGGAACCAGAGGTGGTTCTGCTCAAGTTTGAGAGAGGCAGGGAGGCTGTTCCAGAGGGAGGCTCCAACCGAGGAGAGAGGTCTGCACCACACTCTCTGCTTGGAGAAGCGTCTAACCCTCAGAGAGTTGGAGGTAGATGAGCGGAGAGATTGAGATGGAAGATGTTCAGGAAGGGAAAGTTGGAGGTAGTGTGGGCCCAGACCCCAGAAATCCTTGTGGACAATGCAAAGGGTCTTGAACTTGATCCTTGCAGCAGCCACAGATTGCCAGTGGAGAGATTTCAGAGCTTGAGAGATACGATACCTGGCCTTGAGGCGAAGGACAAGTCTTGCAGTCCTGTTCTGGATAAGTTGTAAAGGTTGAAGAGTAGAGGCAGGCAGATTTAGAAAGTGGCTGTTGCAGTAGTCCAGCATAGAGAGGACCAGAGCTCTGGAGACAGTGAGCTTCTGGGGGAAAGTGAGAAAAGGAAGAATACCTCTGAGGAGGTGCAGCTAGTAGTTTGACTTCTTAGATCAGTCAGAGACGTGATGAGCGAAGCAGAGGGTGGTGTCGAAGATGACACCAAGGTTCTTAGCCTCAAAGGAGGGATAAGGAAGGGGGCCCGGAGTGGGCCAGCCAGTGAGAGAGGAAAGGAGGGAGCAGGTGTACGTTTGAGGAGGATCTCAGTCTTACTGGCATTAAAGCAGAGATCATTGGCGGCACCCCTTTCCTAATTTGTGGCCAGGCAGTCTGGTGTGAGAGAAGGAGCAGAGGTGGCTGAGGGGTGCATGAAGGAGAGCTGGGTGTCATCCGCATAACACTGAAAGTTGGAGCAGAAAGTAGCGATGCGGTGGGAAAGAGGTGCTAAATAGTGGTTGAAAAGCCAGGGGGACAGGTTAGACCCTTGGGGAATACCACAAGTAGAGAGAGAGAGCTAGAAGAGAGGAGGGGCTCCAGTTGGACCCGAGAGGGTCGGTCGGTGAGAAAGTAGGTCAACCAAGCCAGATCCTGATCAGTGATACCCAGGTTATCACAGAGGCGATTGAGCAGGATGGCATGGTTGACCGTATCAAAAGCAGAGGATAGATTGAGGAGAATGAGGACAGAAGGAAGATTAGAGGCACAATTAGAGAGCAGGTCTTCACGGGTGTTCAGGAGAGCAGTTTCCATGCTTCTGGCAGCTCTGAAGCCAGACTGATGATCGTGGAGACAACCAACAGATTCAGTATGCAGATTAAGCTGGGAGATGGCCAGCTTTTCCAGGACATTGCGCAGTAAAGGAGTGATGGAGATCAGGCGATAGCTAGCCGGAGCGGAAGGATCAGCCTTCTTAAATGGGTGCACAAGGTGCTTGAGGGGGGAGTTGGAAGGTTCCAGTGGCAGAAGAGTGATTGCAGAAATTCGCCAAGGCTGGAGCAAAGGTGTTGATGTGATCCTTGATCGTTCTGGATGAGCAGGGGAGAACCTGCTTTGACGAGACTTTCATAGATCAGACTTGTCTAGAAATATCGTCAGGGGTGAACAGGAGGAAGGAAGAAGAGAGACGGCCTCAGACGGACCAGGAGTGGTAGAGGAAGAGAGGGAGGACAGGATGTCCTGAGTTTTAGTAGTGAAAAGGGCCTAGCAGGGGACAGCAGAGGTAGAGACTGCAGCAGGATTGGCCAGCTCCTTGCAGATTTTGAAAAGTTCTGCCGAGTTGGATTCCGCAGACACGCAGGCTTGGATGTAGGCTCTCTTATAAGAGAGGACAGATAGTCTGTATTTCCTTTGGAGCAGGCAGCCGGCCAGTTTGTCAGGGGGTACGCCTGATGCCCTCCACTTCCTCTCAGCCGCCTCAAAATTCGTGTTTAAGGCTAATGAGGTCGGAGTCGTACCAAGAGTTGGGTTTGGGCTTCAAGCAGATCCTCACGACAGGGGAAAGGACATCCAGAGTGTCAGAGATAGATGAGTTAGAGAGGGCTATGTCGGGGTGTGAGTCAGCCAAAGGTGCAGGAGGAGGAGAGAAAGTGGTGGTGAAAGCCTCAGCTGACACACTCTTCATGGGTTGGATGACCGAGAAGGAAGGTGGCAGTGCTGGAGTCGGCGAGTGGTGAGAGGGTTAGAGAAGGGGTCTGAGGAGATCAGAACATCCAGGGTGTGCCCTGCAGAGTGGGTCGGGTCAGAGGGAAGAATAGAGATAGACTTGCAGAGGTTGCAGAAGAGTCCTGAAGAAGGTTGAGTCGCATCCAGGTGGATGTTCAGGTCTCGGAGGAGGAAAAATTGAGAGGTAGAGGCAAGGAGGGAGAAGGAGAGGTCAGCCCACTCAGAGAGGAAGAGGGCTTCCTGACCAGGCGGCCTGTTGATAGTGGCCACTGTGAGAGAGATGCTTGGAGAGATAAAGAGCCTGCAGACCTGGCACTCAAAGGAAGAGCAGTCCTGTATTGGCATGATGGAAGCATAATAGAAGCAGGGATCTACTTCAGGAAAATCAAGGCTACACCTGCCCCCCAGACAGTTGGTTCTGGGTTCGGAACAAGATCTTGTAGCCATCATGAAGGAGAGTGTCAAAACTTGTGATGGAGTTGGCCGTGAACCAAATCTCGTGAGACTGAGTACATCCAAATCAAGCTCTTCCAGGAGATGGCAGATGTCAGAGGAATATTTGACAGCTGAGCAAGAGTTGAGAGTAGTGATGTGGATCATGTTGCCACTTTTGAAGGACTTCCGTGGAGGGGAACAGGCCAGAGGTACGCCCTGCAGAAGTTTTGGAGATGCCTGAGGTGGGCAGTGGAGGAAGGAGGAGAAGACAGGGTAGTCCGAGAGGAAGAAGATAGTGCCAGAGGGGTGGCAAAGGAAGGAGGAAAGAGGATGGCCAGAGAAGCAGCAGGGGGTGCCGGAGAGGTGGCTGATGAAGGAGGTGACAGAGGAGCCAGAGAGGGGCAAGAGGGGGATAGCAGGAGAGAAAAGGAAGTTAATAAGGCTTATAAGTGTCTATCAAAAAGTAGGAGATTGGCCTGATGGCCCTGGGCCAAGATGGTGCCATTCAAGTAGACTTTAATGATGGTCTTAGAGGAGTAGAAGGGAGCCAAGAGGAAAGAGGAGAGAGAACAGAGACCATATGGGGGGATCCATAAGCCTGAAGAGGGAATGACTAAGAGGATGTCGGTAAGGGTCTGTCTGGAGGAAGCATTGGTGTCGGTATCCGTGATAGGGAGGCCTTTGTTGGAGAACAGCATGTCCCTTTTGAGGTTCTTCCTGCCAGACTTAGTGAGAGGGATAGGATAGTCGATAGATAAGCCATTAGAGAAGATAGGTGAGACAGAGAGCACCTTTAAAGGTGCAGGGAGGAAAGAGCGGGGGAAAGGGAGAAAGGAGTCCAAGCAGGGGCGAGGGTAGCGCTGGGGGGCAGACAGGAGGAAGGCACAATGGGGGTGATACGAAGGGGAGGGGAGAACAACAAAGAACAAGAACAACGGACCAGCGAAATCCGATACAATACAGAACATACAGCAAAGCACAGAGATAAACTCCCCAAACAGATTGGAGAGTGCAATATACTGGGGTGTCTATGGGATATATAGAGTAAGGGTCAAAAAAAAGAATAAGGGACTAAGTGTTGCTCACCTCCCCCAGCCACTTAGTTTGTTTGTTTGTTTTATTATTTGTAATGCGCACCTAACCCAGAGGTAGCAGGCCTCAAGAGCAACAAGAGGATTGTATAGCTTAGATTACATAAGGCACTGTGGATGGAGTCCAGCTATGGTTACAGTGTTGGACACATCAACAACATTAAAAACAGATACAATAAGTCATATTTACATAAAAGTATACATGATTTACAAGTTTTATATTATAGCTGAGCATAGGTCAGTGAAAGTACCAGTACTCTAATTGTCATGTTCCTTAATCCAGTGGATACGATCAGATCTAAATTGTAAATAAGGAAGGTCTTCCCTTAGGGATGGCGGTAGGGAGTTCCAATGTTGTGCTGCTTTGACAGGAAAGCTACTTCCCCCGGTCATAGTATGTTTGTGAATCTTGGCACCAGTAGGAGGTTGGAATTAGCCTTTCTGGAAGGGCGGCAGGATGCTTGTCTAGTGAATCTCGTTATAAGGTATTGAGGGGCAGAATGGTGGAGACATTTGTGAGTCAGAGAGACAGATTTAAGGAAGATCTTGTCTTTCGTGGAGAGCCATTTGACAGACCTTCTAGTATCTGAGATATGGGCTTTCTTCGGGAGAATTAGGGCTGCTCTTAAGTCATTATTTTGCAGGATTTGAATCTTGATCGTAATCTATTTATTACTACCTACGTAGAGAGGGTTGCAATAGTCCAACTTGGACAGGATCAAGGCTCTAGCTAGGCTAATGCAGTTGTTGGAAAAGAGGAAAGGTTTGGCTGCTCTGATAAGTGTGCAGGTATAGGAGGAAGCGGAAGCCATAGCGTTTATTTGTTTGTTGAATGTTAGTGTAGAGTCTAGATGGGAGCCAAGGGTTTTAACCTCCTTAGCCACGGCAATGATGTTATTGTCGATTTTGAATGAAGAGTAGTTCTGGCCTAGTTTGTTGAGATTAGCTGTGGTGCCTAGGATGAGGAGTTCCGTTTTGTCATCATTCAGGCATAGACCGTGCGAGGCCATCCATGCCTGGATGATGAGGTATACTCTGTTTACAAAGGCCAAATCCTTGTCATAATCCCCCGTCAGCGGGATGAGGATCTGAGTATCATCGGCGTAATTCATGTAGGTGATACCCAGACCATCAAGATTGTCTAAAAGGGGCTTTGTGAAGATGTTGTACAGAGTGGGAGAGACACAGGAGCCCTGAGGCACACCACAGGTAATAGGCATTGGGCCGGCAGCTGCTAACGGGGAGAAGACTCAGATTGTTCTGTTATTGATAAAGGACTAAATCCAGTCAATTGCCTCTTGGGAGAAGTGGGCTGCCGACTTTAAGTGGTTACAGAAGATCTCATGGTCAACCAAATCAAATGCTGCTGAGAGATCAAGGAGCAACAGTAGTGCCGTCTTACCCTCATCTCTCAGGTCATCTATTTGTGCCTTAAGGTCTACGAGAGCGGTCTCAGTTCCATGTTGGGGTCTGAAACCTGATTGTCAGACTCCTAGAAGGTGGTTGTGTTCAAGGTAATGTTGGATTTGTAGGTATGCTATTTTATCAAGGATTTTAAGTAGGAATGGCACTGTGGTGATAGGGCGGTAGGTAGTTAGTGGGGATGGAGGGATCTAAATTTAGTTTTTTGTGGAGTGGGAGGACCCAGGATTGTTTCAAGTTATTAGGTATGGTGCCTGAGGTGAAGGAGACATTTATAAGTTTGTTGATAAAAGGGGAGAGTTCACGAGCTGCATCTTTTATGAGTTGTGCTGGGCATAAGTCACCATGGCAGTTCGAGAGTAAGGATGACTTTTTCAATCTCTATGGTGGATACTTTGCGAAAATTAAAGTGGGGAATAGCCGCATAGGGTGGAGTCAAGATAGATTGCAGCGCTGTCGCATTAGTGTTACTAGATTTTGAGGTGGTGAGAAGAGTGTCTTTTTTGTTATTGATCTTGGTTTGCAAGGTTATAATTTTATTGGTCAGAGCATTTTCTATGCCTGTGCACCAGTCTTTGTCCTTGAGGCAGGAGTCTGGTGTTTGGATGGGGGATTCTACCTCTTTTAGAATAGCAAAAAGCTCTTTGGTATTGGACTTAGCTTGGGAAATTCTGAGGTTGTAGGAAGTCCCCTCTCCCCCCTGGATTAGAAGCACCATTATAGAACCGCTCAGGTTTCAGAGCTTGTCTGAAGCGGGCATGGAGAAGGTGGGTCAGATGTGGAAGGAAGGAGATTTTAAAACCTACCAGCTGTTCGACGAGGACTTAAAGATTGGCAAGATCTCAGTAATTTTGTATCTGTGGTTGAAGGGGGTCCACAAAGAGGCAAAAAAAGAAAGGGGGTCCTGGGAGTCCCTCTGCCTGACATTAGTCCTGGTTACAAGGTCCTTACCCAGATTCTTTAGCTCACTATCTTTCACGGAGGGGAAATATCCAAAGCATATCAGTCTTGGTCCTGCCCTGGGGCAGTCCAGCACCGAAATGCTAGGCAATACACCTCTGAACAAGAGTACCAGCAGCAACCCCCAGACACATGTTTCGGTCTGGTTGGACCTCATCAGTAGGGTGGAGCTGAGCCTCTCTAAGAATAGTGAGCAAGGTGTCCAGGTCTGGATTCACGGGGAAGGAGTGGATTTTGGAGGTAGAGGATGCATTCTGCAGTTTGTTCTTAGGGGACGCAGCTGTTTTAGAGGGCATTGATAACTGATTGTAGCAGGAGGAAATAACTCCATGGGAAGCACTGCACTGAGGATGTAGTTTACTCATTAAGTCATACATTGTGCAGACCGATTGGTTTTGGGTGGCTGAACAGGAAAAGTCTAAATCGAGGTTGCTTGGCACAGTAGAAAGGTACAGAATAACCATGCTTACCAGCCTCAGTCCTTACCAATTCTTTTCTGGTTCTACGAGTGGTGCAGAAAGTCTGTGGAGCAGAGTTCTCTCATGGGTGTCCTCCTCGAAGGCGAGGGTCCCTGAGCTATTCTGTAGATACAGTCTTGGCTTGCTCCTTTAAGTGCCTTCTATGTACCTTCCCTTCATCCACTGGCCTTGCCTCCAGGCAGCGCTGCACAGCGACAGCATCTGCAGTGGTCCTACATGGTGTCTGTCGCGTCTTCTGCTACAGTGGTGATCAGACCGTCATTCCGCATCCTACCACCAGCAGATCGGAGCAGAGAACATTCTGGAAGAAAGAACCTTGAGATATCTGTTTGCTGGCTGTTTACATTTCTTTGCTTTTTTAATGAGTTAAACACCAGAGATACAGGCTTGGGTATTCTTGTCACAACCAGTAAAATCATTCCTCTTTCTCAGTGTTTGTAAGGAGGAACATTATTTAGTTAAAAACAGCTTGCAAGGTGACATACAAATGTTCAGACCCAGAACTCATGTTTCTATGGGTCCAAATTCTACTCTCACGTTTGGTACAGCAAATTTATGAATAAGGGGGTTGCGTCTAAAACCATGAAAATAGGCAGATACCTATGTGGATTCCGTTATTCCCATATACAAGAAGGTAGCTTATAGATAAGTTAGTTAATAAATGCCTTTTTTTAAAAAAAAGATTTAGAACACTTAATTTCCTTTTTTCACGGTGTACATTTTGTGCTGTGAATGTAACATTACGGCTTGTTTCTTAATAAGGCCCTTTTTTAATGTATTGTCTTCAGAACCCTAACATATTAGGAGCCTCTTTAATCAGCATTTAGATTTCAACTAATCAGAATTGTGTATTCATTTGGAGAATTTGTATCTAAAGTGCTTAATACGTCATTAAAAAACAGTAACACAATGAGAACCAGTATTAACACAGAGAAAGGTATGGCTGGAAACAAAACAAAGAAATTGTCACAGGGCAGCATCGAAGATTAAAGGCGTAAGCAACATGTTAACCAGAAGAAGAAAGTGGGTAAGCTTTAAAACACTATTCAACAAAGATAAAGTACAAGAAGAGCGAATTCCCAGAGTTCGGGGACGCCACGATTCTGGAACTGCCAACTGAAAATCACGAAACCAAGAAGAAGCAGCACAAAAAGGACGTGGGATGGAAAGAAGAACAACGTGCTAGAGATGGAATATAGAGAGATCAGCTCGCAAAGATATCCAGGGGATAATGCATGCATGCATGTATGTTTTTAAATACTAGACAAAGAAACTGAATATCACAAAGCGAAGGGAGAGAAAGCCATTGCGAGAAATAGAAGTAGTGTAATCAAGTCAAAAAAGAATACGAACAGCCGAATAAACAGAAATGAGAAGCAAAATTGCTTAACTGTGTGATCCTACGTACAAAGTAGTTCAGATGAGAAAGAACCAAGCTTTGAAAAAGTAATTTAAAAGCTGAAAAAGTGAGTAACACATTTTCTGAAAGTTATAAAACTGATAGTGGCTGCAATTTGGAAGCGTAGTGATGAGTTAAAGCCGAATGCTAAATTGGAAGCTTGGGGGTTAAAGAAGAGCGAGAACAAATGAAAGAACTTTGGGGGCGGGGGGATATGTACATATGAATGCAAGCACAAAGGAAAAGAATCTGTTTTCTTGGGGTTAAGTCAAAGAAAATAATTAAACATCCAAGAATTGAGAGCAAGGAGTCGGGTAGCTTGACACTGATGTAGCTTAGAAGTAAAAGAGGGAAAGGACAAATAAATGTGGGTATCATTGGCGTAAAAGTTTGCCTAGAACCCGTTCTCTGTTATTGAAGAAGCTAGATGGATAGTATAGAGAGAAAAAAAGAGGACCAAAGACAGAACCCTAAGATTGAGGACTAGAAGGAGGGCATTGCCCATTTAAGGAGACTACAAATGAGTGATAAGAAAAATAGCAGGATTATCATGCCAAAGCAGAACCAGAAATCCTAAGGGAGTAAAGACCATGAAGAAGAGAGGAGTGATCTACATTATCAAAAGCGGCACTTAAATGAGGAAGAACTAAAATAAAACAAGTTTGATAATCAGAATTGATTAGAGCTGGTTAGAAGAGCACGACTAGAATGTTGCTTCGCAGATTTGTCAAAGTGTCTTGCCTCATTTTGTTCTTCAAAATATATACTTTATGAAAGGGCATGCTTTTGTCACAATATGCTATTGATGTTCTGGCATGTGAAAAACTGTGTTGCACTGGGGAAAATATCTTGTAGGTTAAATCTTTCCAATTTACTGTTAGATTGGGGGTGGTGCAATACACAATTCAAATGTCTCGGCCTGTATACTCCTTTAAGAAATGCTCCATCTTACTCAAAGTCAACTACTCCGTATTTTTGGATGCAACGTTCGGAAGGAAAGCCATCCCTCTAAAACACATCCTGTACTATGGCGCTAGCAGGAACCGCTTTGATGATTTGAATCTCTGTCATTTAGAAAACACATCATCCAGGCCAGTTTATGAGGGCAAAAATATACAATTCCAATTTCTCCCCGGGTCCACTAAGGAATTGTTGAATCTCCATGGGTTCCTTCCTGAACTGTTTTACTATTTTTCTACAAACCACTTCACCCATGTTCCACCTTATTATCCAAACCCGGCAACCAGTGCTCATGTCCCAAAATCCCCTTTATTCTTCAGCATCCCAAGATGCTCTCCATGTGCCAGGCTGGCTAACGTTGCATGCATCCCATGAGAGGGAACGTCTCTGGACCCCCTTAGCAACTTGTCCACTTTCATGCTAAGCTCATCTCATCTTTGACCCTCCTGTAACCCTTCAATCCGATGTTGCTAGATTCCCTCTCATCCCAACCATCAAGGATACACTAAACCACTAGCAAATAAAACTCCTTTCTGCGAGTGACCTTCCAGCCCTGCCACGACACACAACAGTCAACGCTGAAAACCTAATCATCTCCATCCTACTCACTCCCTGTTGATTCTTTCTGCCACTCCTGGACAATGTGTGAGTCGCAACATACATTTTTCCAGATATGTTTTCCACCTCCATATTGTCGCCTTGCATGTATGTGACCTACCTAACAACTCTGCTGGACATACAAAGTTCCTTCCGCACATAAGGTCTTGCATATCTAGAGTTTCCCAGCAACGTCCTTCCCAATCACAGAGTGCCAGCCCCTTTGACGCCTTGTGAGGCAACAGCAATTGTCATTTCCGCCACCTTAAATTGGGGCTAACGCACAGCCCATAATAGTTTTACTGGCATCAGTATAGAAAATGGTCTCTCTTTGTGGGCAAACCTTGTCAACACGGGTATCCCCGCTACCACTTTTTTACTCCAAGGAATTCATGAGAGCACTCAAAAGAGACTGTTTTGTTTAACAAGTGTCATGTTTTGTCAGCATTCTGTTTGATACATTTCAAATAATATAATAGGTCTTACTTTAGTCTCTCATTGCTTAATGTCAACAATGGCCTCCAACAAGTACTCTTTGGGACACACTCCCTTGCCTGTAAGTACTCAATGATGGTTTTCCTGAACTTTAATATGTTTCTAGTCTGAGCCTCCGACCAGTGTCTTTACGTGTCTGCAGGACTATCTATAACCTCTTATTCTGCTTATTTAATTATAACGCTTATATAGTGCTATTAGGCAAAGCGGTTTACAGGATTTAAAGAACGGTACAATGTAAAGAGAAATTCAAAGGCATGACCCACAAACCCACACAATAATATTGATACCTGGAAAGGTTGGGAAACTCATTATAACTGTGGCGGTCTGGAAATAAGGGTGACAGTCGCACCGTACCGGCAGCCTTTCTGGACCGCCACACTACAACACTGCGGGTTAGGGGCTGTTGCGCCCAGCAGTTAACTGGACCCGCCGGCAGAATTTTCACTGAAGCACCAGTACTGTTATCAACATTGCCAGTGATTCCATCTCCCCACTCCCGTGGAGTCCTATGGGACTTCATGGGAATGAGGAACAACATTTTCCGGCACCTGACTTCCCGGGCTGCCGGGACTTGTCCCGGTTGCACCGGGATATCAGGCACTGAAAAACTGTTCACCTGGCCCGTAATGAGGCCCTTAGTGTAGGTAGCAAATAGATTGTCAGACATTTTCTGTATTTGAAAGATTGGCAGAAGAGTGAATCTGAAAGGGAAGTGAGTTCCAAAGAAAATGGGCCAAAATCTAGAAGAAGCACAAGGAGGGCGCAGAACAGACAGTTGAAACGGAGCAGCAGAGTTTAAATTTAGTGAAGGGAGGTATAAAGAAATTAAAATACATACGTAAAGGGGAGATGGGGCCTGGATACAATTGAAAACTATATATAAAAAGTTCAACTCAAAAAAGTTGCTTAATCAGAAGCCAGGTAAGCTGGGCTAAGTAAGGTGAAATACTAGTAGACCAAGGAAGGCAGTAAAGAATGTGAACAGCTGAGTAAAGAATAGAACATAGAGGAAGCAAAGCAAAGCATAGTTTGACAAGTCGACATGTAGGGTGTGACTGTAATTCAAGCGTGATAGGCCATTGGTTTTAAGAAGGATTTAGGTGAAGAAAAGGTAAAGATGACAGATGTTTTTGATATTAAAAAGATGAAACCGGGGCCGGGGCATGAATGAATAGCGGAGGCACTTTGCGGTTGTAAAGAAAAAGAGGAGTCAAAAAGATAACCAAGATTGCAGGCTTGAGAATACAGAGAGCTGCAATGGGCGGTGAGTGGTTTGGGGGGAAATACTGGGAGCAGAGGGTGAAATAGAACAATTGGCCAGAACAAATAACATATTAGGTTTTTGGCTATTTAGACAAAGGAACTGGAAGGCCATCCAAGATTGGACAGCCAAAAGGCAGAAAGATAGGCGTTGATGAATGAGGGAAAAGAAAAAGAAATATGTGTGTCTTTGCAAAATAGATGAACTTGAAAGCCTAAGTCAAGAATCAAGGAAGGTAAAGGGGAGGTTTAAAGACAGAAAAGAAGAGGGCCTAGGACCAAACCCTGTGGAACACCAAAAGAGAGAGGGAAAGACAGAGAAGTAGAACCTGTTTAGGAATAGACCCAGAGAGAGGAAGAAGAGCAGTTTCTGTAGAGAAACGAGGACGACAGCCAGATTGGGAGGAAGGAAGAAGGTTGTACAAGTTAAGGCTTAGAACTGAGCTGCCCATAGACAGGATTTTTGGATCTAGGATTTTTGAGAGATCGAGCAAGAGAGAAATGGGGTGTAAATTAGAAGGATCGGCAGGACTAAGAGAGGGTTTTTTTTACGAAGGGAAATGATGGTGGTGATTTTAAAGGTAGGATAGTCACTGGACAAAAGGGAGAGATTAAAAAAGAGATATGATTTAAATCAGAGAGAAATAAATAGATACTTGGCTTTAGCTTTCATGATTAATCTGAGGATGGATATGGCTGTTGGGTCTGTTGGGAAGAAACCAGAGATTAGCAAATTATTAGAAAGTCAAGAATACAGTGTGCAAACTTATATACAATTACAATTTATGCCTATTGATAAGAAATTTCAATTAGCATGGACTGGATTGAAGGAACATATGTCGCATGATGTTGCTAGGGTAATTTCTGATGTGGATTGGAGAGATATCCTGAAGGTGAATTTTTATTTAGGAGCAGACATGGGTTTGCGTTTGATTCGACAGAAAGTTATTGGAAGGTTGTATTGGACACCAGTTAAGATGTTTAAATTAGGGCTTCAATCAAATGATTTATGCTGGTGTTGCGATATTGGTAGAGGCACTCTTTTACATTTGCTTTGGGAATGCCCGAGAGTGCAATTGTTTTGGAAGGATGTCATTGATAGGATTGACTTGATTTTTGGAATACACTTGCAAAAATCTGCAGCAAACATAATTTTACTAAAAAATAATAAGTGTGTGCGTGCTAGAAAACAAACTTTCTGGATAGACAGGGTCATGATGGTAGCAATTAAGCTAATTCTCAGGATTTGGAAAAAGAGGAAAAAGCCTAATGTTGAAGAGTGGTTAACGGAGTTGCATGTTTTATCACAGTATGATAAGGTTTCATTGAAAAATAAATATAAAGAAGAGGACTACATGAAGTTATGGGGACCATTTGTGGCTCTTTATGATTGATATGGCAGTAGGGATGTACTAATGGATGTGACATGTATGGGAGAAGGTGGGGTGAGGTGGAGGTGGGGTTGTGTTTTTTTCCTTTCTTTTTTCTCTTCTTTTCTTTCTTCCCACTTGTGTTGTCTTATGTGTTGTTTTGTGTATACCTGTCAGTTTGTCTATTATGTTTCACACGATATAGCTATTTTGTTGGAATGAACGATGTATGATGCTAAAGACGTTCTGCAAATTTGGTTGTGACAGATTAATGTGAGACATTGTTTACTTATATGAAGTTATTACTGTTTATTGAAAACTTAATAAAGTGTTTTAAAAAAGATATGTAATAAAGGGAATAAATGCTGTTATGATAGATTTTCTGAATGTATCAGACCATTTTGTTGTTGGAGGTGGCATGTTTTGGGTGGGGCTTGACAGCTTGCCGGTGGGATTGTTTCTCACGTCTGTAGGCCCCTTCCTTTAATCTCCTTTGGTTCGCATCCAGCAGTCCGTGGCGTACTTCGTTCCAGAGAGAGTGAAGGAGCGGATAAACATCAAGCAAATAATATTCAGAGGTCTGTGGCCTACCATGAATCGTTGGCGATGGAACATATAGTCACTAAGATTGACAGACCTCAGTCTGAAACAGACAAAAGCGCCAAAATCCAAACTCTCTATAGACCTGGAGAACTAATCAAAATCATGATAAACGTAAATGTCAATACCCTGAGAAATGAAAACAGTCCAGTCCAAGGTGTATCGGATCAAGCCAAGAACACAAACTGGAATTGGCTGGCAGGCGTTTTGGGTGGTAATTCAAGCTAATGCCAACAAGGGCCATCTGGCCCCAACACAAACATTTTATCTTGGAATACTAGAGGATTCGTACACCTGTTCAATGAAACAAGAAGTTGGAGTGTTTATTTAACTTTCATCTGTCTTCAGGAAACATGAATGGCCAAATGTCCAATCTCTGAGGATTTTGAGCTGGACATAAATCCTGCTTTAACAAGATCTAAGGGACGTTCATCTGCTGGTCTTCTGACAATGATCAGGAAAATCTCTGGCTGGAAACTGATAAAATCATAAAAACACACACCCTTTATATAGTACTCAGTGGTAGCCGCTAAAAATGAAACAAACAACATTATCAACCAATTCTGCATCTTCAATCTTTACTGGCGTCACAAAATCGCTGGAAGATTCAAATTTATAAAAATGGTGTATGACCTAATTGATTAAATAAATAGTGACCACCAAAAACCAAACATTATCTGTTGTGGTGATCTGAATCTAGCCTGCATTAATGAGACTAAAAATGTCGGCGGAACACAAACTCTCCTACAAAAATTGGCCAAAAAAATGGTGCACTGATCTCGAGGAAAGAAACATAACCATTGTGAACGGAAACATCACTGGTGACATACCTCCAGAGAAAACTTGGAGAAGCATGAAGCAGTCGTCAACTATAGATTACTTCTTCATCTCAGAAAATCTACAACAACGAGCCATGTCACTGCAAATTACAGCCAATCCACACAATGATCATAGTCAACTCAAATTATCGATTCAGGTATCAAATATCAAGAAGCCTCAGCAATGGAATAATCATGTCACAGTAGAACCCAACAGATCTCGACTAAGAATAAAGTCTCAGGAAGTTAAGATCCTTACAGAATTGTACGACAAGTACGTAAGTGATGTGACACACATGAAAGTAGAATATACCTGCCTGCTGGATCAGTTCAAGATCACAGACAATGGAACTAAAAGACCTTTGTTCCAAACTAAACACCACTACGACAAACAAGTCCGCAAAAGAAAACAACAACTTCAAAAAGAAATAAGGCAACACAAAAAACTCAATGTTGAACAACAAAAGCAGGCAAATAAAATAAGCAAACAAAAATTGGCAAATTTCCCACAAGGCAATCCTTTACCAATTTGACAGCGAATCCATGCTTGCCAGCCTTAAGAACAAGAACTCTTCTGATGTCTGGAAGTTGATAAATTACATCGATTGCCCCCAAGAAGCAATCCAAGCAAATATGGTGAGTGAAAGTGAGTGGATCAAACACTATCACACAGTGTATGAGAAAAAAAGTTCCACCATTGACCCACCACTACCACGGCTCGCAAAATGGGACCTTCATTTTGAAAGAGGACATTCTACTGAGCATCCAACGAAGCTCCTCTTCAAGGGCACCTGGACCGGATGGTCTAACAAACTTTTATAATCAAACAAAACCCTGAAGAGTGGGCCGACTTCCTAGTAAAATTGTTCTCTTCAATTGCCAATGAAGGGACAATTCCTGCAAGCTGGAAAACAGAAATTGTTATTCCAATCTACAAGAAAGGCAATAGAACCGAACCGAAAAACTATAGCCCTTATTAGATGTCCTGGTGAAACATTTTGCTACCCAACTACAGAAACAACTTCTCAAGTGGATTCAAGACTCAGATCATTTGAATTGTCGTCAAACAGGCTTCGTCAAAGGTGTAGGCTGTGGCCTAAATCAGCTTCTACTAAACATACTTAAAATGGATGCAATAAAAAGGAATACAAAAATTTATTTTGCATTTGTGGTCCTGTCACAAGCATTCAACAGTATTGATAGGGAATTGCTTTGGAAGAAACTGGCTGATTGGAAATGCCCAAATAGCCTACTACTAGCAATAAAAGCATTGCAGACCAACACAGAGATAAGAATAAGGATGGACAAAAGGGGCTCCTTATCCAATCCAATAAAAACCTATCGAGGAGTAAAACAAGGTTGCCCTCTTGCCTAGATAATTTTCAACTTATTCATCTCAGACTTGGGTGATGTATATGAAAATGCAAACACATTCCCTCCAAAAATCAACGAAAAAGAAGTCAACTGGCTACTGTATGCGGATGACTTGGTCTTTCTGGACCTCACTCCGATAGGTCTATAACGTAAACTCTGCATTCTAGATCACTAATCCAACAAAATGGTCTAAATGTGAACATACAAAAATCTGAAATATCAATTCTACAAGATCTGCAAAAAAATTAAGAATTTTTCGGGAAAAAAAAAGTTCACTTGGAGACTGGGCGAAGGAAAAATTGAGCTAACAAAACAATCGATGTATCTAGGTATGCTTTTGAGCTCAAGTATCAACGATGCTCCTTGGGTGGAAAAAGTAAAGGACAAATGCAAGCAACTGACAGCGCAAGCCTGCATCGTAAACAAGAAAAACAGTAAACTTTAATTAAAACCTGTCCTGACCTTCTATAAAATGAAGGTCATTCCGGCTCTAATCCATGGAGCTGATTGTGCTTTTGGATGCCCGGCTGAAGTGTGGACCTCACTGGAACATTCATTCTGGTCCAAAGTGCTGCGATTACCACCAGGTGTGCCTACCGTGTGTATAAGACATGAGCTCAGTCTTATATCCGTCAATGGAAGGATATCGTGGAACACACTAAACGAATACCGTATAACAACTGCAGAGAAGCGACAACCACAATATAACATCTTAAAAGTCTCATCTCAGGGACATTGTGATGCTGTCCTGTCATTGTGGGCACAACGCTGTGAAAAGATCTTAAGCGATATTGGAGCGGATGGAAGCCTGTTACAAGAAAACCCAAACAAGGTTAATTCAATGCTCTGGACCCAAGATTGGATAGATATTGGTGACTCTTGTAAAAAACACAGAATTATGAAACTGATGCCTATTGAAGAGAGAAAATTAAATGAGATCCAGCCGTATCTACAAATATTTCCAGAAAAAAATCGCAGATTGATCTTCATTAAATATCGTCTCAATCAATTTCCTACACGGGAAAATTTGAGTATATGGAAAGCAGAGGGTACAAGATCTCTATCATGTCATCTCGGTGGAGAAGATACTGAAACTTTGAAGCATCTAACATTAACATGTCCTAATCTGAGTCAAGAACGCACAAAGCATTTGGGAAGGTTTATATTGGCAAAACCATCCTTGTCTATTGATGAGATGTGGAGACAATCCTTTCAAGATTTGGACTGCAGTCTAACATTTGAGTTAACGTTCTTCTTGGACCCAATGGAGAAAAAACTGCTAAAAGCAGAAGATAATCTAGAAACCTAATTGTTAAAGCAATTTCATATAATTTGAGTAATTGGTTCCATGAGGTAGGTTTTGCTTAAATTAGTGTCTCGCTTCTGCTAAAGTCCAAAATGATGCTACTTACCTTACCCTTTCTCATTCCATGTGAAAGGAGGTCATTGCAACCCCGGCGTTAAGGGTTAATGACGGCGTTAACCCTTAACGCCGAATTCCCACTTTAACGCTTGCTTTTGGCAGGCGTTAAAGTCCATGGCGCTAACCCGCCATGGTGCTAATTACGCCGCCGTAGTTTACGGCGGCGTAATTAGCGCCTTCCCCACTCCCATTATGCCCTATGGGGCAAAAATGGGAATGGGGAAGGGAAAATGGGAAATGGGGATTTACCGCCCCACTCATCTTGGAATGGGGCGGTAAATCTGCCATCCACCATGGTGTAAACATAGTTTAATGTCAATAGGTTGTAATGACCGCCAAAGTCTTTCTGTATCTTGAACTTGCTTGCTAGGCTTTGGCCTTTTGTTTATTTCGTTCTTCTCTTTTATTTTTTAAAGGTTTGTAACAAACCAATAAAAATAATTAAAATAAATAAAAAAACTTGTTCCAAGTTGCTGCTTTTTTCCCTTGAATGTTGATTCTCGGCTAAGCTGTAGGATCATAGAGCTGTCTGCCCTGTTGTCTGTTTGAAGTTCGCTGGTGGCAGTGTGGTTTACTCAGTGAGATTTGCACGTAGAGTGCAGGGAGTGCGTGCGTGAGTGCTCTGTGTGTTTACTGTGTTTGGAGCCCTCCTCAGCTCTCCTTTGGTACACATTCTTTCCCTGCCTTGACACTAACTATTCTCTCCTGCCTTGATGTGTTAACTATTCTCTCCTGACGTTCTGCTGTGTTATGGCTATATGACTGATTTCTTTTGCCTTTTGGCTTTTCTTTTCTAAAATAGTACTTTTTTACAAACATTGTTGATGCAGAGTGTTGAATAACGGCTCTGCTGCATGTAAAATATTGATATATTATTCTGGGAGATGTTTGTGACAATACAGGGTACCATGTGTGAGTCATCTACCCCTAATAGGAATTCGGTTATGGAAGTGATGGCTGCTTGTGCTCGCAGGAGAAAACGTCTTCATGAGACTAATACATGTTTTTCTGCGGCGCATAACGGGTGAGTAAAAATCGAGGTTACTGCGAAACATGGAGATCCTGGTTTTATTTTGGAAGGTCCAACTACTGCCCTGGTTCGGAGTACTATGCTGCCAGCCACACCAACGCTTATGTCTCCATTGTTTGCAGCCACCCTTCTGTGGAGCCCCTTGAATAAATGGCAAGCAATCTGTTGTGTTGAAACAGTTTAGCTCCACCAAATGGCAGTTAGTGAGAGAAAGAATAGCTGCTGACCTCTTCCAATGCAGACATTTTTATGATTTTGCTTTGTAGTTGGACTACCTGGATGAAGTAGCGACATTGGTGCGTCCTGTTTTGGTGAACACTCAGTGCCAAACGGATCTACCATCGAATGCTGAGACACCGGCATGACCTGTTAAGGTGGACAACCTGTGTCAAACGGAGCCTCCAGTAAATATTGAGTTGGCTAATAAGGACCATCAAATCTTTCATCATGAATATGACTGTCGGGCCTGAAGATAAAAGCAGTCAGACTGAACTAATCGATCTAAGTATCGTTAATCTGCAACATTACTCCACCTTTAATTCATCATCTTTACCTGGGGTTGTGGTTGGGCAATCCCCTGTTGGGCAGTTGACAGCTGATGCAGACTTAGGACCGGCCACATTATGTACTGTTTCTTATGTTCGCACCAAGCCTAAATCCAGCTGCTTCAGAACTGTGCGTCTCAGTAAGTCTCAGATGCCATTTATTGTAGACAAATCTTTAAGAGAGCTGGTCTTGGATCCAAGGAATCTTATTATTACCAATGCTATGTCACCTATGAGACCTGAACCTAGAGATACCCTTAGGAATAAGGTTATGGCCTGGTTGCAACAAAGATCGGGACTAGGGATTGTTAGAAGCCTGGATTTCAAGGTCCTGCGTAGGAGTACATTGGATGAATGGTGCACACAAGCCAACTAAGATTGTATAATTATTGGCTGTGGTCTTAGTAACCTTCTGTCATTTCTGGTAAATTGTAACCAGTTCTTCAACATGCCATCTGATCTTAAACTGATAGTCTTTTTTAAGCATCTTCATGCCTCACGGTTTCTTGTTTGCGCTATGCAAATTAATAAAAAAATAAAATTACATTTTGATAAGAGATGCAGTCAAAGAATCAGAAGGAGCAGCAGTGGGATATGACGAAGAAATGGTCAGAAATACATCATTTTCTGAGATTGGCATGAAAGAAAAAGGAGAGTGATTGGAATGGGACAATTAACTAATGATCCAGTGGGGCTAGAAGAAGGCTGCATAGGAAGAAAATATCTATTATACATTTTTGAGAAAGTAGGAAGCAAGATCATTGGAAATAAGAGAATAGAGAGGAGAGGGGCCCTAAAAAGGGGGGCAAGAACTCTGATCATGAATTAAAGATTGAAAATAGTTTGTTTTTGCCTGTTTGAGAAGGTGAAAGAGTGCAAAAGCGAAAAAACAGAGAAGTTGGTAGAAGATCTGCATTTCAACCATTTATTTTCAGCCATATGAAGCTGAATCCCCAGTAGTTTTTGCGAGTCTGAAATCCAAGGTCGAAAGAGGTGCATTGAGGTAAGTAGAGATGGAATCATGGAACTCAACCAATGCAGAATCGATACCAGGGGAATCGGAGGAAAAAGAACTAGATGGGCATGAAGCAATAGATCAACAAGAGTGGAATGGGTACGATTTCATAAATTCTGGCAGAGAAAAAAAAGACTGAATGTGACTGAAGGAAGGGAAGCAAGTGTCAGAAGGATAGCAGGAAATGATCAGAAGAATTAATAATATGCGATCGAATGAATCAGTGAGAAGACAATCTGCAGAGATAAATACTAAGTCAAGACCCCCCTCCCTTAATTTGCCCGGCATGGGAAAGAAGTAGATTGAGATGATAAGCAAACAGAGAAAGCAACAGCGGACAGGAAGAGGGATCAGCAGAGGGAATTTGAATGTTTAAGTCGCCAAGAACAATAAGGGGTGTAAGTAGAGTAGAAATGATAGAAAGCAAAGAAACAAAGTCATCATAGAATGAGCCCAAGAAACCTGGGGCTGATAGGTGACCAGCACAGTGAGAGATGAGGGAGCAGAAAAGAACATGTAATTCAAAAGAAGAGAAGACGGGAGAGAAAATGGAAAAGGAGCAATAAACCAAAAAGAATGAAGTAGTAGGCCAATCCCACTGCCCGAACGTGTAAGTCGGGGAAGGTGGGGAAAGTAAGGCAACAGATGAGGTTAAAGCCGCAAGAGTAGCAGTATCAAACAGATGGATCCAAGTCAGCAACAAGATCATTTTTTAGAAACAATAGAGTAAGCAGTCCACAGTTGATGGTAGGAGGAGAAAATTAATAGATGGTATGTTAAATAAGCTTAGAGTGTCTAGGTAAATACGGAAGATGAAAATTCCAGAATTGGGAGACATGAACAGGAATGTTCATATATGGTCTGGAATAAAGAAAGCACAGAACAATAGACCAGCAGACAATATTATTGTGGTGGGTTTTCATGCATATCCAAAAGTCCAAGATGTATGCAAAGAACCAATAGCTAACCGGTGTGAACAGGGACAGACAGGGAGGTTAATGTGCCCTTGAACAGCTGCCATTTGATAGGACGCCCGGGCGAGGAATGCTCTGGGGAAGGCAGCACAAATAGCTGCCTCAGCGTAATTGCCTGCGTCAAAGGGGGCGGAGCCACAGATCCTCTCAGCAGTGCGGAGCAGCTGATAGAAGGGGCTCTTTGCTTGTGCTCATTCAGACCAAACACTAAGCTGTCATTGTCAAAATAGATAACACCTGACTGTCTCTCAAACAAGTGAAAAATGTCCTTTTGAAACATGCTGGCCATTGGGACCAGGCCAAAAGGTAACTTGGTATTACTCACCGACCCAAATAAGGTGGTAAAACAGGTGAGGACCATGGAGTCGGATTGAAGCTTGACCTTGTGGTAAGGTAAGGTAAGTTAAATAGTCCCAAAAAAATGTGCTTTGCAAGTTATCCACAGGCTCAATAACACCTTCCTTGTAGAGTTTTCCAAGCTCACAGACCTCGGGGCTAGAGGCACATTCCTCACGCTGGCAGTCACAGGACAGAATTATCTTTAAGGTTGATCCTGGAACAGAAATACTTTACTCACCTACTCTTTCCCGGAACACATTGTGGAACCATTTGGCAAGATCCAGCAAACAGATACGCAATTGATCACCTCTATCCACATGTTCCACAAGTAACTTGAGAGGATTAGCAGGATCAAGAATAACACTTAATTCTCCTTGTTCGTCCCATCCTAATGGATTTCCCCCTTTACAATAAACACATGCTTTAATCTTCCTGCGTTTGAAAACAATATCCCCCTTCCCAAAAATATGTATATGAATTGAAAACTAACCATAGGCATTAGCACAAATATCATGTTACTGAAGTGCACACTGGTAAAAATGCTCCTCCCAACAGTTTCTGTTCACAATTGTATAATCTACCCCTGCGACCAGCAGCAGAGAGGCAATGGGCCTCATTACAAGTTTGCTGGTCCGGAAACAAGGTTGCCGGGAAGCTCACTGGCACCCTTGTTTCCAGACCTACAAACTATGAGTTTGCCTGCCGTGGCTGCTGTTCCCGACGGGTATGACCCTGCCGGGCGCAGCAGCCATGGTGGGCAGACTCTTCACGGAAGCGCTGGCACCATTAGCAATGGTGCCAGCGCTTTTGATCATCACTCCCTAGCGTCCTTTTGGACTCTATTGGAATGGGGACTACCATTTTACCAGCACCTGACTTCCCGGGCCGCCGGACTTGTAATGTTCCGGTGGCACCGGGAAGGCAGGCGCCGATAAAATATTACGTTACCGCCGGACATATAATGAGGCCCAATGACTAACTTAATATTGAAGTCTTCATCTGGCGTCTTACTTCGTGGTCTTCCTCAGAACTCATTTAAGGAAGGAGGAAGATTGTGATGGAATGAAGAGTGAGATTTGGATTCTGCAACCTCAGAAATATTCCTGATTCTCCCTGGGCTGTGCATTACCTTGGGCCCCGTCCTATGCTGGGAGGGAGAATGATTTTTGCCCTGACGCTGCTCGTTACTTTCGTTCAAACATAGTAGTTTGAGCCGGGACACCCAAAGCCTCTCCTCATATATGTGGAGTTTGTGTGCTCACTTCTAGAATGCTTCATTCGCAACTAAGGTGCCTGGTACTTGTGTAGACTTGCTTCTTTGTTTCCTGATCACTGCTGGTTTTCAAACATCAAGGGCACGCTTGCTATTGTGCCTGGTTGGCACAAATGTAATAAAGCAAACCTTTGCTGGTTGAGTTAGTGGACTTGCACAAGAAATAACAATCAGTGCTGCTGCCAATACCTGACATGTGTTGCCATGCCAACCAAATATTCTTTCTCTCGTTTCCCCTCCCCTTCTTTTTTTATCAGTAGCATTGTTTTGGTCACATGGGGCTTTGCACCACCTTATCCTCCAAAACCAATTTGGCTTGAGGACGATCCTGAACTTTTGCATCCTCAATTCCTTTCTTTCTTAGAAATGTTTAAGAGGAAGACTCCTGCAGATTCGTTTTCAGTGGTCCAGAAAAGGTCTAATCTTCATTCTAATTCATCTGTAAAGTTGTTTTTCCTTCCCAGTGGAAGCAGTAACGAGGATGTTTACCAAGCTTCTGACCTCCCACCTTCAATTGAGGGGTATCCACATATACCATTACTTGGACGACTGATTAGTCAGGGCCATCTAGCCCAAGACTGTGCTATCCTCCCTCCCCCTTTATGATTTGGGGTTATCTGCCTATTGTAAGATGTTGGAGGGGTACTCCCTCCTCCCCAACCCCATAAGGAAGTTAATCAGCTATACTTGTAATTGTGTTTCCCAAACAAGAGATGGTGGAAGGAAGTGTTCCAGATCGTAAAATGGTGGTTTTAGATCCTTCAGGGCTTTATTGCATCATGCAGGCTATCAGTCCCTCCGCCAGACTCTGGATGGGACATTTGCAGATGCATTTGGTACTTTCATGGGACCAGCTCAGGAATCCCCAATCGGCCTGAATCAGCATTCCAGACTCCCTAGGGGGAGATCTTCTGTGACCATTGATGAACTGCAATCTATTGAAGGAAACTCAGTTTTCAGAATCCCTTCATGATCGACTTGTCTCTCTACTGCTGGGGAGCCTCCCTTCTACACCGCTCAGACAGGGCATATAGTGTACTAAATCATCAGAACCAATCTCTTATTGAGTTGTGTGGCATTTTCCTGGCACTGAAAGGTTTTCTCCTCATAGTTTTTTTGGGCAAGGTGGTGTTATTTAAGTGAACTCCACCAACTGCATGTTTTGCATCAACAAGAAATGGCACATCATATACTCTTGCGTATGTGCCTTAAGGGATGAAATTAGAGATTGGGTGTCTTGTTACCACATCTTTCTGGATCAGGACAAAGTAAAGCGGACAGTCAGAGAAGGCTGGAGCAAGTGAACCACGCATGGGGATTCTTAAGGAGATTGTAGCTTAACTGTTTCAATGCTAGGGGACCCCGCATGGTTATTGTTGTGTCCCCCAGCGCTTCTCTTCTTGGTTCTGGCTGCTGGCTCCTTAGGGGACAGTCTCCTCATTTCTTTTAAATGACAGCAAATGCCTTCTTGCCAATACCGCACATCCACAGTGATCATCAAATGGAAATGATCCCAGAATTAACCCCTTATTCTCGT
Source organism: Ambystoma mexicanum (assembly GCF_040938575.1). Taxonomy (NCBI): domain Eukaryota; kingdom Metazoa; phylum Chordata; class Amphibia; order Caudata; family Ambystomatidae; genus Ambystoma; species Ambystoma mexicanum. The sequence goes on along the minus strand of NC_090923.1, from coordinate 151,886,345 downwards.
GACTCCTCACTGGCCAGCTGAACCTCAAAATTCTATCCCAACAGAAGGGGAAGATTTGACAACTCTCCACCAAGGTCAGCAACTAAAGGGTCTGACAAGGAGCGACACAGGGAAATCTAGGTCTTGCAGGAAAACAAGAAACGTATTCAGGTGGCCAAAAATTGTCCATAGGCTAAGGGTTAAATCTGCTCTAGCACTCGCTCCTTAAAACAGATAGTTTCCTTTCTCTTGCACTGGAGTCGGGCAGTTTGCCAGCCATTGAAGTTTGTGTACAAGCATCCTATTGATGGGCTCACAAGGTAATTCCCACTAGTACAAGCACCCAATCATGGACAACCTGTTTAGCTTGTGAAGGTGCGTATCTAACTATGACACTGAGAACAAAATATCTCAATTGGCAATATTACAGTCCCTATTCAAAGTAGGAATCCCTTCCTGAATCCCATTCAGAAGTAGACACAACAGAACTAACAAATCTATGGATTAGTGAAACAGTGCCCTATTATATAAATAAACAATGCATTACAACAATATAGTATGATCACTTCAATTGAATGTATATAGTTTTCAGTCAATGAAAGCAGTATTTTTTGGAATCCATTTCCTTTTAAACATTGCAATACAAGGAAATGGAAAGAAACATATAAGCATACATAACACCGCTATAATCTTCTAGTAACATCTTCTGTCTAATTCTTATAGCAGCCCTCAGATATGAGTACAATATCCATGCAACTAATAGTGTTTGTGCCATTAAAATGTAACACATTGCAGGTCTACATTGTGTGAGATTTAAATTTTGTAATGAAAGGGTCAGCGTATGTCTGCAAACATTGAAGTAAGCAGTGCAATTTTTTTTAAAAAATGCAACAAATCTTTATAGCATGCATTACATAATTCACAATTTGTGTTAGTTAAGGTAGAGGTCGACCATTTATCTGTTACTGACCTGAAAGGAAGTACGTTAAACCCTGCTCTTGTTATAAGCAAATGTTCATATATAGTCCTTTAGGCCACTTTAAATAGTTTTGTAGCAAATTAGATTTTACAATGGTGTGTAATCTGTTTAAAGGTTTCATTAATTCACTAGATTCTCTCTCCCAAACAATGGTCTCCTGCTTCCTCTTATTGAAACACAAACCTGCATGGGCGTTAATAGGTGTAGCATTTAAACAAATATTGTCAACATTTATCATAGAGGCTAGCCGTTTGATATGCCGTAACCCCACAGAGTCTAGGAAGTTTCTGAAAAAACAAAGGGTGGATAGCACAATACTCCTACCTCCTGTCCCCTTTCCTGCATACTGCATTGAATGGACGTCCCTCGCTAGGGACGGGAGACAGAACCTTTTTCACCAGAAAAAACCCTCTTCTGCCTTAAATTAAGAGGCTCGTGGGGGCACAGCCCTGGGAGCATGTGTACCCCTGACTCCGCCAACCAGCACCACTCCCCAGTCCCTTTTTCTGCATCGACAGGAATGGGCCGATTTCACCAGCGCTCCTGGGTTTGTCTTCAGCCTTGTAATACCACGCGCTCTACCTGGATACTTTCTTCTGTCTTTTCTCTTCTATGTTCTTTATTATCAGTCAGGTACTCGGTCCTCTGGTGCCATGCTCCTCCTTGGTGCATTTCGATGTCAGCGGGCCTCAGCAGGTGTCCAGCCGTAGAAGGCCTCTTCCCTATGTCCGACCCCCCCAGTCTTTGCCTCTGCTGCCTTGGACCTGACCACAGCTGGGAGGGTTGTACCACGTGCAACATGCTTACAACGGGCGCTCTCAAGAACAGGTTAGCTCGGTGGAGGGAGCTCTTTGAGAAGTCACCTCCAGAGGACTTGAAGGACTTGGTCAGACACAAGTCAACGCAGGGCTGATTTTTTCCTTTGCTCCCTGCAAGGTCGACTCCTTCCCAAGGAAACGCCTGAGCGGGAGGAACCTTTCATGTACTTGTACCATCACTGGTACCAAGGCTTTTATTCAGCTATCGGCCGCCAGCAAAGGGGTCATTAGATCCTTCCGGGGACAGCGCTGAGGGACCGCAAGGTTCTTTTACCGGGTGTACATCCCAGTCAACCCGACACACAGAACTGCCTCCTGTAGTGGAACGTTTGCTGAAGTGGAACGCTTGCCGCGGGTTAATCTAGCAATCTCGTGTCCCCCTGTAGTAAATACACATTGAAGCTGTATTTTCATTACGAGCTTACAAACAGGATCTCACCTGTCATTGAAACCCATCTCAGTCAATTCGACATACGGATCTGCCTCTTGAAGTGGTACATTTGGCTCTGATTAGCTATTGGGGGACAAGTACTATACAAAACCAGGTGGAACCCTTTAATTGCGTCTCCACACCCTAAAGGATGGGGCGACCCACGTCTGCAACAGCACTTTCGAGGGGCGATTTCTGTGGTTTACTGCCCAATTCCGGGGTAAAGGAAATGAAACTGCGTAGCACTGTGACACTAGATAGCACAAAGGTGCCTGAGGGGGACGGGTCCTATTTGGTGGCCCCACCAGTGGGGGGGGGGAAACCCCAGCAGTTACAGCAAATATACTTCCCCCACCTTTTAACATCACTGCGACAATCCAGGCACAAGTGCATGCCCAAGCTCCCCTTCCACAACTAAGGGAAGGAGAAGGAGAGAAGGATACGGAATCAGTTCTAACACAAGGTTGGAAACGTGGCATAGAATACACAGTCACGACTACAAAGATCAAAAAGAAAATTAAGGACCACTTAGGCAGAAAAAGGAATAAAAGCCTAAATTATGCTGAGGGCGAATCAGATATCACCTGGGCTTTTTCTCAGGCCCTGCAAACTCCAGTGGCTGGTACGGAGGATCATTTCTTTCCCTCAAGGGCTGTGAATATATCCGACATTCCGATCGCTGGTGAGGGAGATCTGTCTAGTCCACAGGCCAATACACCAACTATTGAGGAGAGAACAAAACTGAAAATAAAACTCCTGCATCAATGGGAGCAATTTCGGACAATGGACATCTCAAAGAAGGGACTCTGATGGCCCTAAACCTTGTACTGAATTCCCTAGTCTCAGTCTTCGAGCTCTTTAAAACAGAAGTACTTTCCCAAGCAGGGATACTTCTTGAACTTACCAATGAGACAGCCAAATGCAAATCGACAATGGTGGGGTTAGGGTCTGCAATCAACTCTATCATTACCCCCACCATGAAAGAGGTGAGGCTTGAACTGGTCAAGCAGGGCCCTGACATTTCGTCAATACAAGGTTCCTTAAACCTGAAGAAAAAGGCTGAAGACAACACTAAAATCCTATTATATGAAATAATAAAACTTCTGAAAGGTAAAATGCGGTTGCAGGAGAGGTGGGGGAGCAGGACAACGACCAGAAATCAATATTTGATGACACCCCACTCACGGAATCCACTTTGGAGGAATTCAGGAGAATGGCCAATGTGGTAGACGAGGAGATTATGATAAACATGGAAAGCTCCATACCTCAAACTGCGTAAGTGCCAGAAATACTGGGGGAAACAGAATCAACTCTGACATATGCAGGCTGTCAGAACTACTGAGCATGAAGAAAAATGAAAAAGAAACAAATGGGCAAAAAAAGATCAAGAATGCCTCAACTGCGACCTAAGAAAGACCCAAAAAAATTAAATATTCAGAAAAGTACAAGAGCCACTAATACTGGAGTGCCTTTCTTTCTAAAGAAGACTGTGCTGTCTCCTTGTAATGATCCTCGAGATGCGGAATATGAAGACATTTCCATTAGATCTAGTCCAGCAAAGACACTAATACTGCCTCCAACTAGCAGCAAATCCCGGAAGCCAGGGAAATGTCTTCAAAAATCACACAACGTCCACCAAAAACAACAACAAGTAGAGATCACATGCGCGAGTATAGGTCTTCAAACAGATCTGAAAGAGATCTCAGCAAAGGCACTAGAGTGGCCTGTGGGGTCCAGTCAGCAATCAAAAACTGGAGTAAAAAAATAACGGATTACGTATCAAACCATCTTGCTCAAGTCAGTTGTATGCTATGTCAGGAAGCCTAAAATTGACACCAATATTCATACAGAAGAAGCACTTGATGTTGAAACAGAGCTTCACCAACAATATGATGTGAAGCCACCATGAGGAGGCCAAGATAAATTGGCCCGATCTTGAAACCTAGCAAAAAAAGCTCATCTATATCACCAGATGTGCCCTCAAACACAATCTCTGCCATAAGGCGGGAAGCATGCCAAGGAAATCTTTCCTCCACTTTGGGTACGTGGAATAGAACGGGGAAATCAACAGTGATCAAACTAAACCCAGCACAAGAGGAAAAAAGCATTTCTGTCCAGGTTAACAAATTACCATCAGAAATGCCCAAAGTAGAGGAAACACTAGACTTCGCCATCCCAAGGATCTGGTTAAGACTTCAAACAAATACTAAGCAATATAAACCTCAGCAGATCTGTGATCCTTGGGCTTCTTAAAAAAGTTGGTAACCTCTACGTATTCGCGTCAAATGACAGAATTTGTGAGATTCTATTCTATCTATTACAAGATACCCACTTTGTGGAAGTGGGCCTTACCTCAAGGAAGGCACAGTCAGCCATCCTGAATTCATCAAGAGTCTTAGAGCGACAGGGTCTAAAGGTCTTCGCTAACCCCCCGATGGTTGCAGCTCAAGGTCATTCCTCTACCTAGGGGTCTTTAAAGGACAATCGCTGGAGGGGAGGAGTGAGAAGATGCCCATACTGCAGGAAGAAGGGATTCCAGTAGAGTGACTGTCCAGGAGAACGCTTTGACTCTCCTACCAGAAATTCTGTCCCAAGTACCTCCAGAAGCTGGGGGTGGGAACCCAGCAGCTTTGAAGAAAGAGTTTGCATTTAGTAAGTTTGAACACGCGGGCCTCCAGCACTTTCAAAGCTAGGGGTATGCAGGATTACTTGGTTGATTTGAGCGACATAATCTTATTTCAAGAAACTTGGTTGGTAAACCCTATAGAAATCGAAGGTTTCACAATCAAATGTTTACCAGCATCGCAAAAACCAAAAGGGAGACCATCAGGAGGTCTACTGATGGCCTTTAAAAATCGGGCAAAAAAGCAGTCATCCCGATTTTTTCGAATTCCTTGGGAATTCACGCTTGTAGAGTTCACAAACTTTGACTTACCAGATCCCGTTTGGTTGATCATTAACATCTATTGGAACCCCGCCTGCTCCGAACTCTCGATCTTCCTGGCAAAATTGGCTTGATTGCTAGAAACGATCAAATTAGGTACTGGAGGCACCAACATAGTTCTTGCTGGGGATTTGAATACGGCATGTGGGCAGTTATGGAGGAGAACAGATAACCCACCCACTAAAATAGTTTGAAAAAATGGACGGATCTGGATGGACTTCTTGGATTCTTGGGACTTGAAGATGTTGAACGGTTGCTCTGAGGGGGATATTGCAGCGCAACTTGGTATAGAGAAAAATCCTCATCTGTTTTGGACTATGTATTTGTCTCCCAAGGCCTCTTTGCACCGCCATCTCTCGTGGCCATAAAGCGCGATGGGGCAGCGAACATTGTTTGCTGGAATTGTTTTTTCCAGACGTGTCAGCTTTGCCATCAGATGCAAATCTGTAGGTTCTTTCTGGCAAAAACGGGAAAATCAGGCTTGTCAAATATAAAAAAGAAGGGAAAATTCTAAATAACCACCAGCTAAAGAAGATTCCCAAGTCTGATTGGGAGACTCAATGTCCCCCAAACACATTTGTAAAATTCATCTGGTCTACCGTAGCCCCTTGTGATCCAGCGACAGGAAATAAACAAAAACATGCACATAACTTCGATGAGGTTACACAGCAGAAAAAAAAGGGAATTTAGGAAATGTCTGCAAGGCCTAAAGAATTTAGGTTGAGATCCTGAAATCTATAAGTTGGAAGTCAAGAGGGAAAGAGTCAACTATAAGCTTTGGTCATGTAACCACAGAGTATCGCGGTTGCAAAAAGATGGGGAACAGATGCTGCAACTTTAAAATGAGGGGAACTCTAGAAACCTGTGGTCGGTGGTTGGACAGTTGGAACCTCAAACCAACAGTACTCTCTGTAACCTAGTTCCAGAAGCTTGGTGGGTGAAATACCTATCAGAAAGCTTTGGGAACCCTAAAAGGACCCAATTTGTCCAAGTGTCACCTGGCATTTATCATTTAATGAGGAGGATATTGAAGACATCATCCTCAAGTCATCCACCTCGAGAGCAGCTGGGTGTTACGCTCACCTGGTGTCCACGGGGGCGTCGATCTGAACTGGGCTATTGTTACCTCTTCCAGCGACACACGGGGCGCCGAAATGATGGACTGGACCGGACCACCCAGCTTAGCTTGTTTTGCCCGTATGAATATTCTTCTGTAATGGAGAAAAGGGATTTAGCCCCCTACGGGGACTGGGCGCCAACCCCACCCTCCCCCACTCCTGCGATCTCTTCCCACAAATTACTACCGAACTCTTGCTATGTTCTCACCTGATAGTTTGGAAAGATGAGCTCTCCATCCTGCCTCGAGCACAGGTGCGCGTACATGACCAGTTACTTCACTGGTGTGGGATGTTGGGGAGTTGCAGAACGGTATTGACTCCGTAAGGAAATAGTTTGAAAAAGAGTTCAAAAATGTCTGGCCTTCACTCTGTCCAAATTCCCTAGGTTGCCTTAATAGTTCTTGAGAAGAGTTCCAAGTGGCAACCAGTAAGATGCAGGTAAGTGTTTATGGATTCTGTTCAGTTCGATAATGAGGACCTGGTCTAACCTGTGACCCTTTCCTTTGCAGGCGCTAAATTGGTGGAGGTTCCGGTGATTGAGGCCTCAGGCAGTAACCAGGTAAGTCTGTAGCGGAATTCGGTTTCCCCTACTTGCGCTTTTGTGTTGCTTTTGTTTCCCCTTTGAGGCCGGGGTACGGCGGAGAAGCTGTGGAGGCCGCGCCGACCCGAGATGAGGTAAGTACCCCCTGTGGTATCAAGTAAGTCCTGGGGATTGCCTTTATTGTCTGGGAATGCTCCCTTGCTCACCTTATTGTCTTTATTTCCACAGGTGTTGGAGAGCGGCCGCTGGATGCTGAAAAGCGCATTGGAATGAGGAGGATTGCTTCAGGTAAGTTCTCGCGCGGCGCTGCAGGATGCGAAGCGGCGCGCGTCTGATGATTTCTTCCTTCTAGGTCAGAGCCAAGAAGATTCAGGATTCAGGTAAGGATTGCAGGTAAAACTCCGGTTCTAACCTTCCCTCTGCTTTCTTTCAGGTTTTCAGGAGCTCCGGCATCCAGGCGGGCGTGGCTGAAGACTGGAAGCTGCTGCAGGCATGGTGAGCGTTACGCTGCAGGTGCAGAATAATGCGAAGCATGGGTTGCTGTCAGGGCGTGGTTTAAATAGCCTTGGAAGTAGTTCCAAGTAAGTATCCTTCCGCGGCTCCACCCGAGTAAAAATAGTTCCTAGGGAAAAATAGTCCCTCCTAGGCCTCATTTGACTTCTGGTCACTGGCAGCATGGTCTGCCGCAGGTAAGTTAGCAGCATGGTCTGCTTCAGGTAAGTCCTTGACAATGAGCCAGGACTGATTCTGAACTTATGAGCCTGGCGCCATAGGCGCCAGGACTGCACCAAATAGCCCCTAATTGGGGTTCATGGGCTTGCATTAAATGGCATGATGCCTGCTTCTGGGGTAGCTGGGCCAAACCTGGTTTCCCGGGGGCAGGCATCGTGACACTGGGCCAAATGGACTCACTTACCAAGTACTTAAAAATTATCTGAGGTATTTGGTCCAGCTTATTGTACCAACTTTTTAAGGAGATCCTTGAAAGGAGATTGTTTCCACCTTCGTGGAAGATCGCGCTTGTCATACCTTTTTTCAAGGGGGGTGACTGTTTAAATCTGGCGAATTACCGACCGATCGCCCTCCTTGACATAGACAGCAAGGTATTTATGAAGCTTCTTATAAATGAAGTGTCGACCTGGGTGGAGAAGCAAAAGATCCTATCTCGTTTCCAGACAGGCTTCAGACGAGGCCTTTCTACAGCAGGAAGCGGCCTAGTCCTAAACCTGGCGAGTGAATATACTATGGGGAAGGGAGAAACACCCCTATATGGTGCTTGGGTCGATCTATCTAAGGCTTTTGACCAGGTTGATAGAGCACTGCTTTGGAGTAAACTGAGAGGCTGGTGAATTCCGGTAACATTATTTTTAATGCTGGTGGAATTACACAGAGATACGCTCTTTCGGGTGCGCTTAGATAGCTATGGGCACTTATCAGAGCTAATCAAGGCTGAGAGGGGAGTCAGACGGGGTGTCTGGGGGGCTCCCCCCTTCTTCAAGCTGTTCCTGGCAGATATGGGTGTCTTTGTGGAACCATCGGCATTGGCCAGCCCAGAGTTAAACAGTGAAAAGATCCACTGGCTTGCCTATGCAGACGATATCGTATTGCTAGACAAGACGGCAATAGGACTGCAGCGACTCCTGTCCAAGCAGGGGCAATACGCCAAGTTGAATGAACTGCTCATTAATCCCCTTAAGTCGAGGATTGTATTCTTTAGACACCCACAGAAAAAAATCCACTACTCAAATTGGTTTTTAAAGGGTCAAACCATTCCAAGAGTAGAGGAACTAATGTATTTGGGATACAAAATGTATGCCTCGTCTGCACTCTACAAAGTTGAATCAGACATAGCCGTGAAAGTCTCACAAATTACATCACAGATGTTGAAGCTAAATTCCAAATCCTGCAGATTTTCTATCATACCATTAGTAAAATTCTATATGGCAAAGGCGGATCCGGTGATTTGATATGGCCTGGAGGCAAAGCTGCGGCTCTGGCAAATACATTGGAGTGCCCTGGAGGGACGGCTATGGAAGAAGGCTCTCAGCCTCCCAGTAAGCACCCCAAGCTGGAGCCTGCGATTTGAGTTAGGTCTGAAATCCCTCGACTGCATGGCAAATTGGAAACTGATATCGCTCTATCGGGAGATCATTACCGGAAAGAGTGCCACTTTGTACGGGGACATTAAAATCCATGTTATGTTACTTGCCATTTATATTGCACCTTATATATCGTTGGTATAAACTCAAAGTGCTGGTAGGTTGCACGCCCTCGGGAACCGTAGTTCAAGTCAGTAGAGAAAGAGTGTTTTATGGTGCGTGGTTTACCGGATATGTGTGCAGCTGGTGTAGTTGTTGGATGATAGCTGCTTCTTAGCGATAGGTTTGGTGTTGAGAATATCAGTTGGATGTGTTCAGTCTGGTTCGTTAGGCCTGAGGAACGCCTATGCTAGCCGGAATGTGCATCAGCTAGCAGTGTTTTATTAGGGTGATGAGGTGATCGTGAAGTTGTGTTTGTATGTGAACAGCTAGGCTGAATTATCAAGGGTATAGCTGTGTTCTAGTTGAATGATGGTGTATAGAAGAGAGTAAGCGTAGTGGTGTGATATGGTGACTATCAGTATAACCGCCTGAGACCAGGCACGTGAGCTGGACAGTGGGGATGTACATAGCGACATACATATATATAGCGACAGGATGGATAGGGGTATATATGGGATACAGATATATAAAGGGATACGGGTATATAGCATACATAGGGGATGCAGTATATTTGGTAACATCATGGTGAACAGGTGTTCACGGATGGTGGGGATGTTGCGGATAGTGTCCGCAACATCCCCATCATCCGTGACATCCGCATCATCTGTGACATCTGCAACATCCGCACCATCCGTGACATCTGCAACATCCGCACCATCCGTAACATCTGCAATATCTGCACCATCCTTGACATCTGCAACACCCGCGCCATCCGTGACATCTGCAACACCCGCGCCATCCGTGACATCTGCAACACCCGCGCCATCCGTGACATCTGCAACATCCGCACCATCCGTGACATCTGCAATATCCGCAACCTCTGCACCATCTGCGACATCTGCACCATCCGTGACATCTCCACCATCTACAACATCCGCACCATCTATAACATCCGCACCATCCATAACATCAGCACCATCCTCACCAACCATAATATCAGCACCGTCCATAACATCTGCACCATACACACCATTCATAACATCAGCACCACCCATAACATCAGCAACATCTGCACCACCCATAACATCAGCAAGATCTGCACCATCTGTGACATCTGCAACATCCGCACCATCCGTGACATCTGCAACATCCACACCATCTGCAACATCTGTGCCATCCGTGACATCTGCAACACCCGTGCCATCTGTGACATCTGCAACATCCGCACCATCCGTGACATCTGCAATATCCTCAACATCCGCACCATCTGCGACATCTGCACCATCTGTGACATCCGCACCATCTGCGACATCCGCACCATCTGCACCATCTGTGACATCTCCACCATCCGCAACATCCGCACCATCTATAACATCCGCACCATCCATAACATCAGCACCATCCTCACCAACCATAATATCAGCACCGTCCATAACATCTGCACCATCCACACCATCCATAACATCAGCAGCATCCATAACATCAGCAACATCTGCACCACCCATAACATCGGCAAGATCTGCACCATCCATACCATCCGCACCTTCCATAACATCTGCACCATCCGTAACATCCCCAACATCCATAACATCCGCACCATCCATAACATCCGCACCATCTGCAACCACTTCACCACCCGTAACATTCGCACCATCCGTAATATCTGCATCATCCATAACATCCGTAACAACCGCAACATCAGCACCATCCGTAACATCCGCATCATCCGTAACATCTGCACCATCCGTAACATCTGCACCATCCGTGGCATCTGCACCATCTGCAACATCCGTAATATTCGCACCATATGCAACGTCCGCACCAACCGTAGCGTCCACCAGAACCGTAACATCCGAGCAATCTGTGCCCTCCGAGACATCCGCACCAACCATAAAATCTGTGACATCCGCACCAACCATAATATCTGCGACATCCGCACCAACCATAACATCTGCAACACCCGCACCAGCCATAACATCCGTAACATCCGCACCAGCCATTACATCCACACCATCCGCATCGTCTGTAACATGTCCACCATCTGTAACATCGGCCACATCCGTGACATCAATACCAACCGTGACATCAGCACCATTCGTGACATCCGCGCCCTCCGTGACATCCGCTCCATGCGTTCCATCCACTCCACCCATTCCATCCACTCCATCCGTTCCTTCCACTCCACCCGTTCCATCCACTCCATCCGTTCCCTCCGCTCCACCTGTTCCATCCACTCCATCCGTTCCATCCACTCCATCCGTTCCATCCACTCCATTCGTCCTATCCATTCCATCTGTTTGATCCACTCTGTCCGTTCTATCTACTCTTATCTGTTCCATCAGATCCATGCATTCCGTTTGTTCCATCCGTTTCGTCCACTCCGTCCGATTCATCCGATACGTCTGCTCCATCCAATTCAGCCACTCCGTCTGTTTCAACCACTCCATCGGTTTCAATCATTCCGTCTGTTTCATTCAATCCATCCGTATCACTCACACTATCCGATTCACTCACACTATCCATTTTAGTCACTCTATCCATTCCATTGATTCTATTTGCTCTTATATTTTCTATGTTCAATCAACCCTGAATTTCTGTTTACTGTGACTATTTATTCCGTTTGCTCTATGCATCGACTCTTTATGGGAAGAGCCACGTTTTCAGTAGTTTGCAGAATGACAAGTATTCTTCGGTGTGTCGGATGTGGGGTGGAAGCGAGTTCCATAGAGTCGGGCCAAGGCTAAGAAGGAGGATCCTCCTATCCTGACTGAGTTGGTGTTTGGTATCACTAAAATGAGGGCGGAACTTGGTCTTAGAGAGCGCGGTGGGTGGTGGGGTTTAAGCTTGTCCCGTAGGTATAAAGGGCCGGTTTTGTGCACTGCTCGGTGGGTGATGCATAGGGTTTTGAAAGTCGCCCTTCGTCCAGCTGGGAGCCAGTGGAGTGTCCTGAGTGATGGAGAGGTGTGGTCTCTTGGGCCCAGTGCTAGAAACATTTTGGCTGCAGCGTTTTGTGCTTGTAATTTAATGAGGTGGTATGCCCAGACTCAGATATAGAGGGAGTTAGCATAGTCAAGTCTCGACATTACAATAGATTGAACAGCGGCAAGTCTGTTAGGAAAGGAGAGGTACAGAAAAATGCGTCTTAGAATTTTGAGGTGGTAATGGCAGGATTTAGAGACGTTGTTGATTTGGCGAGAGAGGGTTAGGTCAGAGTCGAGAGTGCATCCAAGGTTTCTTACTGTGGTTGAGGTGGTGGGTGGATTGCCCATGGATGTGGGCCAAGGTAAAGGGTAGGGGAGCAGCTTGGTGGTGCCGCACACCATGATTTCGGTTTTAGTGGGGTTTAAGAGGAGGTGGTTTGTAGTCATCCAACAATCAATGTCAAGGAGGCAGGCTGCGAGGTCGGGCTGAGAGTTGGAGTCTAAGTTGAGGAGTTTTAGGATTATTTGGGTGTCATCGGCGTAGTTATAGCACAGGATATTGTGCAGGCGGATTATTCCAGGGAGGGTGGACATATAGTGGTTGAACAAGAGGGCTGATAGGCTTGCTCCTTGTGGTACTCCGGTATTGACTAGTCAGGCGACGGAGGCAAAGGTGGAGACAAGGGTTATTTGTTTCCTGTTGTTGAGGAAGGAGGCTATCCATTTGAGAGCATTTCCACGGATTCCTAGGGAGTGTAGGCGGTCAAGAAAGATTGCCTGGTTAATTGTGTCAAAGGCGGCAGTGAGGTCTAGGAGGATTAGTGCAGCGCATCCCGCAGAGTCTGCAGTGATCTTAAGATTGTCCCAGATTGAGAGAGTGGTCTTGGTTCTGTGTCGTGGTCTGAAGCCTGATTGTGTAGGGTCTATGAGGTTGTTGGATTTGACAAAGGATTTTAGTTGGGAGTATGCCGTTCGATCAATGAGTTTAGCAAGGAACCTGGTGTTTGAGATGGGGCGGTGGTTTTTGGGGTTGAGGGGGTCGAGGGAAGGTTTTTTAGAAGAGGCTTGACATGTGCAGTTTTGAGAGCGTCGGGGAAGACTCCCGAGGTGAGGGAGTCCTTTAGGATGGCTCTTGCGTATTCTACCTGCGCAGGTGGATGAGAATATTTCTTTGAGGATTGAGGCGGGGCAGAGGTCAAGGGGGGAGCCAGATGGTTTCCAAGATGAGAGAAGGTCGAGGAATTCATCTCTCGAGATTGGTGGGAACGAGTCGAAGGTGGGTGGGGTTGTTGTTGCCGTGGCGGGCTTGGGGGTGATTGGTAGGGAGGATCGAGTATTTTAGTGGCCTTTTTTCCTATACGGATTTCGGCTTTGTAGTGGCAAAGGTGTCGGGCGAGGATGGATCTACTCAGGATGGTTTTATTTTTCCACCATTTGCGTTCGAGGGATTTATATAGTGGTTTTGCAATCTTCAGTTCTGGTGTAAACCATCTGGGATAATTGCCACGGCGAGCAGAGGATTGGCAAGTGGGGGTGAGGGGGATTAGTGAGATATTGAGACATCAGTCAAAGGTGTCGATGGTTAAGTGTTCATTATGTGGGATGCTTGAGGGAGGTCTTTGAAGTAGAGCTTCGGCTAGGTCAGGGAGGATCTTTAGTTTCTTCCAGCATTTGCAGTGGGTGGGGGCACTGGTTCAAGTATGGGCATGGGGGCAGGCATGTGAATGGTGAAAGGGACAATGAAGTGATTGGATCAGATGATTGGCACGGGGGCGTTAGATGTATCTGGTTGTGGGAGCTAAAGATGGCATCAAGGGTGTGTCCTTTAGAGTGAGTTGGGCTGTTCACGTGAAGGTGAAGGTTAAGCACGTCAAGGCAGTCGACTAGTGAGTGGGTCATGGGGTTGGTGGGAATGTCAAGCCAGATATTGAAGTCTCCTAGAAGAGTGAGAGCTAGGTGGTTTATTTGGATGGTGGCTATGGAATCACAGAGGTTGTTTGAGAAATGTCTGTCATAGCCAGGGGGACTGTAGATGATTAGGAAGCTGTGGGAGAATGTGGCGGGGGGGATAGTTTGATGAGAAGCGATTTGCAAGAAGGAGTGATTGTCTGGCAGTCGATGACTGAGGCAGAGAATTGTGATTTGAAAACGACTGCCACTCCACCTACTCTAGAGGGTCTGTTGAGTGGGATGAGGGAGTAGTCGGGGGGGGGGGGGCTTCATGGGCAATTGGGGAAAAGTCGTCGGAGAACCAGGTTTCCGTGATAAAGACTAGGTCTGGATTGTCAGAGGCTAGGAGGTCAAAGATGCTGTGTCTGTTTTTTGCTACAGAGCGGGCATTAAAAAGGAGGTTGTAGCGGTGGTGGTTGTAGCGGTGGTGGTGGGGTGAATTGGGTGAGTGGCTGGGAAGGGTGGCGGGGTAGGGGGTGAGGGAGGGTGCAGGGTGGGAGCGGGATCTGGGAGGTGAAAGATGCGGACCGGTCGATGGTGTTTGGGAAGAGTAGGTGAACGGAGGAAGGGGTGGGCGGGGGAGGACAGAGATGGACGGGTGTGTGTGGGTGGTCAGATGGGCAGAGGGATTTGGGGCTGGGGATTCAGGGTGAGTCGCATGGGGTTAGGGATGCTAGGTGTGTTTGGCGAGAATTCAAGGGATCAAGGGAGAGGGGTTGGAAGTGGGCGGAGGAGCGGAGGCTGGTGATGGGGGGCGAGGGATTGGGGGATGGGTTGAGGTAGGAAGGGTGAGGAATAGTGGGAGATTGAAGGGGGTCATGCTTGTTTTCTTTTTTTCAGGGGTCTCGTTTCAGTTGGTGTGTGTGAGAGGGTAGGGCGGTCGGAGGGCGATGGAGATGTGGCCACTGTTCTTGCCAGGGCGAGACGTGCAGTTTTTAGGGAGGGGAAGCGATGTGGTGGGTGGGCGATGTTAGTGGGAGTTGACAGGAGGAAAGGGCAGGGGGTGGTGGGGAGCGGAGGTGGGCCTGAAATGGTGGGTGGGTGGTTCAGTGGTGGGACGGGGAGGCAGGCTCTGGGGAAATGGTGGGTAGGGTAATTGGCTCTCCACATACTATCACTAAACTTGGGCCATTGTATGATAACTTCCAGTTGGGAGAAGAATCCATCAAACCTCTAAAAAAAGTGAAAACTCTGGGAGTGACCTTTGACCAACACATGACCATGAAACAACATGTCAGTAGCCTTGTTTCATCACGCGCATACTATATTAAACTTCTAGCACACCTAAGGCCTCTTATTTCCCAGGATAACGCAGAGACTATTGCGAGAGCTATAATAGGCTCAAAAATAGACTATTGCTCTAGCCTTCTTATGCAAATTAATAAGGCTGACTGTAACAGGCTACAAATTTGTCAAAATGGCATTATTAGAGCCGTTATGAAACTTAAATATAGAGACCATGTTACACCAGCGAGACGTGAGCTCCATTGGCTACCTGTGGCCACTAGATTCCTATTCCGCACTCTGACTATTGTACATAAGTGCAGATCTGGGAATATGCCTGGATATTTACAACAGCTACTATCCACAAGAACTAATACAAGATCATTGAGGTCAAACAAGAGCCTGCAATGCTCTTCCGCTGGAGTTGAGATCTATGGACTCCTTAGAAT
The DNA here is from genome assembly GCF_040938575.1 of Ambystoma mexicanum. Taxonomy (NCBI): domain Eukaryota; kingdom Metazoa; phylum Chordata; class Amphibia; order Caudata; family Ambystomatidae; genus Ambystoma; species Ambystoma mexicanum. Next base: position 151,870,791 of record NC_090923.1, on the reverse strand, counting down.
TGTTTAAGAAACGATTAAAGACCTACCTGTTCCATTAGACAACCCCGATGCCCCTGATATATTTTGTGGCTGCCCTGCTTCATGAATATGCTTTGTTTTTTGTTAGTTCTGTCTTGTAGTGCCCTCACGACCTCGGGTTCATGGACGCGCTATATAAATGTATTAAAGTAAAAAGTAAAGTAAAGGGGTGTGTGCTGGGGAGTGTAGTGTGAGGGTGGAAGGGACGGGAGTTGCAGGGGTCTTCAGATGGTTGGCACGCCATTGGGGTCCTCTGGCTTCGGAGTCGGATGGCGGGTGGGGTGAGAGCATTATGGTTTGGTATGGGAGGGGGAAGGAATTAAGGGGGGTGGGAGTGGGTGGGGTGGGCGTGGGAGGGTGGAAGAGACGGCAGGAGCAGGGGTCTTCGGATGGTTGGCACGCCATCAGGCTCCTCTGGCTTGGGAGTTGGATAGGGGGTGGGGTGAGAGCATGATGGGGGGTGGGATGGGAGGGGGAAGGAATTAATGGGAGGGGGTGGAAGGCACACCAGAGTGAGGCTCTCACCCTGGACCTAGCAGGGCGTGATGGACTCATGGCGAGGCGCGGGCGGAGTTATGGGTTGGTTGTAATGTCGAGAGGTGGAGTTCGACACAGTGGATTCACTGCACAGTGAAATTAATGAGGTAGACTCAATATTGCTTGACCCCTAGATGTAGCTGCACAATTCAATACAGTAAAACCTTAGTGGACGCTCAATGTTGTTTGGGCACGCTTTCCATCTGCAGGATTTAACGCGGTTGTTGTTGGACACACTTTCTAATTTTAAACTTCTACACAGTGGCATTATTAGTGCGCACTTGATGTTGTTGGGACACAATCAAGATGCGAGACTCAACACAGTGACCCAGTAAGGGTTCACCTAATGTTGTTGGGCACACTTCCTAAATACAAACTTTGACATAGTGGGGTTACTAGGCACACTCAGTGTTGTTGGGCACACTTTCAAAATTCGAACTTCGACATGGTAAAGGTTTCAAACTTCAGGCGCGGTAAAGGTTTCTAGGGGAGAGCATAGTGACATTTTGGGAACTCAATGTCTTTGGTCTCACAATCTAGGTCTAAGATTAAACACAGTGAAGCTATTGGGGGCCACTCGGTGTTGTTGGACACACAGTTAAGATGGAAGATTCAAAACAGTGTGACTTCTAAGATCAAATTTTAGCACAGTGACGCTATTAGGGCACACTCAATATTTTGGGTACACAGTTAAAATGGAAGATTAAACACAGTGATGTTTGAGCTTATTATTGGAGTTAAGTTCAACAGTGTGCAGCTTGAGTAAAGGCTGGTGAAACTATTAGGGCATACTCAAAGTTGTTGGGACACTATCTAAATGCAGCTTCAACAAGATAAAGGTTTTTAGAGGATGACACAGTGGATTTATTAGGCACACTCAGTGTTTTGGGCACATAATCTAGATGCAAGATTTTAACACAGTGACGGTATTAGGCACATTTTATAAATTCAAACTTTTAGCACAATCTAGATGCAAGATTCAACACAGTGATGCTATTAGGGCAGACTCAGTGATGTTGGCCGCACTTTCCAAATTCAAATTGAGTCTAGAGCACTCCAAGTCTATTATTTTGGTTAACCTCGAAAATAGAGTGAAAGAGTCCTTGGTAAGGGTAGATTTAAATCTAGAGACCCTAGTGACAAATCCATTGAAGGTAAAGCGAGAGCTGGAACTACTTGATTGGATGGAAACAATTGCAAAGTGAGGCAATCACTCCCGATCAATCCTTTCCTCTCGATGGAATAAAAAACTTGTCTGCCATTCATGCTATTTGGTGAAATTTCCGGATAAGTTAGTGAGGAACAACTTTTTGAGGATAAGATTAAACCTAATACGTTGTGGGGAAGTATTGGCTATGCAGAATATCAGGGTGATAAAGCCATAAAGTTATGTAAAATCTGCCACATTCCCTCAAACCAATCACTAAGGCATCTTTTGGTGGAGTGCGAGGGAACATGGAATGTGCGCTTGGCCCTCTTCAGGAGATTTGTGAAGAGGGGATCATCGCTGAATATTTCTGGGACAGAATAATTTCTGGTCATGACATAGCCTTAACATCAATAGTTGGACAAGTTCTAAAAAGTTGCAATGTCATCGCCAGATAGTTGGTGGGTTGTGGAAGAGACCCACTGCTGTCAATAAGTGTTTGCCCTAAATTGGTGGTATCACTAAAATGGCTACTATAGGGCACCTATCGTAAAAGGGAAACTTAATTGAGCGATTTCTGCCCACACTTGTAAGAGAATAACAACTATGCTGTGGGAAATGGGATGGGTTTGCAGAATCAGCATTTGGAAATGTTTAGGTTTTAATGAATGGGAATAATTTGACAGTGGTATTTTCACTTCCATTTTAACCATGTGTAGCTTTTGTAAAGGTTTATTATGGAACCAAATAAAAAATAAATAATAATAATTTACCGGGTGTACACCCGAGAGGCTACACCCTGGTACCGAGGGGGTGCCTGCACATAGCACTACCGGTGACACTGCCGAGGGCAACATGCCTACCAGGCCCCGTCCTGAGGTGCAGGGGAAGTCTAATGCTCCACCGCCTAGACTCCTGGAGGTGGCCCGGCCCAGCGAGCCAAGCACCATGACTTTGGCACGTGGCACGCAGTTCGACAAGATGGCCGCCATGCCAGACAAGATGGTCGCATGTCCGATACCGCCCGTTAGTGTGTAGCAGGTGGGAGAATGAGTTACACGGTGGGACTTGTGTCAGCTAGGTAGGTGGCCTACAGTTTATCCATCAGCATTGCAGGGCAGATCTACTACCCCTCAACCAGCAAGACAGAGGACGCACCACCTACTACCCCGTCAACATCACATGCAACCCCACCGGCCTGACAGCATTTTTGAAAAGTTCCTCACTCTTATGTGATCTCCTCAGATGGGTGTCATCCTTTGGAATTTGATTAGGGACACGCTCCCTCCGTCCGCTTGTGCCTATAGTCATTTGGCTCCAGCGCTGCAGACCCCAGTGCAGCCCCTGTAGCCCTTGCCGGCTCCTTCAATTCCGGCTCTCCTGTCTCCCACAGTTCAGGCGGTTCCACACCAGCTTCTGTAGCAGCCACCGGCTCTGGTTTCCACACCGCAGCCCTTGGTTCCCAGCACTCCGCCACCCGCTTCGGATCAGCCGGACATCCTGGTGGACGCTGATGAGGAGGAGGACCCTGGCACGCCGCAGTAAGCCGAGGCCTTCTTGCAGGTTTGGCAGAGTATTTAGGGGTTCCTCAACCCGAAGTTGAACAACTGGAGGCGACGCAGAATTATCAATGTCCTCTATACAAGGCTTGGGATGCCAGCAGAGAGTTGTCATCTTGAAAATTATTTGTTTTTCAGTGACCGTGACAATTTCTTTGTGTGCCCGCAACCCATCCCTCTGCTGGACAAGCTAGTCTAAAAGCTCAGGAACATTTGAGCTGCTGGATGCTGTTAATAACCTTCTGGTCCATCTGGGTATTTTTCTCAGAGCTTCTGGGGTTGTCAGAGATGCTGCCGTGGATGCTTCTTCAGCCATCAGTTCATCTGAACCAGCAGAACGGTCAGATTCTCTATCCCTTCCCTTAATCACTTTACTTGGCTCCCTAGTCCCTGAGGGTTTAGCCACCTGGGGCTTTCAGAGGAGAACATACCTGTGCTACAGGCTGCCCGTAAGTTCATCAGTGCAACAGCAAATGGGTGTACTTTTGCTACAGGTATCTCCACAGTGTTTCAAATCCCTTCAAACTTCTTTCATTAAGGTTATTTCTCTTATCATTTGCTTCGCTTCCTCTGGCATCAAGCTGGAATCCTATCATACTTCTCTTTCTATGATTGGGACATATCTGACTCTGAATTGTCCATCCAAAACTCATTCATAACGAGACGCTTTACTGGCTTCATCCAACTGCCCTTTCTACAGGAGGTGTGTGTGATCTCAGGACCCCAACATGCACATTTCCATTTTGCCTCCTCACTGCTTCTACAGGTTTATTTTTGTGAATCGGTTATTTCATGAACCATCACCAGTGGTGCCAGCAGTGACAACATTTCTGTTTCAGAATAGTATCCACATTTACCCCTCCTTCTATATATGGCTTATTTGAGCTGTTAGCTGAGAGGGCGCTTTTGCAGCCCTATTGACTATTAACGTTGGTGTTTTCACCTGGCCGCTCAGCACATTTTTAAGAAATCTTGCCTTATCCAAACACAACAGTTTCAATTTGTAGGTCTCATATGGGACATCAGTTTCACTGGGGTATTTCCTGTTCAGTAGAGTATTCTGGAATTACATTTTACTTGTTCTCGGAAGCGCAGGTATACGCGAGCATCAGCTCATCTCTTCCAGTGGGTCCTGGGGCTGAGGCTCATGGCCCAGTCTGTGCTAATGGAGCCTTACACATGGTGTTTGTATAAGGTAGAAACTGCTCTATCTAGCAAAGAGCTGGAAACAAAAACTTTACCTGCAGTCTACTCTTTGTATGGTTCTAGAGTTTGTTGGTAGATGGAGAGTTTGATCCTCTGTATGGGAAAGCTATTTTCCATTACGAAATATCAGATTTAGGTTTTAACTGCTTCGTCTCTGACTGGTCACGGCAGTCTTGGACGACTTCCATGTGCTTTCCTTCCATTGTTTTTTCTTTTTTTTGTAATAGTTGCATCGTACTGATCTTGACATACAGACAGACAATATAACAGACATGTTTGTTGGATAGGTAGGGAGATCCCTGATTTCCTCAGGTGTGTAGGGCAGTGATTTAAATATGGAACTGGTTAATTGATCATGGAGAATCGCCTTTAGAAACTCACCTCTTAGGTAAACTGTGTGTTCTGACCAATGCGCTCACCCAATTCCTCAAAGAGAGATTTTGGACAGTGTAATTCCCTCTATTTTTGATCTCAAAAGGGAGACCAATTCTCAACTTTATTGCATCTCAAGAGGAGTAGTATCAGCTTTATCCTAGTGAAGAGGGCATGGGGTAAATTTCCTGGAAGATGTTTTTCTTCACTAAGACAGATGCCTTATGCTCTTTCTCTAATTTCCAAAGTCTGACACAAAGTGAGGTTTAGTGTGAGTGCAGATTGCATTCCGATTGCTTCCAATAGGATGTGGTACTTGGATCTTCAGGAACTGGCTCCTATTCACGCCTACCTCTTCTTGTGAGAATTCACCTTCTATCTAAAGTTGGCTTTACACACAGGTCAGCATTCCTTGTCCCTCTAGGGATTTGAATGTGGTTTGGAAAACCCTTACTCATAATACTTTTGGACCTTTGTCATTAGTGGGTCTTAAATTGTGATTGGAAAATCTGCCTTCCTTGCACCACTTACTGTCACTCAGTGAGTTGGTGAATTGCAGGCTCTTTGTTACAATTACCCTTTTCTGGTATTCCATGAAGGCAAGTTTGTTCTTTGAGCTTGTTTCACTTCCTTCTCAAAGCGGTCACTGGGTTCCATATTAACCAGATCTTTGTCTGTCCCTTGTTTCTGTAAACCAAAATCAGACACAGAGAACTTGTTTTATATCCTAGATGTGTTCAGGACACTTAAGTTTTGTCTTGATTGTACTAGCGATTACTTCAATTACGAGCATCTTGGCACCTGCAGCCTGCTATTTTTGTAATCATCTTGGGACCCTGCTGACACAGTGGATAGAGCACTGTTTATCCAATCAGATGGCAAGTGCTAAAGTCCTATGCCAGTCTTGACAATTACCCCTAGTAAAATGGAGTCAGTCACCATGCAAGGGGATACATTATTTTAAGGCACATCAAGGATATCATAAAGTACTGTTTTCACTGGTTTAACAACCTCATGTACCCATGCTGCCTGCACTGCCAAAGATAATTGAGCAATTGTTTGTTGTATTTGTGGCTGGGAGCTCCACCATTATCCTGTGCTTCCCCCTTTACCTCTTTCTCCGATGCCTCAAGCTCCTTTGGATCAAATATTAAACTCTCTAATAGCGATCAAAATTCTCAAAACAAGATAGGCACTTCCTCTTCAGAAATACATGGAGTCAATGGTGGACATATTACGAGTCTCATTGCCCTGTCACATAAGTGAGAGTTGTAGCAGCACCGCTATCAAGCTTACAGGAAGAATATGTTTTAGCAGAACTTCTGAAGATCTACTGTAATGCCCTTTACTGAGCACCAGAGATTAGTAGCCTGGTGCTTGAACAACTTCCACTTGTCCATATAGGATTGTCTATGGTATACTAGGCTATTAAAGTCACTAGAAAGTCCTCCAACAGGATTGCTATCAGAGAAACTGGAATGTGCCTATCTGGGATGATCGAAGCCAAACCTGATTATTATTCAAGTGCCCATAATTTCCAGCAAGACAAACCTGTTCAACAGCAATTGGCTCTGTTCTGAAGCATGGGTAAGTGGATGAAGGGCATAGTGCTTCAAATGGAATCCTTTGCAGCTCTAGTGGCTTACTGAAATACAGTCGACAGGACATTCTCTACAGCTCGTACATAGACTCAGAGGGACTGTCACATCCAGCCTTTGTGGGACTTTTCCACAGTCCTTAGTTTTTGCTCACAAGTAATAAAGGACAGAGTTTTGTTAGATTTCAAGTTTCCCAGGCTTTGTGGCCTGTGAGGTCTGCCTGCCACTATTCCAGCTGCTTCTAGATGCGTTGCTTGGGCACCATGCAACTGCCACTGCACCAAATCTTTTACCAGTGTGAAATTCACTTCTGCACTGATGTGCCGCTGCAAAGGCAAGCTGAATGTTGTCCCCATTAAAGCAGTATTATCAGGGTTTCTGAATCCAGCCATGGCTGTTTTTGAAGAACACTTTGGCGAATTGACAGACTCTAGGCAGTGAGTGGCGCATGTGTCTTTCATCATACTGAAATGCACACAGCAGGGCTCCTGAAGCTAGCAAGGTCAGGATGCTCACTGCCATGATTAAACAGATCACTTTCATCTCTGTCGAGTCCCTCCTACGACACCTATTCATAGATGTCCAGCGCAGAGTTTGGATGGTATGTAGAGAAAGCGTGTTCTCCTGAAACGCGTTGCCTTCTGAGATCTGAGGTTCCGCTAAAGTGTGTGCAGCTATGACCCTTAATGAAAATGTTTTTCAAGGCTCCACCCCCCTTACTGTTACATTGCTTGTTGGTTGGTGTCCCCTTGTCTATTCAGCAGTATAGTATTTTGAGTCACGCATTTGGTCATGTATCAAATGTTAGTGGCGGTCAGGAAAGATCCCAATGCAAAAGAGGGGTTCACGTTGTGCGCTCCATATTTGTGACTGGCGGAGCGGGGAAGTTGGCACAATGTTCAATTGTATATGTATCTAGCGTAGTTAATGAGAATGGAATATGTGTTACTTTATTTGTATTTGTTTTATTTGTATTGCGCACCTGGAACAAAGGCATCTAGGCGCATGTCTTGGAGGTTTACATAGTTCAGGTAAGTCGGTAACAAAAGCATAGCAACATAAAATAAACAATAAGCGGCATTGTGTGCAGTTCAATGCAGTGGTAGGGGGAACCAGGAAATGACAAACAGAAATTTACAATGACTTTTGCAGTATATTTACAAATAAATGTACAATAATTTGTGCAGTGAATTTACAAGGACGCATATCTGGCGAGCGGTGCAAGTTATTGTGGACATGGGGCAACTTGATCCTGCGCAAAGGACCATGTTTTGGCTTTACTCTTGAATGCGTGATAAGATGGTTCTGATCTAAGTGGGTTAGGGAGTGCATTCCATAATTTGGCAGTGGGAACTGGGAAGCTAGACCCACTAGCTTTCAGCAGCTTAAATCGTGGCATAGACAAGGAGAGGGCTTGGGCTGATCTGAGGGGGCGGGTGGAGGTATGGGGTGAAGAATGGTTGGCCAAGTATTCAGGCGCATGGTTAGACTGCCACTTATGTGTAAGTGCAAGGGTTTTGAGGGATATTCCTTGAGCAACAGGGAGCCAGTGTAGGCTACGTCTGGTGTCCGATTTATGTTGTTTCCTGGGAATATTGAGAGCGGCCTTGATGGCATTATTCTGGGTTACCTGTAACTTGTTAATGTTCCTTTGACTCGTCCCTAAGTAAAGGGCATTACCATAGTCAATTTTTGACATTATGAGGGTTCTGGCGAGGATGATGCAGTTAGCAGCGGTGAGGAAAGGTCTACATGCTGTAATAAGTTTGCATGTATATGCTGATGCAGATACCACAGCGTTAGTTTGTCTCGTGAGGGACAGAGTGGATTTGAGATAGATGCCTAAAGTTTTTGTGTCATTGGAAACTTTGATGGTGTTGCCATCAATGACAAATGATTTGAAGGCAGAGTCCAGTTTATTAAGTCTGAAGTGGGAGCCTAGAATAAGTAGTTCTGTCTTTTCATCATTTAGACAGAGCCCATGTTGCGCCATCCAGGCCTGAATGACTTGATAGACATCGTTTAGGGCTTTAGAGTCGATCACGTGGCCTCCATTAATAGGGATAAGTATCTGGGTGTAATCCACATAATTAGTGTAGGTGATACCCAAATAGTCCAGAATATCAAAGAGTGGCTTCGTGAACACATTTTACAATGTGGGTGAGACACAGGACCCTTGCAGGACCCCACATGGGACTGGCGATGTTTCAGCAGAAACGGATGGGGAGAAAACCCTCATGGTTCTGTTTGCCAGAAATGATCTAATCCAAGAGGCAGTTCATCGGAAAAGTGGGCATCGATTTTAAGGTGGTGGCAGAGAATCTGATAGTTGACCAGATCGAATGCTGTCGAAAGGACAAGCAGAAGTAGAAGGTCCAATTTGCCATTGTCTTTTAGGTCTTTGACATGCGTTTTTAAGTCGCTGAGGGCGGTTTCTGTTCTGTGTCTAGGTCGGAAGCCAGATTGTCAGAGGCCAAGGAGTTTATTGGAGTCTAGTTAATCCTGTATTTGTAAGTAGGCGGCACGGTCCCAGATTTTCAATAGAAAGGGCATCGTAGTGATAGGCCTGTAGTTAGACGGGTTACTAGGATCTAAAGATGTTTTTTTTATTAGTGGGATAATCCACGGATCCTTAAGGTTATCCGGGACAGTGCCAGATTTGAACGAGGCATTTATAAAGGTGATGTCGAAGGGGGCTAAGTCATGGGCAGCTTCCTTGATGACGGGGGCTGGTCATGAATCGCCTTGACAGTTAGATGGTTTAAGTTTTAGATGATATTTTCCACTTCCGTGATGGACAAAGGTGAGAAGCTGAATGTTTTGAAGGAAGGAGTGCCCAATCGGGGGAGCTTTGCGAGTGGGGGTGTTATGTTGGGAGTCCATGAATAGACTGCATTTTTTGGCATTCATTTTAGTTTGTAGAGTAGAGATTTTATCAAGGAACCTTTTTGGATATTAGTACACCATGTGGTGTCAGTTGTCCGGGGTGGCTATGTGAGATTCAAGTTCTTTAAGTATCTTGAAGAGCTCTTTTGTGTTGGATTCTGCCTGCAATATACGCTTATTATAAGTGTCTTTTTGGCTAGGAATATCGCCTCTTTGTAATTGGAAGAGGCTATGATGAGAGTGCTTTTGTTGGCCTCAAAGGGAAGACTTTTCCAGCGTGCCTTAGCGTTTCTTTTAGCTTTACGTAGTTCTCTCAGGTGTGGTGTAAACCATGAATTCAGATGAGCACGTGGTTTAGGTTTCTGTAATTTCATTGGGGCAATGATGTTTAGCGCTTTTAGGATGGTTTGGTTGAATGTATCAACTAAGACTGTGGGGTGTGTGCAAGATACCGAGATGTTGTTAAGAATAGAAAGGATTAGTGGGAACAGTTTCTTTCTTGTGATGTCCTTCTTGTTACTCGGGCAAATAGCGGGTGCAATGTTTTGAATGGGACATTGGTTGTTAGATTTAATGGAGAAAGTAATCTTATGATGATCTGACAAATTGAAAGGTGTGTTGGACTTCATGTTGATGCTACAATTCAGATCTGCGAGCCAGTCAAGGGTTCTGCCTTTAATGTGATAGGTAAATCCTAAGTCCGTTAGTGTGCTGGCAAGGTAAAGAGCTTTAGGGTCATTAGGGTCTTGGAATCCAAGATTAAGGTCCCCAAGTAGTATAATTTGGTAGTTGGTCTTTTGAAGATGAAGGCAACGCCTCCACCTTTGGATTGGTTGGTGTTCCTATCGCATTTGATGATGGCATAGTCATTGGGGATGGCTAGGGACAGTAACTGTCCAGCTGCTGCCTGTAGCCGCATTTTAGTAATGGCTAGGAAATCGAGGTCTTGGGTTACAATTAAATCGGCAATATCGAGCGTGTGAAATAGGAGGGACCTAGCATTAATAGGGGCCCCTTTAATCAATGTATCTTTGGCAGTAGTCGGACTGTTATCGTTCGTTTGTTTGTTTGTTTGTTTGTTTGTTTATTTGTATTGCGCTCCAGACCCAAGGATTCAGGGTGTCTTTAGGACTCGCAGTAGTAATGCCTATGGGCTCAGGTTTTGTTGTGGAGTTGCCCTGGATAGTGTGGGAATTGGTATTGATAGGATGGTATGGGCGATGAGTTTTTTGACAAAATCTCGAGCCTAATCTAAGGTTCCTAAAATGGAGTGTACAAGGTTGGTTGGGAGTGGGTTTAGCTGCAAAGTGTTCCAGCCATAAGGCTGGGGAGTCCAAATAGGGGTTGATGCAAGGCATAGTGTAGGAGGACTTAATATTATGAGTGCACAAGGTGAGATTGGGCACTAGATATAGTGCAAGTAGAACGCTTAGTGGGACTAAGTTTAACAGAGTGATGAACATAGTGCCACAAGGGTGATTGTAGCATGACCTTACAATATGGCTAAGTTCAGGTTACAGGGTACGTAGCGATAGAGCAGTGTAGTAGTAGGCTTGTTTAACATACCTGCCATAGGGCAGTTGCTATCTGGTGCCAGAGGGCTTATTTGTGTCAGGTGGGCTGGAAGGCTACTATCGCAGGAAGCTAGATCAGGATCACTCGGAAGATGCTTACAAACAGGTACAAGTTGCTAGTATGCTAGTTCAAAATTGCAGTAATAAACGAGATGATAGGCGGTTCTCAATTAGTTTAGAGCAAGGTGTGCCAGGGGTATTCTAAGGTACACTAAGCATCAAAAATCAATTCAAGATGGTGGCGGTGGGCAGATGAGACAAGATGCTGCTATGAGTTTAAAGAAGCATGTGCTAAATACATTTTGTAACAAAACAAATAGAGACATTCTGTGCTGCGTTAGGCGACAGCAATCATTCAAGATGGTGGCGGCAAATACAAGTAGTGAAAAATGCAGAGATTAGTTTAAGGCCACGTGTACAAAGTCACTCTAAAGTACGCTAGACAACATCAAGCAATTTGAAATGGTGGCGGTAAACAAATGAGGCAATGCAACTGTCAATTTGAGGCAGCAAATGCTAGCGGCATTCTGTGGCATTTAAACATTCTGAAGTACACAGACAACAATTCAGTTTGAAGGAGGCGAACAGTAGTGGCAATAATGCAGCAGTCAGTTTTGTGCATCGTGGGCTAGAGTCGCTTTAAGCGTGGAAAGTAACTACAACTTTCAATATAAAGGGTGGCACTCAATAATTGTCGCACTTAGTATAATAGTCTTCACATGGTAAGATTTTATAGAGTGGGAAACGGACTGGAACTTCAACACAGCGAGCAATATATAAGGGACTAAGACAATGGGCCTCATTATAAGCATGGCGGTCCGTTAACTATGGTACCGGTAAGCATGCCGGTACCGTACTTCCCGGACCGCCATACTATTAGCTGTGCTTGCGGGTACCTGTCAGCCCGCCAGGTCTGGCCTGGCGGGCAGAGAGGCACCCGCGAGCGCAGCATGTGGGATGCACGGCACCGTCGTTGACGGTGCCGGTGCATCTGACGTCCCCATTCCTATTGAGCCATATGGGGCTCAAATGGGAATATCGACTGACAGGCACCGACGGCAATGCAGGAATTACCGGGTCGGGCAATGTCGGAATTAGCCAGTAATTCCTCATTGACGGGTGCCGGTAAAAATGCAACTCCGGCGGCAGCAGTGCCTGTTTTACAGGTGCTCCCTTGCTAAATGAGTGTGTAATATGTGTGTGGTAAGAATATTTTGTCAGCAGCAATAGTATGCAGAGGTGCTGCACCTAAGGTACTGCTGGGTGCTACTGCTACTCTTCCCTTCCTACTTACTTGATGCAACTGTATACCAGATGCAACTTCTGCAAGAAGATTAAAATGAAGAACCTTTTTGTACACAAACCACTGATCCATCATCGTTATTTACCTGTTTATAAAATAATCTTCATAGCCAGATGGTTAGTCCCCTGCATTCTAAGAGCTGTCCAGATCCAAAGGTTTCCCCAAGTACCCAGGAAAAGGACCTCAACACACCCTGTAAGGACCAAAGAGGGCTCTGTGGCTTTTGCAGAGTCATTTGATAATACTGGTGTGGTGGCTACTGAGGTTTAAAGTTGAGATTTTAGCAGCGATTTTTACATTGAAGTTAAAGTGAGCAGATATTCGATTTGTCAACAGGTGGATAAGATCAACCTACTCTTGAGTTTGATGTTTGGAATCTCCCATAAATATGGAGGAAGGGGGGTGAAGGCCTACTCACCAAAGTAACTACTGTGCTCCTTTTCCATAGTCCCCTTTACTACAAGACCCCCTTTCCTACCCTGCTAACAAATAGCTATCTGTTCACTTAGATTATGGAAAAGGACTGACTGGGGAACCCAGAGGGTGAATCAAGGTAGTGAGGCCAACGCTTTGCTTGAATACAATTGAATAGTTTTATTGTCATAAATGCTGTGGTACCATGCTTTCTTGTCAGGACATAGTTTCACTATATACATTGCGGTGTGTCAGAAATAGGACACGGACAAGAAGACATGTTTGAACAAGAGAGTTATAACAAAAGAAAGAATGCCTCCTTTAAACCATACTTCTAAGATGAGACCCCCTACTCTATAAAACAATAAAGAGGTGCTTGTCTTTCAAAGAATCTCGTTCCAAAACTACTCTAACATCTAGCTTACCAATATGAAAAGAAAAAGAAAAACATAAGCTTTAGTTCAGGCCACGAATTACTCCCCCTTGGCTGAATTAGTGGTTGCTGTTTGTCTGACCCCCCACCAAGAGAGTGCTCGACTTGTTATAGTATTTCACACCACAACAAATATCTCAGTTTACCCTTTGGCCAAAACAGTGGCCTTGCTAGGCAGTTAGAACAGTTCCTACTTCATCCTGTCTCCTGGGATGTATTCTCTGTGTTAGAAGTAACAGGTTCTGTTGACCTAAGTTGGTTGTTATTCAAAAAGACAAAATTCCATTGCCCCTCCTCATGGGGTATTTCTATTATCGGCCTTGCATGGGCTACGGGCTTGCTTAACCCTCCTCTTGTTGTCGCTTCTAGCAACTCCTCGTGGGGTACACTTTTTCTCAGCCCTGAGTGGTCTATGGGCTTCTCCATTCCTGCTTTACTGCTGTGATTCCTGCCCCCCCCTGACCCCCAAGGTATGCAAATTCTCAGCCAGATGTGGACTATGGGCCTGGTGAGCCCTGCTTTGCTTCTCAGTTCACGTCCCCTCTCATGGGGTTTGCAGATTCTGAGCCCTGCATGGGCTACGGGGGTGCTCAACACTGCTTTGCTTCTCAGTTTGTTCACTCTGGAATGTGGGGTATGAAGATTCTCATCCCTGTCTGGGCTATGTTGTGGCCTCACTGCCCTCCACCTCCTGCTTAAAAGGATGCTGTGTACCTGCTTTCCAGTGGCGGTGCTCGTTAGGGGAGGTGGTTTCTCTGACCAGGGCGAACCACCTTCCTGACATATAACTCTGGTCTGCGCGTTCAGGTCTGTTGCCTCTCTTCTTCCTTCCGGGACACCGGCATCGGATAGGCAGGACACTGGTACGTTGTCTCTGGTGTGACTTTGCTTCCTTCCTCAGCGGCTACGAGCTCGTCGGGTTACCTGCCTTCGTCCAAGCGGCAGCATTCTGCGGGCTGCCTTGAATCTCCACCTACCATGCCGACTGTTTGGGTCTTGAGAGCAAGAGAGAGCCTCCATCCTCTGCATGGCTGTTCAAGCTGGATTTTCTCACTCTCTGGCTGATTCTCTCCACCTCTGCTTGCGTCCAAGTGTCTTTATGTCCCTCCCTGAATGAGAAGGCTGATTGCATTCCCAAAAGAAAGATATCTCAGTTGCAACGCGTCTATCTTGGAAGCAAGACAACGCATAGCAACACAGGTTTGAATCCAGGGCTTGCGCTTAGGAACTGGTGTCCGGTATTAAACGTGTTATAAAAGTTATAATTCTAATTGGTTCCAGTCTTCTCGAGAGGGGGGCAACAAATACAGGTGAGAAACCAAGACATCTGCTTTAAAAGGCCCTTGTGCATGATTGCCCTGTTTAACTCCCATAGAAGCAACAAACACTTGGAAATTTGGAGTAAAGGGAGGTGGAATAAAAACTTTGTTTGAGTTATCCCCAAAGGAGAGTCACCTCCAGTGGGATCCCGCTTGCCCTGTCTCCTATGCAGGGTAATGAGTAGCAGGCTCAACTCCTTAGTCCCAAATGGTTGGGGAGAAGCAACACATTCACTGGATTCGTCACAGCATCCATTCTCCTGTTGCGATGTGGTTGCCGTCATCCAGAATTGTGGAGAAAAGAGAATAGTCACTGAGGTGACTACTGGATACCAGGTCCATAGCCTTCCCTCTATAATCCTCCTTCCATCCCCTCTAGTAAATGCCCATCTGTTGTATGCAGACAAAAGTACTGGCGGTCCGGTCGGTGAACATGGTTGAGTTGTGTCTCAGCATGCATGTCGAAACTGTTTCTTTTTAATCTTTTTATTAACTTTTCTGTGATTAACCCAAGGCCACATAACACCACCAAAATACATTAAGCACTATTTATCACATTCATTTGTCTCTTTATCTTGCACATTCTGATGAATATTTTCAGATCCAAAATGTCTGAATAGTGCAGACTGAGCAGTAATGCTTAGACATGGGAGTCCAGGGGTTTTAGTATAGAGGTACGGTTACCAACAAAGAGATACTGTCAAGTATTAGAAGGCCCACACTGATATATAAAAATATACTTTTGATTAAAGAAACACAAGCAATAAAAAATCAAGGACACTGCACAATAAATGAACCACGATTTACTCATGTATCTATGCAGTAGATAACACGTAAAAAGGGGCTTCACATGTCTTTACAATTCACACAGCCTTAATAGTAGAATACAGATCAAAATCTGTCCGGTTTTAGCTACTGGAGGGGCTAGGGGTATACAAATAAAACTCTATCCCTTTATGTTACAGTATTGTTTTAAAAGGTTTAGTACAACTTCCCAAAAGTGGTAAAAGTACCAGTGTTCTAGCGAAACAGTTCACAGTAAAGCACCTGGATATGGGTCAAGAAAGTTCAAAAGTCCCCCCCATGCCCCTGCCCCAAAGTAAGACTTGGCTAAAGCCAACAGGTATGTTTTAACTAGACAAAGCACTACAGGAACGGGGTACCTCACGATTCCAGGCCACTGAGGGGTCCCCAGAGAGGAATCTTAGGCCAGAACGCTTCCGCCCATGGTCTGGGAAGGATAGATACAGGGATTGGACTATAGGCCTATTAAATTCCTTGGATGAGAGGGGAGGCACCAAAAGTGATAAGCCCCCGGATAAGCAGGGGTTACTGCAGCCAACTACTGGACAGCTACTGAATGCGTGTGGCTGTGGGTTCATAGATTGTTTGAGTCTGGCTAGCAGAGGTTTCAATCTCAATGAGAAGGCACTGTTCCAGGGATCCATTAGCTGTATCGGACAAGTAAACGCCATTGAAAGGTCAACGCTATTATTCCCACGAAGAGGGACCCAATCACTCTACGGGTGCAGTCAGTGGGACAGCTGACCCTGGTTTTGGTCAGGAAGGCTCAAATCTTGCAGGCTGTAGAACTCATGCTTGAGGCAGGCAACTCTTGATGGAGAGCAGCTGCTGCAGATGTCAAGGTTCTGTCCCACAAAAAAGTGATCTTCTCAGTGTCATGCATCCAGTTCAGGCTTGCTGGACACAAGAATGGCTAGGAAATCTAGGGGTTTAAAGCATCTGTTGAAGATACAGAAGGTGCTCCAGAAGTTCCCTGGCGAATGGCTCTGACAATGCTGTTTCCTCAGCAGCAGTCTTTGGGCTCTTCTCTGCATAGTCTTCAGTTCTTTGACTCTTGGTGCCAGTGGGCGATATTAGACTCTCACATCTTATTCTAAATAAGGAATAATTTCTCATTGAGTTGATGATGCATTTATGAAATGTAATAATAAATTATTAAGTAGCATTCATTCCATTGATCCACTTCCCGTGATATCGGTAAGGCCAACTAATTCAGAATTTTAAAATAATGAACTTTAAGCCAGTCGGAAATTAGACCATACATGGCATTCATCCCCTTTGGCTGTTAATTTAGGGAATCTAAAACGGGCCCATTTTCGTTATTCGGAAAATATCTCTCAAGCCAAATTTACTTACTATAATGCAATTATTGAGACTGCTGTAAACAAACGCAAACATTGTTTGTGCTATTAAAAGTTATAAAAAAATCCTCTCACGATGAAACAACCTCAACATTCAACTTTGAAAACTCACGACTTTGCTCTGTTTTTCTCAGGTAAGGTTTTAGAGATTCAGAGATCCATTTCTCAGCCATCTGCAGAACTCGCTACTTTTCAAGGACACACAATGGCTATTTTGTACTCTTCTTCGATTCCTGATGCCCATAAGCTTACACTGTTGATGTCTGCAATTAAGGCTAGTCATTATTCTGATGATCCTTGTCACGCATCTATAGTTAAAAAGTACTTCCCCATTTCTCTTCCTTTTCTTTTTCAACTTCTACAACTATCACTTGAAGAAGGGTTGCTTTCCCGATTCCCTTAAAATAGGGCTTGTTTCTCCTTAAAAAAAATTATAATCTAGACACCGACTTTTTAATTCTCGATGGATGATGTGTATACATTGCTGGATGATGGCTCTGAATGTTTGCTAGTGTTACCTGATTTATTGCCATCATTTGACACCAAGTATCATACTTTTGAACATTTTGTCTGATTGAATGAGGACCAAAGGTGCTGTATTGGCCTGAATCTGTTCATTTTCATATTCAAGAAGACAGTTCTGGCTAGGATCGTTTCCGATGCTATTTTAGCCCCTTGTAGGGTCCCTCAAGGCTCCATTGTATCCTCTATGCTTTTTAAGTTACATGTGGAAACTTTAGGTTTCATAGCTAAGAAATGGAATGGGTCTATGCATCAGTATGAAGATGATACACAAATCTGTCTCCAAATTTTATCTGAAAGTGACATGGACGTCTAAAGAATTGTTTACTTGATGCGGAAGAATGGATGTCTTCATATATGTTTAATTTAAATGCTAGCAAAACTGAATTTCTACTGCTCTGCCACGTTCTCTGTTTACTCCCTTTTCAGAAATGGTTTACTGATCCCAAGATACCTGGAGTGCCTGGTGAGTTTGCCAAAACTGCTAAATCGTTAGGGTTCATATTGGATTCTACCCTATCCGTTACACCCATATTAATACAAACTCTCGATCTTCGGTTCCTTACAAGCAAGATCCAAACTGACTTCTGACTCAGAGCTTCAAAATCCAGAACTGTGAAATTCCAGTTCTAAGAAAGGTAAAAACACTAGGTGTCTATCTTGAACCCTCTTTGAGTGCAGAAGCCCATGTAAACCGAGTCTCAAGGAACTTTGTGTACTATCTCCGACTGCTACGAAACATCCACCCCTTCCTTTCAAAAAGGAACTGTACAACTATAGCCAGAGTAACCATACTATCAAGGCTGGATTATTGCAACACCGGTCTGATTGGCGCAAACAACTCACGTCATCAAAAATGCCAAATCATTCAAAATGATGCTGTTCGCATGATTAAGGGAGTTCCTTGGAGAAACCGCGTCTCCAATCACAGGCTTCCGGTGCAGGCACACATTCACTTCAAGGCAGCCACCTTAGTCCACCGGTGTCTTCATGGAACTGATCCTGCCTACCTAAAATCCCTAGTGTCGAGCTATAATCCTCCTAGAACATTACGTTCATCAAATCTGTTCCAGATAAAGTGTCTAAAATTCAAACGTACCAATGGACTACGAAGAGCGTTCCCCACCAGTTCAGCTAAAATCTCCCCTTGAGCCTTAAACAGGAGAAAAATCTAAGGACTTTCCATGGCTCCCTAAAAACTCTTATCCCTCTGCTGGGCTTCCATAGGCTCCCCCGGATTGTCCTGTCCATGTGTTTGTAAAACTGGTGTGAACGTGTGGACTGATGCCTATGGGGTACCGGCACGTTATGAATAAACTAATAAAAGTTAGTAAAAGCTGCTAACTTCCACTCATTGGTTTTGAGATGTGTGAAACCTTTTTTAACAGACAATACTTTTAGACAATTGGTGCAATCATTAGTTTTATCTCGGATCGACTATGGGAGCTCTATCCTTCTGGGTCTCCCTCAATCCACTTTGAGACCTCTGAAGGCTGTGCTCCATACTGCTGCTCGTTTAGTGCCCGGGGCAAAGAAATTTCCCCTAATGCGCAAATTTCATTCATAATGTGTATTACTTACAAAGCGGTCCACCTAAAATGCCCTTATCTTGCTGATAAATGGAAGATCTCCGGGGGTTTAAGATGTTTACGTAGCCATGACTTACTAAGGTTGGAAGTTGCTCGTTTTAGATCTGCTTTCTCTGCTAAACGTTCCTTTTCTGGTGCTTCTCTATCATGCTGGAATAGCTTACCTCCTTAAATACGTACTGTTATCTTAAGTTTAGAAAATCATTGAAAACATGTTTTTGGAACTATGTATTTAAAAAGGTTTCCTTATCTAGATCGAAATGTGTTCAGGTGCCAACTTTGTAGAATGTTAGTCACTTTTATTGCAAAGTTTATTGATAGTTGTATCTTCTTGACTAGACTTGTTCTGCATTTTATCATGCTTGTTATTATGTGTTTTTTAACATATTTGGACATATAAGGTATTTCTTGTTTTAGTATTGCACAGACGTACAGCACACTGGTGCATTTGTGCCATGTTTGTTTGATTGTTTATTATATTTCTATAGCGCTCCGGACCCGGGAGTATAAGGGCGTATAAGGGCGCTTAGTACATTACATGGTAATAATCAGTAGTAGTAGATCAACAATTATACATAGTACATATACACATATATATACAGAGTGTACAGACAGTAGAGGTAATAGCAACCAATAATGACAGAAATCAGACATGTCCAATGTGTACAATTTATAGCTGAGGTCTAACTTGAAGGTTGACTTTTTGTCAGAAGCCACCCAATGGCAAGCTTCCTGAATGATTGGAAGGGTTTGGACGACTTAATATTCAGTGGCAGGGTGTTCCAGAGTTGGGAGGCGAGGACAGTGAAGCTCGAACCTCCGGCTCTTTTAGAGGTAAATCCAGGTACTGAGACATAGGGTATTGGAAGATCTCGTAGTTCTAGGGGAAGATTTCAGAGTGAATTTGTTAGTGAGGTAGGGAGGGGCTAGCTGGTTGAGGGCTTTGTAGGTAAGGCAGAGGGTTTTTAGATCGATTTTATGTTGGTTGGTGAGCCATTTGCATGAGGTTCTAGTGGCATAGATGTGCTCACGTCTGAGAACGTTTAGTGCTGCCCGTAGCGCATTATTTTGTAGGACTTGGAGTTTGCTAATTATTGCTTGATTGGCTCCTAGGTAGAGGCTATTACAGTAGTCTAACTTAGATTGTATAAGAGCTCTAGCTAGTGTAAGGCAACTGTTAGAGGAGAGAAATGGTCTACAAGCTCTAATTAGTTTTCCTGTATAGGCAGTGGCTGAAGCGGTCGAGTTGACTTGTTTGGCGAGGTTGGTATTAGCATTGAGGTAAAACCCAAGTGTTTTTACATTTTTGGCAACCGGGATAGTATTACCATCGATTATGATGTTGGAATAGTTGGGACTTAGTTTTTGTAAGTTGTTGGGTGAACCAACAATGAGCAGTTCAGTCTTCTCGTCATTCAGGCAGAGGCCGTGTGTGGCCATTCTTGCCAGAATGACGGAGAAGATTTCATTGATCCTAGTTACATCAGTTTTGTAGTTGCCTGAGATAGTGAGGAGTATCTGGGTGTCATCCGTGTAGTTTGTGTAGGTGACACCCAGGCGGTCCAGTTTATCAAAGGGGCACTTTGTGAAAATATTGTATAAGTTCGGTGAAACACATGAACCTTGTGGGACGCCGCAAGTAATGGGGATAGGGTCTGCTGATGCCACCGGAGAGAAGACTCTCATGGTTCTATTGGCCAGGAAGGACTGTATCCACGCGACAGCAGAGGGGATGAAGTGGGCGGCAGAGGAGAGGTCATTGCAGAGAATCTTATGGTCAACCAGGTCGAAGGCGGCTGAGAGATCTAAAAGGAGTAGGATGCAGCCTTACCCTTATCTTTAATTTCGTCAATCTGGATTTTAAGATCAACAAGGGCCATGCTGAGGCCGGAAGCCAGACTGACGCAATCCAAGTAATTGGTTAGACTCTAGGTAATGCTGGATTTGCAAATAAGCAACTCTGTCAAGAATGTTTAACAGGAAGGGAACGGTTGTGATAGGCCTGTAATTAGTAGGGATGGCTGGGTCCAAGGTCTGTTTTTTTAGTAGCGGGAGGACCCATGACTGTTTCAAAGTATTAGGTACCGAGTTAGTGGAGAAAGACAAGTTTATGAGCTTGGAGATAAAGGGGGCGAGATCTCTTGCTGCGTCTTTTATAATCTGTGCAGGGCAACTGTCCCCTTTGCAGTTTGACGGTTTGAGGGAGGTTATGATTTTTTGCACTTCTAGAACAGTGACTTTTTTAAAGGTGAAGCCATGGTTAGTGTTAGGGGTGGTGGGTGGGCTAGGGATAGTGTTAGGGTTAGGGATAGTGTTAGGGGTGGTGGGTGAGCTGGGGATAGGGGGCATAGGGGTGGTGCTGCTATTAGAGAGTTGTAGTCTTTTGTTTTCAATCTTAGTTTGTAGGCCAGTGATTTTGTTCGCAAGGGCATCTTGGATACTAGTGCACCAGAGTTGGTCATTCACGGACGTGTCCGTGGGTGGATTAGGGTTTTCTAACTCCTTCCGGATGGTGAATAGTTCTTTGGTACTGGAACTAGCATTACTTATTCTTATATTATAGGCTTCCTTTTTGGTGCAAATTATTTCTCTTTTATAAAGGGAGGATGCATTTGTGAGATTGATTTTATGTTCCTCAGATGAGTTAATTTTCCAAAGGGCTTCCAATTGGGACTTTTTATTTCTTGGTATTTTAAGTTCAGGAGTGTACCAGGAGTTGAGATGTGCTTTAGGTTTACCTTTACGTAGTTTTATAGGGGCGACAAGGTCGATGGCTTTGGTCATGGCGTTATTGTAGGTGTCTACTAGTAGGTTAAGGTCCGCTGAGTTAGGGATCATATTTAGAGTGGGTAGAACCAGTGGAATGAGGGCTTCAGCGGTGATGTTCCGCTTATTTCTCATCAGGCATGCTGGTGCAGGTGGGCACGGTATATAGTGTGGATTATTAGTGCTAATGTCAAATGAGAGTAGGAAATGGTCGGTCCATATGAGTGGTTGGGGGTCCTTACAGATAATGTTGCAATTATGGGCAGCGAGCCAGTCTAAGGTTCTGACTTTCTGATGTGTGGGTAGGGTGTTAAGTTGAATGTAGTTCTATTTGCCAAGTGCTTTGGCAAGGGCGGATGCTGGAGTGTCGTGAGGATCGTTGTATCCCAAGTTAAAGTCACCTAGAATAATGTTCTCATGTGATGAGGGTTTGG
This sequence comes from Ambystoma mexicanum, assembly GCF_040938575.1. Taxonomy (NCBI): domain Eukaryota; kingdom Metazoa; phylum Chordata; class Amphibia; order Caudata; family Ambystomatidae; genus Ambystoma; species Ambystoma mexicanum. The sequence continues at coordinate 151,848,949 of NC_090923.1, read as the reverse complement.
ATTTTTCAGCTATGAGGGACGTTATATCTTCCTCGAAGGAACCTATGGGACCAATAGGTCTGTATATTAATTCTAGGGTGATGGTATTTTTAGGGGTAGTTTGAATTTTAATGAATAGGTGTTCACAGGAGTTTAGAGGAAGGGAGGTCACAGATCTGATATCCAACAAGGATTTGAATATAAGTGCTACACCTCCTCCACGGGCAATAGTTCTGTCGGTCCTAAGGATGGAGTAGTTGTCTGGAACCGCGATGGTTAGGTAGGGACCTGCTGCGGCATGAAGCCAGGTTTCTGTGACTGCGAGGAAATCAAATTTGCTGAATGGGTGATGTCGGCGATTTCCGTAGGGTGGGCCACAAGGGATCTGACATTGAGTAAGGCTCCTTTGAGTGGTATAGTGTTTGCAATGATGTTTTTGTTAGGGACTTTAGATGTAAGATTGTTGGTCATTTTGTTAAGTAAGGTAGTGAGTCTCCAGCCTAGTAAAAGATTTATAAAGATTTTAAATAAATAATTAAATTTAAAAAAGTTGCATGCTTCCTCAGCAGCCAGTGGGGAGTGGTCTGCACCATTCAAACAGACAGAGGCTATTCAGTCATGGCTTGCTGCCCAACATCTGCCCAGCAACAGATATACCCCGGCTGGAATGTGGATAGGGCCCAGACAGTCCCAATCCCATTTCGAGGCGCACAAAGCACTAACCACGAATAAAAAACAAGATCCTGCAAATGTTCATGAACTTATTACGGATTTTTCAGCATCAGAGGGCAGTAAGACTTAAACAGAATGATGGCACAAAGAACAGGACTCATACCACGATGAGCAGCCTTCTTGAAGATATATGATACTCAAAATGGTAGTATTGTGGTTTAAATACCGGTGCATGGAGTAGTGCACTACAAAAAAGTGAAACAATTGTTAACTGCCACCAGCCTGTTCTGTGCACATAATACGTGTACCAAAAATGATGCCACTTAAAAAGAAAATGGGATACATTGGCCTCATTACAAGCATGGCGGTCCGGGAACTATGGTACCCGTAAGCATGCCGGTACCGTAGTTCCCAGGCCGCCATATTACGGGCTGTGCTTGCGGGTGCCTGACAGCCTGCCAGGTTTTCCTGACGGGCTGACCGACACCCGCGAGCACACCACTTCGGATGCACCAGCACAATCTGCATGTGCCGGTGCATCTGACGTCCCCATCCCAATTCATCCCTATGGGGCTGAACGGGGATGAGGAGGCCCTTGATTCCGGCACCTGAAAATGGGCAAGTACCGGGTCCGCCTAACTGTACATGACCCGGTTCTTGCCCATTCACGGGTGCCAGAAAAAATGCAACTCCGGCGGCAGCCGTGCTGTTTTTAACGGCACGGCTACCGCCAGAGTTGTAATGAGGCCCATCGTCCCTGTAGTGTTGCAATTTTAAACAAAGGGGAACAAGTACATGGGAGAAAATCTCTCCCTGCCCTGGCAGCGCTAGGCACTGACTAGTTCCCCCTAAACATGTTGGTTGGGCAGCTAGGTGAGGCAAAAACAGCCTCAGTCATCCCAAAGGCAGCCAGGATTTCAAGTACATAACAGATCGGGGATATGCTGGGGGTGTCGGTGAAATCAATGGAGGGAAAGTTGAAAGAGAACATCTAAGATTTCTGTGGAATAAATGTGCTACCATAGCTTTTATTTACTCTTGTGAAGAATGAAACCGCTGTGCATACTTCTAGTTTTAATCTGTGTCACTAGCACGTAATATTTTTGGTGTAAAATAATCAGAGATACCTATTCTCAAATTAGGTCCCTAAAGAGTTGGACCCTTTTTTTACTTTGGGTATTAAGATGACGTACATTCAAGAACCATACAGTGCCACATACATTCTAAGCCATGGACATTTTTAAATGGTGATAAATGAAAACCAGAAACTAAAGGCCACTCCATATCTATGCATAGGCATCTCTATTAACTGGATATCAGAATGTAGATTTGACATACTGATTTTTATAGTTCCCCAACTCTCTCTCAAACTAGCCTCTTTAAAGTCAAAAGCAAAACCTGGTGATCCGTTTATAGGAGAAGGTTGTTAACATGTTGACAGCATTGCTTTTTCCCTGTCCTCTTAGCCTATGTAGCATTTGATCTTCTCTTCTAAGTCTATCCGGTTAGTCACGAGGACCATTAACCAGTTGCTGACCACCACATACCAAACTCACAACCGGGGAGCATGAACTTATATGTGACGTTTGTATTTCTAATGAGGGTCCTGCAGGACGGATTCCCTCGTTTGTCTAGGCAACACCAAATAATCTTCCAACTACAAATACCCACCATTCTGCATTGAAAGTAAGTGTAACATATTCAGAAAGCCTGCATGTGCTTTCCTGCATCTTAATAGTACTATCTCCACATTGCTTTATGAAGGCCTTTAAATTAGGTGGTCTTTCTGCTATTTAACCCCCGTTTGGATCTTTTCGTTTATCAGGAGGTTCCTCCAACTCAGTCCTTTGTCTCCCTCTTCTCTTGGGCTTACTCAGATATTAAGGAGGCATGCTTATACTGGCACAAAAAGGTGACCACATTTTTGTGCCAGTTGAACTGGAACCCGGATGGGTAGGTGCACTTGTAGTGCACTTGTAGTTCACTTCTTGCTTCAAAGGCTTCATTGTCAACGATTTTATATACCCTTGTCTGGCGCGTGTAGCTCGGGCCAGGTATCGAAACACCTGCACAGAGCTGGCTAAGTATACAATCCTCCACATCTGTCAGGTGTCCAGCAGGAGGTCTTTATTGTGGTAAATTGCAAAATAATGTTACCTAAGGCCAATTGTGAATGTCAGATGTTCAAAGTAGATAATCCTTTCACTTATAGGACAACAGCTAAGGCTTTTTGAAAAATAATCATTGCTTTAATCTAGGGATATTCACAAATATTTTCTACTAGGCCAGAATGTTAAGTTTGGTTTTTGTCTGGCCGCATTGATAGTGATACTGATAGCTTCATAATATTATTTTGTATATTTACTTAGTACGCCTCTTTACTTTGAAGTATTTTCCCCGTTTTGTTAATGTTGCCTTTGTTAGTCAACTTTTTTTATATATATAAGACCTACAAAAGCATAATTAAGATTTAGAAAACAGGAGTAGACGGAATAACCTTCATATATCAGGCCTGCCGGAAGGATGCGAAGGAGTAGACCCAATATCATTTCTACAAAAAATACTACTACCTGCTATTCTTCACTTACCTTCAGACACCCTTCTTAATATACAGTGGGCTCATTGTGTTGGTCAACGCAATGCCTCAGAATCCTCTCATACCCCCCCTCAAACACTTATCCTCTACGTTCTTGAATTCACGCAGCTACAACGTATTATGTCATCTGTCAAGGAGAAAAAAGATTTATTCTGGCATGGAAACAAACTATTTATCTCACAAGATGTGGCCAAAAGTACTGCACTACGAAGGAAGGAATTCTTATCCCTTCGTCAAGCTATGAAGCAACTCAACGTCAGGTATGGCCTTTATCACCCATGCTCTGATGTTCATTCGCTCCATCAAAACTGAAAATATGGATACATCCTCTTCAGAAAATCCTTTAACTTCTGTGGGATCATGACTCTATTTTCTTTTTTCTTTTTCACTTATTCTGATCCATGCGTTGTCTCTTTAAAGTTCCATATCATTTGCCGTTACTAAACATATCCTAATACCCTGAGAAGGACGGTAGCTGATGTGGCTCCCCTATCTCGCTGTGTGTTCTCTTTCCTTTTTTTTTAGGAAAACCGGTATGCGCTAACAGCACCTTCAACATTTTTCTACGCTTTTTTCCCACTTCCCGGACCATTTCTTCTGACAACTCAAAGTTGAGGTTTCCATTATTTTTGTTTCAAATGTACCTTCTTGTATGTTCACCTCAGTATGAATCACTTTATACATGGTCTCCCTATCCTCTCCCTGATTCTTTTTGTGTATTCCTCTTGTGTCTCCCCCTTAATCATTGCTGATTTAATTATTTATTTTGTCTTGAAGTTAAAAGATAGTCTTATGAAACACCTCCTATATTGTTTAATATCTGTTTTTAATGACTTTTAAATGTGTTACTTTGAACATCAAAGACTGCAATAACCCCATCAAGAGATGTACAATGGTATCCCATTTAAATAAGTTCAAACCCTCAGTTGCATGCTTACAGGAAACACATTTATCCCCTAATGAAGTGTTGAAACTTAAGTCTCTATTGGTCAAGCAGGTTATTGCAAGCCCTGCTGTTGCTAAAAAAAATGGAGTTGCTATATTATTAAGCAAGAAAGTACCCTTTAAAATTGTGGATAAGGAGGCTGACACGGAAGGTCGTTGGGTGTGGGTTAAGCTTCTGATTAACTCTGTACAAGTCTTGATTTTGAATGTATATGGTCCCACTCAACCAGACCCGCAGTTTTGGTCATCTGTCAAATCGATTATTCTCACAAAAAATGTTGTTCATCTACTTTTGTGTGGGGATGTAAATCAAGTAATGGATTGTTTTTGGACAGGAAAGCCACTTGTGTATTTAAAGCTTCTAACTCTCATAAATCCTTTTTGGGTTGCATCTCTGAAATTGGCTTAAAGGATAGTTCCGGGACTTTTTTTTTACTGTCCCTACGGTTCGGCCATGTGTTTTTAAGCATAAATCGGTAGATCGTAAAAAACTTTCCTATGGACCTTACCCGACTTTTCGTCCATTAACGCACTCGAAATCAGCCGCCATTTTCTGATAATCCTATCATTTCCCCCCATCGCCCTGGCTCACCTGCTTTTGCGGCACTAAATCAAATCCCCCGCCCCTGAAACAGACTTTATCAAAACATTCATATTCCCCGCCTCTATCCGTGATGTGACTGTGCTGCGTAGGCAAACGCGCCCAGGCGTCTTCTACGCGACTACACACAGAACCCGGAAACCAACACAGATCAGCTCACAACTCAGCGCGCCACAATTGGGAATATGAAACTGTACTTTTAAATCAAACCGCAAGATTGTAAATTTGGTAAAGTACATTTATTTGACATCAAATGTTTAGAGAATATTCAGCGATTTGCATTTTTATTTGCTCACGTTCCAAAAAGTTTGTTTTGAGGCACGCGATGTTCCTTTGCTGTACACAGGGTCTTAGATCATCTCACAATACAGCGCCACAATTCGGAATGTGAAACTGTGGTTTAAAATCAAACGGCAAGATTGTCCATTTGGCAAAGTACATTTATTGGACATCAAATGTTTAGAGAATATTCTGCGATTTGCATTTTTTTTGCTCTCGATCCAAAATAGTTCGTCTTGAGGCAAGCGATGTTCGTGTGCAGTACACAGGGTGTTGGTTTACGATAAAATAAGCTCTTCGGTCGCACTGATAATCGCATGGCTGTTCCAACAACGAGGCACTAGGCCACCACAACGGTCTGTATGTTGCATCTAGCCGTTGGTACCGCGTAAGGGCATACTTGTACTTGGCGATCGTCCCATAAAATGATCAGGGTGCTAACGTTGTTCACGCGGAGAAGCAACTGGCGGTTATAAAAGCCATCCGCCGGTGTCTGGTACTCGTGACACATACAATAATGAAGGATGTACCTGTTTTAAAAACATAAAAAATGAAATTAGTCTCACCATCAGATCTTTATTAAAATTATTCATTTTATATATTAGGTCGGGAAATTATTTCATAGCTAGGACAGTGCAACTGGGTATTATACGTCAAGGGGGGGCTGTAGGATACTGAGACAGTCCCCCAGTGCAGGGGTTGACAGGGAGGCAGTGCAGGTGGAGAGTGGAAGGGCCCAGGACCGAGGTCGCAGACACTGGACCAGTTGTAGCAGGGGAGAGGGAGAGAGAAAGCAGAAGCAAAGAGGAAGGTTTTGAGGTGCTTCCGTAAAAGGAGATGGTTCTCCTCAAGATAGTGCGCGGTACAAAACAATATGCCACATAGAACGAACAAGTACAACTTAACCCATCTTTAAAGCTACTGTATAGTAATTAAATTGCGGTATAAACTCATCTAAAGAGTTACTTACATTATATTTGCATTTTCCATTGTGTCTGTGCGTAGGGCAGCCCCGAAATACCACTCCTTCTATGCCGACGTTATTTCTTCTAATGAACGAACATTAAATGGCTTTCGTTTCTGAAATTATATTCATTATCGTTTCTTACGTTATTGCCCCACACCCCCAAACAAAGTCTTTCGGGATGGTCCCGGCCTGTCAAGGTCAAATAACAATAGAACCTTATACTGAGTCGTGGGCCATTCCGGCACCCGAGAAAATAATCAAAGCAGCTGACCTTCACTTTGAACGAGCACACATTCCTAGTTAGCTACATTCAGTGCAAGGCCATCTCACAGGACTCACAGAGCAATCACTTTTATTTACACAATACATAGCTACACATATTCAATGGGCCTGCGACATGAGGAGACTCGAGAGAACAGACAATCAAATTACAATCATTTAAACCGTGAAGTGTATTTCTCAATGAGCTCTTCTTTAGGTGGACATGGAACAGAGGCAATGTTGGGTGGCAATGCAGTTGTCCCCTGCACAGGTTCGTTCACAACTCCATGTATGTGCCTATCTAGGACATCAACAATAAGTCTCTCAATAAAGTCATATTGCATATCCTCAAACACTGGTTTGATAACCCATTGTTTACTTCTTTTTGTGAAGGCCTTATTGTAGCGAAGCGTCCCTAAAGTTCCGGTCGTCCTACTTTGTTGACGGCCAACATTATGGTTATGTGCCAAGACCGCTAGAAGAGTCCGATTTATCATGCCCTCCATGCCAAAATGCAATCGTTTTGGCCTGTACTTTAGGCACATATTGTGGAACACCTCCAAATCTCCTGTGTGGCAGAATTCCGTGAGTCCCCTCAAATCTCTTATTATAGTTTTATCAAATACAATCTTTTCAATGGCTTTGTGAGTGGGTGATGAAGGAATCAACCACTTCTTCTTCCGTGCCTCCTCTGTGGACAAATGGCCATGTTCACAATTGTGGAAATGTTGGTTTGTGGTCCAGCGGTGAACGTTGCTACAGTGTAACATTACTGACCGCCATTTTTCCAGTAGAATTTCCAACGACCCTCCACATGTTTTTGAGCTCCACCAAAGATGGTTGCTGATTGACTTGGACCACTGTGAAATACCTTGCATATCTTTTTTTTTACCCGCAGCCGACATTTTTTTATTGATTGTTTTTGCAAGATGCCAAACGTCAAATTGGTGATTTATATTTTTGTACTCTTCTCTCATTGTCTTGGCAATTGAAACGTGTCTGTCCGTGGCTATCAGGTCGATCACCATTCCCCGCGATTGTAGTTCTTGCAATGATGCTACAAAGCCAACTTTCTCCATGGCCACTGAGGATGTACTTTGTGACACCTGCACGACCACCGAACTCACAATTTTCTTACTTTCCATGTCCTGAAAGTGGTAGGTGCAGTACTTGGCTGAAAATCCTGGGCTGTCGCACTGTCCATCACCGGCTAGCCTGAACCGTTTGCCCGCGAATGTACTATCAATAGACATTTTTACCATTCTCCAAGCTTCGCTAATGGCTGGAAATAGATAATCGGTTTGGTATTTGTAGAACTGAGTTTTCGCAATGAAATGGATTCCCACAAACTGAAAGAAAGACTCTAACTTTTTAAAACTTGAACCACTAAAAAGTGCAGCCGCTGCACAAAGTAGATTGCCTGCTGGCAGTTGCCCCAGCATGGGTTGTGCAGACCATGAGAAAGGATGATATTTTGTACAGGTGGCATGTATTTTAAGGTTAGTGCCTCGAATTGCACGAGTCACATTAATCAATGGCTCCCCACATACTTCCCCACCAACCGAATGCCCACATTTCATCCGAATAATAATATCAATAAAACAACTATCGAATACAATGAATTTGGCCTCTTTCCTTATACTGTCACTCTGCATCCCAGCTGGTTCGGCCTGTAACGTTGAGGACATGTCACTCACATGAAAGGTAGAATCTCTGATATCGTCTTCCGCTATGTTCAGTGATATTGATGGTGTTTCATTGTCGTCCACTTCATTCTCTTCCATTGCAACATCTGTTCCTTCTCCGGCGATGGGTGAATAAAATAATTTCTTCAACTTTCTCGCGGTCTTAGTTTTTGCGGGTGTGGATTCTGTGAATTGATCTCCGACTGCATCCGAACTACCAGGAGGATATTCACTATCAATGGCTGGATGTGGTATAGCTCCGTTGTCAATCACTTCATATTCTTCCCATTGGCACGATGCATCTCCAGTCTCAAGTCCCTGCCAAAAGGTTTGACAAGCAACATCTCTCGTTCGCTTCACTGTCTGTGTAGATCTAGTTCGTACACCCACTCGCAACTAGAGGACAGATTGGAAAAGGGATGTTCAGTTTAAACACAACTTACAGTATTGAACTATTAACAGTGAAAAACAACATAATATAGTGACCAGGACACTAACCTTCTTTTGCTTTCTTTTCTTTGAAACTTTCTTGCCTCGAACTTCAACATCTGGACGCTGTTGCTCTGACTCGTGTGTGCATGTCTCCACTTCCTCTTGCGCTGCAACGACTATATTTTCATGATAAGCACATCCATCACGCACTGACGCTCCATCGACTCCCTGAAACATAGAACTTTCATTAGTATGTATAATAATATTGAAAACACAAAATGTACTTGGGGACCAATACCCACGTACATCTCAATAGCAAAACACGAATGAACACTTTGTGTAGAACATTCAAACGACAATTATTCACGCATTGTTGATCTAGTTAGATGGAACTGTCAAGATCCATACCTCGGGCTCCTCATAGACTTACATTGATGATATTATTGAAGATGATGCTTCAGTAACTCCCTGAAACACAGTAATTGCATTAGTATGGTTTTCTATTTTGTTAAAAAGAACATACACTTTGTGCAGGCGTCAACGGCTCATCTAAATAGACCTGCACAAATGATCAGTTGTCTAAAATAATTAATGGATATCTAAATATGATTCGATTTGCTCGATCGTTGGAAGTGTCACCACCCAGATATCTGCATCAACTACTAGGGGTGATGTTCTTGTAGAAGAAGCTCCGTCATCTCCCTGAAACATAGTACTTGCGTTAATAAAGAAGGAAGTATAGCGGATGTAATCACGTCATATGATTTCGCTTGATCGAACTGTCAGTATCCATACCTCGAAATGCATAAGAACATCAAGGGCTGATGTAACTGCGGTGCACACTTCTGCAAGCTGTTGCGCCGACCCGTAACTGCATGCTCCCCCTTCTTCTTGGACTAATGCTCCATCGACTCCCTGAAACATAGGACTTTCATTAGTAATGAACACAATATTGAAAAAAGAAGACACATAGGAGGGCGACGACAGAAGGACATATCAATGGCTAAAAACGAAAGAAACATTGTGTGTAACAATCACGCTACAAGAATGCAAGATCTGATGATCTCCATCGATGGAACTGTCCGGAAACGTACCTCGAGCATCTGAGTGACATCAACGGTTGTCGTCAATACGTTGGACTCCTCAGCATCTCCCTGAAAGACAGTACTTGCATTATTTTGGATAACAATAATTATAACTGAAAACAAAGACTAGAGGACGAGTACAAGGGTGTACCATTAGGTAAAATAATCACACGATAAATTAAAACTATTGATTTACATGCCTAAAACAAGTCAGTGGCAGAATAGCTAAGTAAGATTACCCGATAGGCGCTTGAAGTGGCTGATGACTGCAATAACGACACGGATGGAGAATCTTCCGCCTTCATATTGAGTGGATACATAAATGGGGAAATTATTGTTAGCTAATGCTACACACTACCGCAAGGCCGAGAGATAAATACGTAAACTTGACTCACCAGTGGAGGGATGTGGACGAATAGAGTGGGAATAGCTGTTGAGAGCAATTTTCGCCTCGCTCGCGGTGTTTTCTTCTTTATTAGCAATGATGTGGAGTACATGTCTGAGCTAAAGTGCCTGCTGCAGATGCGGTATCGATCACCCCTCTTGTCCGCAAAGACCTCTAGGGCTCTACTTTCAAGCTCAGACGGTGGATATCCGCAATATCGGACCCATTCTCTTATCTGATCTATTGTCTTAGGGAAAACATGCATTATAGTACCTTCAGATTTATTATGGGTCTTCGAAGGGCAACCGCCAATGGAACAGGCAGGCATTGTGGAAAGTTCTGAAAAGTAAAGATCAACAATTCTCTATGAATACCAATGTGTTAAAAAATTAAATGACACATAAAAGGTTCAATGCAAGGTTCGTTTTGGTTCTTGGAACTATACACGTTATTCACATGCGGATAAGTATTTGAATAACTTTAAAAAAATAGAAAGATAATTTGACTAAACTCAGAACATGTGACTAGTTCCTTGCATGTACTGTCTTGAACGAAAAGAAATTGGACGCAAAATGATTATGGTACATGGCCTTACCTTGACGAACAAACAGTTAGATGCAGGGATCAGAGTAGTTTCTTGTCGTAGAACAGGGAGCAGTTCACAGGTTGCAAACTGACGAGTTTCCTCGAAGTGGTCACGGAAGTTCACAGAGACGAAGAGCAGATAACCAGCACCTTCGCGGGTTGACTAGCAAAGCGCAAAGAAGTTCTCATTAGAATATGAAGTGGGTTATAAAGAATTCGAAACAGGGGTGTGTTTGTGAATGAATGACGTGTATATGTCGTGGCATTATGCAGTTTGCAGGGGGCCGTCCAGCGTGAGGGGGGATGCTTGGCAGGAGACACGGGGTCTGGAGGTAGACATGGGAACAACAACCCATGCTCTATAGACCACTTTGAAGTGTACATGGTCTTTGGCACCTCTTGGCCTTTATCGCTCCCTGACAGCTCCACTTGCCAGCACAAGTACCCCGGTGCGAACTGCCTTTGATAGGGCGGGGGGGGTGGATTGGGGCGGTGGTCGTGCAGACAAGACTCGTTTGCCGCAGGGCCTCACCAAGGAGAGGCCATCTAACTGCATGTAAGAGGCAGGCTGAAGGATCTAGTACATGGAAGGCAGGGGTGTGAGTTTATAAATACCTCACCCTCCCAGGAGAATATATGGGTGCAGTTCACCCTGGAGACCCTGGATGCCTAGGCAGTTAGTCAGCAGCAGGCTGGCCTGTGGTGGCAAGGCGGCACGGGCCAGAGGGGGTCATCTCTGTACCCTGTGCCCAAAAGGATGATTTATTATGATCAACCATATGGATTATTTACCTATAACCATGTTTTGTATCAATAAAATCCAACGGCCTTCCTTTTATTGCCAACGCTTGAACAAAGTGGTGTGGTAAGTATTTCTGGAGGAGGAGGCAAGGCCGGGAGGCTTGATGCCAACCCGCAAAATAACATATGTATGTCTGCTGCATATGGGTTCAACGGTTATGTGGATTGAAGGTGGGCGGCCAGCGTGAGGGAGGATGCTGGCCGGAGACATGTGGTGTGACAAGACAAGGCACAGGAAGACTATTCAATGGAGACACACTAGATTCATTTAAAAAATCAAAACAACCATTGTTAAAATATATGTTGGGTTTTATTTTAGATCTTAATTTCAATTGAACATAAATAATAAACATTACACATTGTAAAGTTCCGGTTGCAGCACATCCAGGGAAAATCCGCGGTATTGTCCACTGTCGCTGGGGAAATGTTGTCTAATGGCAAGTACCGCACAGGCAGGTATTACTCTCCGAACGCGGTGTCCGAGCCTCCCGTGAAGCCACCAAGTGAAGCAACGATAGGCCACCAGCCTGTACCACCTGTGAAAATGAAAGATGCAAACTGTATTAAAATGACAAAACTTTCTTATCACTGTCGATTCAGGTAAAAAATGTCATTCTGCTTTGAAAAAAATTCTATCTAGAAAATGCACAATATGGAACCAATTTACATGCATTCGAATGATATGTAGATGTAATTTTATATGTGGGAGACGACCATGAAATAGTAGTGGCATCACTGAAATCACAACCAGAGTATACTTACTCGTTACTCGGATTACGCGGACGAACAGTGCCGCGAAGTTCGTGCATAAGCACCATCATCATCCTCAACACGGTCCGTGAGAGGCAGGCTTCCCTGAACTCTGGCAGCTCGGTGATGCATTGCGGACTTGGCTCGCCTTCCGAAATGTAGGCCAAGCACCCTGAATTTTCACGGCAGCAGCAGTTCTCCTCCTCAGTTGGCATTAGCTCGCACCGATTGCACGTGCACCAGGTGGAGATGCCGTCCATGCGACATGGTCCAGGCTCTTCATCCGTTGACTGGTCCTCCCAACTGCCGTCCGAATCCCCATCGTTTTCGCATGCTTGCCTTTCCAGTAGTTCTTGCTCGGTGTACTCGGGCTCGTACATATACGGCATTATTGTAGCCATTGTGTGGTAAAGAAAGTAAAATAATTTACAGAGATGGTACAGGTGTTCACAAGGCCTAGAAACGGCGAAGGTAGCTGACCAGAGCACAGAAACGAGTCACAGAATACTCAAAGTAACACAGAGAGAGTAATGGAATCGAAAATCTGCTGCTGTGTGTTGTGAAACGGTGTGTTTATACTTATAGAGGAAAGAGGCGTCCTGCCATTTCCATGGCGACACTTCATTAGCTGAGGCGCAGCGATTGTTGACACGAAACGTGCTTTGGCGTTGGGAAATGGGCGGTACGCGTCTGCTGATGTCAGGCTCAGGGGCGGGGGATTTGATTTAGTGCCGCAAAAGCAGGTGAGCCAGGGCGATGGGGGGAAATGATAGGATTATCAGAAAATGGCGACTGATTTCGAGTGCGTTAATGGACGAAAAGTCGGGTAAGGTCCATAGGAAAGTTTTCCACGATCTACCGATTTATGCTTAAAAACACATGGCCGAACCGTAGGGACAATAAAAAAAAAGTCCCGGAACTATCCTTTAATTGACACATGGAGACTTTCACATCCCTCTCAACTCGACTACACATTTCATTCAATTCCTCACAATACACTGTTCCTCCTCGATTATATTTTTGCATCTAAATCTCTCTCTGGCACTATTGTAGGTTCCACCATTTCCAACATTCTCATTTCAGACCATGCTCCAGTGTGTACATCTTTTACATTTCATGACATTAGCAGGCCATCCCCACGGTGGAAACTTAATAATTACTTGTTAAAAGACCAGCAATTCATCTCCTCAATCCAATCCTTCTTACACACCTATTATGAAGTGAATAGGGATGAAGATACTAATGTTGTAAATAATTGGGATTCATTCAAAGCTGCTCTTAGGTGCCATATCATGGCCTATTCAGGTAGGATGAAAAAGATACGCAAAAAACATCTGGACGATCTTTGCTCCCAACTCACTTACCTGGAGCGTAATTACTATCAAAACCTTAACACTAACAACCTGCTTAAGGTTATGTCTCTCCGCTGCCAGATGAATAGGGAACATACTGATTTAGCTGCGGGTACCATACTTAAATATAAAACAAAAATGTATCAGACTTCTAATAAGGCAGGAAAGTCACTTGCATCATACCTGAAAACCAAAAAAGAAAGAGCGTATATATCTCATATTAAAGATTCCTCTGGCAAGGTATATAATCATCCAAAGGACATTCTGAATTGTTTAAAGAATTCTATAAACATGGATATACCCCAGAAGCCCCAAGACCCACGGAAGATATCAAATGTTTCCTCAATAATATTGGCAGATCATCTTACCCACATACCGATCTTTCCCATTTAGACAAAGATATTACACTTGCTGATATCACGTTAGCTATTAGGGGTTTGGGTACCAATAAAGCCCCAGGTCCAGATGTCTATACTGCTGAATTTATCAACTCTCTTGCTCCCTCTCTGGCTCCTAAACTCATGTCCTTATTCTCTTACTTTTCTTCACATAAGTCATCTTTTGGCTCTTTCTCCGAAGCCTTACTTATATTATTCCCTAAACCTGACAAAGATCCCTCCTGCAAAAACAAAGAGGTGATGGCTGGAAGGTTTAGAATTAATCTTAACCACTGGCATTGCTCTGGGCAACCCTCCAGACCATCGTTATTTGCCTGCCAAGCCATTACAGAATGGGAAAGACCATATGCAAATCAGGCTTGGTCCCACCCCAAAAGGGGCAGTCCAGCCCGAACTGCTAGGTCACATCCCTTCTGCACGAGACCACAAGCATCCCCAAACATGTTTCGGCCTTGTTGGGCCTCATCAGTGAGGAGTAGCTTGGGACTCTAGGCCCAGCAGGCACGGGACCCACGTCTGGGCATACCCGTCCCACTCCGGGTGACAAAGCAAAAACAAAGAGGTGATGGCTGGAAGGTTTAGAATGAATCTTAACCACTGGCATCGCTCTGGCAAACCTCCGAAACATGTCTGGGGTTGTTTGTGTTTCCGTGCAGAGGGGACCTGGCCTAGCAGTTCGGGCTGGGCTGCTACCATTGGTGGCAGTACCTGACTGATTTGCATATGGCTGGACCCCTTTTGCAGTGGTGCAGACGGGCTAAAAAACAGTGGTGTGGATGGTTACCCAGAGCAATGCTAGTGGTTTAGATTAATTCAAAACCTTCCACCCATCACTTTTGTGCTTACAGTTTGTCTCACTATCTGAGAGAGGGTATGCCCAGGCGTGGGTCTCTTGCTCGCTGTGCCATAGGGAACCAAGCTGCACCTCACTGAGAAGGCCCAACAAGGCCGAAACATGTCTGGGGTTGCTTGTGTTTCCGTACAGAGGGGACCTGGCCTAGCAGTTCGGCTGGGCTGCTACCATTGGTAACAGTACCTGACTGATTTGCATATGGCTGGACCCCTTTTGCAATGGCGCAGATGAGCTAAAAACGGTGGTGTGGAAGGTTGCCCAGAGCAATGTCAGTGGTTTAGATTAATTCAAAACCTTCCACCCATCACTTTTGTGCTTACAGTTTGTCTCACTATCTGAGAGAGGGTATGCCCAGAAGCGGGTCCCTTGCTCGCTGCGCCATAGGAAACCAAGCTGCACCGCACTGAGGAGGCCCAACAAGGCAGAAACATGTCTGGGGTTGCTTGTGTGTCCGTGCAGATCGGACCTGGCCTGGCAGTTCGGGCTGGGCTGCTACCATTGGTGGCGGTACCTGACTGATATGCATATGGCTGGACCCCTTTTGCAATGGCGCAGACGGGCTAAAAAACAGTGGTGTGGAAGGTTGCCCAGAGCAATGCCAGTGGTTTAGATTAATTCAAAACCTTCCACCCATCACATTTGTGCTTACAAACATCCCTCCTGCCCAAGCAACTATCAGCCTATATCCCTCATCAACGTAGAATGTAACATCTTTGCTAAAATTCTTGCCAATAAAATTGAATCCTCCCTCCCTGCCATGATTAATTCCGATCAAGTTGGTTATGTTAAAGGGCGTAATATTTCCTCCAATGCCAGACTTCTTTTTAGATGTTATTCATATTGTCTCCAAAGACAAAAAAGACAGACAAGGTTATTCAGCTATTGCCTTGGATGCACAAAAGGCCTTTGATCGCGAGAGTTGGTATTTAATGTTCCAATCTCTCTAATGGCACTGATGTGGTGATAAATGTATCTCCTTGGTTAAACACTTATATTCCTGTCCCAAATCCTCTATTAGTATGAATGGCAAATCTTCCTCCTTCGTTCCCCTTCTAAGAGGAACGAAGCAGGGTTGGACCCTGTCCCCGATCCTTTATATTCTTGCGCTGAAACCTCTGCTTGAGCTAATTAGACCTAATAAAGATATACTAGGAATTTCTAGAGGTTCCACAGATTGTAAAATTGCCGCCTATGCTGATGATGTCCTTATTTTCATAAAAAATCCTAAGCTTCACATCTCTCATCTTCTTGATATTCTTCACCGATTTAGTCTTGTTTCTGTTACGCTCACCTGGTCTCCGCGGAGGCGTTGGGGCAGGGTTGCATCCCTCCCAGGAATGTGATCACCCCCGTCGGATCTCTCCCCACGCGGATAGGCTGTGAACTGCGACAATTGGTGACTCTGCTCCTCCGCGGATATGAGAAAATGTGAGTGCGCTGCTCGGTGACTATGGTACCTCTCAAACCCTCCTACCCAAGGTGCGATTTCTGTGGACAAGTTCCGGCCCATAAGGCTCACCTGGTAATTATTGATGGTGAGCTCTCTGTCCTGCTACTTCTGGCAGGGGTGCTTGTTGATGGGATCTAGTTCCTTCACTGATCCCTGGTGAGAAATAGTCCAGTCCAGCTGCGACTATTCTTCTCTTGATTGGTAATAAGTGTTTCTCAATGTCTCTTGTCTTTTCCTCTTTCTGTTTTCCCCTTCCCGCTTTCTGTCTTGTATTATTGCTCTCAATTTTGTTGTTATTTCCTTAATAATGTTTTCTCTTCTGTTTTCTCCCAATAGATGGAATTGCGGCTCAACAGCAGTTGTGACGCTGTGGAACGCGGCCGGGAGGAAGGTGTAGATGAAACCGCAATGTCCGACAACAGGTGAGTGTTGGTTTAAGGAAAACACGACCTTAAACTCAATGGGGCTCATTCCGAGGTTGAAGGTAATGGAAAAACTATGCCAGTAAAGGATTACCGGCATCGCATACGCCTCTAGCCTATTCGCACCTGGTACACCGCTATTAGCGGCACCGCAATTAACAGTACCTCTAATAGTGGCATGGTCGCGGGCACGCGGCCCATCATACCGGCAATACCGGCATATCGTAAATCCGAGGAAATGACAAGGTAGGCGGACAGGCAAATACCGGCATCATGAAGGCGCTAATAGGCGATACCAGCATGCCGATAATACCAGCATCGCAAACCAACCGTAAAATGCCATGTGCAGTGTTCCCAACTGCCACAGGTGCACACAATCAGCACAGGTGGAGGCAATGGAGTCTGGCCCAGCACAAAAGGAGCACACTCACACACCACACCCCCTCCCACACCAAGATGATTCCAATAGTTGTAGCAATACTGGAGCTGGAGGACATGCTTGCATTGCCACACCAGCAACAACAACAATAACAACAACAACAGCCGGCACCACAGAGGAGGCGCAGGAGGAGAAGGAGGGTGAGACAGGCCCAGCATGCCCCACCAGTGCAGCCAGCGTTACCACGCAGGCAGCCCCCAATCCCCCGCATCAGAGCCAGTCTTTTCAACCTAACTCCTGAGCAGATCCACACGCTGTACTGTCTGGACCGGGACACCATCACCACCATCGTGGACATGATACACAACGACATTGTCAGCCTCATTGAAATACATACCGCCACCCCCCCCTCTACTGAAGGTAGTGTCTATGCTCCACTTCCCTGCCACTGGCACCTACCAGCACACATTGGGGCACATGCATGGCATATCACAACCCTTGTTTTCTCGCATTCTGAAGCAAGTGCTGGATGCCCTCCTCAAGCACACAAGGGATGACATATCCCTACCACGGACTCCCCAGGAGATTTTTGATACAAAAGTTGGCTTCCATGCACTGGCAGGCATGCCAAATTGTGTAGGTGCCCTCGACTGCACCCATGTGGAGTTGGTGGTCCTGCATGCCATGGAAGTGGTGAACCGCAACCGCAAGCAATACCACTCCATCAATGTGCAGATGGTATGCAACGCCAGCAAGATCATCACACATTGTTGGGCCCGATATCCTGGATCAACTCATGACTCTAGGGTCCTGCGGAACTCCACGCTACAACGCTTCATGGAGCGACATGCTGGACGACGCGCCTGGCTGCTTGGTAAGTTGCATGACTGGCACATGACATTGAAATGGGGGGAGAGATGCACACACCACCATGCTGTCAATGTTGATGTGACTGCACGATGTGCACATCACCGAACACTGTGCCCCAAAGCATCACAAACGGTACATGACACCGAAATCCATTAGGAATGAAGTAAGGTCGACAGCTATCACTACATGACTATCAGTAAACCACCCGACATACCACAACACGTGCACCACTCATCAGCAGACCTCACCCTCCGTAACGCCATCCAGCATCATGCAGTGCATATGCACTATGTTACTGTCTCCAGCAAATCACCACACAGGACAAGAATCCCCAGGAGTGCATTGAACTGAACCATCAAGGGAATCCACTGTCTGTCACAGGGCCGCCACACCCACAGGAATGCTGCATGTCACCATGTGAAAAATCAGTGCTGAATGCCTAAAATTGCACAGACTACTGCCAACGCTCCCTGTAAGTAAATCTCACAGAACACAACACATCACAAATTTGACACAAACACAGCTGTATGCGTACACGATGCATGTGCAACAAGAAGGCAGTGCACACCATGTATCATCTTGAAGATGCAATCCACACCATTAGTCCATGGCACAGGACACATTGAGGGCCTGAAAATGGCGTGAATACAACCAGGGACATGTGCATGTGACCAACGATTATCTTCAGGCATGTGTGACTAGTACATCTGCCCATCATGATTCGACTGGCATGTACTTTTCGTTGCCTCCCATGCAGGTGACAGTGGCTATCCCTTGAAGCCGTGGCTCCTCACCCCTGTCCGAAACCCACAGAACAGGCATGAGGAGGACTACAAACGTTACCACACCCGTACCCGTGTGGTCATTGAGCAGACGTTTGGCACAATTTCACTGCCTTAGCCGGTCGGGTGGGGCACTCCTCTACAGGCATGAGAAGGTGGCCAAGATCATCATGGCATGTGTCATGCTGCACAATATGTGTATCCGCCGGAACGTGCCCCTGCCCCCTGACATTGAACTGCTACCACCTGATGATGATGAAGGGGTTGAAGATGTATGAATTATAGAGGTCAACAAAGTAAGCGTCCCCACTCATCCAGACAACCCACTTAAAATCACCAGAACTTTAGAAGGTATATCAAAATTTTATTAAATGTTTATAAAAAATATCTAAAAAGTAAGAACATATTTATTAAAAGACAAGAACAAAGTGCATGTAACAATAGTTAGTTTACTAATATAGTTAATGGTTGTTCTAGCACCGATGTCACCATGACTTCGGGTTATAACACTTGAAAAATTGTGATGACATATACAAGTGAAACAATAATCCCTCGCCGGGTTTCAGGAATGATTACGAAAACACATATAGCTAGTACTATTTGTTACTAGTATTAGTAATGATTAAGAAAACACATATAGCTAGGACTATTTGTTACTAGTATTAGTAATGATTAAGAAAACACATATAGCTAGTACTATTTGTTACTAATACTAGTGTGGCAGTGCGACAGGTGTTGGCGCTTCACTATCAACGTCCCTTGGAAGCACCGGTGCCCTGGCAACTTGAGGTGGTTTGGTTGGTGATGCACGGTGGGCCTTGGGTTGGCGGTTTGAGGTGGAAGGCCTGTTGGCCTCATCCCGGGCCCTCTTCCGGGCTGTGGTTTGCTGTGGGGGTGAGTCCTGCGCATCGCTGTCATGGTCTGAGCCTGTGGGGGTCAAAGAGAGGAACGGCATGAGTGATGGTTTGATAGGCATCATGCATACATTTGTACAATTGATCATCTACACAATCGAGGGTAATAGGCATTTGAGTTTGGATGATCACGTTGCTTGCTAAATGGGTGGGTGATGCAGGCATACGTCGGGGTCACTCATGTTGGGGCAGACGTATGGTATGTGACATGCATATTTGTTGGGGCCTGCTTGCAGTGTGGCTTATGCCATTTGCATCTTTGTGTGGTATGTGTCATGTATGGCATTGCCTTGCTGCAGGCAACTTCTTGTGTCTGTGCTGCGTCCGACAAATTTGCTGGGAAGGTGTGTGTCTTGGCCCATGGCTTGCCTCTTTGGACAGACATATTGGTGGACTTTCATCAGACTCTGCATTACAGTTTTTTATTAGGACACTCACCTCCATCCGCCGATGTTGTGGCGCCACACTCCATGTCTCCGACACCTTCTATGCCCTCCATGCCAATCAGGTGGGCACAGGTATCCTCCCATCGGGTGGGCTTAATGGGAGAGCTAGCTCCTGCGTCAGTTGCCATTGCCTGGCTCCTGTTGGCAGAGAGTATGTTGCATACTCGCAGCCGCAAGTCGTCCCACCACTTCCTGCATTCTTGTATGGTGCATGGGGGGTTCCCGACTGCGCTTACTTTCTGCGCCACAAGTGCCCATATATCTTTCTTGCGGATGATGGCCTCCCTCTTCATGCTCTGGGCAAACACGATGTCAGCATGTTCCTGCAGGGTCTCAGCTAGCATGGCCAGCTCATCTTCATTGAAGCGCTCCTTGCACTGGCGGGAGGCGCGCTTCTTGACAGCCTTTGGCATTGTTGTATGGTAGAGTATGATATTTCACCAACAGCAGTATCATACAGGTCTTGGCTGCTGAGGATGGCAATGGATTGTGTTTTTAAAGATGGCCGCCGTGCTCCTTCCCGTTCCTGTGCGATGACGCTACTTCCGGTTCCGCTTATTTACGGTGACCGTTATTAGCTAATAGCGGTGACCGCTAATGCTGCATTGGTTAATGCCGGTAGTGCAATCTGCACTATACATGATGACGCTAAGGGCCTTTTTGGGGCCTTTTACGGCATGGCGGTAATGCCCTTACCAGCATGGCGCAAAGCTCGTGCCCGCAAAGTCGTAATAGCCCTCTATAAGCTGGCTTGTGACTACACGGACACGCTATTTGCTCCATGCCGGTAAGGACACTTACCTACCTCCAACCTCGGAATGACCCCCAATGTCTTTTTAATGTCTAATCTTGCTTTTCGCTTTTTCTTGCAGGTGTTGCAGTCGCGGAAGAAGCGCGTAGTGCTGCAGTGCCAAGAAGAAGATTTGAACATCCCTGAAGTCTTGAAGGTGAACTGCAATGTTATGATGCAGAGTTCGGCGCTCCGAAAGATTTGAAGGTAAGCTGTGTTGCTAGGATGAAGAGTTTGGCGCTCCGGAAGATGTGAAGAAGACGTGCACAGGTAAGAGCAGATTCCCCAGATGGTAAGGATGGAGGCAGGAAGCAGGATTTCCAGGGTAAGTTCAAATCCCAGGCGGTGGTGTTACGCTCACATGGCTCCCACAGAGGCGTCGATCTGGACTGGACTGCTGCGGTCCCCACCAATGTGACGCGTAGGGCCGAGATGACGGACTGGACTGGCCCACCTAGCTTTGTTTGCTTGGTCCATAGGAAAATTCTTCTGCAAATGGAGAAAGGGAATTAACCACCCGTGGAGTTGAGCGTAAATCCCCCCACCCCGCTGTTCTCCCCACTGATCACCTTGGATGTCCCATCTTATAGTCTCACCTGATGATTTGAAAAGATGAGCTCTCCATCCTGCATTGAGCGCAGGGGCGCGTAGATAACCAGTTGCTTCACTGGCTTTAAGGAATTGGTGAGTTCCAGGACAATATTGACTCCGATATTCCTGGCAAGACGCCATAAGTATGTAGTTCGTAAGAGTTCAAATGCCTGACTTTCACTCTTGTCCGATTCCTTGCAGGTTGCAGCTTGACCCTACTGAAGAGTTCCTCGAGGCAACCGGTAATGTTCTGGTAAGGATTTGTATTATCCAACACAGTTCGATAAAATAACGTCCATATGTAACCTGTTGCTTTCTCCCTTATTCAGGCGCTGAGAGAAAGTATGAAGTCTCGGGGAATAATGCCTCCGGCGGTAAAATCAGGTAAGTCTTTTGTGGTGAGGAGGGTTCCCCTTGTTAGTCCCTTGTTTCACCTTGCTGTCCTTTTGTTTCCCCTTAGGGGCCGGGGTTCGGCTAGGGTGCAGTGGAAGCTGCGCCGACCCGTGAAGAATAGTACCCCCGGTGGTAAAATCAGGTAAGTCTATGGGGGGTATTCCTCTGTGTATTCCCTTGGCTCACCTTGCTGTTCTTGTCTTCTCCTTAGGTGCCGGAGTGGGGCGGGAACATGCAGGAGGATGCAGTGAAATGTGAAGATGCTGCGAAGGCCGGTGAGTTCAGCGCGTCGCTGCAGCAGGCGAGGCAACGCGCATAAAATAACTTCTTTCTTCCAGCTCTAAGGCGCGATGGATCGGGAATTCAGGTAAGGATCAAAGGTATTGCTCTTGTTCTAACCTTTTCTCCTTCATTCTCCCTTTTTCTAGAAGCTCCAAACTCAAGGTGGGCGTGGCAGAAGACTGGATGCAGACTTGCAGGCACGGTGAGTGTTACGCTGCTGGATGCAGAATAACGCGAAGCGTGTGCTGCTCTTCGGGCGTGGTTTAAATAGCCTCCAAAGTAGTCCCAGGTAAGTATTCCTCCCCAGCCCCACCCGAGTAAAAAAATAGTCCCTAGGTAAAATAGTCCCTTCCAAGCCTCGTTTGGCTTGGAGCTCTTGCAGCATGGTCTGCATCAGGTACGTTTGCAGCATGGTCTGCATCAGGTAAGTTTTAATCTATGAGCCTGGCACCTATAGCACCAGCACTGGCTCTCCATATGAGCCTGGCGCCATAGGCGCCAGGACTGCACCCAAATATCCCCTAGCGGGGGTTGTTGGGCTTGCTTGGGGTAACTTGATGCCTGCTTCCGGGGTTGCTGGACTTGGTCTGGGTCCCCGGGGGTAGGCATCATGACAGCACTCCCCCCCCCCCAAGGCCCCTCCTAAAGTCGTTCTTCCCTGTGGTTTTGGTTTGTCTGGGAAATTTCGGTGGAATTTTTTCGCCAATCGCAGTGCATGAACATGGTCACTAGGTTCCCATGACCTTTCCTGTGGTCCGTAACCTTTCCAGTCGATTAAATAAAAAAGTTTTGACTTTATCAGCTTGGAGTCCAGGATGTTCTTAACTTCAAATTCGGGTTCTCCGTCTATAAGGATGGGGTCTGGTGGCTTGGTTAGTCTTGTCCCTGGTTGTACTGGCTTCAAAAGTGACACATGAAAGACGGGATGAATTTGCATATTAGTAGGTAAATCCAACTTGACAGCCACCGGGTTGATAATGGCTTTAATAGAATAAGGTCCCAAATATCTGGCGTTAAAGGTCTGTGTTCCCTTTAGAGGTATATGTTTTGTGGCTAACCATACTTGGTCCCCTATTTGGTATTGTGGAGAATCACTTCTATGCCGATCAGCATCTTTCTTGTATTTTTCTTTCGCCTGTTTTAAATGTGTAGTTGCTTCCTTAAAGGCTTGTGTAATCGTACCGTGCAGATGGTCCACTGTGGGCATTTCTAAGTGTTGGGGTGAGTCAAGGTCTGAGGTTCGAGGATGGTGCCCATATAAAGAATAAAAGGGGCTTTGTCCAGTTCCAGAGTGTACTGAATTATTGTATGCATATTCGGCGATCCAAAGAATGTCTTTCCAATTACTCTGCGTCTGGTGTAACATACAACGCAGGTATTGTTCGAGAGTCTGGTTGCTCCTCTCCGTTTGACCATCGGTCTGGGGGTGGTGACTGGTCAATAACCTCACATCGATTTGCGCCAATTGACAGCATTTTTTCCAAAAATGTGAAATTAATTGACTGCCCCGGCCAGAGACCAATACGGACGGAAATCCGTGTATGCGAACAATGTTTTCGAGGAACTCCTTGGCCAGGATTGAAGCAGAAGGTAATCCCTTTAAAGGAATAAAGTGGGCCATCTTGGAAAAAAGATCCACAATAACTAGAATGGTGTTAAATGGGGGTAGATCAGTAATAAAGTCTAACGATAAGGTGTGCCATGGTGTAGGCGGAATGTCTAAAGGTTGGAAGAGTCCAGCTGGTTTTTTGTTTTGACTTTTGTTTTGGGCACAAATGCCACAAGACATCACAAATTGTTTAATATCCTTTCGCCGGGTGGGCCACCAGAATTGTCTTTTAATTTTAGCTTCAGTTTTTGCAATACCTGGGTGCTCCTCCATTAGGGTATCATGATAACGGGAAATGACTAGCTCGTGTAGTTCCTTGTGTGGCAGAAATAGCCGTCCTTGGTAATAAGGCAGATCATTGGTGACAGAGTAGTCCGAGCCTTTCTTTACCCAGTCCTGCAAGGCTGTAGAATCAAAGAGTTGCTGGATCTTTACCTGAATGTCCTCTAGAGTCTGTAGAGTAGTCATGCCAAGAATCCTTTGTTCGGGAATTATAGGTACTGGTTCAGGGCTCACTTCTGCTTCTCCCATCCTTATTCGGGATAAGGCGTCTGCTTTACCATTCTTACAACCTCGTCGATAGGTTATCACGAAATCGAACTCGGCAAAGAACAATGCCCATCGGAGTTGACGTGACGATTGGGTCTTGGCTGTCTTTAAATACTGTAAGTTCCGGTGATCGGTGATCACAGTAATGGCATGCCTGGCACTAAGAAGATAGTGCCGCCAAGCCTTGAAGGCGGGTTTAATGGCTAATAACTCCTTATCGGTAACCGCATAGTTTAACTCAGGTGCCGAGAACTTTCTGGAACAAAACGCTACTGGGTGAAGCTTGCCAGTTTCAGGGTCCTTTTGAGACAAGACAGCTCCCATGGCTAGACTGGATGGATCAGTTTCCACTATGTATGGAGGTTCAGGGCGCGGGTGCTTTAATACAGGTGCAGACGTGAATTTTGCTTCAAGCTCTTGGAAGGCATTTTCAGCTTCTTCAGTCCACATAAAGAGTTTATTTTTTCACAAAAGTGCTGTGATGGGATGTACAACATGTGAAAAATCCGAGATAAATCTGCGGTAGAAATTGGCAAAGCCGAGCATACTTTGTACTCCTTTAACTGAACTTGGTGATGGCCACTTAAGGATTGCGTCCACCTTTCGTGAGTCCATTCGGACTCCCTTTGGGGTCAGGATAAACCCAAGGAATTCAACTTCTGTGGCATGAAAAACGCATTTTTCCAGTTTTGCCTATAGTTTGTGCTGGCGCAATTTCTCAAGGACTGCTCGTACATGCTTCACATGGTCAGATTCTGAAGAGGAGTATGCTAGAATATCATCGATATATACGACAACACAAACGTCAATGAGTTCACGAAGGACATGGTTCATGAAGTATTGGAAGGCTGCAGGTGCATTGCACAACCCGAAAGGCATCACCTGGTATTCGAATAACCCATACTTAGTGCGGAATGCAGTCTTCCATTAGTCACCCTCTTTTACACGTACCAGATGGTATGCCCCCCGGAGATCTAATTTAGTGTATATGCAAGCGTCCTTCACTTGGTCTAGTAGTTCAGGGATCAGAGACAATGGGTATCGGTTCTTAACAGTTATCTGGTTCAATGCGCGGTAGTCTATGCATGTTCTGAGGTCACCTTCCTTTTTGGGCACTAAGAACAAAGCTGAAGATGCAGGGGACATAGATGGGTGAATAAAGCCATTGGCAAAGTACTGGTCTAAGTATTGTCGTAGATGAAGGTTCTCAGGTTCCGTAAGGGCATAGATCCTGCTACAAGGGGGTTGTGCACCGGGTATGAGATTGATTTGGCAATCGTACGATCTGTGAAGAGGTAAGGTGTTTGCCTGTTCTTTTTGGAAGACATCCTGGAATTCTTGGTATTCAGGAGGTAGTTGCATGACTGCTGTGGTTACTGTGGCCAGGCCTGCGCTCAGATTTTTCTTTGGGTAACAGGTTTGCGCACAATCCGGGAAGGTTATTCTCTTCTCTCGCCAATCAATACAAGGATTATGTGTTTCCAACCAAGGTATCCCCAGTATTATTTGGAACTGTGGGGCCTTGATTAGATCAAACACAATAGCCTCTCGATGCCCATCCGGATCCAATAATGTAATTTCTGCGGTGGAATGAGTTACAGGCCCAGAAGCAATTTCAGTTCCATCAACTGTGGTGATGACATCTGAGGTGGTTTTTTGGCAGAGAGGTAGATTCATCCTGGAAGCCAATTCGTAGCCCACATAGTTTCCTATGGCCCCGCTATCAATGTATGCCCTTACTGCGTGCATACGCAATGGCTGCCCTGGATCTATGAGGACCATTGGTATGATGAAATGCGAGGTCTGAGTATCCTTCTTCATGCTCGGCAAGCGGACCTCTACGCTTGTCGGGCGTGGTCGTTTCCCGAGTCTGACTCCATATGGCTTTTATCAGCAGCTCCTACCACCTTCTTGGGTGGTTTTGCAGGGCAATCCCGTAGAAAATGCCCAGAAGTTCCACAATATAGACACAATTGCATTTACTGTCTCCTTTCTCTTTCCTTCTGGGTTAAGGGTCCTTTAACCCCTCCGATTTGCATGGGTTCTGAAGCCTCTGCTCCTTTGGGGTTAGCGTGGGTTTTGACCAACACCCTGTTCTCAAACTTGGCTCGATCAGCCTTTCTGTTCTGAAGTCTGTGATCTAACTGGACCACTAAGTCTATATATTCAGCACAGTCTTGAGGTGGGTTCACGACTTGAGCCAAGACATCCTTGAGTTCTCCTCGAAGCCATCGATGAAATAATGTGATTCGTTTTACCTCACGCCATCCAGTTTCCACTATCAACCTATTAAACGTTGCGATGTAAGATAGAAGGTCCTCGTTACCCTGTCGTAGGGACAAAAGTTCGTTATCCAGGGCCTGTCCTTGGGCGTGCCGGGCAAATAGTCTTTCCATGCTTGTTTGAAACCCCTGGAAATCCCGAAGTATTGGGTCATCCTGAGTAACTAGTGGAATTGACCAATCAGCTGCACTGCCGCTGAGATATGACAATACAAAGGCTACCTTGGCTTGATTGTTTGGGAAGGCTCCAGGTCTGCATAAAAAGTGCAAACGGCATTGGTTCATAAACACGGCGAACCTTTTGGGATCTCCAGCAAAGCGTTCGGGTGGAGCTAATGGAATATTTCCAGGTAGGTTTACTTGCACAGGGTTACTCGATAACACAGGAGCTGGATTTCCCCCGGAACCAGGTAGGGGTGCTTGACCAGCCTGGCTTTGCAATAGTTGCCTAGCAAGGTCATCAGTTCGCTCCTTTGACAAAATCAGTTCCCTCCTAAGGGCATTGGTTTCTTGACAGGCGGAATGCACTTCGGCCCTCAGTTCCCCTAGTAATTGGGCCAATTGGTCAGTCTCTGAGGTATCCATAATGCCCGGGTGGGAATTTGTAGGTAGGCAGGCTTCGCGTTCTGTTACGCTCACCTGGCTCCCACAGAGGCGTCGATCTGGACTGGACTGCTGCGGTCTCCACCAATGTGACGCGTAGGGCCGAGATGACGGATTGGACTGGCCCACCTAGCTTAGTTTGCTTGGCCCGTAGGAATATTCTTCTGCAAATGGAGAAAGGGAATTAACCACCCGTGGAGTTGAGCGTAAATCCCCCCACCCTGCTGTTCTCCCCACTGATCACCTTAGATGTCCCGTCTTATAGTCTCACCTGATGATTTGAAAAGAGGAGTTCACCATCCTGCATTGAGCGCAGGGGCGCGTAGATAACCAGTTGCTTCACTGGCTTTAAGGAATTGATGAGTTCCAGGACACTATTGACTCCGATATTCCTGGCAAGACGCCGTGAGTATGTAGTTCATAAGAGTTCAAATGCCTGACTTTCACTCTTGTCCGATTCCTTGCAGGTTGCAGCTTGACCCTACTGAAGAGTTCCTCGAGGCAACCGGTAATGTTCTGGTAAGGATTTGTATTATCCAACACAGTTCGATAAAATAACGTCCATATGTAACCTGTTGCTTTCTCCCTTATTCAGGCGCTGAGAGAAAGTATGAAGTCTCGGGGAATAATGCCTCCGGCGGTAAAATCAGGTAAGTCTTTTGTGGTGAGGAGGGTTCCCCTTGTTAGTCCCTTGTTTCACCTTGCTGTCCTTTTGTTTCCCCTTAGGGGACGGGGTTCGGCTAGGATGCAGTGGAAGCTGCGCCGACCCGTGAAGAAGAATAGTACCCCCGGTGGTAAAATCAGGTAAGTCTATGGGGGGTATTCCTCTGTGTATTCCCTTGGCTCACCTTGCTGTTCTTGTCTTCTCCTTAGGTGTCAGAGTGCGGCGGGAACATGCATGTGGATGCGGTGAAATGTGAAGATGATGCGAAGGCCGGTGAGTTCAGCGCGGCGCTGCAGCAGGCGAGGCGACGCGCATACAATAACTTCTTTCTTCCAGCTCGAAGGCGCGATGGATCGGGAATTCAGGTAAGGATCAAAGGTATTGCTCTTGTTCTAACCTTTTCTCCTTCTGTCTCCCTTTTTCTAGGAGCTCCAAATTCGAGGCGGGCGTGGCAGAAGACTGGATGCAGACTTGCAGGCACGGTGAGCGTTACGCTGCTGGATGCAGAATAACGCGAAGCGTGTGCTGCTCTTCGGGCGTGGTTTAAATAGCCTCCAAAGTAGTCCCAGGTAAGTATTCTCCCCAGCCCCACCCGAGTAAAAAAATAGTCCCTATGTAAAATAGTCCCTTCCTAGCCTCGTTTGGCTTGGAGCTCTTGCAGCATGGTCTGCATCAGGACTGCACCCAAATAGACCCTAGCGGGGGTTGTTGGGCTTGCTTGGGGTAACTTGATGCCTGCTTCTGGGGTTGCTAGACGTGGTCGGGTCCCCGGGGGTAGGCATCATGACAGGTGGTGAGCAGAATAACGCGAAGCGTCTGCCTCGTGGATTGGAGCAGTTTATATAGCTGTGAGCGTGGGCACGCCCATTAGGTCTGGCTTGCCTGCCGCACCCTTCCACACCCTTCCACTCCTAGTGAGTCAGCACGGCAAGGCAACCCAGTAAATGGAAGCCCCACCCAAGAGTACATGTGGGGCTGCTTTAAGTGATGAAAGGCCCCATGTTAAAATGCACCTTGCACCCGGAATGAGGTGCTAAGCTTATAATAAAAGCATTTTGTCCCCAATCAAGGTTTCTTGTTGTCTGTTATTTATGAGCCTGGCGCCAAAGGCGCCAGGACTGTGTCCATCCGGGCCCTGTCTGTGTTCTTGGCTCGATGACCATGACAGTTTCTGGATATAAACTTAATAAAGAAAAATCGGGAATCCTGCCCCTTAATTCTTTCGGTCTGAGGTGGTGTAATCACTCTATTAAATATTTAGGCATCAACTTTGCTTCTACGATACAGGATACGATCAAACTTAATTTGCGTATACTACTAATAAAATAAAAGATCTTTCCTTGAAATGGTCCCCTCTTTACCACTCCTGGTGAGGAAGGCTCGACACAATACAATAAAACTGATGTTCTCCCCTATTATCCTATATTACCTTTAGCTTCTGCCGGTCTCACTTCCTCTTTCTTTTTTCAAACCAATGTACTCCCTATTACTGGATTTTTTATGAGGCCCTGACAAATGTAAAAGGATTTCTGTTACCAAATTAAAAGCCCTGTATGATAAAAGTGGAGTCAAATTCCCTGATTACAAATCCTACCAATTTTCTTTCCTGTTAAATCAATCCCGCTGCTGGTTTAACTCATCCTTCAAGGTTGATACTCTGTCCTGGTCCAAATTAGAGGAAAATATGGTCTATCCTTATGACCCTGCAAATCCTATATATCGATTTAACTCCTCCCCCATGGTTATTTCAGATCCCATCAAAGCTACTACTGCTGCCTTAAAAGTCTTCCTTTTTCCCCTTAATAAATCCCCAAACAAAGATTTATCTCCCTTGCTCTGGCAAAACAAAAACATTGCTATTAATAACATAACTTTCAATCGTAACTCCTGGATAAAAAAATGTATTAGATTCATCCAACAAATTATAAATGGCCCCACTATTTTACCTTTCCATCGATTGAGACACCTTTTCTCCATCCCCAACACTGATTTTCACTTTTATAATAAATTTGTCATTGTCTGCCTGGATCCTCTTAACAACTTTTCTAACAACATCCTCTCTCCGGTCCCTCTAGACTGTTGCAACTAACCACATCACTCAAACTTAGTGTTTCTAAAATGTACTCAGCCCTCAACGCCAAACCTATTGCTCAGTCAGTTTGTCGTATATGGGAATGGGACTTGGGTCTAGTCCTTGACGAGCATACATGGTCTTTAATCATCTCCAAAATCAAAAACATCTCAGTATCTGCAAACATCACACAACACTTTCTCTTTTTCATCCATAGGGTGTTTATTACTCCTGCTAAAATCGCCAAAACTAAGAATGGTGTAGATGGTAGATGCTGGACCTGTAATTATGCCCCAGCCTCGTATGAGCATATGTTTGTTATTGCTCTTTTGTTTTTTCTTTTTGGCAAGAATCTGGAAGTATCTTAAACTAATTTTTAAGGTTGATGTTCCTCTTTCCTTTTTAAATATTGTTTTAGGCAGCCTTGCTATTAATTGTTATGATATGTACACGTCAGAGGCAAAACCTTATGATCTATTTATCATTATTGCTTCAAAACATATTACTGCTAATTGGAAGAACTCTCGCTCTCTTTGTAGTCGTGGCTGGTGCAATAATATCTGTTATATTATTCCACCAATATTTAGTTTGACCACAAAAGTGATGGGTGGAAGGTTTTGAATAAATCTGTACCACTGGCAATGCTCTGGGCAACCTTCCACACCACGGTTTTTTTTTAGCCCATCAGCGCCATTGCGAAAGGGGTCCAGCCATATGCAAATCAGTCAGGTACTGCCACCAATGGTAGCAGCCCAGCCCGAACTGCTAGGCCAGGTCCCCTCTGCACGGAAACACAAGCAACCCCAGACATGTTTCGACCTTGTTTGGCCTCCTCAGTGAGGTGCAGCTTGGTTCCCTATGGCGCAGCGAGCAAGGGACCCACGTCTGGGCATACCCTTTCTCACATAGTGAGACAAACTGTGACCACAAAAGTGATGGGTGGAAGGTTTTGAATAAATCTTTACCACTGGCAATGCTCTGGGCAACCTTCCACATCACCGTTTTTTACCCCGTCTGTGCCATTGCAAAAGGGGTCCAGCCAAATGCAAATCATTCAGGTACTGCCACCAATGGTAGCAGCCCAGCCCAAACTGAATTTGTTTTGCTACTCTTATAAGCACATGAGCAAGTAATATTGCTAAACTTGGAAAGGTTTAAATATCGAATCAAAGTTTTTTTTTCTGCAGTTTTAGTGTCTTTTGTTCCAAATCATGCATTTTAAAATGCACAGGCAAGAAACATTAATAATACATGAATGGATACAAATTTCCGATTGTAGTGTGTTTTGGGGATTGTGATTCACCCTCCAAGGGATAAGCAAATGTGGCAGCCGCTCCTCTCCTAGCATCCACGCACACCACCTCGGACTAAGAACTCTTCTGTGACTACTCCCGGGTGAGTCCTGCAGCTCTTCTTTTACCTGCCAGTCCCTATTTCAGATTTACAGGTGTCCTGGCAGAGTTAACTGCAGGACTGCCGTCGTATTTCATCACTATGAACCAGGGGTCGTAAATTGTTCCCCCCTGTTTTGCCGTAGGGGCCACCATCTTCAGCTCCTTCAGCTTCCGATCTTCAGTTCTGCAATCCTAGTCTCTTAATGTCTCTGCCTCCCACCTCAGAGGTATTGTGTCCCTCTGTCTCTATTTCTTTAAATTCTGATCGTACCTCATACTTGGCACACACCACTAGCCATTGTCTATTGATATTTGACACTTGGCGAGTAAGAAATGGGGTGCTCTGTGAAGGTGGAGAACTGAGGGGGCGAGAAACCTTTTCTGCCTTGCTGGTTGGTTGTAACTTAAAATGTGTACCTCTGTCTTGTAGGAGAACAGAACTAACACTAAAAGTGTGCGCTGAGATTTCCACCTTGGTCAAGCCTCAGAACTGCTTTTTAAACATGGTTGCTGCAGGCAGCAATCTTTTCCTCTTCCCCTAGTGGACTATGGACTAGAAGTACAGTAGCTTCTAAGGTGGCAAACGTGTACTATTTTACCATAGCAGATTTAAATTGTGTCCCTCCACAATACATAGGGTCTCATAACGAGTTCCCCGGTCTGGGAAAAAAAGCTGGTAATTCCCAGACCAGCTTTTTTTCCGGACCGGGGAAACACAATTTTGCAAGTAGGGACAGTAATCTACCAGCAGGCCTGACCTGCCGGTAGTTCAGGCCCCTAATGGCAAATAAATGATGGAAGCACCGGTGCTACGAGTGATTACGGCAATCCCATCCATGGAGCCCTATGGGATTCCATGTGTAAGGTGTTTCTCCCCTTTAGTCTGTGGGAATGAGTGAGTCGCAACCTGTAGGAGACCTGAGAACATGCCCATTCGCATTTGGTAAGTAAATAATCAAATATTTCGAGTGGATTGTGTCCTCCACCGTATTCCTCATCTTAGATATATTCCATCCAGCTTAGCTGCTCTTCGGATGTATTCCCTCCAGCTTTGCTGCTCTTCGGAAATTTTTTCGCCAGATGGCGCTTTGCTTCGATGTCGTCGAGTCGATGGTCCCTCGAAGGCCTCCGTCGAGGGTGACGTCATCGGATGTATAAGTAGCACGCGCGGCACCCGTTGGCCTCAGTTCCGTTTTTCCGCAGTATACGTTGCTTCGGACATTCGGCGTGCCTCGAGTTCTGTGAGAATATATAATAACAAAATATGTCCTCATCATCGACGCCGACCACGACCCCGAAATCGGGATTCAAAAATGCAAATCGTGCGGGTCAAAAATGTCAATCACGGACCTGCATCGAGAGTGTTTGTGGTGCCTCAGAGAAGGCCACGACATGGAGGCCTGTACGAAGTGTCAGGCGATGACGCGGAAGGCCTTGCGAGAGAGGAGAGGAAAGCTACAGGTAGGTCGAAAAACCGATCGAAAAACCTCTAGCGTCGAGTCGAGATCCCGTGAAGAGAATTCTCCTCGACGCGAAAGGCATCGATCGAGGTCCCGTAGCGATTCCCATCGCTTGTCGTCTTCGTCAAAAAGATCGAAGAAACGACGCCACAGGTCTCCCTCTATCTCGTCGTCAGACGAGTCTCCAAAAAAGATGAAATGCCCCACGAAACATTCGTCTGCTGAAGAGTGGGAGGCATTCAGGGTCAAAATGATGGAGGTGTTTGAAAAAGCAAAGTCTCGGTTCACGCCTTCTTCGGAAACTGGCCGGGAGCGTCATCGCTCCGACTTTCGCGCGCCCTCGGCCCGGGTGATCGAAAAAGGAAGGATAGGACGCCGAGTGAAAAACGTTCAAGTCGAGTCGACAGCTCGAGGTCATTGACGCCCTCCGAGACCCATCATACCCCGAAGGCAAAATCTTCAAAGGTCGCTTGACGCCCTCGAAGCAGACCCTGTCGACGACCTCGGTGTCATCGACACCGTTATCAACGTCGAAACCCTCGGCGCCAAAGGCTCCAACCAAGCCAGGGAAGCCAGAAAAATAACAGGACAAGGTTACAAAACCTGTATTGTCCTCAGAGCCAGGTACTAGACCTCTTCCTCCTCCTCTCCCAGAGAAGGTTTTCAAGCCTCTCCCCAGAAAGGAGTTTTTCAAATTCCTGACCTCAATTTTTGAGGAACGGGAGAGATCTGATGAGGAGAATGTACCTTTTGGGCTGGAATATGGCACCCCAAATGTCCCAGAATGCTTGATTTCAGAAGAAAGCAGAATGAGGGACTTGGTGGAATCATTACACAATGCAAGTGGCATTGACACATCTCCTGAAAACGACTTTGGCAGACCAGAACCAAGAGAGCATGCCAGTCCATCATACCGTCAATTAATGACAAAGGTAGTAGATTACTTAGGATGGGCTAGACCATCAGCCCAATTCATCCAGGATGTTTTAACAGATATATTGGACCATGGTCCCACCGAAGACCCAGTACTACCCTTTCATGTAGCCCTGCAAAATAGGGTGGCCAAGAATTGGGAAACTCCGGATTCTATTCCTCCGGTAAATAAAATCCCTCACCTCAAAATACCGCCCGGCCAGTAGCGACCCCGGCTATCTGTCCAAACACCCAACTCCTGAGAGTCTGGTCATACAGGCAGCCACAGCTTCTAACAAACTTGCATACCCGTCTATCCCTCCAGACAGGGAGGATAAGCGTGTGGCTGGTTGGGCACAGAAGGTATTTTCAGCCGGGAGCATGGCATTAAAATCTGCCAACTCCACATGTGCCT